>NC_046331.1:16882946-17507946 GCF_009819535.1 Lacerta agilis
GCCGCCCCGCCCCGCCAGCGGCCCCCGAGCAATCCCACGGAGCGAGGCTTCTCTGGCCCACGGCTCGTGCGGGGCCGCCTGCCGGCACCACTATGGGGCTGCCCCGCCCCTGCTGCACGAGCCACCATGGAAGCAGCAGCGCTGGCCTAGACGAGACATTTTGCGCTTGCACACTCTGTCTGGGCCAGCACTGCCGCTTCCACGGCGACGTGAGCCCGCCGGGTGAAAAGGCGGCTTGTGGGGAGCTGCCAATCGCACGCAGCAGCCCCACAAGCCGCCTTTTCACCTGGTGGGCTCACAGCGTCGCCGCAGAAGCAGCGGCGGGGGCCCAGCGACAGAGTGCGCACGCATGACATTTTGCGCGGGCGCACTCCGTCATGACGTTGCGGCGTGACGTCACCACGCAACGTCAGGATGCCCCGCCCCCAGGGGGTGCCTCCTCCGTGCTGCCGCTCCGGGCAGTGCGGAGCCTTCCTACGCCCCTGGAAGAACCCAAAACAGAGACATGTTTGAACCTTTATATCTTAGGTTTTGGGGCAGTATGAAATGTCGCAAGCTATCATATTACACGTGAAGGTGGGGTGGGTTTAGGTACATTGGTGAAGCATGCAAGGAGGCACACAGATGCAAAGACAGTGGTGCTGGGTGCAGACACATTTGCATTTGATAGGGTTACACAGGCGTGACAAATTTTGGTGGTTCAGGCAAGAGGTTGATGGACGAAATCGGAGTGGTACGATAAGTGTCAGAAACAGGTTATTCAGATGCAATGTGATGTCTTGCATGTCATATTGACATTTATGCTTTGCCTTTACAGGAAGGGAAGAAATAAATAAATTACAAGTCAAAGGCAAGTTTGAGGACAGGGAGGTGGCTGACACTCCCAAGACCTCCGCGATTAAGAAGCATGGGGTACCATAGAAGGGTCTGAGCCCCAGGAAAGATTTTGCAATGGTTTTGTCTTTGTATCTCAATAAATGTTTATTGCTTCAAAGTCATTTGTCCTTGTTACATTATTTGTTACATTCATAATGGTTAAAGTTTGTTACTTCCATCAGAGTTTCTACATTTGTTTCAGATTAATACAAGTGCTAAGTCAGGAATGGTTAAAGAGTCAAAAGGTGTTTTTTTGATTACATGCGCAGAATCATAAGAAAACCATTTCAAGTACATTCAGTAAAAAGCTCCAAGTAAAAAAGGTGGTTTTTGGAAGGTTTTATTAGAGAAAACAGCAAAAATCAGGTCTAAATAGCACTTTTCCTTTGCATATTTGAGTCTTCCTCTTTCAATTGACTCCCTGCTGCATAAATTAACAGGCCACTTTAGCTTGTTAGCATGTCTTGGGTGCATTTACACACACACACACACACACACACACACACACACTGTGTGTGTGTGTGTGTGTTCTCTGTATGCATGTTCTTCTTCTTCTTACTTATAACAGCAGAGCCCCAGAGCAAAAAGGGCAGCATCAACCACCCCAGAGCACTAGAAAGTAGTCAATGACATGGGGTCTTGCAGACTCCTGGTGGTTCCCCGCTCCTATTGATGCAGTTCTTAAATTTCTGGTGACTATTTTAACAAGTACATTACAATTGCATCTTATGCAGCGGTTGCATTCCAGAGATGACACATATGCAAAAAGGTGTATACTCAAACCATCCCTACACAAGCACTCCTAGCCTTCTGCAACATGTGTTCTGAGGGGGACTTAACCCCCCAACAGGGTAGAGAGATTAAAAGTTCTTTTTGCATTTAGCAACCCAAGTCTATCCAGTAGATAAAGCTTTTACACTCTGTTCCTTGCATTTAACTAGCAGAATTCCAACCAGACAGCCTTCTACCACGTATGGTTGAATTCGTGTGAATTAAATGCATGTAGGTAAGTTACAGTTGTGTACTGTAATGCAATCATTGACTGTTATGCCCTCATCCAGGAGGGTCTTCAGCCTCCTCAGGCATGACAGGCAGGGACAGCAGCACCTTGTTTGTGGTGTTTTGGCAGGTCCTTGAGCCTCTGGACCAAGCAGTGGATGCCAAAGTCAATGAGCCACTCAAAGCTTACCAGTTGATGTTTCTTCAGCTCCAGGCATCTATTGAAGGTGATGCCGCCCCAATGCCCTTGACACTGATGTTGAAGCAGACCAGGTCAAGGGTCCTCAGCTTCCTCAGGTGTTACTGAGAAAGCAGTGCCTTGACTCATCTGTGATTTGACAGCAACAAAGGCCAAGGTGGCAAACAAAGGCAGGAGAGCTCCTGGGCCAGATACTGGACTCTGAAGTTAGTGACCAGGCTGCATCAATTCAGCATGAGTCTCTTGAGATGCCCCAAGTCATGGACAATGAGCAGGAGGCAGGTATCAGTGACCTTTTTATATCTGCTCCAGAACTTCCAGGCTTTTGAGGTATTTGAAATTCCTGCCCAGTAAATTCCTGTCAGTGAAGGTCTAACACCCACAGGGAGAGCAAGTCTGCCCCCAAAACATATCTCAGTTCATCCGGTGAGACCAAAACATTCACTGTTGTTGAGGATCTCCAGCTCATCCAGGACCTAGATCACAGAGCCCGAGCCCAAGCTTGGTGTCTCCATGACCCCAAATTGCCAGACACCAAGTGCTTCCAGGCAGACCAGTACCAATTCTCAATGAAGGACTGATTCGGAACCAGCTTGGCCTCCAAACCCTACCACATAATGTGGAGATAGGCAGCATCTTACCAGGCCTGGCACAGATACACTGCCCTGCCCTTGTTCAGGTACCCAAATATGTTGACTACCAGCTCTGGACACAGGCAATAAATGGGCATCTGCACCACCTAACTCTGCTTGGCTTATGTGCTTTGTGCAGTCTCAGAGCTGCTGTTGCCACCATCAGGGCCCTCCTTAAGCTTATTCCAGTGGGTGTCCATTGTCCATGAAGCCAAGCTCCTGCTCCACTTTGAATCTTCTGGAATCCTTGTAATTGCCTGGCTGCCTTGCACAAGCTGCCCTTCTATCCTTGGTTTCCTTTTTCCTGTTCCAGCACTAAGCCCAGTCTAGCAAGTGCAGTTCAAATTCTAATCTAGCCTGTTTTAGAGAACGATAGAATGGTAGAGTTGGAAGGGACCTCAACGGTTATCTAGCTCAACCCCCTGCAATTCAGGAATATCAGCTAAAACCTACATGACAAATAGCCAACCAACCTGTGCCTAAAAACCTCCAAGGAAGGAGAGTTCACCATTTCCCGAGGCAGTCCATTCTACTGTCAAACAGTTGTTTTAGCCAGAAAGTTATTCCTGATGTTTTGTTGGAATCTCTTTTATTGTAACTTGATTTATTTTGTCTGGGTCCTACCCTCCGGAGCGGGGGCGGGGAGCTTGCTCCATGATCCATGGCACATCCCTTGAGATAGTTGAAGATGGCTATCATATCTCCTCTCAGTCTGTTTTCCATGCTAAACATACCCAGCTCCCTCAGCTGTTCTCATAAGGCATGGTTTCCAGACTCTTGATTATCCTGGTCACCCTCCTCAGCATACATTCCATCATAACAGTATCCTTGTTAAATTGTGGTATCCAGAACTGGAAACAGTATTCCAGGTGGGGTTTCACCATTGCAGAATAAAGTGGAACTATTACTTCTCTTGATCGGGACACTATGTTTGTGTTGATGCAGCCTACAATAGCATTAGTGTTTGTTTGTTTGTTTGTTTGTTTGTTTTGCTGCTGCTGCTGCTTCACACTGTTGACTCATGTGAAGCTTGTGGTTTTCTAAGACCCCAAGGTCCTTCCTGCATGTACTACCGGCAAGCCAGGTGTCCCTCATATTATATTTATGCATCTGGTTCTTCATGTCTAAATGTAGAACCTTATTTTCCCCCCAATGGAAATTCATGTTGTTAGTTTGGGACCAGTTCTCCAATTTGTTAAGGTCATCTTAAATCCTTGATTCTGTCTTCTGTTGCTTTGGGTAAAACTTCCTCAGCTTTCACATGTGCAGTCCTATGTGTGACCACTCTGAAAGAAGCCCCATTATTTATTTATTTATTTATTTATTTATTTATTTATTTATTTATTTAAATCCCTCAGACAAATTGGGTATCAGAGCACCATACAAAGATTCAATAGTATCACATCCCTTGTCTGCATTTGGTACTTGCACTCTTAAAGGACACAGTACATGTAAGTAAGTAAGTAAGTAAGTAAGTAAGTAAGTAAATTTTTATTTATACCCCGCCCTCCCCAGCCAAGACCGGGCTCAGGGAAGCTAACATCAAATATCAAATACATTAAAACACAATCGAACAATTGATTAAAATACAGCTTTAAAATTAGAATCAGGATAAAATTAAATGACTGCCCATGAATTATAACCATAGAAGTCAGGAACCTCAAGTATTCATGAGGGCCAGCTATCCATGTTGGTCCCACATGAACCAATAAAAGGGCCAAAGAGGTAACTTACAGGGTCCCATAGAGGGGGGTCAAACTGGGCCCGTACCAAAGGCCAGGCGGAACAGCTCCATCTTGCAGGCCCTGAGGAAGGATGGGGACAAAGGGATGGAGGAAATAAATATAAAGTATAGGCACCATTTCTTGAGGTTACAGTTCTCAGAAGGCAGAGATACAGTTATTTCTGGGGTATCTTCCATAGCTGATGGCAGAGGTGGGGAGGGAGGGGGAAGAGTCCCCAATTGGCACATATCAGCATTATGCTACTGCATTCTTAAAATCAGGTGACAGTTCATTTTCAAACATTGGAAGTGTTCACTCATTCAACAGTCAATCAATCAATCACTCAATCAATTCCTTAATTTAAATACTGCACTTCTACCTAATAATGAAAGGCTGCTTGAAGCCCCTTTCATTTCTAACCTGCTTTTCTTATATGGTATATTCCTCCTGAGATACTTAACTCTGTTTCCTGTCCATTATTCCTGTTTACATTTTTACATGTTGCCATGCAACTTCAGTCCTATAAAAATCTGAATGACCTCTAGTGGTGGGTCTCCAGAATTGCATAGATACTTCCTTGAACAAAAATATATGATTGAACCTCTGCACTTAATTCTGGTTCTTCTAATGATGGTTTCTGAGAAATGAAGTTGTCCTTCTGCTGTGGGTTTTTAAGGCATCTGTTTCATTACCGCAAAAAGATCCATTCCCTTATCTCACATTAATTGAAAACTGTCACTTATATAGTGAACAACTTTATGAAGACTTATGGGATATCTTCAGGAGAAAGGGCTAAGGAGTAAACCCTACAGACCTCCAGAGTGGAGCCATTTAGGCAGTTGGATTGCACCTTGAATGCCTCCTTGGGGCATCTCCTGCAGTCAAGCTGATATCAACCATGCACCTCTGCTTTACTTCCAACCACATCAGTGCTGCCTAGTGGGGAGGTCTTGTTGTCTGGGGAGCTCAGGATCACCACACACATTGCCCAGGCTTGTGCCCCGAGAGGTCATTTAAGTGATGCTAATGCAGCAGAACCAACATTAAGGGTGGGTCTTTCTTGTGTATATCCCTTTGTCTCAGCTTTATTATGCACCTGCTAGCTAGTGTGACAAGAACAGAAGCAGATGGCAGGGGAGGTATATAGAGCTTCACTTATAAACAAGGAAATGTATATCATTGGTTATGTCAGGGCAAGGTGCAGAGGGGCAGAATCGGAGGCCCCCCTCAGCTGAATGTGGAGGAGGATTGGAGGGAGGGCATAAAATAGAAACCTCCAGAACCTGCACCCTAGTAACATGGAGGACTGCTTGCCTGGCTTTGGGAAGGCAGCACTAGGGTTCTGGCAGCATCCCATAGCCCTCACATCTCTCCCAAAGCCTGGTAAGCGCTTGCCCAGCTTTGAAAATGATGGAAGGGCTCTAGGACTCTACCAGAGCCTGGGAGTGTCCTTCCCAGATCCAGGTCCCTAGCTTAGCTGCAGTGACAGTTCTGGATTGACAGTGGTGACAGCAGTTTCTCTGCACAGAGCGCTGCTGAGCTGAGAAATGCACAATTAACAAGATCCACTTGAGGGCGCTAATACAGGCTTCTCACAGGCGCCATTTTATGAAAGATTGCAACGTTCATCCATTTTGTGTGGCTTTTGGAGCACAGCGCGATGGCTCTGGGATGCTGTCAGAGCCCTGACCCCCCCTTCCGAAAGCCGGAACCCTTTCAGCCGCTCCAAGTCCATGGAAAAATCAAGTGGGCTCACTTACTTCAGAAGTGAAAAAAATAAAAATAAACCTTGCCTTGTTCTTTAAGTCTCTTTCTTCCCTTTCCCCCTTCTTTCTGTGTGTTTTGTGTCTCCTTCATATCATAGAATTGACATTGTTCATGTTTAGTAATAGAATTAAATTTTTAGGAAACAATCTTTCACCTTACATTTGATATCTATTTTACTTATTAGCTTTTAATCAATACAGCTTTTGATTTAGATAAAATGTGCTAATTTAAAAATTATCTGTCCTATAGAATCATAGTTGTAAAAATATGTTAAAGATAAAAATGTATTCGTTTCAGACCCTTTAGCAGTAGCAGTTGGCAGGACATAACCTCATTCGCCTCTACATAGTTCCGTCGTTATTTCAGACATCATGTTATCTCAGTATACCGCGATGTTTAGCTGCTGACATATCACGATGTTGAAAACCAGACAGAGCCCAGCCCTAGTTTTAGCCCTTTTCATTTCTGACATATGTTTTTGTAGGATGCTCTCTTAACTCTGTCAATCTCCATGTCTTTTCAAGTAGCAGAACCTCATATATGATCTCAAACATTGCCTGTAGGAGCTGCTTTTCTTGTAGGGTATATTCTCCCTGAGGTACCTAATGCTGTTTCTTGTCTTTTACTGTTCTCATTTTTGCACAGTGCTATGCTATTTGAGTCCTTAAAATTCCAGACTGCACCTCTAGTGGTGGAACCCCAGAATTGCAGAGACTTCCTTGTACAAAAAGGTGTGCTTGATTTTTTGCACTTAATAGTAGTTCTTCTGATGAAGGCTTCTGAGAAATGAGGTTTTTAAGTTTTTAAGTTTTTAAGTGCTTTTGTTTTGTTACCTCAGGAGAGCCATCTCCTTATCTCACTTGAACCAACAACTGTCTCTCCTGTCATGTAGAGGATTTTTTGGGAAGATGGAACAAAATGTATCCTCTTCCTTGTGGGATATGTCCTGGAGATGAAAAAGCTAAGGAATAAGCACTACACAATTCCAGAGTGGGATCCCTAAAGCGGTTGGATGGCACCTTAAAAGCCTCCTTTGGGCAACTCCTGCAGCCAAATTTATGTGAACTGAACACCTCTGCTTTCCTTTGCATCCCATCAGTGTGGCATGTGTATCTTTTTGTATAGAAATCCATACACACTGTCCAGACTTGTTACCCAGAGAGCTCCCTTCAGTGCTGCTAATGCAGCAGAATCAACATTAAGGATGGGTCTTTCTTGTGCATATCCCTTTGCCTCAGAATTATCACAAATCTGCTAGCTAGTGTGACAAAAACAGAAGCAAACTGCAAGGGGGAGGTGTATGCAGTGTCAGCTTTGAACCGTTACTCCATTCTTTATTTTGCTGCAAGGATATGTGCATCATTGGTTTCGTCAGGGCAGGACACTGGGGGCAAAATCGGACGCCCTTCTCCTGAATGTGGAGGATTCTGCATATGGGAAAAAGGAATAAAACCAGAAACCAGGGGCCCCAGTAACGTTGATGACTGCTTACCTGACTTTGGGATGGCTTGTCCAGCTTTGGAAAGGAAAGAAGGGCCCCAGGACCCTGCCAGAACCTGGGAGCATCCTTCCAAGAGCCAGGGGCTTTGCTCAGCCCCAGTGGCAGTGATGGCTTGACAGTGCTGCCTGAAGCTCCTCTGCCCAGGGTGTGTGCTTTTGGAGAGGGGTGCAGGGCTCTGTGCTAGAGCCCTTCTCCCCCTCCGAGCCTTGTTCCCCCTCTGCTCCCCCTCCGGAAAGCTGGAAGCTTAGTAAGTGCTTGCTCAGCTTTTGGAAGGAGGGAGGGGCCCTGGGATGCTGCCAAAGCCCTGACACCGCCTTCCAAAATTTAACCTTATGCAAGCACAGCTCTTTGGCTTGGAAGCCTCTCCTAGTCCCTTGGTAAAATAAGTGGAGGTCATTACTTCAGAGTTGGAAAAATAAAAATGAACCTTGCCCTGCGGTTTGAATATCATTTCTCCCTTCTCCCCTTCTTCGTATGTGTGTGTGTGTGTGTGTGTGTGTTTTTCTGTCTCCCTCATGTCACATAATTTTATTTTTCATCTTTAATAATAGAAGTAAAATTTTAGCCAACAATCTCTCACCTTACCTTTGATATCTATGCTACCATGCTATCAATCACTTCCACAGCTTTAATCTTAGAGAAAATGTGCTATTATAAAATCATCTCTACAATACAATCAGAGTTGTAACAAAATGTTAAAGGTACCCGGTATGTCAAAGAGAATCTGTTTCAGATGCCTAAGAAGTAGTAGTAGGCAGGATATTACTTTTTTGCCGCTACTTAGTTCCATTCTTATTTAAGACATTGTGTTATCTTGGTATAACACAATGTTAAGCTGCTGACATAACGATGTTGAAAAGCAGACATAGCCCACACCTAGTTGCAGCCCTTTTTGTTTCTGACCTATGTTTATGTAGGATGCTCATTTCAGCTGGTCATTCTCTATGCCTTTTCAAGTAGCAGAACCTCATATATTAAATACAGTGGTACCTCGGGTTACATACGCTTCATGTTACATACACTTCAGGTTACATACTCCACTAACCCAGAAATAACGCTTCAGGTTAAGAACTTTGCTTCAGGATAAGAACAGAAATCGCAGCGGGAGGTCCCATTAGCTAAAGTGGTGCTTCAGGTTAAGAACAGTTTCAGGTTAAGAACAGACCTCTGGAATGAATTAAGTACGTAACCAGAGGTACCACTGTACTACATTGCTTGTAGGACCTACTTTTCTTATAGGGTATATTATTCCTGAGGTACTTAACACTCTGTCCAGTCCTTTCCTGTTGTTTTCATTTTTATGTAGTGCTATGCTTTTTCAGACCTAAAAAAAATCCTGAATTTGCCTCTAGTGGTGGAACCCAAGAATTGCATAGAGAATTGTTTGTACAAAAATACAGTTGAACCTCTGCGCTTAATAGTAGTTCTTCTAATTGTGGTTTATAAGAAATGTAGTTGCCCTCCTGCTGTGCGGTTTTAAGGGCTTTTTTTGTAACCCCAGGAGAGCCATTTCCTAGTCTCACCTTAACCAACAACTGTTACTTATGTAGACAGGGCCTCTGAAGACACCACAATCCCTACCCACTGCCATGGGCACAGGAAGGATCTATATGGGGGGCAGGATTGATGTTAGGGGGACAAAACCAAGCTTTCTGGGATGCGATTAGTAAGTTAGTCTTGATTCTGGTGGGAGCAACTCCAGCCCACCCCTCCACCAAGTTGGCTATACCCATGCCCCATGTATTGTGGGTTATCTTCAGGAGAATAAAAAGCCACACAAGTCTGGAGCAGAGTACTTAAGGTGGTTGGATGGCATTTTGCATGCCTCCTTTGGGCAACTTCTGCAGCCAAGCTGTTGCCACATGTACAGTTCTGGGTTCCTTTCAACCACATCAGCAGGGCCAAGAGGGAGTCTTATCCTCTGGGAAACCCAGGACTGTCCAGGCTAGGCTTGTGCCCCAGAGAGGTCATTTCAGTGATGCTAATGCAGCAGAACCAACATTAAGGGTGTTTATTTCTTGTGCATATCCTTTTGCCTCAGTCTTATTATGCATCTACTGGGGAGTGTGACAAGAACAAAAGCAAGTGGCAGGGGGAAGGGGTATGCAGCTTCACTTATGAACCTTTTGAGCTGAATGTGAAAGAGGTAAAACAAGAAACCAGCAGGAAGCTCTGACAGCATCCCAGAGCCCTACCATCACCTTCCCAATGCATGTTAAGTGCTTGCACAGCTTTGTGAAGGACAGAAGGGCTCTACAACCCTGCTAGAGCCCAGGAGCGTCCTTCACAGAGCCAGGCACCTTGCTCTGCCTCAGTGCCAGATTGAGAGAAGTGCCTGTGCTGGCAGAGAACTGCACAGCGTGTGCCTAGCTGATGTGGTGCAAAATTAAGAAGATCCACTTGAGGGCGCCAATAAGGCTTCTCATAGGGCACCATTTTAGGAAACATTACAAAGTCCGTCCATTTTGTGTGGCTTTTGGAGTCGCAAAGGCTATGAGATGCTGCCGGAGCCTTGCCCCTCCCCCCTTCTGAAAGCTGGAAGCCTAGTAAGTGCTTGGCCAACTTCGGAAAGGAGGGAAGGGCTCTGGGTTGCTTCCAGAGCCCTGACTTGGAAACCTTTTGCAAAGGCAGCTTTTTCAGCTTGTAAGCGGTTCTGAGTCTCGTGAAACAATATATACTGGGGTCATTTACTTCTGAGTTTTTTTAAAATACAAATAAATGAAGCCCTGTTGTTTAAACCTCTCTCTTCCCTGCTCCCCTTTTCTATGTGTGTTTGTTTGTCTCTGTGTGCTTGTCTGTGCTTCTATATCCCCTACTTGCCACATAACTGCCTTTTTCATGTTTAGTAATAAAATGAAATTTCTCACTTTACCTCTGATATCTATGCTAAAAATTAGTTCTACAGAAAATGTGCTAGTTTAAAAATTATCTGTACTGTAGAATCACACTTGAAACAATACATTAAAGGTAAGTCCGTTTTAGACTCAGTAGTAGCAGTTGACAGTGTATTACCCTGTTCGCCTCTATATAGTTCCACCCTATTTTCAGACATCGTGTTATCTCGGTATACCGCGATGTTTAGCTGCTGACATATCACGATGTTGAAATCCAGCCCAGCTCTAGTTTCAGCCCTTTTCATTTCTAACCTATGTTTATGCCTTTTCAAGTCACAGAACCTGATATATGCCTGTAGTAGGACCTGCTTTTCTTGTAGGGTACATTCCTCCTGACCTACTTAATGCTGTTTCCAGTCCATTATTTCTGTTCTCTTTTTTACATAGTGTCATGCGTTTCATACCTTAAAAAATCCCTAATGCACCTCTGGTGGTAGAACCTCATAATTGCCTAGAGACTTGTACAAAAAGGTAGAATTTAACCTCTGAACTTTATTGTGGTTCTTCTAATGATGTTTTTGGAGAAATGCAGTTGCCCTTCACCTTTCAGATTTTAAGGGCTTCTGCTTTGTTACCTCAGGAGGACCATTTATTTATCTCACTTTAACCAACATGCACCTCACATAGAGGGCAGTGAAGGTCCTGTGTGAGTGTCTGGAGGTGGTTGGAGGATGGATGGTGGCTAACAGATTGAGGTTGAATCCTGACAAGACAGAAGTACTGTTCTTGGGGGACAGGAGGCAGGCAAGTGTAGGGGACTCCCTGGTCCTGAACGGGGTAACTGTGCCCCTGAAAGACGAGGTATGCAGTCTGGGAGTCATTTTGGAATCACAGCTGTCCACAGAGGCAAAGGTCAATTCTGTGCTCAGGGCAGTTGTCTACTAGCTTCATCTGGTATGCAGGCTGAGACCCTACTGGTCCGCAGACTGTCTTGCCAGAGTGGTGCATGCTCTAGTTATCTCCTGCTTGGACTACTGCAATGCACTCCATGTGGGGCTACCTTTGAAGGTGACTCAGAAACTGTAATTAATCCAGAATGTGGCTTATGCTGGTTCCTTCACTGTGAGAAGTGAAGTTACAGGGAACCAGGCAGAGGGCCTTCTTAGTAGTGGCACCCTCCCTGTGGAACACCCTCCCTTCAGATGTCAAGGAAATAAACAACTATAGTATCTGACTTTTGGAAGACGTTTGAAGGCAACCCTGTTTAGGGAAGTTTTAAAGGATGTTTTTATTATGCTTTTAGATATGTTGTAAGCCATCCAGAGTGCCTGTGGAAATGCAGCAAGATGGGTGGTGTATAAAACCACCACCACCACCACCTCTTGCCATGGGGATAGCCAGGATTTATGTTAGTGGGGCTGGATTTATGGGGGGGGGGCAGAACTGAGAATTCTATGATGTGGTTGGTCCACTGGTTAAGTATTTGTTTCTATTTGCTTGATTGGGGGGCACTGCTCCTCTGCCCCCCTTTGGCTACATCCATTCTTCTCCATTCTGGAGAAGAAAAGGCAAAGGAGTAAAACCTGCAGAAGTCCAGAGTGGGGTCCCTTAGGCACAGTGTTAGAAATGGATATATTAAAGGTAGGGGCTAAATGGCACCTTAATCCTAGGTTATAGGCACAAGAACGGAATGTCTAGACACACTTTTTTATAACAAGAATACAAAGCTGAAAATGAATGAACTGCAGCTAAAATATTATGTTCATTTTTCACATGGTCTAGTCCTTCCTCTGCCTACCTCCTTAATATTCTTAAGAGAGTCTCCTCTCTAGTCTTCAGGGGTTAGCTGGAAGAGGGGAGGCAGAACAAAGTCATCCTTCCCTTCCACTCTGCAGTTTAAATCTGAAATCTTAGGCACAGTACTATGCCCAGAGCTCAGAAACTGCTCGCAGCCAAGTTTGTGCCAAACATATAGCTCTGCTTTCCTTCAGGCTACATCAGCATTTGGGCAGCCCAGGACTGCCCACTTCTGTGCCCTGGAGAGGTCACTTCTGTGCTGCTAATGCAATAGAACCAACATTAAGGGTGGGTCTTTCTTGTGCATATCCCTTTGCCTCAGCCTTATCAGGAATCTGTTAGCTAGTGTGACAAGAACAGAAGCAAGGGGAGGGGAGGGTGGGAGGTGTTTGCTGCTTCACTTATGACCTGTGTCTCCATTCTTTATTTTGCAGCAATAATGTGTGTCATTGGTTTTGTCAGGGCAGGGTGCTGGGCAAAATCTGAGGCCCCTCTTAGCTAAATGTGGAAAAGAACCTTGTATGGGGGGGAGACAAAAAACCAGAAACCTCCAGGAGTGGGGGGCCCTTTAGGAAGGTGGTGGTGTGAGGGCTCTGGCAGCAACCCACAGCCCCCCCCATTTCCTTCCCAAGGCACAGTAAGCTTCTCCAAGCCAGGCGCTTTGCTTTGCCGCAGTGCGGTATTTGAGAGCGGTGGTGGCAGCTTATCTGCACAGGGTGTGCCTAGCTGAAGTGGCGCACAATTAAAAAGACCTATTTGAGGGCACCAGTACAGGCTTCTCGCAAGGAGCCATTTTATGTAACATTACACAGTCCGTCCATTTTGTGTGGCTTTTGGAGCACTGTGCAAGGGCTCTGAGATATTGTCAGAGCCCTGCACCCCCTTCCTTATACTGGAAGCTTAGTAAGCACTTGACCAACTTTGGAAAGGAGGGAAGGGCTCTGGGATACTGCCAGAGCCCTGACACATAAACATTATGCAAAGACAGCTTTTCAGCTTGGAAGCCGCTCCTAGTTCTGTTGAAAAGAAACTTGGGTCACGTATTTCAGAGCTTGGGGGGGAGTCTTCCCTTTTGTTTAAGCCTCATTCTTCTATTCTCCCCTTCTTTATGTGTATGTGTATGTGTTTGTTTGTTTGTTTGTTTTGTGTGTGTGTGTGTGTGTGTGTGTGTGTGTTTGGGTTTTTGGTCTCCTTCATGTCATATGATGGGCGTTTCATGTTTAGTAATACTATACAATTAAATTTGTGGGAACAATCTCTCACCTTTCATTTGATATCTATGCTACTAATTACTTCTACAGCTTTATTTTTAGAGGAAATGTGTGAATGTCAAAATTATCTGTACTATAGAAGCAGAGTTGTAATAATATATTAAAGGTAAGTAAAAATTTAGAGCCCTAAGCAGTAGCAGATGGCACGACATATGCCTTGTTCGCCTCTATGTAGTTTCATCATTATTTCAGACGTCGTGTCATCTTGGTAAACTGTAATGTTTACCTGGTGACACATCACGATTTTGAAAACCAGCCATAGTCTACTTGCAGCCCTTTTCCTTTCTGACCTATGTAGGATGCTTATTTTAGTCTGTTAATCTCCATAACTTTCAAGTAGCCAAACCTTATATATGCCATAATAATTGCCCATAGCACCTGCTCCCATTCTAGGGTATATTCCTCCTGAGGTAGTTAACACTGTTCCTTGGTCATTATTCCTGTTCTCATGTTTAATAGTGTTATGCTATTTCAGTCCTTTAAAAAAATCCCATATGCTCTTCTAGTGGTTCAATTCTAGAACTGCATAGACCAGTGGTTTTCAATCAGTGTGGCGTAGCACCCTGGGGTGCCTTGAATGATGGTTAGTGATGTCCCGGACAACACTGCCCTCTGTCCCTTTTTCCTTCCCTCTCTCCTCTGATGCCTTCTTGCATCTCTTTCTCTCAAAGGCTTGCACAGCTGTTTGTTGTAGCAGCCCTGCTACTGTCACTGTTGCCTTCCAAGGTAAGGTGCTTGCCTCACATTCACCTTTGGCCAGTCTCCATCAGGCCACTAAGGTTGGGGACATCCACTGCCCAGGCCCCTGTGGAAAGGCGTTAAGAGGCACCTCTCATTGGGGTGGGATGAGGCAGCTCAGAGACCAGGGGCAACAGCAGTGGCTGCCTGTAGGACTCCCAAGGAGAGGTGAAGTGAGAGGAGAGGAGGCTGTGGGACTACTCCACAAGGGAGATGTTCAAAAAAAGGCAGACAGCTCTGCAGGCGAGGGGTTACATAACTGGGCCCCTGAGCCCCAAAGGGGTGCTCCAGAAAGAATGTAGTTGGACAAGGAAGCCGTGGACTCAAAAAAGTTGAAAACCGCTGGCATAAACACTTCCATGTACAAAAAGGTATGATTGAACCTCTGCACTTAATTGTGGTTCCTGTAATGATTGTTTCTGAGAAATTAAGTCACCCTTTGGCTTTCGCCCTTCTGTTTTTTGTTTTTTTTTTACCTCAGGAAGCCATCCCATCATCTCACTTTAACTGACAACTATTTATTTGCTTGTGAAGATGGGAGAATCAATACCATCTGCCATGGGTATAGCCAGGATTTAAGTTAGGGGGGCATGATATATGTTTGGGGGGGGCAGAACTGAGCTATATTCAATGTGATTGGCCAATTAGTAAAGTCCCCCCCCCCTGTATTAGGAGGACAGCAGCTGCCTCCCAGCCCCAGCCCCCTAGGCCAAGCCCATGTCAGCTGCTTTGTGGAATATCATCAGAAGCTGAAAAGGCCAAGGAATAAATCCAACAGAAGTCCAGAGTGAGGTCCCTAAGGCAGTTCGATGGCATCTTGAAGTTGACCTTGGGCAACTGCTGCAGCCAAGTTGGTGCCAAACATATAGCTCTGCTTTCTTTGGACTGCATCAGCTCAGCCAAAATGGGGAAAGGGGGGTGTTTGCCATCTGGGCAGCCCATGACTGCCCAGGTTTATGCCCCAGAGAAGTCCCTTCAGTGCTGCTAATACAACAAAACCAACATTAAGGGTGGTTCTTTCTTGTCCATATCCCATTGCCTCAGCCTTATTATGCATTCTGCTAGCTAGCATGACATGAACAGAAGCAAATGGCACAGGGGAGGTGTCTGCTGCTTCACTTAAGAAATGTGGACCCACTCTTTATTCTACTGCAAAGATATGTGCATCATTGGTTTACTGGTGGATTAAGGTGGGGGCAGGGGGGAGAGGTTTGCCCCGGTGCCATCTCTGGGTGCGTGACAAAATCCCATGCAGATCTTCACAGCGGTGTTCCTCCTATGCAGGGCGTCTCATGCACCCCCACCTGGTGGCACTGGCACCCCCACCGGGCAGCGCTGGCAACCCTGCCGGGTGTTGCACCCACCCACCAATCCCACTTCCTTCCTCTGCCCTTTCCTTCCCCCTCCATTATTTACTTTCCTGCCTCCTACCTGTGCTCTCCCCTGCCTCCCTGCCTACCTGCGAGTATCCCAGTGGTGCACTGGCTGCGGCAAATATTCCAGGATGCCCGCAGGCTGGCAGGCAGGGGAGAGGATGAGAAGGAGGCAGGAGAATAAATAATGGAGGGGGAAGGGAAGGGGAGAGGAAGGAAGTGGGATCGGTGGGAGCACAAGGCTTCCTCCATGCCCTGCCCCCTTGGGAAAGACCCTGTCCTGGGCAGCGCAGGCATATGCTCCACCACTGCTTTGGTTTCATCAGGGCAGGATGCTGTGGCACAAAATCTGAGGCCCCTCTCAGCAGAATGTGGAGGAGGATCCTGTGGGGGGGGGCAGGCAAAAACAAAAACAAAAAACCTCCAGAACAGGGGACCCAGCAAAGTGGATAACTGCTTACCTGACTTTGGGAAGGTGGTGGTGTGAGGGCTCTGCCAGCATCCCAGAGCCCTCCCATTTCCTTCCCAAGGCATGGTAAGCTTCTCCAAGCTAGGCACCTTGCTCTGCCGCAGTGCCATATTTGACAGCGTGGCGTGGCAGCAGCTTCTCTGCATAAGGAATGCCTAACTGAGGTGGTGTACAATTAAAGAGATCCACTTGAGGGGGGCAAAACAGGCTTCTCACAGGGGAACATTTTATGAAACATTACAAAGTATGTCCATTTTGTGTAGCTTTTGGGGCACGCGAGGCCTTTCAGATGCTGCCAGAGCAATGCCCCCCATCCAAAAGCTGGAAGCTTACTTAGTGTCATGGTCCTGGGAAGGGGTAGGGTACAATTCTCCTCCCCAAACAATAAAAAATAGCCTACTTGACTAACGGAGTTCCTTTCTGCCCAATTTTTGGAAAGAGGGAGGTGTTCTGGGAAACCATATGCAAAGGCAGCTGTTCATCGTGCAAGCCACATTGAGTCCTGTGGAAAAATAAACTGAGGTCATTTTCTTCAGAGTTGAAAAATAATTAAAATAAACCTTCTTCTGGTGTTCAATCCTTTTTCTTCCCTTCCCCACTGTTTATGTGTGTGTTTGAGTGTGTTAGTGTTTCTGTGTCTCCTTTTGTCAGAGTATTCCTTTTTTACATGCTTAGTAAAATAATTAAATTTTTAGGGAACTATCTCTCACCTTACCTTTGATATCTATGCTTCTAATTACTTCCACATCTTTAATCTTTGAGAAAATGTTCTAATATAAAAATAATCTCTAATATAGAATAACAATTTTAACAAAGGTAAGTCAAAAATTGTCTGTTTTAGATGCATAAGAAGTAGCACTCTGCAGTACATTACCTGGTATTTTACCTCGGTATACCATGATATTTAGCTGGCAAGATATCACAACGTTGAAAACCAGCTATAGCCCAGCCCTAGTTGCAGCAGCCCTTTTCATTTCTGACCTATAGGACGTAGGATGCTCATTTCAGCTGGTCAACATATATGTCTGTTCAAGTAGCTGAACCTCATATATGATATAATACATGGCCCACATTACCTGCTCCAGTTGTAGGATATATTCTTCCTGAGGTACTTAAGGCTGTTTGTTGTCCATTATTTCTGTTTTCAGTTTTAATAGCGCTATGCTATTTCAGTCCTTAAAGAATACCAGTTGCATCTCTAGTGGTGGGACCAAGAATTGCATAAAGCCCGGAACAAAAGGGTATGAATGAACCTCTAGGCTTAATTGTGTTTCTTCTAATGGTGGTTTCTGAGAAATGAATTTGCCCTTCAGCTGTCGGCTTTAAGGGCTCCTGTTTTGCTACCTCAAGAGAGCCATTGCCTTACCTCAGCTAACCTCTCCTGTAGAGGGGGTTTGTGCAGCTACCCGCTGCCATGGGCATAGCTAGGGTTTATGCTGGGGGGGGGGGAAACTGACCTATATGTGATGTAATTGCTCAGTCCGGCATTTGCCTTATGGGATTGCTTCTGGAAAAGAAAAGGTTAAGGAGTAACCCCAACAAAAGATCAGACTGGGGTCCCTAAGGTGGTTGGATGGCGCCTTCTACATTTTACTTCACGCCTACTTCAGGCAATATCTGCAGCCAATTTGGTGCCAATTATATAGCTTTGCCTTCCTTTGGACCACATCCACACAAACAAAACTGTTCAGATGACTTTAGTGCTGCTAATGCAACAGAACCAACATTAAGTGTGGGTCTTTGTTGTTCATATTCCTAAGTCTTATTGTGCATCTGTTAGCCAGCACTACAAGAACAGAAGTGAGTGGCAAGGGGGGTGATGCCTGCAGCATCACTAATGAGCTCCACCTTTTATTCTGCTGCAAACATATGTGTGTCATTGGTTTTGTCTCGGCAGGATGCTGGAGGGGGGCGGAATCTGAGGCCCCTGTCAGCTGAATGTGGAGGATCCTGTATATGGCGGGGTGTGTGTGTGAAACTACCAGAACAGGGGGCCGCAGGAAGGTGAAGGTCTTCATACCGGATTTAGGGAAGGCCGTGTGTGAGGGCTCTGGCAGTATCTCCTTCCGAAAACATGGTAAAGTTCCCAAAGCCTGGCGCCTTCCTTTTCCGCACTGTGCTGACAGTTTATCTGCACAAGTCGTTGCCAAGCTGAAGTGGCGCACAGTTAAGAAGATACACTTCAGGGTGCCTGTATAGGCTTCTCATAGGGATCCATTTTATGAAACATTACAAGGTCCTTCCATTTTGTGTGGCTTTTGGAGCGCTGTTGCCAGAACCCTGCCCCCCCCTTGCAAAAGCTGAAAGCCTAGTAAGTTATTGCTCAGCATTGGGAAGGAGGGAAGGGCTCTAGGATGCTTCCAGAACCCTGACACTTAAACCTTATGCAAAGGCAGTTTTTTGCCTTGGAAGCTGCTCCTAGTTCTTTTGAAAAGAAACCAGGGCCATTTACTCCAGAGCTGAAAGAAAAGAAACAAGGCTTCCTTTTTTGTTTAAGCCTCTTTTTTCCATTCTTTGTGTTTGTTTGTTTGTTTCTGTTTGTCTGTTTTTCTCTCATGTCACAGAATTGGCTTTTTTCATGTTTAGTAATAGAATTTAATTTGTGGGAACAATCTCACCTTTCCTTTTATATGTGTGGTACTAATTACTTCTACAGATTGGATTTTAGAGAAAATGTGCTAATTTAAAAATTATCGGTACTTCAGAATCACAGTTTTAACAAGATGTTAAATGTAAGTCAATAATAATCTGGTTTAGACCTCTATGCTGCAGTAGTTGGAAAAACTACACCCCTTCACCTCTATATACTTTAATCCTTTTTTTCTGACACCGTGTTATATCAGCATAGAGTAAGGTTGCCAGATTTTTTTTCAATGAATCCAGGAACACTTTTCAACTTCCTGCAAAACTGATGGATTTTGTCAGGGGACTAATTTCTATATCTGGGGACTGTCCCCAGGAAACGGGGATGTCTGGTAACCTTAGTATACAGCATTGTTTCACTGGTGACATACTATATCATGATGGCCCAGCCCTGCTTGCTGCCCTTTTAATATCCGACCTACAGTGGTGCCCCGCTAGACGAAAATAATTCGTCCCGCGAAAATTTTCGTCTAGCGGGGTTTTCGTCTTGCGGAGCGGCAATGGGAGCCGCGCTCCGCGAAACGAAAAAAAAAAGACGAAATTTTTTCGTCTTGCGAGGCAGCCCCATAGACTTTTTCGTCTAGCGGGGCAGCCTCCCGCTAGACGAATGCTTTCGTCTAGCGAGTTTTTCGTCTAGCGAAGCATTCGTCTAGCGGGGTACCACTGTATATTTATATAGGATACTCATTTCAGTCAGTCAATCACCATGTCTTTCCAAGTAGAATAAAACCCTATATGTGATATAATACATTGCCCATAGGACCTGCTCCTGTCATAGGATATATTCCTCCTGAGGTACTTAAGGCTGTTTGTTGTCCATTATTTCTGTTTTCAGTTCTAATAGTGCTATGCTATTTCAGTCCTTAAAAAATCCCAGCTGCATCTCTAGTGGTGGAACACAGAGCCCCGAACTGCATACAGCCTGGTACAAAAGATTATGACTAAAGCTCTGGGCTTAATTTTGTTTCTTCTAATGGTGGTTTCTGAAAAATTAAGTTCCCCTTCAGCTGCTGGCTTTAAGGCTCCTGTTTGCTACCTCAAGAGAGGAGAAGAAGAGTTTGGATTTGATATCCTGCTTTATCACTACCCGAAGGAGTCTCAAAGCGGCTAACATTCTCCTTTCCCTTCCTCCCCCACAACAAAGACTATGTGAGGTGAGTGGGGCTGAGAGACTTCAAAGAAGTGTAACTAGCCCAAGGTCACCCAGCAGCTGCATGTGGAGGAGCGGAGATGCAAACCCTGTTGTTGTTGTTCAGTCGTTCAGTCGTGTCCGACTCTTTGTGACCCCATGGACCAGAGCACGCCAGGCACGCCTATCCTTCACTGCCTCTCGTAGTTTGGCCAAACTCATGTTAGTAGCTTGCAAACCCTGTACCACTCCCTTTTCTCACTTTAACCAAAGTTAATCTCTCATGTGGAGGGGGTGTGTGAAGATGCATCAATCCTTACCCACTGCCGTGGGCGTAGCTAGTGTTTATGTGGGGGGGGGGGGCAAAACCAACCTATCTGTGATGTAATTGCTCAATTAGTTCCGCTGATATAGGGCGACAGCTGTCCCTTGTACTTGCTTGGCTTTGCCTATGGCATCTGCCTTGTGGGATTGCTTCTGGAAAAGAAAAGGTTAAGGAGTAAACCTTACACAAGACCACACTGGGTCTCTAAGGTGATTGGATGGCACCTTGTACATTTCCATTCAGGCTGACTTCAGGCAACATCTGCAGCCAATTTGGTGCCAATCATATACCAGTACTTCTGCTTTCCTTTGGACCACATCCACACAAACAGTACTGTCCAGATCCCTTTAGTGCTACTAATGCAACAGAAACCGATATTAAGTGTGGGTCTTTGTTATGCATATCCCTTTACCTCACTCTTATTATACATCTGTTAGCCAGCACAACAAGAACAGAAGCAAGTGGCAAGGGGGAGTTGTCTGCAGCATCACTAATGAACTCCACCCTTTATTTTGCTGCAAACATATGTGCGTCATTGGTTTCATCAGGGCAGGATGCGGGGGGGGGGCAAAATCTGATGCCCCTGTCAGCTGAATGTGGAGGATCCTGTATATGGGGGGAGGATAATGTCAAACCAGCCAAACTGGGGGCCCCAGGAAGGTGAAGGTCTTCATACCGGATTTAGGGAAGGCGATGGGATGCCAGAGCCCTCCCATCTCCTTCCGAAAACACGGTAGGGTTCCCAAAGCCTGGCGCCTTCCTTTTCCGCACTGTGCTGACAGTTTATCTGCACAAGAGCTGAAGTGGCACGCGGTTAAGAAGATACATTTAAGTGTGCCTATATAGGCTTCTCACAGGGATCCATTTTATGAAACATTACAAGGTCCTTCCATTTTGTGTGGCTTTTGGAACAATGTTGCCAGAGCCCTGCCCCCCCCTGCAAAAGCTGAAAGCCTAGTAAGTTATTGCTCAGCATTGGGAAGGAGGGAAGGGCTCTGGGATGCTGCCAGAGCCCTGACACTTAAACCTTATGCAAAGGCAGTTTTTTTTTTGCCTTGGAAGCTGCTCCTAGTTCTTTTGAAAAGAAACCAGGGTCATTTACTTCAGAGCTGAAAGAAAAGAAACAAGGCTTCCTTTTTTGTTTAAGCCTCTTTCTTCCATTCTTTGTGTTTCTTTCTTTCTTTCTTTCTTTCTTTCTTTCTTTCTTTCTGTTTGTCTGTTTTTCTCTCATGTCACAGAATTGGCTTTTTTCGTGTTTAGTAATAGAATTTAATTTGTGGGAACAATCTCACTTTCCTTTTATATGTGTGGTACTAATTACTTCTACAGATTGAATTTTAGAGAAAATGTGCTAATTTAAAAATTATCAGTACTTCAGAATCACAGTTTTAACAAGATATTAAATGTAAGTCAATAATAATATGGTTTAGACCTCTACACTGCAGTAGTTGGCAGAACTTCACCCCCTTCACCTCTATATACTTTAATCCTTTTTTCCCCCTGACACCGTGTTATATCAGCATAGAGTAATGGCAGATTTTTAGATTGGAAGCTGCTCCCAGTTTTGTTAAAAAACAACCCAGGTTCATTTACTTCAGAGCTGAAAAAATAAAAATAAGTCTTCCTCTTTTTCTATTTCTATTTCTTCCCTTCTTTTTATTTCTGTCTCTCTCTCTCTCTCTCTCTCTCTGTGTGTGTGTGTGTGTGTGTGTGTGTATGTGTGTTTGTCTATGTTTCTGTGTCTCCCTCATGTCACATAATTGGCTTTTTCATGTTTAGTAATAGAATTAAATTTATGGGTATAATCTCTCACTTTCCTTTGATATCTGTTGTACCAATTCTGCAGCTTGAATTTTAGAGAAAATGTACTAATTTAAAATTGACCTGTCCTACAGAATCACAGTTTTAACAAGACATTAAATGTAAGTCAATAGTTTTATGTTTTGGACCTCAAAACAATAGTAGTTAGCAGAAATTCACCCAATTCACCTCTATATACTTCCATCCTTATTCCAGACACCGTGTTATAGTATATCAGATTACAGCAATGTTTTGCTGATGACATAATATATTATGATGTTGGATGCCAGACATGGCCCAGCCCTACTTGCATCTCTTTTATTTATAACCTATGTTTATGTAGGATGTTCATTTCAGTCAGTCAATCTCCATTCCTTTTCCAGTAGCAGAAAATCTCATATATGATATTGATTACATGTGGGACCTGCTCCCATGACAGGGCATATTCCCCCTGAGGTACTTATGGCTGTTTGTTATCCATTATTTCTGTTCTCAGTTTTAATAGTACTATACTATTTCAGACTTTAAAATATCCTAGCTGCATCTCTAGAGGTAGAACCCAGAATTGCATAGAACAGGGGTCTGCAACCTTTAAGACACAAAGAGCCACTTGGACCCGTTTCCAAAGGGAAAAAAAACAACTGGGAGCCACAAAACCATTGCGACATTTAAAACAAATATAACGCTGCATATATTGTTTCTTACCTTAATGCAATAATAATAAATAACGTATAGGCGCCAATGCAAAGTATAATTAGTAAAAACAACAAGAATAAGTTATTACTTTTTTGCATTGACTCAGGGGCGTACCCAGGATCAAAACTGGGGGGGGGGCAAGCCATGGTCGTTCAGGTTGTGACATTTCAGCACGGAAAGGCGAATGAAACCAAAATTTTAGGGAAATTATATATAATTATAGCAGTGCTTTATTACAGTAGTTATTACAATTATTTGCTTGGTTTTTTAAATTTTTTTTTATTCTAGTTACATGTCTTATACCAGGGGTGGCCAACTCCCAAGAAACTGTGATCTACTTTCAGCAGTGATCTACCCCCGTTTTTTGGGGTTCAGCTCAAAGTTGTTTTTTGGGGGGTGTGGTGGGTGGGAGAGAGGGCTTCCCCCTCTAAGATAGGTTGGCAAGCGAACTAATAAAGAAAGAAAAAGGGGGGGTGGGAATGGAAAAGTGGGGTGGAAAAATATAAATTGGGGGTGGGGTGGGGAGAATATCTATTAAAATATGTAGTAGTTTAAAAAATATAAATAAAGGGGGGAAATCTTTTTCTTCTTTTTCCTTTTTTTGAAAACAAAAACAAAAGGGGAAGAGAAAAGAAAAAGGGGGGATAGAGGGAGAAAAGGGTAACAATAAAAATTCAAATAGAGTGGCTGCAGCAGCTGTGGGGGTGTTTGTTTGTTTTTCGTTTGTCTGTTTTAAAAATGGGATTTCTCCCCTTGGATTAAAAAAGGAGGGGAGGAAGAAAAAGAGAGGGGGGTGGGAGAGCAAGCCAAAAAGCAAAAAAGCAAAAAACAGGTTTTTTTTTTGGGGGGGGAAATCACGGCAGGCACTGCAGCGCGCCGGCCTCGGGGCTCCGGGCCCCCGAGCCGCCCTTGGGGCCGTCTTGAGCATGTACACCGCCCGCAGCGAGCGCTGGCGAAGCACCGGTTGGCGGAGGTTTCAGAAGCAGCCCGGACGTTTTCGCCGCCGCCGCCCCAAAGCAGCTCTACTTCGACTTCCGGCGGCGACGCCATCGCCGGGTGGTCGAAGGCTGCTTCGGGTCCGAAGCGCCTTGTCCATCCCGGGGGTTAGGAGCCGCGCTACCGCAGCGCGCGGCTCCGGTTGGGGTGCGGGAAGAGCGTCCCGCACCCTGGGCTCCCCGGCAGCGCCCGCGGAGGCTCCGAACCCTTCCCTCGCTCCCCCTGTAAAGGGGGAGTGGGGGTGAAGGGACAACCGGAGCCGGGCTTCGGGGACATGCCCCAACCGGGATGCAAATGCGGCGACAAAGCCCGCGGTGAGCGTCTAAGTTCTACCTGTGAAGAATGGAGCTAAAGGAACCCGGTGGTCGTGAGTAAAGAATTGGATTAGAAATCGTGCTTTTGGAACGATCCGGGGGGAAGGGGAAAGGCAGCCTGCCTCCCTCCCTTCGAGCTGAAGAATGTAACCAATTTGAGTGATTACTGCTACCGAACTGGTTACAAAGTATTTAAAATTGACACATGAGACTGAAAAACTTTTTTTTCGGGAAGCTAACTAGAGGAAAATATCTCCATTTAAAGTTGCGGTATTTGCGCTCCAGCTTAGAAAAATGGCGACGAACAAAGAGAGGAGTAGAAATATAACACCCACTTCCTCCTCCTCTGCCAGTATGCTGGGCTTCGTCCTTGAACTGGTATTGAACTCTGGACTAACGGATGAACTGAGACTCACTGCCTTGAAGGTGGAACTGCTCTATAGAAAAGTCAAAGTCTTGTGTGGGGGTCTGAAAGGGAACCAACTGCCCACAGAGGAGGCTTCTAAAATTTTTGACACTTTGGAAGAATGCCTTGCCAATGAGCTGAGAGGGTGGATGGAAAGATGGAGAGAAATGAGTGAGCTACTTCGGAGAAGAAATTCGCTTTTTGGGGGTGGCAGCCCCAAGGCGACGTCAAGATTTTTTATATCCAGTCCCCGAGGTGTGAGCTCGGAGGCCAGGGACAGAGAATTAAGGTATCTACAAGAAGAAAAGGAATGCTACAAAGAACCGAAGAAGCTGAGAGATGATGAGATGGACACCTCTGAACTCGTGGCAAGGAGAGGTTTGGACCGTGCCTGGATCTGTGGACGTTGGGAGAGAGAAGCTACATGGATGTTCAGTGCCGATGCCACTAGGAGAAGAATAATGGACAGAGGGGGTGTGGGGTGAAGCATTAAATAAAACTTAAAGTAGCCTGAGATGGTAATCTGAAATTGGAGGGTGAACACTGTCAACAATATTTTGTTATACTTTTATTTGAACATGAAAGGAGATATTTCGAGTTTTTATGTTATTAGCAGCAATCTTAAGGATAGAAGAAATAGATTTGAAACGAATGATTTGTGAAGATCTGTGAATGTGGAGTATAAGTAAAGTGAATTTAAGTGGATTAAGTTTATGGATTAAGAGGACTAAGATTAAGATGTAGATTAAGATAAGAAATAGATAAGATTAAATCAAGAAGAATTATAACGAGGTATTATTATGGCGATGCATCCTCAGTAAAATGTCGAAGAGATAATCGAATGTAATTATATAATTGAATTTAATTTCTTTTTTCTTTTTTCAGGAGAAATGGTTATAAAATAGATTAAGGATATCAAATCGAAGGTGAAAAGGCAGGGGAAGTCAATGGTCAAGATATGGAAATAGAAATTTTTTTTTCTAGAAAGATGCTATAAGAATACTTGACATTGTCTGTATTTGTTATATTTGTTTTGCATTTGTTTAATTGTAGGTGTGGGTGTGGGTATATGTTGTTATGGAAAAATGCCAATAAATTCTTATAAAAAAAAAAAAACAAAGCAGCTCTACTTCATCCTGTCAGCGACCATCACCGCCCTCCCGTCACGGCGACGCCTGGCCCGCCTGCTCCGCCCTCCGCGCGGCTGCTTTGAAAAGGATTCCGCCCGACAGGGGCCGCTCAGAACAGGTGCCGCTCCAATCGCCGCCACCACCTCCCGCCGCCTTTATTATCCCGACTCTTTTCTCTCTCTCTCTCTCTCTCTCTCTCTCGATAACTCGCAAAGCCCAGCTCCTTCTTCTCCCCGCCCTAACGCCACCCTCATTGGCATGTTCCCCTCAAACAGGAACAGGCATCCCGGCGGCTCATTGGCCGGACGAAGCATCGCTCTCCCGTGCCCGCCTCCCACCTTCATCCTCAGTGGCTACCTCGGCGGTAAGGCCCTGGCTCCGAGCCTATGCGCCAAGGCGGGCGATCTGTCCTGCCAATCGGCACGCTGAGGTGGTAAAAGCTCAGCCCTCCCCACACGCTTATTGGTGTGAAGAAGTCGCTTCCTCTCTCTGGGAGTGGTCAAGGTGGACATCAATCTTGGATCTGTCCTCGGGAACCCTGAGAGGGCTGAGAAAGACCACCCAGCTGTTCAACGTTGATGCGGATTATTCATGGTTTTTTTGGCCCTTTTTTTTTTGCCGATAACCATTTAATTATTATTGAAACGGCATTGAAAGGGGGCATGCCGGAGCCGTGGGAGACCTGTCAGAGAGCCGCATGCGGCTCCGGAGCCGCAGGTTGCTGACCCCCGGCATAGAACCTAGTACAAAAGGGTATGATACAATCTCTATGCTTAAATGTGGGACTTCTAATGATGGTTTCTGATAAATCAAATTGCCCTTCACCATCTGGAAAAACTGGACATGTGGCAACCCTGTTGTTTATCATGTAGAGGGGATTTGTGCAGAAGACAGAACAATATGTACCCACTGCCTTGTGGTACATCTTAAGGAGAAGAAAAGGCTAAGGAATAAACCCTACACAAGTCCAGTCCTAAAGAGGTTGTATTGCACATAGTATGCCTCCTTCAGGCAATGCCTGCAGACATATATCTCTGCTTTCTTTGGACTACATCAGTGCAGCCAGGGGTGGGGTCTTATCATATGGGCAACCCAGGATTGGCCAGGCTTGTGCCACAGAGAGCTCCCTTCTGTGCTTCTAATGCAACAGAACCAACATTAAGGGTGGCTCCTTCTTTTTTTAAATATATTTTTATTAAAGTTCTCTTGGTTTACAAAAGTATGTGCAATGTCTCTTTTTTCAAGTTACATTTTCTACGGATCAGTTTCATTTATTGAGACATTAGTGTTAAATCAGGAAGAAAAGGGAAAGAGGTGGATGGGGGAATGGTGAGTGAGGTGGGGTATGGTGGCAATGCTTCCATTCTACTTAGTGTATAGGTGGGGTTTTGTGTCAGCGCCACTTTTGTGGATTCTCTTTACTATTTGCTTGTATTTCTTTGTTGGTAAGAGAGGTTTGGTGTGGCCTAAGGTGTGGTTGGTTGTATTTGTTTGGCTGTAGTGAAACTTATTTTCATGTGTGTGTTTTCGGATCATGTTAGCCAGAAAGATTCGTATGCTGTTGGCGGGTTCTTGTTGTTGTCTTGTTGGACTGTGTATGTGATAAAGTGTAACCATATTGGGGTGAAGGCGTCTTCTTCTATTTGTCTCCATGTCAGTTTCACTTTCTTGGGTTCCATGATCACTGCAGATGGTGACAGCAGTCACGAAATTAGAAGACGCCTGCTTCTTGGGAGAAAAGCAATGACAAACCTAGACAGCATCTTAAAAAGCAAAGACATCACCTTGCCAACAAAGGTCCGTATAGTTAAAGCTATGGTTTTCCCAGTAGTAATGTATGGAAGTGAGAGCTGGACCATCAAGAAGGCTGATCGCCGAAGAATTGATGCTTTTGAATTATGGTGCTGGAGGAGACTCTTGAGAGTCCCATGGACTGCAAGAAGATCAAACCTATCCATTCTCAAGGAAATCGGCCCTGAGTGCTCACTAGAAGGACAGATCCTGAAGTTGAGGCTCCAGTACTTTGGCCACCTCATGAGAAGAGAAGACTCCCTGGAAAAGACCCTGATGTTGGGAAAGATGGAGGGCACAAGGAGAAGGGGACGACAAAGGATGAGATGGTTGGACAGTATTCTCGAAGCTACTAACATGAGTCTGGCCAAACTGCGGGAGGCAGTGAATGATAGGCGTGCCTGGCGTGCTCTGGTCCATGGGGTCACGAAGAGTCGGACACGACTGAACGACTGAACAACAACAACAACAGTTTCAATTTATTGTTTAGTTTTTCTAATAAGGCAGTTTCCCATATTATTTGATATCATTGGTCTATGCTTACTCCTGACAGGTATCTCCAGTGTCTGGCTATGATGCTTCTGGCTGCTGAGAGTGGGTGGCTCCTTCTTGTGCATAAACATTTACCTCAGCCTCATTACCCACCTGCTAGATAGTGTGACATGAACAGAAGCAAGTGGTAGGGGGGAGGTATATGCAGCTTCACTTATAACTACAGCTCCAATCTTTATTTTTCTACAAGGATATGTAGGTTATTGGTTTTGTCAGGGCAGCATGCTCTGGCACAAAATCTGAGGCCCCTCTCAGCAGAATGTGGATGGGGAGGGAAGAAACAAAAACCTCAAGAACAGGGGACCCAGCAAAGTGGAGAACTGCTTACCCAGCTTTGGGAAGGTGGTGGTGTGAGGATTCTGGCAGCACCCCAGAGCCTTCCCATTTCCTTCCCAAGGCATGGTAAGCTTCAGAAAGCCAGGCGCCTTGCTCTGCCGCAGTGCAGCATTTTAGAGCGGTGACAACACTTTCTTTGTAGAGAGTGGGCGGACTTGAGATAGTGCACAATTAAGAAGATCCACTTGAGGGCGCCAATACAGGCTTCTCACAGGGCGCCATTTTATGTAAGGTCCCTCCATTTTGTGTGACATTTGGAGCACGAACGCAAGGGATATGGGCTGCTGCCAGAGCAATGCCCCCCCCCCCATTGGGAAGCCGGAAGCTTGTGCAGCTTTGGGAAGGAGGGAGGGGCTCTGGGATGTTGCCAGAGCCCTGACACGTAAACGTTACGCAAAGGCAGCTTTTATGCTTGGAATCCGCTTTGAGACCCATGGAAAAATAAGCTGGGGTCAGTTTACTTTAGAGTTTAAAAAAGGAAAAGAAATAAGCCTTCGCCTGTTGTGTAAGCCTCTTTCTTCCCTTAATCCCGTGTGTGTGTGTGTGTGTGTGTGTTTCTGTTCGTTTCTATGTTTCCCTCATGTCACAGAATTGGCTTTTTTCATTTTTAGTAATAGAATTTATTTTTTAGGGAATAATTTCTCAGCTTACCTTTGACGTCTCAGCTACTAATTACTACCACATCTTTAAATGTGCTAATTTAAAAAAAGTGCAGTATAGAATCATGGTTTTCTCAATATGCTAAAGAAAAAAAGTATTCATTTTAGGCCCCTAAGCAGTTGCAGTTGGCAGGACCATTACCTCGTTCCTCTTTGCATACTTCCATCATTATTGCACACATCATATTATCTCAGCAAACCACAAGTTTTAGCTGGTGACATATGACGTTGTTGAAAACCAGACATGGCCACACCCTAGTTGCAGCCCATTTCATTTCTAACCTATGTTTATGTAGTCTCCATGCCTTTTGAAGTATTTGAACCTCATATATTGTATAATTGTGTGTTATGTAGAGGAGGTATTTGAAGATGGAACAATCCTTACCAGCTGCCACAGTTGTAGGCAAAATTTATTTTAAGGGGGCAGGATTGATGTTGGGGTAGAAGAACCGAGATATCTGTGACACAATTTGTCAGTTAGTTAAATGCTGATGTTGTTTTTTTGCTTTATTTCAGGGAGGGCAGTGTGGTGTAGTGGTTAAGAGCAGTAGACTTGTAATCTGGTGAACTGGGTTCGCATCTCCGCTCCTCCACATGCAGCTGCTGGGTGACCTGGGGCTTGTCTCTCAGCCCCACTCAGCTCACATAGTGTTTGTTGTGGGGGAGGAAGGGGAAGGAGAATGTTGGTCGCTTTGAAACTCCTTCGGGTAGTGATAAAGTGGGATATCAAATCCAAACTCTTCCACCAGATATGTGCATGCCAGCTGTTTGTGGGATATGTTATGGAGAAGAAAAGGCAAAGGAGTAAACTCTAAACAAGTCTGGAGTGGGGTCCCTAAGGCGGTTTGCTGGCACGTAGTTCTGCTTTCTTTGGACTACATCAGCACAGCCAGGGGTGGGGTCTTGTCATCTGGGCAGCCCAAGAATGCCCCAGCTTGTGCCCCAGAGAGGACCCTTCAGTGCTGCTTATGCAGCAGAATCAACATTAAGGGTGGGTCTTTTTTGCATAATCCTTTGCCTCAGCCTTATTAAGCATCTGCTAGTTGGTGTGACAAGAATAGAAGCAAATGGCAGTGGGGAGGTGTTTATAACTTCACTTATGAATTGTGGCTCCACTCTTTAATTTGCTGCAAAGATATATCCCTCATTAGTTTCCCAGGGAGGATGTAAGGCCCCTCTCAGCTGAATGTGGAAGAGGATCCTGTACTGAGAAAAAGGTATAAAATAATGTACCTCCAGAACCAGGGGCCCAAGCAAGGTGGAGGACTGCCTTGCCGACTTTGGGAAGGCGGTTGAAGGAGGGCTCCAGGATGCCCTCACTGCCTTCCCATCTCCTTTCCAAAGCATGGTCAGTTTCTGAGAGCCAGGCGCCTTGCTTGCTCTGCCGCAGTGCGGTATTTTAGAGCTGTGACAGCACTTTCTTTGCACAGGGAGGGCGGACCTGAGGTGGTGCACAATTAAGAAGATCCACATGAGGGCGCCAATACAGCCTTCTCATAAGGCACCATTTTATGAAAATTTTTGATGTCCCTCCATTTTGTGTGGCTTTTGGAGCGTGGCACAACGGCTCCGGGATGCTGCTAGACCCCTCCCCCTCCCTCTCAATATTCTGGAAGGTCTTGCCTAGCTTTGGGGAGGAGGGAAGGGCTCTGGGATGCTGCCAGAGCCCTGACACATAAACCTTATGTAAAGGCAGTTTTTCAACTTGGAAGCCACTTCTAAAATAAACTGGGATAATTTACTTCAGGGTTGAAAATAAAAATAAAAATAAACATTGCCTCTGTGTTTTCCCCATATCACAGAGTTGGCTTTTATCAATTTGAGTAATGGATTTAAATTTTTAGGGAACAATTTGTCACCTTAACTTTGATATCTATACCAGGGGTCTGCAACCTTTAAGACACAAAGAGCCACTTGGACCCGTTTCCAAAGGAAAAAAAAAAACCCTGGGAGCCGCAAAACCATTGCGACATTTAAAACAAATATAACGCTGCATATATTGTTTCTTACCTTAATGCAATAATAATAAATAACGTATAGGCGCCAATGCAAAGTATAATTAGTAAAAACAACAAGAATAAGTTATTACTTTTTTGCATTGACTCAGGGGCGTACCCAGGATCAAAACTGGGGGGGGGGGCAAGCCATGGTCGTTCAGGTTGTGACATTTCAGCACGGAAAGGCGAATGAAACCAAAATTTTAGGGAAATTATATATAATTATAGCAGTGCTTTATTACAGTAGTTATTACAATTATTTGCTTGGTTTTTTAAATTTTTTTTTATTCTAGTTACATGTCTTATACCAGGGGTGGCCAACTCCCAAGAAACTGTGATCTACTTTCAGCAGTGATCTACCCCCGTTTTTTGGGGTTCAGCTCAAAGTTGTTTTGGGGGGGGGTGTGGTGGGTGGGAGAGAGGGCTTCCCCCTCTAAGATAGGTTGGCAAGCGAACTAAGAAAGAAAGAAAAAGGGGGGTGGGAATGGAAAAGTGGGGTGGAAAAATATAAATTGGGGGTGTGGTGGGTGGGAGAGAGGGCTTCCCCCTCTAAGATAGGTTGGCAAGCGAATTAATAAAGAAAGAAAAAGGGGGTGGGAATGGAAAAGTGGGGTGGAAAAATATAAATTGGGGGTGTGGTGGGTGGGAGAGAGGGCTTCCCCCTCTAAGATAGGTTGGCAAGCGAACTAAGAAAGAAAGAAAAAGGGGGGTGGGAATGGAAAAGTGGGGTGGAAAAATATAAATTGGGGGTGGGGTGGGTGGGAGAGAGGGCTTCCCCCTCTAAGATAGGTTGGCAAGCGAATTAATAAAGAAAGAAAAAGGGGGGTGGGAATGGAAAAGTGGGGTGGAAAAATATAAATTGGGGGTGGGGTGGGGTGGGGAGAATATCTATTAAAAATATGTAGTAGTTTAAAAAATAAAAATAAAGGGGGGAAATCTTTTTCTTCTTTTTCCTTTTTTTGAAAACAAAAACAAAAGGGGAAGAGAAAAGAAAAGGGGGGATAGAGGGAGAAAAGGGTAATAATAAAAATTCAAATAGAGTGGCTGCAGCAGCTGTGGGGGGTGTTTGTTTATTTTTCGTATGTTTGTTTGTTTTAAAAATGGGATTTCTCCCCTTGGATTAAAAAAGGAGGGGAGGAAAAAAAAGAGGGGGGGTGGGAGAGCAAGGCAAAAAGCCAAAAAGCAAAAAACAGGTTTTTTGGGGGGGGAATCGCGCCAGGCTCTGCAGCGCGCCGGCCTCGGGGCTCCGGGCCCCCGAGCCGCCCTTGGGGCCATCGTTGAGCATGTAGACCGCCCACAGCGAGTGCTGGCGAAGCACCGGTTGGCGGAGGTTTCAGAAGCAGCCCGGACGTTTTCGCCGCCGCCGCCCAGCCTTCCTGTTGCACGGCGGCGCAGGAAGGCTCCGAGTCCCGGCCGGGCCCCCGGGCGCCCCCCGGATCCCGCTGCCAAAGAGGCGCCGGACGGCGAGGCGGAGCAGCAAAGCCAGGCGGAGGCGGCAGCAGCACCATCCGGCGACCGACGCCGGGAAGGTCCCCCGCCCGCCCGCATCTCCGGGGGCGGGGAAGGCGCAACGGAGCCAAGCCCCACAAGGACACCCCAGCCGCCTGCCGGGCCCGACACTCCAAGGAGGGAAGCGGGCAGGCGCGGCGGGTCAGGAGCGCAGCACAGTGCCCCCACCACTCCGCGCCACCTCCGCGCCCCAGGCAGCCGCCCCGGAGCCGAAGGAGGAGCGCCTGTTGCGCGCTCACAGTGGCGGGCCACGGCGGGGACGGCCCCGCTCCGCTCCGCCAACTGCGCTGCCGCCGTCGCACCAGGCCCCGCCCCCCGCACCTCCCCCCGGCTGCCCCCTCCCTCCCTCTCTCTCTGCCCCCTGCAAACCGCCCCTCCATCGCGGGCAGGGCTGGCGCGTCTTCCCTCCGGCCGAGGAGTTCTCAGGCGCAGTGCCCCCACCACTCCGCGCCACCTCCGCGCCCCAGGCAGCCGCCCCGGAGCTGAAGGAGGAGCGCCTGTTGCGCGCTCACAGTGGCGGGCCGCGGCGGGGACGGCCCCGCTCCGCTCCGCCAACTGCGCTGCCGCCGTCGCACCAGGCCCCGCCCCCCGCGCCTCCCCCCGGCTGCCCCCTCCCTCCCTCTCTCTCTCCCCCCTGCAAACCGCCCCTCCATCGCTGGCAGGGCTGGCGCGTCTTCCCTCCGGCCGAGGAGTTCTCAGGCGCAGTGCCCCCACCACTCCGCGCCACTTCCGCGCCCCAGGCAGCCGCCCCGGAGCCGCGGCAGGGCCGCGAAAGAGCCGCATACGGCTCCAGAGCCGCAGGTTCCTGACCCCCGATCTATACCATTAATTACTTCCATAGGTTTAATTATAGAGAAAATGTGCTAATTTAAAACTTATCTGAAAGATATTTTTTATTTAAAAAATATCTCTTTCAGGCCCACTTCACCCAACATCTGCAGTGAAATTGGTGCCAAACATTTAGCTCTGCTATCCTTTGGACCACATCAGCAGAACCAAAAGGGTTGAAATCTGGGTAGCCCAGAACTGTCCAGATCACTTTAGTGCTGCTAATGCAACAAAACCAATATGAAGTGTGGGTCTTTATTGTTCATATTGCTTAGTCTTATTGTTCATCTGTTAGCCAGCACTACAAGAACAGAAGTGAGTGGCAAGGGGTGTGTGTCTGCAGCATCACTAATGAACCTAGACTCCAGCCTTTATTTTGCTGCAAAAATATGTGTGTCATTGGTTTTGTCAGGGCAGGATGCGGGGCGGGGGCAGAATCTGAGGCCCCTGTCAGCTGAATGTGGAGTATCCTGTATATGGGGGGATGGTAGTGTCGAACCACCAGAATAGGGGGCCCCAGGAAGGTGGAGGTCTTCATACCGGATTTAGGGAAGGCCATGTGTGAGGGCTCTGGCAGCATCGCAGACCCCTCCCATCTCCTTCCAAAAACACGATCAGTTTCCCAAAGCCTGGCGCCTTCCTTTTCCGCACTGTGCTGGCAGTTTATCTGCACAAGTCACCGCCAAGCTGAAGTGATGCACAGTTAAGAAGATACACTTCAGGGTGCCAATATAGGCTTCCCACGGGGATCCATTTTATGAAACATTACAAGGTCCCTCCATTTTGTGTGGCTTTTAGAGTGCAGCTGCCAAACCCCTGCACCCCTTCTGAAAGCTGAAAGCCTAGTAAGTTCTTGCTCAGCTTTGGGAAGGAGAGAAGGGCTCTGAAATGCTGCCAGAACCCTGACACTTGAACCTTCTGCAAAGGCAGCTTTTTGCCTCAGAAGCTGCTCCCCATTCTGTTGAAAGGAAACCAGGGTCATTTACTTGGGGGGGGGGAGAGAAATGTCTTCCTCTTTCTTCCCTTTTTGTGTTTGTTTGTATTTGTGTTAAGGGTAAGTCAATTATTACCGTATCTATTTTAGACCCCTAAGCAGTAGTAATTGGCAGAACGTCACCCCTTTCACCTCTATATACTTCCTCCCTTATTCCAGATAATGTGTTATATCATCATACCACGATGGTTTGCTGGTGACATACTATATGATGATGTTGGATGCCCCACATGGCCCAAACCTATTTGCAGCCCTTTTATTTCCAACCTACATGTTTATGTAGGATGCTCATTTCAGCCAGTTAATCTCCATGCCTTTTCAAGCAGCAGACAACATCATAAATTAAATAATACATTTCCCGTAGGAACTGCTCCCATTGTAAGGTATATTTGTCCTGAGGTACTTAAGGCTGTTTCTTGTCCATTATTTCTGTTCTCCGTTTTAATAGCGCTATGCTATTTCAGTCCTTAAAAAAGCACAACTGCATCTCTAGCGGTGTACCCAGAATTGCAATTAGCCTAGTACAAAAGGGTATGACGCAACCTCTGTGCTTAACTGTGGTTCTTCTAATGATGGTTTCTGAGAAATTAATTTGCCCTTCAGCTGTTGTCTTTAAAGAGCTTCTGTTTCCTTACCTCAAGAGACCCATTCCCTCATCTTAGTTTAACCGACAAGCATTGCTTAGTGTTGCCATATTTCAAACAGTGAAAATCTGGATGGAAAAATTGTTGAGCTTTTCTGGACCAAAACGCTATTTTAATGGAAGAAGGGCTGCCATATATCCAGATTTTCCTATACATTTTCTGTCCAGATATTAACTGTTTGAAATATGGCAACCCTACCCTAAGCAGGAGCAGTTGGCAGAACAATACCCTGTTTGCTTTACATACTTCCATCCTTATTTCAGACATCGTCTTTTCTTGGTATACCACAATGTTCAGCGGGTGAAATATCAGAATGTTGAAATCCAGACAGAGCCCAACCCTCTTGTTCTTTTCTTTTATGACCTTTGTTTATGAAAGATGTTTATCTCAGTCTGTCAATCTCAGTGCCTTTTTGAGTAACTGAACTCTATAATTGATATAATACATTGCCTATAGGACCTGCTTTTCTTTTGAGTAATCTCTTACTGAGCTACTTAATACTGTTTCATTTCCATTATTCCTGTTCTCACAGTGCTATACTAAAAAAAACCAGTTCTAAAAAATGGAACAACCCTAGAATTCCATACAGAGCTGTCCTTGTAAAAAGGTAGAATTGAACCTCTGCACTTAATTGTGGTTCTTCCAATTTTTGTGAAATGAAGTTGCCATTTAGCTGTCCACTTTAAGGACTTCTGTTTTGTTACCTCAGGAGAGCCATCCCACTATCTCTCTTTAACCAACATGTCTCTCATCTAGAGGGGGTTTGTGAAGACAGAACAATCCTTACCTACTGCCATGGGCATAGCCAGGATTTATTTCAGGTGGACAGGATTTTTGTTGCGGGGTGGTGGCAGAACCAAGCTATCTGTGACACGATTGGTCAGTTAGTTATTTTTTAAAAATTTGCTTGATTGGGAGCAACTTCCCCCAGCACCCCCTTGATATGTCCATTCTCGCTGCCTTGTGGGATTGCTTATGGAGAAGAAAAGGCTAAGGAGTGAACCCTACACATGACAAGAGTGTAGTCCCTAAGGCAGTTGGATGGCACATTGTACCTCTCCTTCAGGCAACTCCTGCAGCCAGATTGGTGCCAAACATATTACTCCCCTTTCCTTTGGAGCAAATCAGTGCAGCCAATAGGTTGGGTCTTGTCATTAAGGCAGCCCAGGATTGCTCAGGCTTGTCCCTCAGAGTTTCAGTGCATCCAATGCAACAGAATTAGCATTATTAAATGTGGTTCTTTATTGTGCATATCCTTTTGCCTCAACCTTATTATTCATCTGCTAGCTAGCGAGACAAAAACAGAAGCAAGTGGCAGGGGGAGGTGTTTATAACTTCACCTATTATTATTAAGTTTCACTCATTATTATTAAAGAGTGACTGCAATCTTTATTTTGCTGCAAGGATACGTATGCCATTAATTTTGTCAGGGCATGATGCGGGGGGGGGAATCTGAGGCCTCTCTAAGCTGAATGTGGACAAAGATCCTGTTTGTGGGGGACACATAAAACCAGAAACCTTCAGAACCAGGAGTCAGGTGGTGGACTGCTTACCTGACTTTGGGAAGGCAGTGGCGATCTCATTCCCAAAGCAAGGTAAACTTCCCAGATTTAGGCTCCTTGCTCTGCTGCAGTGCGGTATTTGAGAGCAGTGCCAGCAGTTTCTGTGTAGAGGGTGGGCGGACCTGAGGTGGTGCACAATTAAGAAAATCCACTTGAGGGCGCCAATAAAGGCTTCTCAGTGGGTGCCATTTTATGTAACATTACAAAGTCCTTCCATTTTGTGTAGCTTTTGGAGCACGGTGGGAGGGCTCTGGGATGGTGCCAGAGCCCTGCCTCCCCTTCCGTAAGCCAGAAGCTTACTAAGTGCTTGCACAGCTTTGGGAAGGAGGGGGGGGCTCTGGGGTGCTACCAGAGTCCTGACACGTAAGCCTTATGCAAAGGCATCTTTTCAGCTTGGAAGCCACAATGAGTCCCATGGAAAAATAAATGGGTCATTTTCTTCAGAGTTGAAAATAAAATAAAATAAACCTTCTTCTTTTCTCTAAGCCTATAGTTTCCCTTCTCCGTGGATGTGTGTGTGTGTGTGTTTCTGTGTCTCCTTCCTGTCACTTAATTGACGTTTTTCATAGTTAGTAATAGGATTATTTTTTTAGGGAACTATTTCTCACCTTACCTTTGATATCTATGCTACTGATTGCTTCCATAGCTTCCAGCCATGGCCCAGCCCTACATGGAGCCCTTGTGAAGATAGAACAATCCTTACCTGCTGGCATGGGCATATGCAAGGTTTATTTTAGGGGGTCAGGATTAATGTGGACAAAACAAGTGGCATGGGAGAAGCATATGTAGTTTCACCTAGGAAACATTTGTCCACTCTTTATTTTGCTACAATGATACTTAAGTTATTCATTTTGACAGGGCAGGATGCTGGGGACAAAATCTGAGGCCCCTCTCAGTTTAATATGGAGGAGGATCCTGTATAGGAGAAAAACAGTGCAAAACCAGAAACCTCCCAGAACGGGGGCCCCCAGGATGGTGCAGGACTGCTTACCTGACATTGGGAAGACAGTGGCATGAGGGCTCTGGCAGTATGCCGGAACCCTCCCATCTTGTTTTCAAAGCACACTAAAGTTCCCAAAGTCTGGTGCCTTGTACTGCGCCAGCAGTTTTTCTGCATGAGTCGCCTCTGAGCAGAAGTGGCGCACAATTAAGAAGATCCACTTGAGGGCGCCAACACAGGTTCTCACAGGGCGCCATTTTATGTAACGTTACAAAGTCCTTCCATTTTGTGAGGCTTTTGGAGCGCAGCATGAGAACTCTAGGCTGCTGCCAGAGCCCTGCCTCCCCCTCTGGAAGCCGGGAAGCTTTGGGAAAGTGGGAGGGGCTGTGGGTTGCAACCAGAGCTCCAACACGTAAGCTTTCTGCAAAGGCAGCTTTTCGGCTTGGAAGCCGCATTGAGTCCCATGGAAAAATAAAATGGGGTCATTTTTTTCAGAGTTGAACAAAATAAAAATAAACCCTAACCTGTTGTTTTTGTTTTTGTTTGTGTGTATATTTGTCTGTGCTTCTGTATTTCCCTCATGTCACAGAATTGCATTTTTCATGCTTAGTTATAGAATTAGATTTGTGGGAACAATCTCTTGCCTTACCTTTGATATCTATGCTACTAATTACTTCTACAGCTTTAATGTTAGAGAAAGTGTGCTAATTTATAAATAACCTGTACTATAGAATCACAGTTGTAATAATATGTTAAAGTTAAGTAATAATGTATCCATTTTAGACCCTTCAGCAGTAGTGGTTGGCAGGACAATACCTTGTTCTCCTCTATATACTTCCCTCCTTATTTCAGACATCGTCTTATCTCGGTATTCCACGATGTTTAGCTGGTGAAATATCACGATGTTGAGAAGCAGACAGAGCTCAGTCCTAGTTGCAGCCCTCTTCATTTCTGGTCATTGTTTTTGTAGGATGCTCATTTCTGTCAATCTCCATGCCTTTTGAAGTAGCAGAAAGTCATAGAACCTACTTTACTTGTTAGGTATATTTTTACTGAGATAATTCATGCTGTTTCCAGTTCATTTTTCCTGTTTTAATTTTTACATAGTGGTATGCTTTTTCAGATCCTGCATGCATTCCTAGTTGTGGAACCCCAGAATTGCATAGCACCTTCTTTGTACAAAAGGTATGATTAAACCTCCGCTCTTAATTGTGTTTCTTCTAATGATGTTTCTTAAGAAGTTAAGTTGCCCTTCAGCTGTTGGCTTTTAAGGGCTTCTGTTTCGTTGCTGCAAGAGATCCAATCGGTTTATCTCACTTTAATGGACTGTCTGTGAAGACAGAACAATCCTTATCCACTGCCTTGTGGGATATCTTCAGGAGAAGAAAACACTGAGGAGTAAACGTTATACAAGTCTGGAGTGGAGTCCCTAAGGCTGTTGGATGGCACCTTGTATGCCTCCTTTGAGCATTTTCTGAAGTCAAGTTGATGCCAAAGGTCTATAGCTCTGCTTTCCTTTGGACTACACCAGCACAGTCAAGGGGATGGCTCTTGCCATTTGGGCAGCCAAGTACTGCCCAGGCTTGTGCCCCAGAGCAGGTACCTTAGTACTGCTAATGCAGCAGAACCAACATTAAGGGTGGGTCTTCGTAGTGCATATCCTTTTGCCTCAACCTTATCACCCATCTACTAGCTAGTGTGAAAAGAACAAAAGCTAGTGGCAGGGGGGGGAGGTGTTTTCAGCTTAGTTTATTAATTATCCTCCACTCTTTATTTTGCTGCAAGTATATGCATATTATTACTCAGCTTTAGTAGGAGGGAAGGGCTCTGGGATGCTGTCAAAGTGCTGACACTGCCTTCCCAAGGCTGGTAAACCATGTGCAGATGACGTTTAGAAGATTGAAAGCCACAGGTAGTCCCGTGGAAAAATAAACTGTGGTTATTTAATTCTGAGTTTTTAAAAATAAAAATGAAACTTGGCCTGTTGTTTAAGCCTATTTCCCACTTCTCAGCTTGTCTGGGTCTGTCTCTCGGTCTCTCTCTCTCTCTCTCTCTCTCTCTCTGTGTGTGTGTGTGTGTGTGCTTTCTTTGTCTCCCTCATGTCACAATACTGGGTTTTTTTATTGTTTAGTATTAGGCTCAATTTTTTAGGGAACGATCTCTCACCATACGCTTGATATCTATGATGCTAATTACCTCCACAGTTTTAATTTTAGAGAAAATGTGCTAATTCCACCCCCACTATAGAATCACAGCTGTAACAATATGTTAAAGGTAAGTATAAATGTATTCATTTTAGACCCCTAAGGAGGAGCAGTTGGGAGGACATTACAGCATTCACCAGTACATAATTCCATCCTTATTTCAGCCATCATGTTTTATCAGTATAGGGTGATGTTTAGCTTTCGACCTAGCATACATGGCCCAACTCTAGTTTCAGCCCTTTTTATTTCTGACCTATATTTATGTAAGATGCTCATTTCACTCTCCAGGCCTACAATTCCTGTAAGACCTACTTTTCTTTGGGGTTTATTCCTATTGAGGTACTTAATGCTGTTTCCAGTCCATTATTCCTGTTCTCATTTTTACATAGTGCCACACATTTTTAGTCCTAAATAATTCCTGAATGAACCTCTAGTGGTACAACCCAAGAATTGCAAGGAGACTTCATTGTACATAAAATTAGGATTGAAGGACAGCAGTTAATTGCAGTTCTTCTAATGATTGTTTCTGAGAATTGAAGTTGCCCTTCAGCTTTCAGCTTTTCATAACTTCTTCCAGGACATTCTGCATGCAAGTTGGTGCCAAACAGTATAGCTTGGCTTTCTTTTGGACCTCATCAGTGCGGCGAAAGGGGGGGAGGGGTCTTGTCGTCTGGGTAGTCCAGTACTGCCTAGGCTTGTGCCCCATAGAAGTTACTTTTGTGCTGCTAATGCAGTGGAATCAACATTAAGGGCGGGTCTTTCTTGTGCATATGCCTTTGCATCAAGACTATCACCCATTTGCTAGCTAGCACGACAAGAACAGAAGCAAATGGCAGAGGGGAGGTGTGCCGCTTCATAGTTGGCAGCGGTGGGGCAGGGAGCAGAGTATGAACAAGGAAATGTACACCATTGGTTTTGTCAGGGAAGGATGTTGGGGAGCAAAATCTGAGGCCCCACTCAACTAAATGTGGAGGAGTGCTTACCCGTCTTTGGGAAGGTAGAGCATGGGCTCTGGCAGCATCCCAGAGCATGCCTACCTCCTTCCCAATGCCTGGTAAGCGATTGGCCAGCTTTAGGAAGGACGGAAGAGCCTAGGACCCTACCAGAGCCTGGGAGCCTCGCACTGCAACAGTGGCAATGCAGGATTGACAGTTGTGCTGGCACCTTATGTAAGCTGAATGTTTGTCCAGCTTTAGAAAGGAGGGAGGGGCTCTGGGACGCTGCCAAAGCTCTGACACCGCCTTCTGAAAACAGATCTTATGCAAGCACAGTTTTTTGGCTTGGAAACTGCTCCTAGTCCCTTGAAAAAAAAAAGATTGGGGTCATTAATTCAAAATTGAAAAAACAAAAATAAACCTTGTCCTGTGTGTGGAATCTATTTCCTCTGTTCTCCCCTGCTTTTTTTAAATGTGTCTTTGTGTGTGTGCTTCTTTTTCTCCCTACTGTCACAGAATTTGATTTTTTTTCATGGTTAATAAGGATTAAATGTGTAGGCAATGATCTCTCATCTTACATTTGATATATTTGATACTAATTACTTCCACAGCTTTAATTTTAGGAAAAAATGCTAATTTAAAAATTATCGCTAGAATCACAGTTGTACCAATATGTTACAGTTAAGTAAAAAAATTAGCCATTTCAGACCCCTAAGCAAGAGCAGATGGCAGGACATTACCCGTTGGCCTCTATATAGTTCCATCCTTATTTCAAACATCATGAAATCTTGGTATACCACTATATTTAGGTGGTGACATATCATGTTGTAGAAAACCAGACAAACCCCGCCCTAGTTGCAGCCCTTTTCATGTCTGACCTATGTTTATGTAGGATGTTCATTTCAGCCGGTCAATCTCCATGCCTTTTTAATTAGCTGAACCTCATATCTGATATAATACAAATCCTGCAAGACCTACTTTTCTTTTGGCTATATTCCTCCTGAGGTACTTAATGCTGTTTCCAGTCCATTTTTATGTTCTCATTATGTTCTCATTTTTACATTGTGCTATACTTTTTCAGTCCTAAAGAAATCCTGAATAAACTTCTAGCAGTATAACCCAATAATTGCAAGGAGACTTCATTTTACCAAAAAAAAAAAAAAAAAATAGGACTGAAGGACAGCACTTAATTGCAGTTCTTCTAATGATGGTTTATGAGGAATGAAGTTGTCCTTCAGCTTTCAGCTTCTAAGAGCTTCTTCTGGCACATCCTGCAGTCAAGTTGGTGCCAAACATATAGCTCGGCTTTCTTTTGGACTGCTTAAGCATAGCTGTCAACTTTTCCCTTTTCTTGCGAGGAATCCTATTCAGAATAAGGGAATTTCCCTTAAAAAAGGGAAAAGTTGACAGCTATGCGCCCACGTGTTGGAGCGGCATCAGTCTTGTCATCCTTCTTGTCCATTTTTCCTTTCCTCATTTTTATATAGTGCTATGCTTTTCCAGTCCTAAAAAAAAAATCCCAAATGCACCTCTGGTGGTGGAACCCCAGAACTGCATAGAGTATTCTGCATAGTAAAAGGTACTATTGAACCTCTGCGCTTAATTGTAGTTCTTCTAATTATGGTTTCTGAACAATTTGCACTGGCTGCCATGGTGTAGCTAGGATTTCCGCTAGGGGGGCAGGATTATTGTTGGAGAAGCTTCAACCATGCTAACAGTGACATGGCTGGTTAATTTGTTAAATGTTTTTTAATTTGCCTGATTTAGTGGGGAAGCTGCCCCGCTGTCCCCCTTGGCTACACTTGTTCCTGCTGCCATGTGGAATATATTCAGGAGAAGCAAAGCCTAAGGAGTAAACTGTACACAAGTCCCACAAAGCTCTGCTTTTCATTGGACTACATGCAGCAGTGGCAGTGGCGGCAGGGGGGCAGCCCAGAGCTTGGTACACACTGCCCTGGCTTGTGCCCCAGAGAGATCACTTTGATGCTGCTAATGCACCAAAACCAACATTAAGGGTGGGTCTTTCTTTTGCCTCAGCCTTTTCAACCATTTGCTATCTAGTCTGACAAAAGCAGAAGCAAATGGCAGGGGGGAGGTGTATGCGGTTTCACTTATGAAACGTCACTGCACTCTATTTTGCTGCAAAGATCTTGTACATCATGGATTTTATCAGAGCAGCATGCTGGGGGGGCAAAATCTAAGGCCCCTCTCAGCTCAACGTGGAGGAGGATCATGGATATGGGGAAACCAAAACCCTCCAGAAGGGGCCTCAGTCAGGAGGAGGACTGCTTACCCAGGCGCCCTGCTCTTCCGCAGTAAGGTATTTGAGATCAAGTGGTGAGGGCAGTTTCTTTGCACAGGACGTCACACTGAGATGGTGCACAATTAAGGAGATCCGCTTGAGGGCGCCAATACAGACTTATCCAAGGGCACCATTTCATGAAACATTACAAAATCCGTCCACTTTGTGTGGCTTTTGGAACACGGTGCAAGGGCTCTGGAATGGGGGGGGGGCTTCCCCAAACCAGAAACCAGAGCTTTGGGAAGGAGGGAGGGGCTATGGGATCCTGCCAAAGCCCTTTGAAAGCTGACCTTATGCAATAGCAGCTTTTCAACTTGTAAGCCTCTTTTAGTTCTTTAGTAATAAACTGAGGTCAGTTTACGTCAGAGTTGAAAATAAAATAAAAATCAACCTTGTCCTCAGGTTTGGATCTCTTTCCTCCCTTCTTTCCTTCTTTGACTTAGTTTCTTTGTTTGTGTGTGTTTTTGAGTCTCGCTCCTGTCACAGAACTGGATTGTTTTCATGTTTTATGATAGAATCAATGTTTTAGGCAACAATCTCTCATATTTAGGCTACTAATTACTTCCACAGCTTGAATCATAGAGAAAATGTGGTATTATAAAAGTGAAGTGTACTATAGAATCACAGCTGTAACAATATGTTAATATTAAGAAAAAAATATCCATTTTAGACCCCTAAGCAGCAACAGTGTTCAGAACATTAAAGCCCCTTTGTCTCTACATAGTTCCATCCTTATTTCACACATCATGCAGAACCCTCCCATCTCCTTCCTAAAGCATGCCAAGTGCTTGTCCAGATTTGGGGAAGACAGAAGGGCTCTAGGACCCTGCCATCTCATTCCCAGAGGCAGGTACCTTGTTCTGCCTCCTTGCCTCATTTGAGAGCAGTGTCTATGCTGGCAGTTTCCATGCACAGGGCACTGAGCTGATGAGCTGACATGCCACATAGCACAAAATTAAGAAAATCCACTTGTGGGCACCAATATAGGTTTCACATAGGGCACCATACATGTATTATGGAAAATTACAAAGTCTGTACATTTTGTATGGCTTTTGGAGAACTGCGCAAGTGCTTTGGGATGCTCAAGAGCCCTGCTCCACCGCTTCTGAAACTTGTCCAGCTTCGGGAAGGAGGGAAGGTTTATAGGATGGCTTGCAAGCTGCTCCTAGACCCATGGAAAAATAAAAGGGGTCATTTACTTCACTGTTATACACACACACACACACACACACACACAGAGAGAGAGAGAGAGCCCTGTTGTTTAATCGTCTCTCTTCTTGTCTCCCCTTCTTAATGTTACCCTTGGTATCTATGCTACTAATTACTTCCACAGCTTTAATCTTAGAGAAGATGTGCTAATTAAAAATTATCTGTACTATAGAATCAGAGCTGTAACAATATGTTAAAGGTAAGTCAATTTTTAAAAATCTATTTTGAACTCCTAAGCAATAGCAGTAGCAGGACATTATCCTGTTCACCTTTACATAGTGCCACCCTTATTTTATACATGGTGTTATATTGGTATACCACAATATTTAGCTGGTGAAATGTCACAATGCTGAAAAGCAGACAGAGCCCAGCTCTAGTTGCAGCCCTTCTCATGTCTGACCTATGTTTATGTAGGATGATCATTTCAGCCTTTTCAAGTAGCATAACTTCATATATGATCTAATACATTGCTTGTAGGACTTCTTTTCTTATAGGGTCTGTTCCTCCTGAGGTACTATTTCTTGCCCATTATTCCTGTTCTCATTTTTACATAGTGCTAAGCTTTTGCAGACCTAAAAACAATCCTGAATGCAGCTTTAGTCATAGAACCCCAGAATTGCAAAGAGACTGCCTTGTACAAAAAGGTAGAATTGAACCTCTGTCCTTATAGTGGTTCTTTTAAATATGGTTTCTGGGAAATAAAGTTGCTCTTCATATTTTGATTTTTAAGGGCTTCTGTTTTGCTCCCTCACTGACAACTGACAACTGTCTCTCATGTGGAAGGGTTTTGTGAAGAAGGCAGGCTCTGGGATACTGCCAGAGTCCTGCGCTCACCCTCCCCAAAGTTGGAAGCCTAGTAGGTGCCCAGCTTTGGGAATAAGGGAAGGGCTCTGCAATGCTTCCATAGCCCTGACATAGCCATCTAAAAGCCTGATAAACACCATGTAAATTCAGCTCTTTGCATCTAGTTCCATGGAAAAATAATCTGGGGTCATTTACTTCAGAGTTGAACAAATACAAAAGAACCTTTTGGTTTAAGCCTCATTCCTTACTTTTCCTCTACTGTGTGTTTGTGTGTGTGAGTTTCTTTGTCTCCCTCCTCAGAATTGGCTTCTTTCGTGTTTAGTAATATAGTTACATTTATAGGAACAATGTCTCACCTTACCTATGATATCTATGCCATTGATTACTTCTACAACTTTAATGGTAGTGAAAACATGCTGATTTAAAAATTATTTGTACTATAGAATCACAGTTGTAACAATATGTTAAAGGTAAGTAAAACTTTATCCATTTTAGACCCTTAAGCAGTAGCGGTTGATAGAACAACATCCTGTTTACCTCTACATAGTTCCATCATTATTTCAGACATATTGGTATACTGCAATATCACGATGTTGAAAACCAGACATAGCACAGCCCTAGTTGCAGCTGTTTTCATTTTTGACCTATGTCTATGTAGGATGCTTATTTCAGCTGGTCAATCTCCATGCCTTTTCAAGTAGCCGAACCTCATATATAATATAATACATTGCTTATAGGGACTTAATGCTGTTTCCTCCCCATTATTCCTTTTCTCATTTTTACATAGTGCTATGCTTTTCCAGTCCTAAAAAAATCCCAAATGCACCTCTGATGGTGGAACACTGGAATTGCAAAGAGAATTCCTTTTACAAAAAGGTACAATTGAACCTCTGCACTTAATTGTGTTTCTTCTAATGAAGGTTTCTGAGAAATGAAGTTGCCCTTCAGCTGTTGACTTTTAAGGGCTTCTGTTTTGTTACAGCAAGAGAGCCATTCCCTTATCTCACTTAACTGACAACTCATGTAGAGGGGGGTTTATGAAGATGGACAATCCGTATTTGCTGCCTTGTGGGATATCTTCTAGAGAAGAAACGGCTAAGGAGTAAACTCTACACAAGTCCGGAATAGAGTCCCTAAGGCGGTTGGATGGCACCTTGGATGCCTCCTTTGGGCATCTCCTGCAACCAGGCTGGTGCCAAAGGTATAGATAGCACTGGTTTCCTTTGAACCACATCAGTGTGGCTGAGAGGGAGCTCTTGTTGTCTGGACAGCCCAGGACTTTCTAACAAACTGCCCAGGCTTGTGCACTAGAGAGGTCACTTCAGTGCTGCTAATGCAGCAGAACCAACATTAAAGGTGGGTCTTTGTAGTGCATATCCCTTTGCCTCAACCTTGTTACCCATCTGCTAGCTAGTGTGACAAGAACAGAAGCAAGTGGCAAGAGGGAGCTGCAGGCAGCTTCACTTATTAACTGTGGCTCCATTCTTGATTATGCTGCAAGGATTTGTAGGTCATTAGTTTTGTCAGGGCAGGATGCTGGGGGGGGGGAGGAATCTGAGGCCCCTCCTAGCTGAATGTGGAGGAGTATCTTGTATAGGGGGAGACACATAAAACCAAAAACTAGGCCCCCCAGAAAGGTGGAAGAAAGTTTACCTGACTTTGGGAAGGCAGTAGCATGAGAGCTCTGGCTGCATCCCTCCCATCTCCTTCCCAAAGCATGGTAAGCTTTCCAGAACTAGGTGCCTTGCTCTGCCGCAGTGCGGTATTTGAGAGTGGTGCCGGCAGTTTCTCTGCACAGGGCTCTGCCCAGCTGTGGTGGAGTACAACCAGAAAGATCCACTTGAGGGCGCTAATAGAGGCTTCTCACAGGGCGCCATTTTATGAAACATTACAAAGCCCGTCCATTTTGTGTGGCTTTTGGAGCAGGGCGTGAGTGCTCTGGGATGCTGCCAGAGGCTTGCCCCCACTTCTGAAAGCCGAAAGTTTGTGCCCAGCTTTGGGGAGGAGGGAAGGGCTCTGGGATGCTTCCAGAGCTCTGATAAGTAAACTTCATGCAAAAGCATCTTTTCGGCTTAGAAGCTGCTGCTAGTCCCGAGGAAAAATAAACTGGGTCATTTACCTCTCTGTTTTAAAAAATACAAATAATTTTTGCCCTGCTGTTTAATCCTTGTTACTTCCTTCTCTTTCCGTCTCTCTCTGTGTGTGTCTTTCTGTGTCATCCTCATATCACAGAATTGTATTTTATTACATTGAGTAATATAGTTAGATATGCAAGAGCCATCTCTCACCTTAACATCTACAGCTTTAATTTTAGAGAAAATGTGCTAAATTAAAAACAATCTGTTCTATAGAATCATAGTTGTAACAACATGTTAAAGGTAAGTAAAAATTTATCCATTTTACACCCCTAAGCAGTAGCAGTTGGCAGGACATTTTCTCGTTTGCCGCTACACAGTTCTGTCCTTATTTCAGACATCGAGTTATCTCGGTATATCGCAATGTTTAGTTAGTGAAATATCACGATGCTGAAAACCAGACATAGCCCAAACCTAGTTTCAGCCTTTTTCATTTCTGACCCATGTTTATGAATGAGGCTTATTTCACTGTCAATTTCAATGCTTTTTCAAGTAGCAGGATTTCATATATTATATAATACATTGCTTGTAGGACCTGCTTTTCTTGTACGGCATATCAGATCCGTGGCTTGGGGAAGGGAACCAGCTAGGTTTTCTGCACAAGTTAAGCTTCCAGAGGGATGCCATTGAGGCTCCCAGCCTCTCTCTCTCTCTGTGTGTGTGTGTGTGTACGGAAATGTGCATGGGGGTGTGTGTGCCAAACTGGGTCTTTGTTCTGGGTGAAATAAAACTGTAGGCTGTTTCCAGCCCTTTACTCCTGTTCTCATTTTTACATTGTATGTGCTGTTTCAATGTTTTAAAAATCTGAAGTGCACCTCTAGTGGTGGAATGCCAGAATTGCAAAGAGACTTCCTTGTACAAAAAGATGTATTTGGAGCAATGTGTTTAATTTTGGTTCTTCTAAAGATGATTTCTGAGAAATTAAGTTGCCCTTCAGCTTTTGGCTTTTAAGGACTTCTGTTTTTCTTACCACAGGAGAGCCATCTCTTATCTCACATTAAGTGACAACTGTCTTTCCTCTCATTAGGGTTGCCACCTTTGTTCTGTCAAAATACAGGGCAGGGTGGGTGGTGATTTGTTTTTTCATCTAGTGCTGAAGTGACTTCAAAGTAATCCATTACAATTTATTGCAGCCTAACAGGATCAGCCCTCGGGAATTTGCCACACATGCACATGCACACACACACACACACACATTCATAAGTCAGTCTGTGTTGGCTACCCAGAGCTATAATAAGGGTCTTTTGCACACCCTTTCAAACACATGCATTTAGAGAGGATCCCTAACTTGGCAGAGAGAGGGCGGGAAGGGAGAAAGAAAGAAAGAAAGAAAGAAAGAAAGAAAGAAAGAAAGAAAGGACACCCGAAATACAGGGCAAAACTGTATCAAACAGGACATAGCATTTTACATTGAAGTACTGGACAATCCTGTATTATGCGGGACAGGTGGCAACCCTACAGTGTAGAAGGGTTTTTTTGATGATGGAGCAGCAGAACCAACATTAAGGGTAGGTCTATCTTGTGCCTGGGGGGAAATCTGACCCACTCAGCTGAATGTGGAGGAGGATCCTGAATGCGGGTGCTGGGAGGGAGGGCAGAAGCATAATTCCAGAAACCTCCAAAACTGTGCTTGCCCACCTTTTGGAAGGACAGAAGGGCTCTAGGACTCTACCAGAGCCTGGGAGTGTCCTTTCCGGAGCTAGGTGCCTAGCTTAGCTGCAGTGACAGTTCTGGATTGACAGCGGTGACAGCAGTTTCTCTGCGCAGAGTGCTGCTGAGCTGAGACATGCACAATTAACAAGATCCACTTGAGGGCGCTAATACAGGCTTCTCATGGGCACCATTTTATAAAATATTGCAACGTCCATCCATTTTGTGTGGCTTTTGGAGCATGGTGCAATGGCTCTGGGATGCTGTCAGAGCACTGACCCCCCTTCCGAAAGCCATAACCCTTTCAGCTGCTCCAAGTCCATGGATAAATCAACTGGGCTCTTTTACTTCAGAACTGAAAAAAAATAAAAACAAACCTTGTCCTGTTCTTTAAGTGTCTTTCTTCCCTTTCCCCCCTTTTATGTGCGTGTTTCTGTTTGTTTTTGTGTGTCCTTCATATCATAGAATTGGTATTTTTCATGTAATAGAATTACATTTTTAGGGAACAATATCTCACCTTATATTTGATAGCTATACTGCTAATTAGTTTTACACCTTTTAATTTAAAGAAAATGTGCTAATTTAAAAATTATCTTTATTATAAAATCACAGCTGTAACAATATGTTAAAGGTAAGTAAAATGTGTTCATTTTTTATCCTTAAGCAGTAGCAGTTGGCAGGACACTACCCTGTTCATCTCTACACAGTTCCGTCCTTATTTCATACATCGTGTTATCTCGGTATACCGCGATGTTTAGCTGGTGAAATATCACGATGCTGAAAAGCAGACAGAGCCCAGCCCTTTTCATTTCTGACCTATGTTTATGAAGGAGGTCCTTTTCAAGTAGCGGAACCTTGTATATGATATGATACAATACATTGCTTGTAGAACCTTCTCCTGAGGTACTTATTGCTGTTTTCAGTCCATTTTTCCTTTTTCATATTTAAATAGAGCTATGCTATTTCAGACCATAAAAATATCTGAATACACCTCTAGTGGTGGAACACCAGAATTGCATTGACACTCCCTTGTACAAAAATATACAATTGAGCCACTGTGTGTAATTGTGTTTCTTCTAATGATTATTTCTGAGAAAAGCAGTTGCCCTTCAGTTTTCGGCTTTTAAGGGCTTCTGTTTTATTACCTCAGGAGAGCAATCCCCTTATCTCACTTGAAAGGACAACTGTCTCATGTAGAGGGGATTTGTGAAGATGGACTGACTTGATTTGTGCTCCAGAGAGTTCATTTCAGTGCTGCTAATGAAGCGGAAACAACATTAATGGGGGATCTTTCTTGTGCCTGGTGGCAAAATCTGACCCATTCAGCTGATTGTGGAGGAGAATCCTGTTCTTTCGGGGGTGGGGGCAGAGGCGTAAAACCATAAACCACCAGCACTGCGCCACCTTTTGGAAGGACAAGAAGAGTTCTAGAACCCAACCAGAGCCTGAGAATTTCCTTCCCAGAGGCAGGCGCCTTGTTCAGCTGTAGTGACAGTGCTGTATTGACAGTGGTGCCAGCGATATTTGAGAGGTGCTTGCAGTTTCTCTGCACAGGGCGCCTCTTAGCTGAGGTGGCGCACAATTAAAAAGATCCACTTGAGGGCGCCAAACATAGGTTTCCACATAGGGCGCCATTTCAGGAAAGATTGTGAAGTCCGTCCATTTTGTGTGGCTTTTGGAGTGCAGCATGAGGGCTATGGGATGCTGCTAGAGCTCCGCCCCCACCCAAAGCAGGAAGTCTAGTACGTAAGTGCTTGCCCAATTTTGGGAAGGAGGGAAGGGCTCTGGGATGCTGCCAAAGCCCTGACACCGCCTTCCCAAAGCCTGGTACCGGTAAACTGAAATGTAGCAGCTAGTCCTGTGGAAAAATAAGCTGGGGTTATTTACTTAGTTTAAAACATGCAAATAAATCTTGCCCTGTTGTTTAAGCCTCATAGATCCCTTCTCCCCTACTGTGTGTTTGTGTGTGTGCATTTCTCTGTTTTTCTGCGTCTCCCTCATGTCACAGAATTGGATTTTTTCACGTTTAGTAATAGTTAAATTTGTGATTAAGCAAAAATTTATCTGTTTTAAACACCTAAGCAGTAGCAGTTGGCAGGACATTACCCCAATTAGCCTCTACATAGTTCTGTCATTATTTTAGATATAATATTATCCTGGTACCAGGGGCATACCCAGGATCAAAACTAGGGGGGGCAAGCGATGGTCGCTCAGGTTGTGACATTTCAGCACGGAAAAGGTGAATGAAACCAAAATTTTAAGAAAATTATATATAATTATAGCAGTGCTTTATTACGAAAGTTATTACAATGATTTGCTTGCAAATGATTTTTTTTATTCTAGTTATATGTCTTATACTAATATCATTTTTCTTGAAGAAAACTTGTTCAAAACTTTCGTTTCAATCCAGTCCTGAGGGTAAAATCCCAACTTTACACAGTATAGAAGCATTTAAATTGGTTTATTCCTACAGCCTTGACTGTAAAGCATGCTTAAATTCAAGTGTGCCAATTTACATGGAATATTTCTCCTTTATATAGAATTGCATTCTTCTATTTATACTGATCCAACCCCAGTGGATCAACCCCAAAATCTGATTACAAGTGAATTTAAGCCATGTGAAGGGGGGGGAAGAGATGTAAACAACATTAAGGATAGCATTGTGGCGGGTTGGACTAGATGACCCTTGGGGGTCCCTTTCAACTCTATGATTACATTCCTTCAGTCTCTGCACTTTAAAGCCTATCTGCTACCCTTCTCCTTTCAACTTACTTTAGAAACAGGAGTTGTCTCCTTCAGAGAAATTCTTTACATGCAAAGTGGAGATCTCTCCTCTCTCAAATAGCAAATTTAAAAACTGGAAGTTATGACGACATGGCTGCGATGTGAGCAGCCAGCTGCTCTCAGGACAGCATGAAATAAGAAAAAAAAAGTGTGTGAGGATCAATTATATGAGAGAATCTCCTAAATGGAAAGGTGGTGGCTTGCAGTGTTGTGGGGGGGGGGGAGATTACTTGCCGGCCTCGCAGTGTTAAGGAAGCGATTTGAAAAATAAAGGCGGGAGAGGAGGGCACTGATTTTGACACCGAAGAGGACTCTTTAAAAATATTTTTAAAAATTGGGAGGGAGGGGACGCAGTTCAACTGGGGTGGGGAAGCCTGTGCCTGTGTCTGCAAAACGGGGAGACCCATGGCAAGGACTTGGGGGGTGTCGAGGACAAAAAGGCGCCGGGGGAAGGGTTTCCTCCCCTGGGTCAGGGGTGTCGTAGGGTGGGGGCGGTGGGGGCGGGCCGCCCCTCGTGCCGCCCCTAGGCGGGTGTGTGCGGTGCTGCTGCTCCCGGGGTGACGGAGGGAGCCGCGGCGCGTCCCACCACTCCCATGCGCCGCCGCTCCCTCCATCACCCCGGGAGCAGCAGCGCTGCACGGACGAGGCTCCCGAAGTGGCGGCCCAGCATACCCCAGGGGCGGGGGTGTCGCTGCGCGCGCGTGCGTCATGACGCACACGCAGCGATGCCCCGCCCCCTGGGATGCCGGGCCGCCGCTTCCGGAGCTTCGGTGGGCTGCAAAGAGCTCCGAAGCCGCAGCCTGGCAGCCCTTTGCGCTATGGCAGCGGCTTCGGGGCTCTTTGTAGCCCGCCGATGCCCCCAAGCTCCCGCCCGGCATACCCCAGGGGCGGGGGCGTCGCTGCGCGTGCGTGCGTCATGATGCACACGCAGCGATGCCCCGCCCCCTGGGATGCCAGGCCGCCGCTTCCGGAGCCTCGGTGGGCTGCAAAGAGCTCCGAAGCCGCAGCCTGGCAGCCCTTTGCGCTATGGCAGCGGCTTCGGGGCTCTTTGTAGCCCGCCGATGCCTCCAAGCCCCCGCCCGGCATACCCCAGGGGTGGGGCCGTCGCTGCGCGCGCGTCATGACGCACACGCAGCGATGCCCTGCCCCCGGGGATGCCGGGCCGTCGCCGCGCGCGTGTGCGTCATGACGTCATGACGCACGCGCACGCCGCGATGCCCTGCCCCCCAGGGGTGCCCCTTGGCTTCCCGCCCCGGGCAGCCAAGGGGCTAGGAATGCCCCTGCCCTGGGTTGCTGTGTGAGAGATCTCAAACTCTATTAGAAACCAAGGCTGAGGGAGGGAAAGAGGCGGCAGCCGGCATGGCCAGGAAGCCAGCGTGGGGGGCCCTTCTTCCCCCAAGGCTGAGGCGAGTGGGTGAGACCTCCAGCAGCAGGTCCGCCGCTCTCCACCAACTCTGGTGGGGCTGAGGCCTCCCTGCGCCCCCAGTGGCAGCTTCAGGAACTGCAGGGCTATTTCCTAGCTCTGTTCAGCTGTCGGCTCTACCCTGGAGTCCCGGTCTACTCGGCTCTTCCCTGGAGTCCCGGTCTACTCCAAACGGACGCCGATCATTTTTGCTTGGGGGGGTAGCTTGCTTCTAGGGGGGCATCTGCCCCCCCTGCCCCCCTGGGTACGCCCATGCCTGGTACACTGCAATACTTAGCTGGTGAAATATCATGATGTTGAAAACCAGACCAGGGCCATCTCATCCATTTGGGCGCCAGGCCCCCAGGGGTGCCCCTGCGAGCCCGCCGGCATACCAGGCACCCCCTCCCCAACCCAACCCCATGGGTGGGTGGGCGCTCGCATGCCGGCGGCACAGCCCTGTCTTCGAGTGCAGCGAGCGGGGGGAGTAGCGCGGCCCCGCCAGTGGCCTTCCCCCACCCCCACGGGCAGCTGGGTGCTTGTGCCACCAGCACTCTCCCCCTGACGCCCCGGACCCATGGGGGCGTCGGAAGGATCGAGTCCACCGGCATACCGGCCGTCCCCCTCCCCAACCCACCCCGCCCCAAGGGCGGGCTGTTGGCCAGTCGCTTGCCAGCCACCCTCGCCTCCCATCCCGGGAGCACTGGAAGGGCGTGCAGAGCCCCACACCGCTCCAGCGCCACCCCCCTCATCCCCAGCTCGCCCTCCCCTCTCCTGAGGGGCGGCAAGCATGGGAGGGAGGCAGTGGAGAGGCGGTACGCCGGGGGCGCCGGAGGGATCACTGCACCACAGCGGATGATCTCCTTAAGATGGCCCTGAACCAGACATAGCCCAACTTTACTTGCAGCCCTTTTCATTTCTGAAATTAAACTAAAATTAAACATATGTTTAATTTCTGACTTATGATGCTCATTTCAGTCTGTCAATTCCGATGCCTTTTGATATAGCAGAAACTCATATATGTAATAATAATAATAATAATAATAATAATAATAATAATAATAATAATATTTTATATATACCCCACCCATCTGGTTGGGTTTTTTTCCCTGCGTACCAGATGGAACTGGTAGACTGCTGCCCTGGATGCAGAACTGACAGCTGTGATTCCAAAATGACTCCCAGGCTGCACATCTGCTCCTTCAGGGACACATTTACCCCATTCAGGACCAGGGAGTCCTCTACACCCACCCTCCCCCTGTCCCCAAAAAACAGTACTTCTGTCTTCTCAGGATTCAACCTCAAACTGTTAGATGCCATCCATCCTCCAGGCGCCTCCAGACACTCACACAGGAGCTCCAGCACCATCACTGGTTCTGATATAAAAGAGAGGTAGAGATGAGTATCATCTACATACTGATGAACACTCAGCCCAAACTGCCTGAAGATCTCTCCCAGTGGCTTCATGTAAATGTTAAAAAGCATGGGGGAGAGGACAGAACCCTGAGGCACCCCACAAGTGAGAGCCCAGGGGTCTGAACACTCATCCCCCAACACCACTTTCTGAACATGGCCCAGGAGGAAGGAGCAGAACCACTGTATAACAGCACCACCAGCTCCCAGCCCCTCTAGACCAGGGGTCAGCAACCTGTGGCCCATGGGCTGGATGTGGCCCCTGAAGACAGTTTTACCACCCACAAGCTGCCTGCAAACTGAGCCGCCTGCTTAGCAAGTCTTCCGCACGCTGGGCTAAACCAGCGTGGCGTGGCGCAGGGACTCACCGAGTGGTGCTAGAAATGGCATCTACGCATGCACAGATACCAGAAACTGAGTCTGTGCATGTCCAGACGCCAAAAATTGCTTCTGTGCAGGCACAATTTTTGGCATCTGGGCATGCGCAGAAGCGATTTCCAGTGCTGCAGACATGCGCAGACGCAATTTCCGACATCGTGCTGCACCAGTCCAGCCCACGGACGATCTCCGTGGAAGTGAGCCGACCCATGGCTGGTAAACCTTGCCGACTCCTGCTCTAGACAGTCCAGAAGGATCAAAGGCTGCTGAGAGATCCAGCAGAACTAGGAAACAGCTTTCACCTTTGTCCCTAGCCCATCAGAGATCATCGACCAGCACAACCAAGGCAGTTTCAGTCCCATGAATCCTGACTGGAATCCAGACTGGAAGAGATCCAAATGGTCCGAATCCTCCAGGCATGCCTGGAGTTGTTCAGCAACCACCCGCTCAATCACCTTGCCCAAGAATGGAATATTTGAGACGAGGCAATAGTTAGCCATATTGGCTGGGTGTAAAGTTTTTTATTATTATTATTAAACGAAACAGTTTAATAACCGCCTATTTCAGTAGGTCTGGGAAGGCTCCCTCACAGAGAAAAACATTCACTACCCTACAGAGTCCATCGCCCAGCCCTTCCCGGCATAGCTGTCAACTTTCGGATTTCAAAATAAGGGATCAGCAGCCTCACCTATGACAGTCACATGGCAGTGGTGGGCGGAGCCAGAAGCAAAAGTGGGCGGAGCAGCTAGAACGTGGCAAAATATTATATATTTTAATGCTGACGTCCCCTTCCTCGGAAGATTAGTTTGAGCGCTCCCACGACTCAAAAAACCGCCAAAAGTTCCTTCTTTTTACGCCCAAGCGCAAATAGCGATGCCGTCAGGGCAGCACTTCGGGGGCAGAAGTCCAGAGCCCCACTTAGCGGAAGGCCTGCAAGTGTAGCAGGGCATTTTGAAGTAAGCGACATAATACACATAACTATCTAAACAGGGGGAGGGGGAAAACCCTTTCAGTCCAGAGTCTGATCACCTAAGGGCGCCACTCCACGCCCCCCGCGCGCATACACGTTTGGTGCTGGTGCTTTCCACTCGCATCACACGCGCTTCACTACCTCACCGCCTCGCCCCCCACGGCACGAGTGTGGATTCGAATTGCCACTTCCCGGCACCTAAGGATCGGGAAGACGCAGGTTGCGTAGCGGACCTGGTTGTGGGAAGCGGGTAACTGAGCAGAAGGCGATATCTCTGTCATCGGCTCCGTCCGATCTTTTTTCCAGTCCTGGGACAGCATCGCCAGAACTGCTCCCTGCACAGGTTACGCCGAGCAAGGCAACGAACGGCCGGCTGCACTGCACAGCCCCACCACGAAGACGGGTTCCTCGGGCCCCAGGCAGGCACTCATGCTCAGCACCCGCATAGCCATGCCCATGCAGAAGGCGTGCCTTGGCGCGAAAGCGGCAGGACGCACAGAATGGAGCCTCGCCTCTCTGACTCCCGCCCGACAGCAGCACGCATGAGGCTCCCAAGCTTGCTCTACCTGGCTGAGGTCGCTCCGCCGGGCCAGCCCCGCCCGTGGGCCCGCCCTCCCGCCTCTATTTCACCGCCTCCGCCCAGATGAGGGACCGGCTCTGCCGGGCGGGAATGCCCACGGGCCCGGCCAGCACGGCGTGGCGCGCCCCACGGGGGGGGGGGCGGCCAGCGTGTTGCTCGGCAGGCCTCCAAGGCTCACGGCCGGAGGGGAGCGAAACAAGCACGTTTCTTGGGGCGCTGCCCCAAAGCACCCCATCCACTTTCATTCTCACACAACCTGGGAATATACAGGTTTTTTTAGTCATCCGGGACAGCAGCGGGAAACGCGATTAAAAACGGGGGAATCCCGGCTGATACGGGATACTTGACACCACTGCTTCCCGGCTCACTTTTATGAGCCAGGATGGGCAAGAATCAAGAAGACAGGTGGTCGGTTTCACTCGTCCAAGTAGCCTGTTTACATCCTCAGAGGTAACAGATTAGAATTGATCCCACGCAACTTGACTAGACAGGACTCTAGCACTCTCCTGCCCAAGCCCTGCTCTCATGGTGGTGTCTACCTCCTTCTAAATCTGAGCAATTTTACCTGTAAAAAACTTTGCAAAATCATTGCAGGAGATATTGGGGCCCTTTTCGGGCCCCGATGGCGCAGGTGGTTCTGTTAAATTGAGAACCACCTGAAAGAGTCTCCTGCTGCTATTTTCTGCAGATGCAATAGAGGTGGTGAAGTAGGTCCTCTTCACTGTTGCTATTGTGACTTGGTAGGCTCGATGTTGAGCTCTAACCCATGTCCAGTCAGATCCAGAATGAGTTTTCCACCACCGGAACTCTAGCCATCTCAACGATTGTGTGATGGCCTGTGAGTCAGACTCAGATGCTGAACCTGAGGGATCCCAGCCTGCACAGGATTCCCCGCCTCCAGAACCAGCTGAGACGGGGCCAGGGCTTGAGCCTGAAGGATCCCCACCTATGCTGGATCCCCAGGTGCAGGCATCAGCAGAGTCTGCTCTGGCTCCTGATGGGAGAGAGGACCCATTGCCTGCAGGTGCTCCACTCCCAGCCTCTTCAGAGGAAGCTGAGGCGGCCCCTGGGTCCAGTAACCCACCAGCCTCTCCTGAGCTGCAGAGGCTCAGGACAGAGAGGCGAAGAGAGCTAAGTGCTTACAGAAGGAGTGCTCGCCTCCAGGCCCAGAGGAGAGGCGAGTCTCCAGAGGATCGGGGCTGCCCTAAGCATAGGGCCAGATAAAAGCCAGCCAGACCCAGCCCATGTTGCGTGAGCAACTTAGTTGCAAACGTATGCTTGACCTGCAACCTTGTGCCTGTACCTGCCTTGGACCTTGACCTGCTCCCTGCCTCACTCCCCGCCGGACTGACCTCCTTTGGACCCCTAGACCCAGGACTGGACTTGGACCTCGCTTCACGGACAAACCCCTGGGGCCAGCACAGATTGTTTCATTGCCCTCAGCTCCGGGGAAAACCACAGGGCTGTCCGACTTCCATGCAATCAGAGAGGGCGCTTCAGAGCCAGTCAATAGCCTTGGTTAATGCCACATTCCAGTGGGCCACCAGGGAATCAGCTGAAAGGCCATCAACATGCGATAAAACATCCCCTATCACTCTCTGGAAACCATTTGGATCCATTAATTTGAGCGGGTGGACCATCTGAATTGGTCCCACCTCACTGCAGAGGGGAAGGGTCACAAATAAGTTCAGTTGCACCAGGAAGTTATCCAACCATGGCACTTCTTTTGTTTCGCTTTTACTTAGTGTCAGATCACCCACATCCATAGAGGTGAACACCAGGTCTAAGGCATGTCCGCAACTATGAGTTGGGCCAAACTTATTCAGGGACAGCCCCATGGAGACCATGCTTTCCACAAAGTCCCGAGCAGCCCCTTGTAAGGTCGTGTCAGCATGGATATCAAAATCCCCTAGGACAACCAAACTAGGTGCCTCCAGGAGAACATCCACCACAACCTGAAGCAGCTCGGGCAATAAATCCTTGGTGCAGTGGGGAGGTTGGTACACCAAAAGGAATCCTGTACTGCCCCTATTGCCCAACTTCCAGAACATGCACTCAGAGAACTGGGTCTTCCCAATAGGATGCCTGGTGCAAGCTAATGACTTCCTAAAAATCACTGCAACCCCCATCCCCACCCACATGATCTGGGTTGCTGTGCATAAGAGAAACCTGGTGGACAAGGAGCAGCAAGAACAGGCCCATCTGCTTCATCCAACAAAGTCTCTGTTACACATGCCAGGTCAAGTCCTCCATCCATGATCAAGTCATGGATGGCAGTGGTCTTAGGAATCATTGACCTGGCATTGCACAGCAGCACCTTCAGGTCATGTTGCTGATTCCAGTATCCATCCGGTCAAGACCAGACCTGAAGGCAGGGATACTCCTCAGACTCCTTCTCCTACCCATGATCACTGAGATTGGTTGTCCCACACATTGTAATATATTGCAATATATTCCTTCTGAGGTATTTAAAGCTGTTTCCATCTAGTCCAGCATTCTGTTCTCACAGTGGTCTGTCATGTGCCTCATTAGGGGGCTCCTAGCCTGGATTTTGTTGACAGAAAAGGAAATGGGTTCACCCTCTCTTTTGAATTTGGCACCACATCCTCCACCTGATGTCAGGTGATGAACAAGTGGGCATAATTTCATTTATTGGTATATATATATACACCAATATATATTACTATTTTCCCAGTAGTAATGTACGGAAGTGAGAGCTGGACCATAAAGAAGGCTGATCGCCGTAGAATTGATGCTTTTGAATTATGGTGCTGGAGGAGACTCTTGAGAGTCCCGTGGACTGCAAGAAGATCAAACCTATCCATTCTCAAAGAAATCAGCCCTGAGTACTCACTAGAAGGACAGATCCTGAAGTTGAGGCTCCAGTACTTTGGCCACCTCATGAGAAGAGAAGAATCCCTAGAAAAGACCCTGATGTTGGGAAAGATGGAGGGCACAAGGAGAAGGGGACGACAGAGGATGAGATGGTTGGACAGTGTTCTTGAAGCTACTAACATGAGTTTGGCCAAACTGCGAGAGGCAGTGAAGGATAGGCGTGCCTGGCGTACTCTGGTCCATGGGGTCACGAAGAGTCGGACACGACTGAACGACTGAACAACAACAACAACAAATGCTCTTTCAGTCCAAAACAACAACAACAACAAAATACCCCAAATGTACCTCTAGTGGTGTAACCCCAGAATTGCGCAAAGACTTCATTTTAGGAAAAGGTATTGAGGGATGTGGGCAGCGCTGTGTTGAGGGATGTGGGCGGCGCTGTGGTCTAAACCACAGAGCCTAGGGCTTGCTGATCGGATGGTTGGTGGTTCAAATCCCCGTGACAGGAGCTCTAGGTAGCGTTCTGGCAGGAAGGTAAACGGTGTTTCTGTGTGCTGCTCTGGTTCACCAGAAGTGGCTTAGTCATGCTGGCCACATGACCCGGAAGCTGTCTGCAGACAAACAACAGCTCCCTCAGCCTCTAGAGCGAGATGAGTGCCACAACTCCAGAGTCATCCGTGACTGGACCTAATGGTCAGGGGTCCCTTTAAAGGTAAAGGGACCCCTGACCATCAGGTCCAGTCGTGGGGTACCTTTACCTTTACCTTTACTACTGTATTGAGCTTCTGTGCTCAATAGTGGTTATTCTAATGCTGGTTCTGAGAAATGGTTGCTGGATCTTAAGGGCTTCTGATTTGTTTCCTCAGGAACAAACCCTACACAAGTCCATTGGATGGTGCATTGTACACCTCCTTGGGCAATTTCTGTTTCCAAATTGGTGCCAAAGGTATAGCACTGTTTTGCTTAGTAGCACAGCTGAGAGGAGAGTCTTATTGCCAGGGCAGTCCAGGACCTCCATATACATTGCCCAGGCTTGTTCTCTGGAGAGGTGTTATTTCAGTTTATTATGATGGTTAGCTGGTGATATATCCATTCTTAAGGAAATCAGCCCTGAGTTCTCACTGGAGTCGGACACGACTAAGCAACAACAACATACCACAATATGGAAAACTAGACATTGCATAGCCCTAGTGAAGTTTGGGGTCCCCCCCAACACTAGCAGCTTTACAATTTTAAGATACTAAGGAGAAAGAAATTATGTAAAATTGGTCCAAAAAGTATATTCATTCATTTTTTAGATTTGGATCAAATTCTTCATCATCTGTCCTAGGACCTTTTGCTTCTGAATTAATTAAAGCAGCCAAGGTAGCTTTGAGATTGTTCTGTGTAGTGAAATAAAGTGTCTATTTTTAACAAAATATTTCCTAATTTTGAATGGTGAAGGATTGGTTTTCTGTTGAGTGTGGCCTGCTATGTATGTGCACCTTAACATTATTAAAAGAGGGTGACTGGCTAAGAGATAAAAAAAATAAAATAAGCAAAGATCTTGCCCACTTTGTGGCATATTGTTGATACCAACCCTCCCAGAAGCCCTCTCTATTAGCCTGAGGATTCCAGGAGCCAGATTCTTCTTCCCACCACCCCTTGCCAAAAAAATAAAGTGTGCCAAGGAAGCTTCCTGGGAGCCCTGGACCATTCCCTCACTTTCTGAATCTGGCCTACCTTACAAGGCTGTGGCGACACCACCTCAGCATCATCTTGAGCTCCTTGGAGGGTAATAATAATAATAATAATAATAATAATAATAATAATATGCCACCCATTTAACTGGTTTGCCCCTGCAACTCTGGACAGCTTCCAACAGAATATTAAAACACAAAAAACTCAAACATTAAAAACCTTGTACAGGGCTGCTTTCAGATATCTTCTAAAAGTCAGGTAGTTGTTTATTTCCTTGACATCTGATGGGAGGACATTCCATCGGGTGGGTGCCAGCACCAACAAGGCCCTCTGCCTTGTTCCTGCAACCTCACTTCTTGAAATGAGCAGTGATATTTTAAATAATGAAATAATAGAAATCATTGTTAAAAGAAAACCAGTGGGGTTGAGTACTGCCTTATTCTGTTAATAAATTAATTGGTTAATGTTTGAGGAATAATTAAAATAGCATAATTAACAATTAAATACCAATTAAAACAATTAAAAAGCAAGGGACTCAACCTCCAATACATTTTGAAGAGTCACAAATTACATGTGCATTATGTACTTGATATAGATAATGGGTCTCCCCTGGTCCCGCTTGAGAACTGGGTTCTGCTCCCAGGAGGGAGTCCGGAAAACCCACTGGAGGAGAGCGCGGTTGCAGTGAAAGATAGGTGTGCCTGGCGTGCTCTGGTCCATGGGGTCAGGAAGAGTCGGACACAACTGAACAACTGAACAACAAAAAGGTAAACAAATACAGAGACCAGACCAGAGTTCCAAAGCAAGGCGGATTCTCCCGACAGTTTTATTTCCAAGGGTGTGTGTGTGTGAAATATTAGGAGGCTGTTGCAACAGCGGTTCCCCCCTCACGTGGCAGGACGGGGCGAAGAACCCCGAACAATAGCAATGCCCTCTCTTTTATATAGTTTTCTTCTCATATAATTCAATGGTACAGGAAAGGCACGAAACAGCAGGGACAGGATTGGCAGCAGGGTGTTTGAAAGGTTGATGGTCTTGCCATCCTGTTTGAGACTTCGTGACAAAGGGTGTTACACCCCGGAAATGATTCCGTTTTTCTCCTTTATTTACAGGATGGAATTCCGGTGCTCTGGTGATCGGCAGAGATTATATGTGTGAGTTTTTCATCACTGGGTTTTTCCATGAAATAAACAGGTTTTATTTTAAAACTCTCCTGGCTGTGTATTTGTGATGACATTCGTAGACCCATTAGGTGGCGCTGTGGTAGCAGGAGAATTTGACAGCTCACGAAATGAAAGGAGAGAAGAGCTGCAGTATTGAAACGAGGCAGTGAAGGATAGGCGTGCCTGGCGTGCTCTGGTCCATGGGGTCACGAAGAGTCGGACACGACTGAACGACTGAACAACAACAACACTGAAACGAGGAAACGCAAATTCTACAACTAAATATCATGAAAGAACACAAAGGAGCACAACAAAGGAGTACACATTTTAACAAAGGCAACGCAGGGAGGGTGGACTCGGGTAATATCTGCTACAAGGATACATTCTGTTGTGATAACTTTGGAAAGATGAGGGGGAAAGATACAGGTACATTGCAAAAATACATTGTAGCGAGTTGGGGGCTTACTGATAAACGGAGGATACACTTGACAGAGGGTGGTTTCTTGAGTTCCACATACATTCAGCTGGCATATACGGTAATTCCACAGTGATATTTTGTGATGTTTAAGTCAACATTTCTGTGATATTTTCTTTATATTAAAAGGAACACGGGAAATAATAAGGATATCGTACTTCTGGCAGGGGGAAATGCTTCTGGCAGGGGGTCCAGACAGGAGGGGCGGTTGAGTAGATTTCTTATGGAACACACTGAGACAATTGTGGTTAATTTCCTTGGCACCACAGCCTGGTACAGCAAGCACATCTGATTGTATTTGCATTTTGATTGCCGAGGAAACTGCTAAGTTGTTTGTGTAGATTTACCTTGATGGCAGGAGTTAGTGAAAGTTGCTGAAGATGCCACGATTAAGATTTGATTCCTCTCTTCTCGGCTCTCGGAGGTGAGAATGTGTTCAGGAGATGGGGTTTCTAAAGGTGCTTTTTTCTGATACCTCTCCCTGAACATGGCTTCCCTCATGACAAGTTTGGAATGCTGAGCAAGTGATTATGGGTAGTGGCGCAATACTGTAACATCAGGATGGAAAATGAGCACGGCACAAATGTATAGGGTACATTGCGGTGGTTCAACGAGCAGAGGTCCCCTCTCTGTTCATGTATGAGTTCATGGGTGTACATGTGGATACGTAAATTCTTACTACATGTTGTTGTTCAGTCGTTCAGTCGTGTCCAACTCTTCGTGACCCCATGGACCAGAGCACGCCAGGCATGCCTATCCTTCACTGCCTCTTGCAGTTTGGCCAAACTCATGTTCGTAGCTTCGAGAGCACTGTCCAACCATCTCATCCTCTGTCGTCCCCTTCTCCTTGTGCCCTCCATCTTTCCCAACATCAGGGTCTTTTCCAGGGAGTCTTCTCTTCTCATGAGGTGGCCAAAGTACTGGAGCCTCAACTTCAGGATCTGTCCTTCCAGTGAGCACTCAGGGCTGATTTCTTTAAGAATGGATAGGTTACAACATACTGAACCTCATTTGTTGTAATGTTTTATTTTGAAATCTTTAAGATAATATTTTAGTTTCCTGTTAATTATGTTGTTTTGAATGTATATGTCATATTTGACTTTCTTAGGTAATGTTTTATTCTGGGTTGTTTTAGTTGATATTTTAATGTAGATTGTAAACATTCTTAAAAATATAAAGCTGTATAGAAATGAAATGATGATGATGATAAACTGTGGGGAGAAGGTGTTCTGCGCAGGCGCTTCCTTCCCACCTGGAGTCTCTCTCCCCTCCTTCTTCCTGCCACTGCGCATGCGGGAGAAAATGGGGCGGGGTCTGCTGCTACTGCGCCTTAGACACACTGAAGGAGGGGAGGTGTCAGAGCGACCTGCTCTCCTAATTGGCTGTAGTATTCACACGTGATACTGGCGTTTGCCTGGCTTCTCCTCCTATCTTCCAAACTTAGCACTGGCGGCGAAGCTAAAAAAAAAAAAAAAAGCTTTTCCTTTTTCAAACTCAGATCATTAGGCAGAGCCGAGCACGTGGGCCGTTACTTGCTGCCCTGGCATTGGCTACGGCGCCAATGCACGAGCGGACATCTATTGGTTTGCCGGCAGAGCGGAAGGGGCGGGTCACGGCTGAACGGTTGTTGGGACGCTAAAGGGGCCGCTTCTAGGTGTTCAGTTTGGTTGACTTCCGGTTCCAGGCGGACCCTTGGTGGGCAAGTCCGCCGGTCTGCTGAAACTGCCGTCTTTTGTGGCTCTGCTGCGACCAGCCTTGCTAGCCAGCCTGTGGCTAGTCACATCTTCTCTTAGGCGATCAGGACGAACAACCTTGGTTGCGAGAGGGAACAAATACCTTCCTGTGGACTAGTGCCTTGTCTGGCTTCATTGGCAGAGATGGTCACAGAGTGTCTCGGCTTGGGTTTAGCGTCCTTCCCCTCTTCAGCATAAGGGGCCCCCAGACGCCCCTGCTGCCCTAGTTTTTCGCTACTCCCTCCGGGCAGATGCTGCTTGTGAGAATGCGGTGAGTAGAGGGCTTGCCTCTTGGTGCAAGCTGCCTATGGGCAGAGGCTCTCCTTCCTAGCTGGTGCAGCTAAGACCTCCTCTGATCATCCAGGTTTTCTGGCCCTTGGGTGGTGTATTGGGTGCTAGGCACGCATCTAGTGGGGGACACATCATGCACCTTCTGGGGTGGTTTGCCCACCTTTGGTCCCCACCCTGCACTCACCCCTCTCCTGTGGCTCCTAGAAGCTGGCAGCATACAACAATAGCCACCCATCAGAAATAGTTTTGACTGGCATGCTAAACCAGGTTAGGGTAGCCGATAGCTCTCAAACCCTCTGCATGAGAACACAGGCTACCATGGATTGAGCAGAAGAAATCAATATTGGGTCAAATGGACAAGAAGACAATTTCCTGCACATGCTGTAGAGGGAAGTGAGTGGCAGACAATGCTCTTCTGCCCCTGGGAAGGTAGCCCATCTAGGAGAAGGAAAACTGAACCTAAACCTCTGCTGTCTTGTGGGATATTTTTTGGGAGAATAAAAGGCTAAGGAGTACACTGTACACAAGTCTGGAGTGGAGTCCCTAAGGCGGTTGTATTGTACCTTGCACGCCTCCTTTGGGCAACTATTGCAGCCAAGTTGGGGCCAACTGTATTGCTCTGCTTTCCTTTGAACCACAGCAGTGAGACTGAAGAGTGGGGTCATGTCATGTGGGCAGCCCAGGGCTTCCATACACACTGCCCAAGCTTGTGCCTCAGGAGATCACTTGCTAATGCAGCAGTTTCACTTCATCCCTTGAGGTGCTATCTATTATCTCTTGAGACAGACTGATGCCAATGTCTTGCCATTACAAAGGGGCAAAGCGTTAAGGTTTTTGTGGGGATTGCACTGCAGCTTTACATAGAGATGCTGCCAGTCAGTGCAGGCAGCACTCAGCTAGAGGAACCAAGGATCTGATTCAGCAAAAAAAAACTTCTCAGGCTGGTGTTTAAATTCAAAACCATAACAACTGAAATCTTCTTTAAAGTGGAAATTTACAACACATACTAGCAAAAGACTCCAGTTTCAGTTTCTGTCATCTCTGTGTAGAGTTTAAAAACCTAGAGAGCTGCTGTCAGTCAGTGTAGTCAGCACTAGGATAGATGAGCCAGTGGTCTGACTTCATTTCTTTTCACTTTTAATTTGTATACCACGTTTCTGTATTGCTATACACAAGGCAGTTTACAAGCTGGAACAAAAAATACAACAAAATTACACACAACATTACACAATACAAATAAGTCATAATAAAAATTTGATTTTAAAATAAACAACATATAAAATTAATATTCAGTAACCCAGTAGAATATAGTAGTATATAATAACATTAACTAAAATTATCACCAAATAATAATTAATTGGCAGCTTCTGGCTTAGCAGCTTCTGACAATCCTGTGTTAAGTTACCTTATACTGACAGCTGATTCTTAACAATCCTGCATTCCTGTAGCATTTGTGCCGATTTACAGCATTTCTCTGTGGTCTTTTCTCAGCTCTGCTACTGGAGAGCCTTCCATACCTGGGATTGAACCTGAGACTTTCTGTGTGCTCTACCACTGAGCTATGGGTCCCGGCCACAGTGAAAGCCAAGTCCTTCAGGAACCTGACCCCCCCCCCCCCACCACGGCACATGCATAAAGCAGCTTCTCATGTTCCTATTGCAGATCAGTGCTTCTGGTACTGCTTAATGTGTAGGAGGGCCTAAGTGTGTACAGATTCATAGAACCAAAGAATTGCAGAGTTAGGAGAGACCCCCATCGGCCATCTAGTCCAGCCCCCTGCAATACAGGAATCACTGCTAATGATTGTTTCTTGTGAATCTGATCTTTTCTTCATAGTGTTTTTTTTTTTGTCTTTATCTCTTCTTGGCAGCAGATATAAGTGATGGATATAGATGCAGAAAGAGAGAAAATCTGTTGGGAGATTGAAGAGCTGGAAAGGAGCCTGGGCCCCAGTGTTCCAAGCATCGAGTCCCAAATCTCAGGCTCTAGTCCTGATATGGTCTCTGACATTGAAGGTGCAATGCTTGTTGAGTGTTTCTTATGTCTTCTACAATCCACATTTATTTATAAAAATATTTCTATTACCACAGTGTAATATATTAAATATATTAAAGTGGTTTATAGCAATAAAAACCATACATTAAACCCACAAAAGGTTAAAGATAGACATCAGATAATCATTGTAGAAGGATGTTGTCTTAATTGCCTGTGTAGTAGGCCCGGTGGAATAGAAAAGTTTTCAGCAGCTGCTACATCTCTAGTGGCAGAGAGTTTATTGGACTGGATTGATGACACTCAAAACTCCTTGTTGTCAAATGAGCCTCACCAATTCAGGGAACAACCAACAATGCTGTTGCAGGTGATCTCTGTGATTCAGCTGGGATATTATAAAGGTTTGGGTGATCCTTGAGGTACCTTGGACCTAAGTGACTCAGGGCTTTGTAAATTAATACAAGGACCTTGAGGCTACCTTGGTAGTAGGTGGGATTGTTACTTGATTGGAGTTTGTGGGATTTTAGTTCAAATACATCCAGAATACCACCACAGTTGTTCATCATGATGTCATTCTTCATGCCATTTATCTATATGCATGCAGAAGGCCTCAGGTTCAATCCCCACATAAGCCCGGGAATGTCCACTGCCTACAATCTTAAGTGTTTATCTTGTAGTAGCCCTCAAGAGTGCTTCTCACATGCATCCTAAGTTTGCACTCACCTTTGTTTTTAAACATGGGCCTTACTGACAAATCTGATCTGATTAATCCTTACAGCAAGCCTGTAGGATATGCTGTTGTTATTCTCCCTATGTAACACATTATAGCTTTTCTAACGCTATCCAGCAAGTTGCGATGTGAACATACTTAGTACATTATCTTAACCACTACACACCAAGAGTGTCACAGTTAGGCTGCCTTCCTGCCATGACTATTTGATATTTTTTGCTTTCTTTGCTTGTATTCTGTCTAATATTTCCTTTCCTTCCCTGTCAGATGACCTTGATGATGATGATTCCGATACTCATGACAACATGGCAAGTACTTGGCTCAAATAATATCTTCCTGTTTTGGAGGTTTTTATGTTACATACATAATCACATCCTTTTTGTTGTCAGAAAGTTAGTCTCCATGTGGATAAAGGACTTTGCCCTTCTTTGTGGAAGTTCCATCTAGGCCCCTTTAAGCTGTTTTTAAGGCCCCTCTAAGCTGTTATTAAATTCCATTTCACTTTTCTGCTCATGAGATCACTTGTGAGAAGAAACATGAAATGTGTCTTAAACTCTGGGCTTTTGGGGAGGAAAGGGTGGGCTAGAAATTTAATTGGATACAGTATTTAATAAATACATAAGCAGGGTACTGGGCCTTTCAGTGAAAAAGGCTCCCAAAGTGGTTTGCGTATAATTTATTTACAGGTAACTTGCATCTTATGTTACATTCTTGGTCTTCATTCTTATAAGCAAAATTATGTAAACCCAGAACTTCCCCTAGAAAACCATTTAAAAACTATTTAAAAGCTCACTGCAATTACCATTGAGGGGTGAATGCAGTTCTTAGTCTTCCTCTTAGTCTTCCTCCTCCCCCTCACTGGATGCTACTGCAGATGATACAAGGACCAGGAGGGTTGACTGATAGCTGGAAGAAATGCTTGGCTGTGGTTCAGATCAGAGGTGGGTTGTGTGGATACATCTGTTGCTGTTGCTGCTGGTTTATTTGCGAGGAACAGACAAACATTCAGAGTGTCTGTAATCTAGTCCAGCCCTGTGCAATGCAGAAACGACAGCATATATCCCTCTGTGTGTGTGTATGTGTAATCATTTTGGCAGAGGCTTCACAGGAACAAAAACAAAAAAAGATGAATGAGTTGAGGGGGTTAGACTAGATGACCCTTAGGATCCCTTTCAACACTTTAATTCAATGATTCTATGCTGCGAGAAAATAATATTTTTATTTGGTACAGTTATTAAAGTGTATATAAACAGAGAGAACAATTATAACAACAGATGACAATTAAAGCAAAATTATAAAACTGGCATATAGACCAAGTCTAGTTGCATGTGGGATAAAATAACAAAATCCAAGAAAGGGCTATCAGTGTTATCAAATTATCAGATCTAGTTCCAGATTTGTCAGCTTTCAGTGAAGGTTGTCTTGAAAGTGTAGATGTCGTAAAAGAATGCCAGATCATAAAAAAGTGTCTGACAGTTAATTCAGTATTTCAGATTAGGCATAATTTTGTTCATTCGAGCTATCTTCCAGAGTCAGGGGTATTGAGCTCCCAGTGTAAGATTTGGGAGTGTTTTCCATTGAGCTGCCATGATAGTTTGAGCTGCAAAGGTCATATATAAGACCTTTTGCCAATATATCTACATTGGCAACATCAGAAGTATTCGCAAAATTTAATTCTGGACAACAAGCCATAGTGTCTTTGGTATATTTATTTCCATGAAAACCAAATTCCCTAAATCTTGCACCAACTTATATTCCCACTATACATGATAACATGTACCAAGTTTACTCTCTGGCAACTAAGCAATACAGTAGCACCTTGGCTTACATTACCCTCGGGTAACGTAAGCTTCGGGTTGCGAAAGCAGCAAACCCAGAAGTGTTTCGCCACACGCGTATGCGCAGAAGCAGTCCCTCTGGTTGCGGAAGCCTTGAGAGAAAACAAGTTTGACATTTGCAAAGGAAGGTGATATATGTAGGAATTTCAATGCCCGTGCCCTTGATGCATCCATCTAAATCAATTGCCCGCCTCTCTACCTTCTGTAAAATCTGGTTTCCCCCCCAGCCATCTGATCAAATCTTCCTTTTCTCCTTCTGGATCAGGAGGTAGACCTAGATGAGGAGGAAGGTGCTGGAGTGGGTAGTGAAGTGGACATCCATCTCCCGCAATCCCTGGAGTCCTGCCTGCACATGAACATGGTTTACCAGGAGGTGATTCAGGAGAAGATTGAGGAGATCACCCTCTGGCTGGCCCAGAACAGAGAGCAGCAGGTCAGTGTTATGGTGGGGCTTCTTTAAGAATACTCTGGAATGTTTCAGCTCTCTCTGGGGGTTTGTGGAGTTGTGTTGTAGCCTGAACAAAGCAGATTCCTTGCTAGGGATTGAAAATAAAATTGCCAATATAGTAATACAAATCTGTGGTGCAGCCAGATTTGGAAGGCTGGTCACCTCACCTCAAAAAGAACATTGCAGAGTTGGGAAAGCTTCAGAAAATTGTGACCCAAATGATCAAGGGGGAATGGAGCGACACCCTTATGAGCAAAGGTTGGGACCTTTTAGTTTAGAAAAAAGGTGAGGAAGAGTCGACATGATAGAAGTTTATAAAATTTGCAGTGCATGGAGCAAGTGGATAGAGAAGAGTTTTACTCCTCTATCATAACACTGGAATTTGTTGACATCCAAGGAAGTTGAATGCTGGAAAGTTCAGGAAATATAACAGAAATGACTTCTTCACTGCAGCACAGAGTTAAAATTTCTCCTGCAGGAGACAGTGATGGCTTTAAAACAGGTCTGGACAAATTAATGGAGGAGCAGAATGCTCTCAGTGGCTACTAGCCATGATTGCTGTGCTCTGCCATCACAGCTGTGCCTCTGAACAACAGTCGCTGGAGGGGTGAGGGCTCTGGTGTTTTAAGTTTTATTTATTTATTATTAAATTTATATACACTCTTCACCAAAATATCTTAGGGCTTCTCACACAATTAAAAAAACCTAGATAAAAGCACTAATAAATAGTTAGAAACAATAAAACAATAAGTGCCTAAGAGCTTGCTGGATCAGGCCAATGGCCCAACTGTGCCAGCACCCTCATCTCACTGTGGCCAACCAGATGCCTGCAGGAAACCCAGGGAGCACATTGTGTTCCGTGAACAAGACCTGTGTATAGCTATAAATAAATATTTTATGCTATCAATTCCCTTGCATTTTCACTAGTAGGAATGCATACAAATATTTTAAGGAATATCTAATATGACTGAATCACATTCATCTTTTTGGTTAATTAATGAAACTCAATAGTTTGATTTGATTTTGAATGACTGTGCAATTGTTACTGTTTTGAATCTTACTGTGCTATTATCTTCCTTAGCGGGTCATGCAAGCTGCTCTTCTGAATAATGCTTTTTATAGGGTAGGAGGCAGTGGGGTTTAGTTTATGGAACCAAGGGGGTAGTGGCCCCCAAAAAGTTTCAGAACCGCTTCCCTAAACTTCTTGCATTGCAGGGGGTTGGACCAGATAACCCTTGGTGCACTTTCAACTCTACAATTCTATGATTCTTCTTCTCTGTCTCTCTTTTCAATGCCTTGCAGGAAAAGCTGACATGGGAGCTGACTGGGATGAGAGGCACTAAGTCAAGCGACAGCAAAACCTTGCCAGCAAATATGTTTCTGGGCCATTTCATGAAGCCGTACTTCAAGGACATGACGTCAGGGTTTGTAAGTATGCATTGCTGGCCTCTCTTCCTCCTGGGGATAGAGGTGGACAACCCTGTCTCCTTCCCTAGTTTCCAGCCCTCTTGTCTTATGGCAAGATTGATTGATTGATTACGTTCATATCCCAACCATTTCTCCAAATTGCTCAAGGTGGCATATGCATTTCTTGCCCATTTCCATTTTATCCTCAAAACAACTCTGTGAGGTATGTGAGGCCAAGGCAGTCCTTTCCCCTAGGCCACACCCAGTGTGCTTCAAGGACGAGTGAGGATTTGAACCCTGCTCTCATACCAGGTCCTAGTCCTCATTTAATTCCCACATTCCACAATAACCAACCCTGTGAGGTAGGTTAGTCTGAGAGACAGTGACTAATCCAAGGTTACATCCAGTGAATTTTATGACAGATTGGGCATTTGAACCCTGCTCTGTCCCAGTTCATAGTCTTCATTTAATCCCCACAACAGCCCTGTGAACTAGGCTAGGCTGAGTGAGGGAGTGGACAAACATCACCTATTGTTTCATAACTGAGTGGGGGACTTCAACCCTGGTCTTCCAGGTCCTAGCCCAATGCTCTAACCACCATGCATCTTGGAAGATGAAGAAGCCAAATTCTGGTTGATGCTTGATGCTGTTCTTTGTTTGTAATCTGGACTTGTTTTTAACCAGGTACCAATGAGAGCATTTATACCGGGGGGCTGACTTGAGACCTTCCAGTTGTTGCTGGACTTCCCCTCATTGCCCCTGATCTCTGGCCATGCCAACTGCAGGGGCTGATGGGAGTTGTAGTGCAGCAACACATAGAATAAGATAGGCTCCCCCCATATACACCCACTTGACTGCTTTGATCAGGAGAGCTGGCCCTGTTACAGTAACCCTGCAGTTCCTGTTCCATATCTGCAACACATCCATCCTTTAGTGTGACGGTGCCTATACTTGGGAACTCCCTGCCCATTGACATCAGACAGGTGTTTCCCTGTACTCTGTTCAGTGCCCACTAAAAAACTTTTTTGCTTAGGCACGCCCACCCAGATTTTTGGAAATCTGATGAAAGTTTAAATCTGTTTTTAATCTATCACTGTTTTAACTTTTGGAAAGTGTTAAATTCTTCTTATTTATAATTTTAATGGTGTTTTTTTGAGGTTTTTTTTTTTACATTCAAGCAGCACATTTTTTTTTAAACAAACAAATAATAGCAACCATGCAGACACTTTTAAAAACCACCAGTGGGGCTTCTCTGGCAACAAAGACTGAGGACCAAAGTGGGATTATTTTGTGACATCTGTAGTGTCCTTTCTCTCCCCCCCTCCCCCTCTTTAGGGCCCTCCTGCCAACAGTGACGCCAGGGAAAAAGCAAGACAAGGCATCAAGTCTTTTGCGGAGCTGCTCACTATCAAATGTAAGAGGGATTTGGGGGGCTACAACCACATATTTATTTTAGGTTTGAATTGATTGAAACCTTTAGCGTGAGCTGACTTGGCTTCTGGAACCATGGAATTGTAGAGTTAAAAAAGGACCCCACCCCCACCGCAAGAGTTATCTATCCCAATTCCCTGCAATGCAGGGAAGAATCCCTAACAGGTGACCAACCAGCTTTTCAAAACTCCAGCAAAGGAGAGAGCCCACCACCTTCCTTCTCTGTTTCCAACAAATGGAAGCCAAAGGAGCAAATGACGATGATTGGAGTTTTCCTATCAGCAGCAGGGAGTCTAGGCCACTGGGGAAATGGGGGAAATGACCCACCAACCTCAGTCTGCCCTTGGTCAGCTCCCACCTGCCTGCCTTATAACAGCAGTCTGGGGTGGGGTGCTGTTGTTGGATAAATTTATAAAGGGTGTGCCCCAGCTGGGGTTCCCAAAGGAACACCAAATAGACACAGGCTTTAAATGTGAAAAAATAAATATTAGGCCATTATTGACAGAAGTGTATGTAGGAGTCAGTCTCCTGAAAAAACCAGGTGCAGGCTACTATTTCCATGCTCTTAAATCTAGTCTATTGTACACTGCTAAGCTACACATGTAATTACAAAATAACCAAATGATTACAACAATCTTTCCCATCCAACATACTGTCGTCACTCTTAAACCACCCAAGAGATCCCTTGGCTCTTTTCACCTGCCCACCCCAACCTTCTTATCTATGACTTACACCAAAATGTTGGAAGAATTTATATAGAGTTCCCCAAAGGAACGCCAGTAGACACAGGCTTTAAGTGAGAAATTAGGCCTCATTAATACAAACATACATAGGGTTAGCCTCCTGAAAAATCAGAAAGAGGCTGCCCTTGGATGCTGTCAGGCAGCATCTTTTATACATGTCCAGCTACACAGCTGATGATCACTTAATCATTCAGACCATTTCAGCAGTTCTTCCCTTCACAGTTAAACAGTTACAACGTGTTGGCATCATTATTAAAGCTCTCAGAGATTGGCCATTTCTGAGCAGTGCACCCCAACCTTCTCATTCTATTGCTAACACCAGAATGTTGGAGGAATTTGTAAAGGGTGCTCCCTAACCCACGTTCCCCAAAGAAACGGCAGTAGATACATGTTTCAAATGAAAAACTGCTTTCAGTTATCTATGTTGATATCTTTGTTCTCTTCTTGACCCAGGACTTAGTGTAACTACTATGATTGGCTGATCTGCTAGTATTTTGTTCTCTTATTGTTGTATCTTATCTGTTTACCTTCCATTCCTTTCAGTTGTGCTATGAGTTGTAACAGTACACAGTCTGGTGCACATTTCTACTTAAAAAGTCTGTTCTATTAGGAAAGGTTTAGTAAAGCTCATACATAGATTTAGGCTGTCAAGCTCTAGCTGCACAAAATGAATTCAGAAATAGAATAAGAATGGGGAGATGCTCCTACAATCATGGACCCACCTGCCAGCTTCCCCTTCTCAGCCTCAGTGTTGCCCCCTCAGCTGGGAGGAGGAGGATGGGGGCAAAGCTAGATTGAGTTGGTTCCACCTCTCATTGGCTTGGGCTCCCTGTCTTCCACCCCACTAATCCCAAAGAGGAACCCAGCCACTACTGAGAGAGAGAGATGGGAACAAACTAGAGAAAGTAGGCTCTGCCTTTTGTTGGCTCTGACTTCACCTCCCCTTGGGCTCTTGGCCTTCCTTCCCGCTTGATGACTTTCTGTAACACCTCCCGCCCCCCAACCCCTCTTGGTCTTCCATAGGGAAAAGCCAAGAGAAGCTGCTGCTCCGCCAATCTGTCGTGAGTGACCAATTGCAGCACCTGCTTCAGCCGAAGCTCTTGAAGTAAGTACAGGAGGGGGCTCCCCCAAAAGGCTCCCCTTTCCCAAAGAAGTGGGGTTGGGAGAGCAGAGTATTCTGTGCTGAATCAGGGCCATTGATCTATCGAGTCCAGAAGTGTCTTGATTTTCCAATTCTTGTTACCTCTTAGTTGTCTTTATTTGTTCAAAAATGTTTGGACAGTTGACTTGTGGCTTATGGAGGGGTTACGTTCTGGGGATATCACAGAAAGGTGGAATCCCATATAGCCCAAAACAACCCTTTGAAAACTGGGAAATGGCCCTTTGAAAACACGGCACAGCACTTAACATGCTTCCTGGGCTCTGGCTGTCCGAGTTCCTGCGAGATCCCTCAATAGTCTCCCAGAGCCTGGCAAGCAAGTCTGAGAGCTTAAAGAGTTCTTTCCGCACCTGGAAAACTGACATGGAAAGAGCTTCTCAGTTCTCTGCAATTTTAGCTTTGTGAAGTTGAAATCACACAGGTTAAATGTGCCTAATTTGTGAGTTATCTATACCTTGCCGTTCCACATAGTTCAGATACAGTGGGACTGTGCTTTTGTCTTCGGCATTTGCCTTGTGAATATTCACAGCACTTTGAGGCTGATACTCATTTCTTTGTTGCAACACAAAACCCGAAGGTTTCTAGGTTAAAAATGAATTTTCCCTATCCGAGACACTCCTTAGCTTTGACTTGTGTGCAAAGGAACTGAAATTGAACTTGACATGAGTTTTAGAGCATGGTATAAAAAAGTTTGGTGTCCAGATTTTCTAGTATTGTTCCCAAGGATTCGTTGCATGCTTCTTTTTACACATATGTAAATGTCTCTTAAATGTTTTGGAAATGTTTCTGACCAGGCTTGACTATCTCAGCGAGAAACGGGAGAAATTGAAGGATGAGATGGGGAGGCAGATTTTGTGGAAGCAGATCCAGGAAACAACACAGGAAATAGAAGATATCAAGTAAGAAGCCTGCTAATTATTATTTTCATAATTATTTATATCTTGTTTTTCCCCAAGACTGGAACTCATGTGGCTCACATAAATTAAAATAACACAGGCAAAATACTAAAAACTGAAAACGTATGAAATATATTTGTCAAGATGTAATTGAATTTTTTAAAAGTATTTTTTATTAAAGATTTTCTTGATTTACAAAGGTGTGTGCAATGTCTCTCTCGTATTTTTTCCATGTAATATTTTTACAAATCAGTTTGTTTGTTGAGACAATAGGAAGAAAAGGGGAAAAGAGGTGGGTGGGATGGGGAGATGGGTGGGGTGGCGTGACAATGTTTCTATTTTACTTAATATATGTAGGGTTTGGTGTCAGCATTGTTTGTGTAGGTTCTCTGTTGTTCGCTTGTGCTCCTTTGGTGGTGAGAGAGGTTGGGGTTGGCGTAGGGTGTGATTGTTCATTTGTGGTTGGCTGTGGTGGTCTTTGGTTTCCTGTGTGAGTGGGTTGGGTGGGTGTTTTTGATCAGGTTGGCCATATTGATTTGTATGCTGTCGGTAGATTGATGTAATTGAATTGTGATAGAAATAAAACAATATAAAAACAAATTTCTTAAAACACAAACAGTAAAAATAGCACAGCATTATTTATTAGCCCTTTCATTAAAAAAAACCCCAACAGTCAGTTAGCAAAGGCCTGTCAGAATATTTTCACCTGCTAGCAGGAAAACAGCAAGGAGTGATGTTGTCTATTTTCTCTAGGAAAATTATTAAATTATTAAATTTATCAAGGGACATTATTAAATTTGTTTATGTTACCTGCCTTCCATTTTATGAGGCCTGCTGAAATTCTCTAGATGGCACTGACCCTAAATGGCTCCCTGTGCCTAAGCATGCTATTCGTTGAAGCAGAAAAATTGGCAAAATATACAAGGGTTAAATATTATTCTTTTAATGAGTCAACACCTTTAGTAGCACCATCACCTGTGCCCCAGACTTATGCCAATGAGTGATAAAACATTTCCCATTACCAAGTAGAATTTTTCAACCATCTTACAAGAAAGTCCGCCATGGCATCCAATTGGTTGTGACTGTAGCACACTGTGATCATCCCTAAACCTAACTAGACATCATTATTATTACGTAAGAATTCTGTCTCTATATTTAGCTAGGTTACAGATCCTGTCTAGTTTCTCTAGGAAGGGAGTTCCAAAGCCTGGGAACAGCCGCCATCAATAAGGCCCTCTCCTGTGGCTTCACCACGTGGAAAGTTGAGCCTGTGAGGGGTGCCTGAACTGAGAGTTAAAGTCCCATCTTGCAGCACTTAGTGAGAGAGCAAGAGGGCAGTAGCACAGTTCACCTTGCTCCCTTGGGTGCTGTTTTCTCCCCTAAATGTCACTTCTGTCTCTTGCGGAGTCTAGCCAACTGCCGGAGGGATCTTTGTTGGGGAACAGGTTGGATGAGCATGACTGGGAGAAGATCGCCAACATAAACGTGAGTCATTGTGGGCAGGGGTGAGGTGGGCTCCCTTTCATTGCTTTAAAAAATCCTGTGATGGGGCAGCTATGGAAGGAGGGTGGCCCCTTGCGCTTCATGTGGCCTGTGGCCTTTTTATTCATGGTGCAGGCTGTGTGGTCCCTCTTACTCTCCCGCATCTCCCTAGTTTGAAGGAACCCGCAATGCGAAGGAGTTGAGGAAGTACTGGCAGAACTTCGAGCACCCCAGCATCAGCAAGAGGGAGTGGAATGAGGAGGAGGTTGAAAAGATGAAGGAAATTGCCACCAGGCGCAACTGCCAGGACTGGGAAGCCATCGCCTTGGAGTTGGGGGTGAGGCCAATGGATCGGGCTCTTGACTATGGGTGGGAAGGAGTCTGGGGAAAGGCATTGAAAGTGTGAATATTATTCATTGTTATTTATTTAGAGCAGTGGTTCCCAAACATTTTAGGGCCCCATCCCCTTGGTTCCACAAACACATCCCCAGTGCCCCCAACCCTACCCTTGTAAAAAGTATTATTCAGAATAGTGTTGTGCTATGCCTACTCAGGAATAATACACAATAAAACTCAAAAAAGTCCCAGTTAAATGCACATTCATTTAAAATCCAGTTAAAACTATTCAGTTTAATTAATTCAAGAAAATTGATGCAGTTGACCCAGCGATACTAGTCTGATACACACCCTGCTGTCCCCATGCTTATTAGTGCCCTCCTGTGGAATCCCCCCCCCCTCTGCCCCCAAGGCATTAAGACAATGCATCCAGATAGGGAGTAGATCAGTGATCAAAGAACTAAAGCTTAATCTTTACGATGGCCTTTAGAAATTAAGTAGGGAAGTTAGCAGTTGTTAAAAGTTTGAGTTGATTTGTAAGGTTGGTGCCTGGCAGTTTTGTGAGGGGAGGGCATTCCACAAGTGGAAGAGCACCCCTAGTACTATGTTGATGCTTGGCCCATTTTTCTGCAATGCCCTCTTAATGTGCTTTTTGCACCTGACTCTTTCTCCCTGAGAAGGCCAACTTGGGGAACTCTTAATATGCACAGCTGCTCCACCTGTGCCTCTTCTTCCCCCTCACACAGCCTCTTTCTCTCCTCACCCCTCCTCTTTGCTTTACTGTACTCTCCAGACACAGCGCACAGCTTTCCAATGCCTGCAGAAGTTCCAGGCCTTCAACAAGGAATTCAAGAAGAGTGAGTGGAGCCCAGAAGAGGACCAGATACTCCTGCAGCTGGTCCAAGAAATGAGGGTTGGGAAGCACATTCCATACCGGAAAAGTAAGTAGTGTCCCTAGGGGAAAGATCCTCCTCCTCGCAATGGCAGTACCTCCTCTTCTTTCATAGCTTTCCATGTCAAGACTGTGGCCTAGCTGGGTCTGGCTGTTCCTGGATGAGGATAGCCTGACTGCTGTAGTCCATGTGTTTGTAACCTCAAGGAAGGACTACTTCAGTGTATTCTGTGTGGGGTTGCCCTTGGTTCTGGTTTGGAAGTTCCAGCTGGGGCATAATGCTGTGACTAGATTGAAGACAGGAGCTTCTGGCTGAGAACATAGGACACCCTTGTTAAAACAGCTGCGTTGTTCAAGGACCTTGTATTCCTTTGCAAAGCTCTGAACAGCTTAGGTCCAGTGTACCTCTGGGATCACTTGAACACTTATGATAATATCCCAGTTTGAACGTTGAGATCCACTGGAGCATTGTTGGCTGCTCCCCAAGTTGGTGAGGCTTGATTGATGAAAATGAGAAACCAGGCCTTTAGTGTCCTTGGCCCAGTCCTGTGGAACTCCCTGCCACTAGAAAATCTGTGGGTGCCTTCCATGCCAGCTTTTAAATGCCTGCTGGAAACGTTTCTGTGCTACCACACCCACGCAGGCAATTAAGAAGATGTTTGTCTACTGACATTTCTTTTTAATTATTTTGCTTTTAACTTGCTTTTAATTTTTTACTGACTGGTTTTATGGTTTTATATTGTTGTAAACTGCTGTGATATATTTCTATGATACAGCAGTAGTAAACAAACATGGGGCACAGTAGTTCCTGGGATTTCCTGGCTACTGAGCAATCAGAATAATAGTAACAATATAGTAACCTCAGCCTCCTTCCTTGGAGGTTTTAAAGCAGAGGTTGGATGGCCATCTGTAAGGGATGCTTTAGTTCATGGGTAGGCAAACTAAGGCCTGGGGGCTGGATCCGGCCCAATTGCCTTCTAAATATGGCCCGCAGACGGTCCGGGAATCAGCATGTTTTTACATGAGTGGAATGTGTCCTTTTATTTAAAATGTATCTCTGGGTAATTTGTGGGGCATGGAAATTTGTTCACCCCCCAAAAAAAATATATTCCGGCCCCCCACAAGGTCTGAGGGACAGTGGACCAGCCCCCTGCTGAAAAAGTTTGCTGACCCCTGCACCTACATTGCAGGTGTTAGGACTGGAGGACCCTTAAGGTCCCTTCCAACTCTGATTCCATGTCATAGTGGTAAATGGGGCAAGGCTCCCGCTGCTATAAAAGACACCCTCTTCTATCCATCTGCAGTTGCCTATTATATGGAGGGCAGGGACTCCGCCCAGCTGATCTATAGGTGGACCAAGAGAGTGGACCCCAACTTGAAGCGAGGAGCCTGGACTCCAGAAGAAGATTCTGTAAGGGCCCTTTCCTATTGCCTTCGGGGGTGGAGATTAGTGTAAACCCAATAAACTGATCTTTGGTCCATATAGTTCAGTATTGCCCACACTGACTGGCAGCAGCAATGGCTCTCCAATAGTTCAGTCAGGGAGTTGTTTCCCAGCCCTACTTGGAGATTGAACCTGGGACCTTCTGCATGCCAATCAGGTGTTCTGTCACTGAACTATGGCCGTTTCCCTTTAACATAAAGTTAGATACTAGTCCTCAAGGTTCTGAACAAAGGACTAAATTAAATAGGAATATATGGGAAAGTGCTTTATACTGAGATGGATGAGAGAGATATTCTGAGAGCGTGTGGTGTAGTGGTTAAGAGTGGTAGTGGTTAAGAGTGGTAGACTCGTAATCTGGGGTAGTGGTTAAGAGTGTGGTGTAGTGGTTAAGAGTGGTAGACTCGTAATCTGGGGAACTGGGTTCGCTTCCCCGCTCCTCCACATGCAGCTGCTGGGTGACCTTGGGCTAGTCACACTTCTTTGAAGTCTCTCAGCCCCACTCACCTCACAGAGTGTTTGTTGTGGGGAAGGAAGGGAAAAGAGAATGTTAGCCACCTTGAGACTCCTTCGGGTAGTGAAAAGCGGGATATCAAATCCAAACTCTTCTTCTTCTTCTTCTGATGGGTCTTCAGAGACAGAAAATACTATATATCCTTCAAATTTATCAGAGAAATCTTTATTTAAATATCCTCTCCACAAGCATTCCTGTATGGAAGGTGGAGCAAAAGCACTTTCTGTCTCATTCAGAAAGGGAGCTTAGTCTCACTGAGATTGGGTGGGTAAGGCTTTTTGATTGAGCAACATCATCTAGCATCACTACGGGATTTCAGTAGGTTGTTTCCATTGCTGAGCTACTACTAATTGATAATAAAAAGTGTACAATGTCTTTGTATTTTAGACTACTATATGGGCTCAAGTCCAGTGATAACAGAGCAGGTGATACTGGAAACAATATGGGAAACACTTTCCTAAAAAGGGTAGACTGACTTAGAGCCCTGCCAGGCATGGAAAGAGCAGCTTTCCTCTCCACAGAGAGGCATTGACACTTCCAGCACTGTTGCTTGCTTCCTTGTCCTAGGTCATCCCACCACTCACATTGGGAACTGTGGCTCTAACCACTACACCACCATTACCTCTCTCCTGCATAGAAGTGAGACATTAGTGCTTATTTAAACTACACATCTAATGCATTTCTGTATTTTTCAACGCGAGTCGCTCAAATACCTTTTAGGTAGAAAGCAACCACTAAGCTTAATAAATAATAATAAATGTCATGTGAAGAATTGGCTTTTGTGTGTCCCCCCTCCCGTAGGTGCTGCTGAAGGCTGTTGCTAAATACGGAGCACAGGACTGGTACAAGATTCGGATGGAGGTGCCCGGCAGGAATGATATCCAGTGCCGAGACAGGTCAGTGTCCCCTTCCATCACATGGAAGATGGAGCAAGCTAGTTTCTGCTGCTCCAGAGGGTAGGGTTCAAACTGACAGCTTGAGTTGAGGTGCAGTGGCCTGAGGACAGAAGGAATGTAACACTCTGCAATATCTTTTTTTTCTCCCCCCCCCCCGCCATTGCTGCAGGTATTTGCATGCCCTGCACTGTGAGATCAAGAAGGGCAAATGGAGTGAGGAGGAGGAAGTGAAGCTCATCGAGCTGACTGAGAAATATGGTGTGGGTAAGGTGGCTCTTCCTTGCAGGGAGTTGGGCTAGATGACCCTTAGGTGTACCTTCCAGCTCCACAGTTCTTTGATTCTATTACCTTGGAAAGTGGCAGACTCTTTTTCCTTGGAGAATTTTAAAACTTGGGGCACAGAAATCGTAGTTCCTGGGATTTCATGGCTAGTGTGCAATCTGAATAATAGTAACAATAGTTGTGCTGCACTATTGTCATTCTAGATGTCTCCTCAGCCTCCTTCATTGGTGGTTTTTAAGCATAGGTTGGACAGCCATCTGTCAGGAATCCTTTAGTTGTGATTCCTGCATTGCAGGGGTTTGGACTAGAGGACCCTTGGGAACCATTTCAACTCTACACTTCTAAGATTCAAAGATCTACAAGGTGCTGGGATCCTTTAGCCCTCTGGATGTTGCTTTGCCACAACTCCCACCAGTCCTAGCAAGCATGGCCTATGACCAGGGAGGAGGAGAGGAGTTGTAGTTCAGCAGCGCCAACAATCCCCCAGTGCAGGTGGTTTATGGTGGGTGAAATAGCTGAACTGCTTCTTCTTCTTCCTATAGGTCACTGGGCAAAGATAGCATCTGAGTTGCCCCATCGCTCAGGGACTCAGTGCCTCAGCAAGTGGAAAGTTTTGCTGGGCTATCGGGTAAGTTCAGCTTCTAGGGTCCTTTTGGGATTTGGAAGTGCTCCCATAAATAACTGCCAATGGCAGTCATCCAGCCCAGCATCCAGTCCTTGCAGGAGCCTTCCAGATGCCCCAATGGGAAACCCCCAAGCAGAACCTGAGTGAAATAGCAACTCTCTGACTGTTGTTCCCCATTGTTCAGTATTCAGAGGAACAGTGTCCCTGAGCATGAAGGTTCTGCTGTCATGACAGGCCACCTTAAGAAGAGCTTGGGTGCTGGATAAGGCCAAAGGGGGCCCCTCATAGCCCATCATCCTGTCTTGAAGGTGGCCACCCAAATATCCCAGTGGAAGCCCACAAGCAGGACCTGAGCACAGCAGCACTGCTCTCCCCACATGGGATCCCCAGGAACTGTTATTCAGAGGCATTTACTCTTCCAACAAGGGAGGTAGACCTTTCTCTGCAGTTTTCAAGGGCAGCCCCACATAGAGCTCATTTCAGCAGTTTGTTCACCCACATCACTAGGTTACCAAGGCATGGTGGCGAAAGGGTGCAGTCAACTCAGAGGAAACTGCCTTATTTTGGTGATGTCTTTGGACCATCTAGCTCAGTATTGTTGATACTTACTGGCAGCAGGGGCTCCCCAAGGTTCCAGTCATAGAGATCCTTTCCTGGGACCTTTTTATAAAATAAAAAATAAAATAAATAAAAATTCCCCAGCCACTCTGGACGGCTTACCACACATAAAATGCTCTATCACTGAGCTTTAGTCCTTCCCTGAAAAAATAAAATAATGGTATTTAGAAGCATTATTCCCTCTGACCATGGAGGCACAGCATAGCCATAGTGGCTAGTGGCACTGATAGCTTTTTCTTCCATGAATTTGTCCAATCCTCCTTTGAAGCTGTCTATGTTGGGGGCCATCACTGTCTCCTGTTGGAGTTTAGTTAACTGTGCTCTGTATGAGGGACTCTATGAACTTATCTAAAGCTATGTATGACGTGTACTGCACGGCCAATTAAGAAAGATAATCGCCCAATAAGATCAAAACAGTCACAGTTGATTGCATGTTTATTCAAAAACAGATTGAACCCATCTTGTTGAATCATTCCTGCAAAATTGATTAATTTGATCCAGGGGCTCCAGCTTTTAAAAGTCTCCTCTGCAACTCCTTGCCTCTTAGCTCCCCGTTATGGTATCTCACTGCCATCTGTGGAAACCGTCGCTCTAACCACTACGCCACCAACGCCTCTTGAAATGTGAACTGGCCATTGCAGCTGTCCTTGCGATTAATTTGAGGTTGCTCCTTTTTCTGTCTCTTGTTTCCAGAAGAGGAGGCGGAAGTCGAAGCAGGAGGGCTGCCCTCACCGAAAGCCCCGGCAGCCCGGCCTCTGCTTGTCCAGCAGCGAAGATTCTGACCTAGAGCTGGCCCTGGAGGAGGAAGAGGAGGAGAGCATGGAGGAGGAGGCAGCCAGGACCCGCAAGGCCATGGCTGATGGGCACTGGGAGGTGCCCAGCATTGACCTCTGGGTACCTGCCAGGAAGGGCATATCATCAGAGAACCTGGCCTCTGTCACACTGCTGTCCAAGGGCTTCAACGTACACCAGAAGCACAGGATGTCCCCCAGGGTCCTGATGGCAGGAGAGGAGGAAGAGCAGCCCCAGGAGGCAGAGGCTTCTCCCCCTGCCACTGCTCCTCCCAGTGTTTTGCCCCCTGCCCTGATTGGAGCGAAGGAGAGCTTGGTGGAGGAAGGCAGCAAGGTACGTGGGGAAGGGGCCCTGGCTCAGAGGCAGAGCATCTGGCCCAGGTTTCTGTTTCTTCAGAATCATGACCTTACTTTAGTTTTAGGGGAAGGGCTGTATCTGGTAAGTGTCTGTGTTGCGTGTAAGTTCAGTCCCCAGTGGTAAGGCTGGGGGAGACCCCTGCCTGAAGCCCCGGAGAGCAATTGCTGCTAGTCAGTGTCGAAAAAACTGAGCTAGGTGGACATATTCTGTCTGACTCAGTCCAAGGCAGACGCCTATATTTCTGTTCAATTCAGCACATCCTTCAGAACCTTCAGGATTGTTTTAGTCTTTATGCTGAGGGGAAGGGCTGCACTTCAATGCTTAGAGAATGCTCCCTGCCTGTAACCCTGGAGAACCACTGCTAGTCAGTATAGAGACAGTGCTGCGCTAGAGAGACTCAAGGGTTTGACTCCGTAGAAAGCAGCTTCCTATGTTCCTCAGGGCCACGAGGATTAGAAACGGCTAGCTTTGTATGTACTTGAAGCAAAGTTCCTTCTGCTATCTCTTCAGGGCTGCATCTGTTCATCGCTCAAGAAAAGGCAAAGGGAGAAACTTCTTTCCAACACCTGGTCCAGTATGGAATGAAACCCAGACCTGTAAATGAGCTGGCTTCCCCTCCTGTGCCAAATCCCAATGACCTTTCTGCTATCAGGCAGGGAAATGCTATCTGCAGCTGGTCTATTTCCCCATTTCTTCCAGGCCCACAAGTGGTCTAAGATCAGTGTTTGTACTCATGTTATTATTTTCCTACAGGGAGGAGGGGATCTTGTCCCTCCCACTCACTCCACTAGGTTGGAATATGCAGATTTTGAGCTGCACTTACCCTGTAGTGGGATGGCGGCCCCTACAGTTCCCATCTTGCTTGCTCCCAATGCAGGTCAGGTGACAGGCCTCTGCTGTCACTCAGTTTCCCCGAGGAAATTTTTCTTCATGGAGAGTCACTCTTTATCAATACTAGGAAATCAGTGAAGTGACTTGTAAGAGAAAAGTGGCGCCGAATTCTGCCTGCTAAGTGTTATGAGTGTCATAAAGGAATTCCATATCTATAAAAGGTGACTGGAGGTTCTAGTCCTCATTAAAATATCAAATTATGTGTTATTATTTTCTCTGTTATAACAATTCCAGTGCGAGTGGTACCAAGTATCCCATATAAGATTTTGGGCTATTTTCTGCTGAGTTGTAATGACAATTTGAGCTACCAGCATCATATATAAGACCAATTCTTTTGAAAATATAAACATTTTTTCTAGGACTTTCTTTCCCTTTAATGAAAATAGATTGGGATCTGTGTTTGGCTGATGGGTGTTTTCTCCATCCTGTTTTGTTTGCAGAATCCCAGGAGAATGAAGGACTCCTGGAGGGTGTCTTTGGCTTATGTGAAATGCGTGTTGAGGAGAAACAGCTATGAGTTGCAGCGGAGAAATGTAAGTCTTAGGTTTAGGAGAATGAACTTCCCTTGAGAGACAGTGCAGTGCATTGGTTAGAGCAGGGGTCTGCAACCTTTAAGACAAAAAGAGCCACTTGGACCCGTTTCCGAAGGGAAAAAAAGACCTGGGAGCCGCAAAACCATTGCGACATTTAAAACAAATATAACACTGCATATATATGTATATGTATATATGTATTTCAACTAACAATCCAGTCTTGGCTCCATGCACTGCCTGTTAATGCTTTGAATAAACTCACACTGCAGCATAAACTTAACATTCTATTTACGGGGGACATTATCTTCAGACCAACTAACTGAGTTTCATGATACTTTACTGCCCATACTTAAAAAAAAGAAATCCCTCAGAATCTTTTCCAGCACACCTAGTTTGAAAGCTCTTTCTGAATGCTGTGTCAACCAAGAGGATTGGCAATACTGAAACCCAGGCAGCACTGAGACTCGTATGCATAACCATGTGCAAATAAGGCCGTTCAACACCTTTATGAAAGCCCTAGCAAACAACACAAACAACACTAGCAAACAACACAGTCACTCCCAAATGCAGTATACCCCAATGCAGATGTTGCTTGAGTCACACAGAAGCTCCCCCAAGCAACCAACAAATGAAATAACAATAACAATATTAATGTTACCAATAATAGTAATACAAGTAAGAGGTCTCAACGAACCTTTCGCTTCTGGAGACTCCCCTGTGTTAGGCAACTAATAAATAGCATTAAGAACGGTGATAATATAAGGAAGAGGACCAGCAAAATTTTTGCTTGATGGCAAATTGCCCAGAGACTCCCACCCCAACCCCCATGTTAGGCAACTACTAAGTTAAATAACTAAGCAGGGCCCGGTATGGTTTCAAACTGGATGGGAGAGCACATGTTGAGATACTTGTATTGCCGGGGGTTGGGCTGCTAGAGGACCCTCGGGTGTCCCTTCCAACTCCACAGTTCTATGATTCTAACAATATAAGCAAAAGGGTGAGTGCGTTTTTCACTCAAGGCCAGTGCATGCCCCCTTAAAAACAACAACAACAACACACCATCAAATCCTACTATGGCGCTTAATAGAGCAATTTCGTTGTTTCACGCAAGGGGACAATGACAATGAAGATTTATTCTATTCAATAGTAACAACACACGCCTTTAGTCCTTTGCAGGTTGCATAATCGGTTATGCTGCAGTCCTGTCTAGGCTCCTTTTACCAGGACCTAAATCCCGATGGACCTCAGCGGGGATTTGCTAAGTGCGCTGGTTAAAGTCTTTGAAAGGCTGCAAACTTACCTGGAAGTAAGTCCCATGGAGCGCAATGGGACTTACTTCTGAGTAGACAAACACGGGGCTGCGCTGTGAAGGTGCCACTTCAAGATGCAACACCCTCGGAAGTGAAAAATGCTAGGCGCGTCTACTCAGGAGTAAGAGCCGCTGAGTTAAATGGAACTGATTCCCAAATTCAGAGGAGCGCAGGCTTGCTTTTTGTTTCATTGCTACATCTTAAGGTTTATTTGGGGCCTCCTCCACGTGCACTTCTCCCCAATGATTATGAAATAAACGAGGTTGAGGGGGGGACGCCTGTTGCCCTTAATCCCGAAGAGCTCACCAAGGACAACGACCCCTTAGCCTCCCAACACACACACGTACACCTCTCCTCCAGACCATTTGCTGGCTTTACTCTGATTTTCCACTTCATCCCCCCCCCCCCAACACACACACACATCCTTAGATGGGCTTGTTTCCTCCCCACAACCTAGCCAGCATTTGCAAAATCTGGGGTTGCAAGCAGTGGAACTGGGGGGAGTGAGGTTGATATCCATCGGTCCTTTTCTGATTTTTTTCTACAATAGTTACACATCTCCAAGAGGTTAATGTTGGCGGTGGGGAGGGTGCGTCCAGGATGCCTCCAGGCAGGCCCCACTTCCTCTACAATTTTTTAAAAGAGGGCTTGTTCCTCCTCGCCCTTGCCCGCCGCCCCTGGCCCAGCCCGCAGCTGCCTACCTGTCGTCGTCGCCTTGAGCCAGCAGCAGCTCCACGCCAGCAGCAGCAGCTGCACGCCAGCATCAGCCACACCTCCAGGCCAGGCGCCAAGGAGGGAAACTGCTGCTGTCTGCTGCTGCGCCTGCGCTGGCATAAACGAGGCACGGCGCATGAGCAGAGCAACAGCGCCTGCCTCAGCCTTGGGGGCAGGCCACTGGCCAGCTGGAGAGCGGGCCGCCACCGGCCAGCTGGAGAAGAAGAGGGGGGCACGGGCGCAGCCGGCGGGGCCACGAGCGCGGCGACGCCCCCAACTTCCCCCGCCCTGGAAAAGAAGTGGACGGCACGGGCGCAGCCGGCGGAGCCGCGGCAAAGGTGTGAAAGAGCCACATGCGGCTCCGGAGCCGCAGGTTGCAGACCCCCGGGTTAGAGTGTCAAACTAGGACCTGAAGGACCAGGGTTCAAATCTCCTCATTCAGCCATGAATCTCACTAGGTGACCTTGGGTCACAGTCATTGCCTCTCATCTTAACCTGCCTCTCAGGGTAGTTGTGGGGATTAAAAGAGGACTAGGACTCGGGTTCAAATTCAACTCTGCTGTGACACTGGCTGGGTCACAGTCACTGCCTTTCAGCCTGACCTACCTCACAGAGTTGTTGTGGAGGAGGGGGACAGAACCATGTATGCCACCTTGAGCTCCATGGGGGGAAAGTTGGGATATAAATACAGTAGATTAGATAGATAGATCCCCACACTTTTCTTGCCAACATGCCTGATGATATTTAGAAGCATTCAGTTCAGATTGGCTGTTGGGCTTCAGTTAAGCCAGCATGATGGGGCAGTTGGCTTCGTACCTTCCCCCATGTGAGTGTGTTGTTGTTGTTGTTGTTGTTGTTGTTGTTGTTGTTCTTCTTCTTCTTCTTCTTCTTCTTCTTCTTCTTCTTCTTCTTCTTCTTCACATCCTCCTCCACCTCCTCCTTCTTAAAAATGTTCAAATGGCACTTTTTTGTCTGTAGCTCAATGTTGGTCTTTAGGTAAAACGGAAAATGAACTAAATTTTTTTTTAAAAAAAAAAGTTCAAATGGCTTTTAGTGAGGCCTTCTTAGTTGGATGAGTTTGTTTTATTTTCATTTCCAAGATACCCTTTTGCTTTCAAGGCGGGTTTCAACAGCTTTAAACATACTGTATTCCAGAGGTTATTTATTAAATTTATAACCTACTGTTTCTCCTCAAGGAGCTCAAGATGGCATACATGGTTCTGCCTTCCTCTTTTCTTTTCTTTTTAATATTTACAATTAAAGCAGCTTAAAGAAAACACCTTATTGGGCAAGCAACAACAAGAGGAACACGCATCAGGCTGGTACAATAAAATTAGAAGACTGAACATACTTTTGAACCTAAAATAAAAACCCTTACTGTCATGGGTGGGATGAATCTGAAAGAGGAATAATACCTTACCTTACTGAATCAACCACATCCACTGATAAGCAGAGAGAGTGGATAGTCCTATGTTTTTCCTTATTGGCATATGTAATCATACCAGACCTTCCTCTGCAAATTTATCCTTTTTACTTGGTGATCTGGAAGTACGTAGTTTGTTGATCAGCTTTTATAGTAAAGTCACTTCCCAAACTTTTGAATGCCAAAAAGTGTTGTCTCCTTTCAAGTCTCTCTAGAAATGAGCCGTTGTGGCCCTAATGGACCTCAGTATCCTTCGGGCAGAGGACAGGATTTACTCCTCTCTATCTCTCTCTTTCCACAGCAAGAAATCAACAGGAAGAGGCGTTTTGCCTTAACATCCCAAGCACGTCTTGCAAAATCCTTGGCACCAGCCAACAAAGAGGGAGGCCAGTCCCAGAAGGATGGGATGTGGAAGACCACCCTTTTCCGGAGGCTGATGGTGGCCGTGATTCCCTGGGCTGGGAGCCTGGTCCAGGGCTGGGCCCAGCGCCTCAAGACAGAAGCTGCTCGTAGGTCTAAAGGTCCGACCACCAGCAACCTCTGAGCAGATTCTTCTTCTTCTGCATTTGACTGAAGAGAGTGTGTGTGCGCACAAGTGAATTATGGTTAAGCACTTTCTTGGGAAAGCTTAACTTCATGCACATAGCAAAATATTTCAGATCAAGGGGACAGAGTGACTCCCCTATAATTTGGGTTGTTTTTTGTTTTAGAGAAAAGGTATATACAAGGCAACATGATAGAAGTTTATAAAGTGATGCACGGCATGGAGAAAGTGGAGAGAGAAAAGTTATTCACCCTCTCACAGTGCTAGCACTCAGACATCCAATGAAGCTGAATGTTTGAAGACTGAGGACAGATAAAGTCCTTCTTCATGCAGTGCAGAGTTAAACTGTGGAGTTTACTCCCAGATGAGGCAACCTGGGTGGCTTTAAAGGAGGATTGGACAGATTCATGGAGGAGAGGGCTTTCGATGGCTACTAACCAGGGTGGCTGTTCTTTGCCTCCTCTAACAGAACAGTGGGCCTTTGAATATCAGTTGCTTGAAGGCACAGGAGGGCTCATGTGCTCAACTCCTGCTTGTGGGCTTCCCATAAGGGGGTGTGGGTGGCCATTGTGAGAACAACAGGCTGGACTGGATGGGCCACTGGCTCTTATGTTCTTATTTTTTATTATCCCTATGGACAATATTTCAGTTTGAGCAATGAGAAGCATGGCTAAGAGAGGAGGAGAATATACAAAGTGTTTTTTTTCTTTTCTTTTCGGCTCAAGGTTCTGGTCCTGTTAATGGACTCTCACTTTTTTCTTTCTTTCCAGTGGAATTAATCTCCAAGCAGCTGCAGGCTGCCCGCCTCACAAGCACACCCCTCTTCACCCTCTTCATCCAGGTATGTGGGGGGGGGGAGTTCTGTGGGAATGCTGTGTGTGTCACCAGAGTTAGTTTAGTGGAGAGCCTGGCAATCAGCTGAGGCTCCTTGATATGTTAGACATCTCCAGAGGAAAGACCACTATAGAATGACAGGGCACAGTTAGAATCATAGAATTGTAGAGTTGGCTTGAGGGTCATCTAGTTTAACCCCCTGCACATTGCAGTAATCCTGCCCAAAGCAATCCCTGGGTGGGCTCGAACTTACCAGCCTTCTGGCAGATGCACTGACCCATTGCACCACAAGATGTGGTCATTTCTACCAACTTGGATGGCGCCCAGCCTTAGTCTATTTGCCTCTCAGTGGCTACTAGCCACAATGACGATGAAGTACCTCCACTGTTGGAGGCAGTAAATGCTTCTGAATTCCACTTTATGGGAATAGCAAGTGTGGAGCATTGCTGTTGTCCTTGGGTCCTGCTTGGGGGCTTCCCTTTGAGGTGTCTGGGTGGCCCCTGATTCAGGTAGGTAGCCGTGTTGGTTTGACGCAGTATATATATATATATATGTGTGTGTGTGTGTGTGTGTGTGTGTGTGTGTATGTCCACTAGCACCTTAGAGACCAACTAACTTTGTTCTGAGTACAGTGGTACCTTGGGTTAAGAACTTAATTCGTTTCGGAGGTCCGTTCTTAACCTGAAACTGATCCTAACCTGAGGTACCACTTTAGCTAAAGGGGCCTCCCACTGCTGCCGCCCCGCTACTGCGCGATTTCTGTTCTCATCCTGAAGCAAAGTTCTTAACCCAAGGTACTATTTCTGGGTTAGCGGAGTCTGTAACCTGAAGCATCTGTAACCCGAGGTACACCTGTATAAGCTTTCGTGTGCATGCACACTTCTTCAGATACACTGAAACAGAAGTTACTAGACCCTTATATATAGTGGAAGGGAGGGTGGGGTTTTTCTCAGAAGGGTAGGAGATGGGTGATTGACTCAATGGTTATTGGATTCCTGTCTCATTACATATGCTAATCATCTGCATACTATCCCTTGCTTTTTCCTGTAGGACTAATTGCAGTTGTTAACAGTCATACCCATTGAGTCAATCACCCATCTCCTACTACCCTCCCCCCACCCCTCCCTCCCACTATATATAAGTGTTTGGTGACTTCTGTTTCAGTGTATCTGAAGAAGTGTGCATGCACACGAAAGCTTATACCAAGAACAAACTTAGTTGGTCTCTAAGGTGCTACTGGGCAATTCTTTATTTTATATATATATATTTTCGGTGGCCCCTGTGAGGATAGGATGCTGGACTAGATGGTGCTGATCCAGCCAGACTCTTCTTAGGTTTTATATATACTGACTCCAGTGTGGAAGGCAGGTCATTTCTCTGAATGCCAGCTGCTGGGAATGATGAGTGGGGAGAATTGCTGCTGTTATGCTCAGTTCCTGCTTGTGGGCTTCTTCCCATTGAGGAATCTGGTTGGCCACTGTGAGAACAGGTTGCTGGACTAGATGGGTCCCCTTGGCTGCAGGGCTTTTACGTTCTTGCCATCGCCAAGCGTGAGCACATTGGATTATTTGCTTTCTTTTGAGCCTGCCTTTTCTCTGCTTAGTCTGACTCTGCCTGTGGGACTCTTGCCTTGCAGCTGCTCCAGATTGACATCGATGGCTGCATGAAAGTCATCCACAGGAGGAAGACGCGGCAGAGGGAGCTGCTGAAGTCTGCCAGTAGGGAGGCAGAGAAGACAGAGCAGGTATGATTTCTATTTAATCATAAAAATATTTGTGCCATTAAAAAAATCTATCAAAGTGGTTTACAGCAAACAAACAGACATTAAACCACACAAGAAAAAATCCTTTGGAAAGTTAAAAACAGACATCACCTAACCACCGTGGAAGAATGTCTTCCTAATTGCCCGCATAAGCCTGGAGGAATACTGTAGCAAAGTTTTCAGCAGCAGGCATTTAAAAGTTGGCACAGAAGGTGCCTTCTGAATCTCTAGTGGCAGAGAGTTGCACAGGACTGGGCCAGTGGCACTCAAGGTTCACTTTGTTGTTGCTGTCGAGTCAGCCTCACCAACTCAGGGAATGACTGACAGTGTTCCTGTAGATGATCTCAGAGATCAAGCTGTGATATTCTAAGGGTTAAGGCAATCTGTGAGGTATAAAGGACCTAAACTGATCAGAGCTTTGTAAATTAATACAAGGACCTGGTTCAATGGGAAATGGGCAGCTGGTGCAGCCATTTTAACAAAGGGGGGGGGCTGTTCTTGACCAGAATTTCTTGTCAGCAATCTGGGCACAGCATTCTGTACCAGCTGGAGCTTCCAAACCAAACCCAAGGGCAGCTTTATGTGATCCCTGCCACATTTCCTTATAACCCCTTTCCAAGCTCTGCTGTGTCTGTATGCTTCACTGGAGGTTTTAAAGCAGAGGTTGGGTGGCCATCGGTCAGGGATTCTTGAGCTGTGATTCTTGCATTGCAGGGAGTTGTGCTGGATGAATGTTTGTGGTCCCAACTCAACAGTTTTATGATTTGTAGGACGTTTGAACAACATTGATTGCTGGAATCAGCTTGGGGGTTGTCGAGCAGGGACTGCCGCACTTTTCATGGCAGCTAATATCATGAGTTCTCCAGATCAACTAGACCTTGGGTTGATTGCTTGAAGCTCTGTCATGGCTTAGATACATAGACATGTGGGTGGTTCACCTGCTTCACATGCAGAAGCTCTCCAATGGCATTTCCAAGTAGGGCTAGGCCTGAAACCCTAGAGAGTTTTGCCTGCCAGTCAGTGTAGACAATACTGAACTGGATGGAGCAATGGATCTGACTTGGTATAAGACGGCTGCCTCCTTCCTATTTAAATCAGTACCACTACAGCTCCCACCATCCCTGACCATCCTCAGCGGCCAGCATCTGGAGCATAACTGTCAACCTTTCCCTTTTTTTGCAGGAAATTCCCTTATTATAGCATTGGGAAACAGCAGGGAGGGTAACAGCTATGTATATAGCAGTGGGGAACAGCAGGGAGGGTTGGCAGCTATGATCTGGAGTGCCTCTAGAGCCATTTCAGTGGTAACTGGGCAGGAGAAATTCTTGGAAAGGAGGTAGACATGAGCCAAAGCTGCCTGCCACCCAAAGCAACTAATTGTTCCTTTCTTTTGCAGGCCACTTCTGTGCAAGATCCAAAAGGTATTTGTCCTTTTCTGTTGTTCCAAACGAGTCTTGACAGTCCAGCCAGTCTACACAATGGTGTTTTGGGTTGGGAAGAGCTGCCCACCTCCTCTTTTGCAAGCCCCTTGCTTTGGCCTGGCCTGAAGTGATCCATTAACCTGTTTCCTACTCAGGGGAGAAGAAAGTGGCTGCCATTTTTTCCACATGGAAAACATGGCAGTCAGAAGCACCCTTGCTGCTCCTTTGTAAATTGCATTTATATTCCACCTTTCCTCCAAAAGCTCAAGGTGGTGTGTGCAGGGTTCTCCTCATCCCATTTAATCCTCCTCACAATAACCCTGTGAGTTAGGTTAGGCTGAGAGGCAGTGACTGTGACCCAAGGTCACACCCAGTAAACTTCATGCCCGTGTGGGAGATTTTAACCTGGGCCTCCCAGGTCCTAGACTGGCAAACAAAAACTGGAGAGCTGTTGTTGTGCTCTGGTCCTGCTTGTGGGCTTTCTATTGAGGCTTCTGGTTGCTGTCATATTCCTGTGTGGCCCAGCCATAGCAGAGCTTAGTAGCGGGAGAGGCCAGCCAACCAGCCAAGTCTCAGGGGGATATTTGCCTGGAGGCAGAGTCTGTATGCAAGGTTCAGTCTAGTCCTAAGGTCAGGAGTATCTCAGTTCACATAGTCCAGGGGTCAAGAAAGCTGAGAGTCCAAGGTCACAAAATGCAAGAAGCTGCCTGGGAACAACAAATGTTTTTTCCAGTAACTGACTGAGGCTGGAAATCCTGCTTAAGAAAGCTGGAGCCTGCTGGTTCACATCAGGAACAAGAAGGCTGATCAGCAGCAGGTGGAGTCACTCTGCCTTCTGCTTCTTCAGGCTGCTGCTCAGCGGGTGAAGCCAATTCCTGCTCCATGACACTTGCCCCTGTGAGAAGAGGATGCTGGACTATATTGCCCCCTTTGGCCTAATCCATCAGCCAGGCTCTCCATAGCTTCTTATGGAGCCTCCAGGCCTAGAGGCAGTCTACTTTGATCCCAAGGTTTTTAGGGCATTTGGCCACTGTGAGAACAGAATGCTGGATTTACATTTTTCTGTCTTTGCCCAGCCCAGTCCAGGAATGTCCAGGTGGCCATCCAAAACCCAAGCAAGAAGCTCATCCCCCTGAAGGCCAAAGAGGGACTGGTTCCTGCTAACTCGAAGAGGGACCTTTCCCTGCGTTGCCCGATGTCCAAGCCCAAGACCGTCTCTGAACTTCTGCGGGAGAAGAGGCGGCGGAAGGCCCCACAGCTTCTCCTGCACCCCATGGTAATCATTCAGCAGCCAGTGGTTCCAGCCGGTGCTCAGGTGGCAAGCCAGCTGCCGTCCACCAGCGGGTCGCCATTGCCAGCGCTCCCTCCAGTGCACTCAGTCCCATCGCTGGGAAGTCAAGCGAAATCTCCAGAAACAGGGAAGGGAGAGGATCCCCCTGGGAATGGCAGTCAAGACAGTGGGGAGGCTGCAACCAGCACAAGAACTGCTGCGCCTTTGGCACACCCAGCACCGGCAGGGCAAGCTACCCATTTACCCACCTCTCTGAATCCTGCTGGTATCCAGGGGGCTCCGTGCCTGCCTCCTGTTGTTTCACAGCAGAGCCCAGCCAACACAGTGCCCATAGCACTGGCATCACCAGGAGTGGCCTCTCAGCCTGGGGCCAGCACAGTCCCTGGGCAGCAGATCCTCCCCATCACCTGGGTCTTGACCACGCAGGGCCTTGTCCCCATGACCATTGTCAGCATTCCCAGCCAGGGAAACCAGCCGCCACCCACAAAAGAACTACCCCAAAACCTGGGCCAAGCGGCTGAGGCATCTTCTGCTCTCATGGTTCCAAATGCTGCAGGCATGGCTCCAGTGGCCTTTGTGCCACAGAAGCCACACCCGGTGGCCACTTGTGGCAGCCCACAGAACCACAGGGGCTTTCAGCAGAGTAGCCAGTCACCTGCTCTCCTGCCTGCCACCTCGTGCTCCATGGCACCCCCTTTGCCTGACGTTTCATTGGGGAATGCCCAGCCCTGCCCTGTTCACGTGAAGCCTGCATCCCTCCAGAACCAGGTCCCCGGAGACAGCTCCCACCCTGCCACTCTGGGAATCGTCCAGGACCCAGTAGTTCAACCCCACCCTGCCCCACTGCAACAGGACAAGATCACCCCTGACTACAGCTTCATCTCTCTCGAAGAAGTGGCAGTGACGAAGGAGTGGGCCAAAGGAGGGTCAGCAATGCTGCAGCCTAGCCTGCCTTACATGCCCGCTTTCCTGTGTAGCTTGAAAGCCCTCTCCATGCTGCTGCTGAACAAAGGGGCCCTGGAGCACAGCGTGGTTTCTCTCATGGCCTCCGAAGAGGAGGGTGAGGGGCCTGGCCAGCCAGATCACAACACCCAGCTTCGGGTAATGGTGCAGCAGGGCCTCCAGGACAACCCTGCCTATCAGCTCCTGAGAAGCCGCTTCCTGGCCGCCTTCACCTTCCCAGCTGCCCTTGCAGCACTGGCTCCTTCCAGGGTGACGACAACCCTATCAGGCAGCAAGTGGGGCAAAAGTAGCCAGGAGGAAGACTCATGTGCGTCACTGTCTCTATCCGAGGAAGAGGAGGAAGAAGGTGGTGAGACTGGGGCAGGATCCTGTGGAGCAGCAGCGGGTGAGCCTTGGGAGGCAGTGGAGGAACAGGAGGTAAGCCTATTTATTTTAAACAATTTATCTTTGAGGCGGGCGGTTGGACTAGAAGGCCCATGGGATCCCTTTCAACCATAGCTGTCAACTTTCCCCTTTTTTTAAGGGAAATTCCCTTATTCCGAATAGGATTCCTTGCAAGAAAAGGGAAAAGTTGACAGCTATGCATTCAACCCTACAGTTTTAGGTTTCTAGGCTTTATATCAGTGGTTTCCAAAGTGGATAGCACTATCTTCTGGGAGGTAGTGGGATTACTTTGTGGTGGGAGATGCTAAAAGGAAAGGAGGTGGGGGTGGGGGTGCTGGAGGTGGTGATTTAAGACTCCTGCTAAGTGGAAATTAGTGTCATTTCATCAAGCCCATCCACCACATTAAGAATTTTAATATAATTCTATTATTATCTCATGCACCTCTCTCTCTCTCTTGCAGGAGACAGGCATGGGCAGTACAGAGTTGGACCAGCTCAGTTCATCTGGGATTCGGAGAAGCTCCCGGCTAGAGAAAAAGCAAAGGCAGCAGTGAGAGGAATCAGCTCAGTAGCCCCTTGGATCAAGGTACCCTCTCTTTTTGGCTGAGTTTTTTCACTTCTACCCAGAAAGCATGAACTTCCAAAGAGTGAAGCCAGCACACTGGAACGTATTTGGCTTTTATCTAGCTAAGTGTGGTCTGTACTGACAGGCAGCTCTGGCAATTCAGGGTTTCATGCCAAGGGGTCTTTCTCCCCCATTCCTGTCTGGAAACATTACCGGTGGGGTTGAACCTGGGACCTTCTGCATGCAAAGCAGGTGCTCTAACCCAGTGGTTCCTGCCTTCTGCTTTCCATCAACTCATCTCCAGAGCCCCCTACCTTATAAAAATCATTATTTGGAATAATGGTTTGCACAACCCACTAAGGAAGATAACGGTACACAATAAAATTCAAGCTTGGGTGCCCATTTGTCAGGGGTATATAGCTGCAATTCCTGCATTGCAGGAGTTGGACTAGTGACCTTGGTCCCTTCTGACTCTACAATTACATGATTCAAAACAGTCACAATTAATTGTACATTTATTCAGAATCAAATCAAATGTTCAGGAAAACTGATGAACTTGATCCAATGATACCAGCTTTTCAAGTATGAGAGTCACTTAGGAGTCTTAGATACCACATTTAGGAACGACTTCATTGTTCAGTAAATTCTTAAAGCTGGATGAAGTTTCCCATTGCCTGGTCTAAAGTCACTTAGCAGGAGTCTTAAATCATCAGCTCTGGTGCCCTCTGCCTACCTCTTGCCTCTTAGCAGCACCCCGCTCTCCAGGGGGGTGTTATTGCCCACTTTGGGTACCACTGCTCCAACCACTGAGCTACGTCCCTTCCCAGTGTTTCTCCATCAGTAACAAGTGCTTTGACCCTTCCCATCAACCTTTCTTCTAGCGTAATTCCAAGTGTGAATCTTTGTCTCTACTTTTTTGTCTAGGCATCTGCAACACCTCAGAGAGAGAAAGAGAGGGTGGTCCACCTCAGCCCTACCACTAGCAATACTTCAGCACGCCAGTTTGGAACTCTCTTGGTTTACACTGTGACTCTCATAAATATTTATTTGTAATAATTTTGTGTCTGCGGTCCTCTGTGTGGGAGAGAATGAACTATCCTGTAGATTTCCTTTTTCCAACTGATTAATGGAGTTTTCATTCACTGTGGGAGAGCAGTCCCCTATGTTTTGGGTAGCCACAGATGTATTAGGCATAAGCCTGCTGTCAGGTCTGCGTTAGGGTTGCTCACAAGTAATCAGGCATGAGTCTCAACGGTCTTTTAACAGTTTATTGGCACAGACTATTTACAGTGCAGAGAACGCGAAAACATGACCGCCCTAGTTTCTGGCTGCGACCCCAACATAAGAATTTTGGCACCCCAAAGCGCTGCCTCCCCTGTCTCCTTTTGACCCCTCTGCGCAACTGGGGCGACGGAAGTGCCGTGCTCCCCTCAGAGCGAAACTCATGAGGCGTGTTGGGGCTCTCAGCAACATCTCCAAGCCCTTGCCCCGCCTGGCTGTTTCCAGCCTGCCCCTCCCCGCTGGAGTATGTGCAACTCTTTCCGCTTCAGGAGGTCTCACTACTGAGGAGGTGTCTGGGTTCTCGGTATATCGACAAGACCTCCTGCCCTGCCGAGGGCGGTTCCCTGACACCCCATCAGCATAAGATTTCTTGATGGCTGTGGTGGGGGTTTAAATAGTTCTCTATTATTAGGCCCTTTAAAAACACCAGACCAGAGGATCTTGCACTGCAGTTAATTGGTTTTGTATATTTGTACTGTTGTACATGTTTAATTGATTTTGTTATTTTCCTGTAAAATGCTTTGAAGTGTTTTTGTTTTACAATCAAGCAATAAATTCTATGAACTAAAAATAAATAATAAATAAATCTGCCATTGATTATTTAGCTGTGGTTTCTGCATTGAAGGGGGTTGGACTTGATGACCCTTGGGGGACCTTTACAACTCTACAATTCTATGATTCTAATATATTTGGACCACAGAAGAGGGGAGCGAGGTAGGTTTGTATGCTTTGTGCAAAAAGTTCTTACTCCTTTTTTCTAAAGAAAAAAACCTCTACCAGGATCCTCAGTGGCTGTCTAGGGTTGTTTCTCCTTTTGGGGGGGGGGGGCGAGGGTGTTATTCTCTACCCACCAGAACTGGAGCTGCCCCTGGGGGTTGAAACTGGGGCCTTCTGCATGCAAAGGAGCTGCTCTGCCCACAACTGCTATGGCCCTTTCCTGTGAGTTAAGGGGCATTCCCTCCAGAAAAAGTCCAGATGCTAATCCTCATGGTTCTGAATAAAGAGCTGTTTGAAGTGATTACGTAGGAAACTGCCTAGCAGAGTCCATTTGGCACAGGGTTTTTTGCAATGACTGGCAGTTTCAGAGAAGTAGTCTTCACTAATCCTACCTAGATCCTGTTGGTGGCTGAACCAGGGACCTTAGGCATGCAAAGCAGTTGCTCTGCCCACTAAGCTATGATGGCTGTTTCTGAAACCTCCAGGCCCCAAGTCTGAAAATGATTTATGATCCAAATTCCACTGGCAAGAATCCAGTGAGGCTGAACTGAGAACATGTGCAGAGGGAAGTAGAGGAGGAAGCCCAGGCAAGAGCTCTACTCCTGAGCCTGAACATTATATAATACATACAAGCTGAAACATGCAGAGGAGGGTGACCAAGATGATAAAGGGTCTGGAAACAAAGCCTTATGAGGAATGGTTGAGGGAGTTTGGTATTTTTAGTCTGGGAAAGAGAGACCGAGAGGAGATACGATAGCCATTTTCAAATATCTCAAGGGCTGTTCCATGGAAGATGGAGCAAGCTTGTTTTCTCCCGCTCTGGCGGGCAGGACCTGAACCAAGGGTTTCAAGTAGCAAAAAGAGATTCTGACTAAATATCAGGAAAAACATTTTGTCAGTAAGAGCTGTCTGACAGTAGAATTGACTCCCTCGGAAAGTGGTGGACTCTCCTTCCTAAGAGGTTTTTAAACACACCTGTCAGGAATTTTGTCTAAATGAGCCTTCCAACCCTACAGTTCCATGATATTATATACTATTATAATAATTATATATTAAAACATATAATATTAATGTATAATACAAGAACTTATTATATAGTTATAATTACCTCTGCCCTGAAAAAATGGTGTGCATATTTAAAGCAACCATAAGATAACATAGATCCTATCCACAACATATTCTTATTAGTGTTTGTGTGGGGGGGGGGGAGGAGGCTGTTCCTGATTTCTGTAGGAACCCTGGGAAAGCTCCTGGAACTCCTGAAATCTCATACCACTTAAAGATTGGGGTGGCATGTAGAACTATATTGAAACCCTGCAGCTTCATCCAAGAATCTTGGGAACTATGCTTTACCCCCTGCCCCAGAGCTACAGTTCCCAGCATCCTTAAACTATTCATTCCCAGGATTCTTGGTGGGGGTGGGTGGGTAGCCATATGTGTTAAATGTATGATGTGTGTGCTGAGATGGTTTGCACTCAAATCTGGACACTGAATTGTACAGAAGGACATCTAGTCCAACCCCTGCATTGCAAAAGCTTTTGACAGACATGCAAGACAAACACTGGAAACTCACCAGGCCACGGGGTTGTCTCCAGATAGCACGGAAATGCAATTCAGATTCCCACACTGTCCTGGCCTGCAACTTCCTCTTCCCCAGGGGGGTGGGTGTTCTGTTTCTCGCTGCCTTGGCCAGTTCCCCTTTTGTGCCCTGCCTTGCTTGCCAGCTGGCCTTCTTTCCTTTACCCAAGACAAAGTCTCAGCGTGGCAGAGGGGCTGCTGGGCCACTCCCAGGGGGGTCTTTGGGGAGCCTCTGTTCAGAAGGTGAGTGGAAGTTCATTGCTTTGAGCATGGGAAAAGGGAAGAGGGAAACCGAAACCTCTCACACACATCTTTTTGGAGTGGAGGTTGCCTGGGGAAAGGAGAGGACATGGCTAGTAGCCAAAGGCTTTCTGAGATTTCTATTAGGACAGGTGTGTGGGAATATAGGAGCATAGGAAGCTGCCTTGTACTGAGCCAGACCCTTGTTGTCTACACTGATTGGCAGTAGCTCTCCAGGGTTTCAGGCAGGAAACATTCCCAGCCCTACTTGGAGATGCTGTTGGGGATTGAACCTGGAGCCTTCTGCATCTGAAGGCAGCCCTGTATTGGGAAGTTTTTAAATGTTTAATGTTTAATTATGTTTTTATATACCGGTATGTTGGAAGCCACCCAGAGTGGCTGGGGCAATCCAGTCAGATGGGTGGGGTATGAACAACAACAACCACAACAACAACAACAACAACAACGCGTGCCTATTTTCATCAGAGAAATGTTGGAAGGTATGCATTGTGGGTTTTTTTAGTAGTATTTTGAATTTGGCTTCGGGTTGCTGGCAGGGCTTGTTTGCTACATTTGGAAGGGAGGGAGCCTGTAGCTCAGTGGTGAAGCACTGGCTTTGCATGCAGAAAGTCCCAATGGGATCTTAGTGTAGGGCTGGGAAACACTCCTTAATTGAAACCATGGAGAGCTGCTGCCAGCCAGTGTCGAAAGCACAGAGCTGGCTGAGCCTAATTCTGAGTAAGGTAGCTTCCTATATTCCTATTTTTTTTCAAAACTGAGGAATAGAATCTTAAGTTGGTTTTAGGGGAAAGACTGCAGCTTAGGTGGGAAAGCACCTGCTTTGCATGTAGAACAAGAAACCTACACCAGTCAGTGCAGATGGACCAAAATAGATGAACCAATTCAGTCTGTATAAGGCAGATTCCTATGTTCCTATTTAATTCAGCCTCTTGTTCAGAACCACAAGGACTAATATTTTACAGAAACTTAAAATATAACAAACTGGAAATGTGAAGAATGGAAGTCAGGAAAACATCTGGAAGTGGGAAAAGCTAAAATTGCCATTTAGAATTGCTGAGTCAGGGGAGGGAGAAGGATGTCATTTGTGTCATAAGTCCACCTTTGAGGTCAGAAGCAATTTGGGGAAGTTTCCTGCTTGCTCTTTCTCTGCTGTTTTCTCCAAACATGCAAATCTAAACCAGGGTGTGGGTGACGCATCTTGTGGTTGTTCCTGATCTGTAGGTAAGGAAGCTGAAGCAGAAAAGGGCCAGGCTGAGGGTGTCCAACTCTGCAGGGGGAAGCCTTCTCTCTGTTTTAGGAGCTGTGTGTTTGTTGCTTTTTAAAAATACTTTTTATTAAAGATATTAATGGTTCACAAAAAATGTGCATTGTCTTTTTTCAAGTTGTATAGTCCTTTTTTACATTTGATGTGAGACATTATACATATAAAATAAATGAATAGAGAGCCTACATAAGTGGCACTGGCATAAAACCCCACATACATACATACTAAATATTAGTGTAGCTGCTAGGCAGGAGAACAAGAGCCAGAGAGGTGTGTATGAACTGAGCTGGAAGCAGATTGGAAGCTGGAGACACTGCTTGCTCCGTGCTTGATCCAAAACTGTGACTAATGGACCCCCAATGGAACTTGGCGCCTATGGTCTTTGCTCACCTTCATTCCAATGAAACTGAACCCTGGGTGAGTGCCTGGAACCCTTGGAGTCTCAACGCGGCTCAGAAATTGGGGTGGCATATAACAATATGTTAGTTTTGGCCATAATAGATAGTGAAAAATTACATGTAGATTTAGCAGAAGCTGAATTGCAGCAGAACAGAAATGGCACCGTTTGTGACAAGTACAGGATGGAAACCTTATTTCGCTGACCTTCCAGGGCACATCTGTACCTTCCCCCAGCACTTTTGGAAGAGCGGAAGGCACTCTTTATTTTGCCCTCTGCCATGTCTGAGCCGGATGATGACAATGAAAGCTGCTGGAATAACTTGGAGAACTACCGTGTAAAGCTGATTTCAGTGGTTGACCCGTCCAGGATAACCCCTTACCTCCGCCAGTGCAAAGTCATCAACCACGACGATGAGGAACAGATCCTTAATGACCCCAGCCTTGTGATCAGGAAAAGGAAAGCAGGTAAATTTTCAATAGCTCACTCACCACTAGCCTTGCACATAGCTTCCCACAAAAAAAAAAAAATCACAGGAGTTTCCCCCTTAAACAGACCTACTATTTTCAGTACCATTAGACTACTGTTTCCTGGATTCTTTGGGGAAAGCCATGTGCTTTAATGGTATGGTGCAGATCTGCCCCTCGTCCCATGATCTGACTAGGTTTACTCCACTTGGGACTAGTTTACCTTCGAGATCACCTTACCCCACATGTGCCCACTTGACCACTCAGATCGGCAGAATTGGCACTACCACATGTGCCACAAAACACCTGTTCCACATTTGTAAGAACTCGGTCATTTACTGTGGCGGCATCTGTACTTTGGAACTCCCTGCCTATTGATACCAGGCAGGCAACTTTTTTGTACTCATTTCAGTTTTTGCTAAAAACATTTTTTTAGACAAGCCTGTTTAGATGTTTAGAAAGTGGGTGTAATTTTTAATCCATTTTAGTATATTTTTGTATGGTTTAAATTTATATTTATTTTCTTGTTTTATCTTTTTGAAAACTGTTCTGAGGTCTGATTGCTTTTACAATCAAGTGCTGTATAAATTTTATGAAATAAATAAATGAGTAAACCAGGCCAGTGTCAGGAATTTTTTTTGAGGTTCTGAGATACTCACAGCAATCCTGATTTATTTTATTAGGTAGGTGAGGGAATATACTTAACTATATTCTATAATAATAATAATAATAATAATAATAATAATAATAATAATAATAATAATAATTTATTGTTTATACCCCGCCCATCTGGCTGGGTCTCCCCGGCCACTCTGGGCGGCTTCCAACAAATATTAAAATACAATACAAAGTCACAAATTAAAAACTTCTCTAAACAGGGCTGCCTTCAGGTATTTTCTAAATGACAGGTAGTTGTTTATCTCTCTGACCCCTGATAGGAGGGCGTTCCACAGGGCGGGCGCCACTACCGAGAAGGCTCTCTGCCTGGTTCCCTGTAGCTTTGCTTCTCGCGGTGAGGGAACAGACAGAAGGCCCTCGGTGCTGGAACTCAGTGTCCGGGCTGAACGATGGGGGTGGAGACGCTCCTTCAGGTATACAGGACCGAGGCCATTTAGGGCTTTAAAGGTCAACACCAACACTTTGAATTGTGCTCGGAAACGTACTGGGAGCCAATGCAGATCTCTCAGGACCGGTGTTATGTGGTCCCGGCGGCCACTCCCAGTCACCAGTCTAGCTGCCGCATTCTGGATTAATTGCAGTTTCCGGGTCACCTTCAAAGGTAGCCCCATGTAGAGCGCATTGCAGTAGTCCAAGCGGGAGATAACCAGAGCATGCACCACTCTGGAAAGACAGTCCGCGGGCAGGTAGGGTCTCAGCCTGCGTACCAGATGGAGCTGGTAGACAGCTGCCCTGGACACAGAATTAACCTGCGCTTCCATGGACAGCTGTGAGTCCAAAATGACTCCCAGGCTGCGCACCTGGTCCTTCAGGGGCACAGTTACCCCATTCAGGACCAGGGAGTCCCCCACACCCGCCCGCCTCCTGTCCCCCAAAAACAGTACTTCTGTCTTGTCAGGATTCAACCTCAATCTGTTAGCCGCCATCCATCTTCCAACAGCCTCCAGGCACTCACACAGGACCTTCACCGCCTTCACTGGTTCTGATTTAATCCCCCACATGTGTGGATTAACAGACAAAGGGATCTGTTTACTGCTTACGTTTAAAAGTGCAGGGCAGGGCAGAGTTTTAGGCAGTTTAATTGAAAGCATAGGAATTAGTCATTAGGCTGATCTCCCCCTTTGTTACCCTGTTTATCAAAAAAACAGGTTACAGATTGAAAAGTAAGCTTAAAACATATACCGGTAGTTTACTCACAGTTAAGCATTTGCTGTTAGTAGCAACAGCATTAAAAGTACATGCAGATAAAATACTTGTGTTTAGAGCAGAAACAGCTTCAGTCATGTGCCTCATGCTGGATCAAGTGGAGGCACATCCCCCTTAATGGCTGGTTGAAGAGAGAGGGGGAAGAAGCAGCAAATACTTTTTTCTTCTTCTCTCCCAGGAGAGGAGGGAAAATGTACCAATTACATTTCTATGGTCTGAGTCTGCCTATCACCAATATAGCCCCTTGGTCTTAACTCATTCACATGTGAACTAGCTAGAATAGGCACTGTTAGATTTGACTACGTATCCCCTACACATCCTCCAACCTAGTTTTTGATACCTTAGGCTAAATATCATTTTCTTCCATGTTTTTTTCAGGGGTACTCCTTGACATTCTTCAGCGGACAGGTCAGAAGGGCTTCGTGGCCTTTCTTGAGAGCCTGGAGCTCTACTATCCTCACCTCTACAAGAAAATCACAGGCAACGAGCCCACCCGGGTTTTCTCAATGATTATAGGTGAATATAGTAAATTTTGCTGGTGGGTTTAAACACCCTTCCCTTGCCTATCCGTGATCGCTAATAGGTGAGAGATGCTGATCCTGGCAACCCCAAAATGACATGCTGAGAGTATGGGGTTGATGGAATGCTATTCATGCTTTGCAGAGGGTTGGGCTAGATGACCCTTGACTGCCTTTTCCAACTCTACAATTCTATTTCCTCCCCACAGACACAGCTGGGGAGTCCAGCCTGACCGAGCTGCTGATGAGCGAGATCTCCAAGCTCCAGAATGCTGTGCGTGAGGAGCGGCGGAAGCTCCAGGAGACGGGTGTCCTGCTCAGGGCCAAGGAGGATGTCATCAGGGAGATGAGGGTGCGGGACAGCGTCCTGCGCAAGCACCAGGAGCGGGCCCACAAGATGAAGGAGGAGCGTGACAGCCTGAGCCGGGAGCTCAAGTGCTGCAAGGACGAGAACTACGAGCTGGCCATGCGCTATGCTCGGCAGAGTGAGGAGAAGAATGTGGCACTCATGAAGAACCGGGACCTGCAACTGGAGGTTGGTAACCATCTTACCATCTGTGGCAGCTGAGGAGTGGGAGTAGGGTGTAGGAGTTAAAGCAGAGCAGGGCAGGGAGAAAAGGGTTGGTTCTTGAAACGTGGCTCGGGGTGATAGAGAAGAAATGCATCAATGGGCATCTGCAGGGATTCTTCCAGGCTACATGATGCTTGGGAGTCCCTCCTGATTCTACAGTTCTATGATTCTGTCACCTCAAAAGGTGGCCGGCTCTCCTTTGCTGGAAGTTTTAAAACAGAGATCGGATGACCATCTGTTCAGGATTCATTCTTTTTTCAAAATAAGATTTTATTGAAGATTTTTCATAATAAAAAAATATAAAATAAATGAAATTAAAACAGAGAAAGAGAAAATGAAACACAGAGTCCTCTTTCAAAAGTAGTTCTTAACCCTTGCCTCACACAGAAAGTGGTGAAACCTCCCAGCACTCACCTGGGAGCTTTCCTTTCTGCTCCCAGTCTCTTATTCTGGGAGGTCTTCCCTTCCCTACATCTCACCATCCATTACCTACATGTGTGTGCAATCTTTGGACCCCCAAAATGGCTCAAAGCAGAGGACACCAAAAGAAAACAAAAAAATAGAAAAAAGGAAAGAAAGAAAAGAAGAAGAAAAATAAAAAGGACTTCCAATTTTCTGTCAGTTATGTAAAATAATTTATTCAAAAATTCACTCTAGAATGACATCCAACTGATCTACTTTCTGTTGGGCAAAATTTTCTCAATCTTCTGACTGCAATGTCTCAAATTAATTCATTTTCCTTTTTACACAAAAAGCCCAAAAGGTGCTCTCTAATTTTTGTTGTTAATAAGTGTCAACAATGGTTTTTCTCTACTCAAACATATCAACTTTGTCTCCAGTGTTTAACCATATTAAACAATAAGTCTTTCCATCTTTGTTCACACAATAGTCTCTCTGCTGTGCTCATATATTAAAATAGCATTCCGTAGTTCTTCCCTTGCTATGTATGTATTCATTAATTCATACCCAGTTCTGTACTGCCCATTCTCATTTCCTGTTATATTTGCTGGGGTTTTCCATAATGATTTTAAAATGACCCTTCCATTCTTTTCCCAATAAAAAAACCAGAGGTTTGATAGCTTTTCCCTCGGAATTTACTCCAAGTTGTACACAAGAGTCCTTTCTCTCTCAGCTCTATCGCTGCCAGCTAAGGATGTCTTTATATCTCTGTATCCAAGGTTTCATTCTACTCCCAAAACATCTCAATTCAACCATCTGTCCGGGATTCTTTAGCCATGATTTCTGTATGGCAGGAGGCTGGACTAGATGACTCTTGGTGGTCTATTCCAGCCCCACAATTCTATGTATCCTTTTCGTCTGTCCCCCTCCATGGGCTTTGCTTCCCTCTGCTCAGATTGACTGTCTGAGGCACAGCCTGATGAAGGCAGAGGATGACTGCCGCCTGGAGAGGAAGCACACCCTCAAGCTCAAGCACGCGATTGAACAGCGTCCCAGCCATGAGGTGGTGTGGGAGATACAGCGGGAGAAGGAACTGCTCCTGGCTAAGAACAAGGAGCTGGAGAGCACCCTGCAGGTAGGCACAGTGCCAGGTAGGTAGGTAAATGAATGAATGAATGAATGAAAATGACAAATGAAAAGGGAGGGAGATCCCAGAGGCAGGTAGATCAGACCAAAGAGGGCTCATCATAGCCCAGCATCCTGCTCTCACAGTGGCCAAATGTCCCCGAGAACCTGGGAATCTGGAGGTTCTATAAAAACATAAGCAGAGCCCTGCCAGATGAGGCCAATGATGCCCATCCAGTCCAACATCCAGTCCTCACAGGGGCCATCCAGATGCCCCAATGGGAAGTCCCCAAGCAGGACCTGAGTGAAACAGCAACTTTCTGGTTGTTGTTTCCCATTATCCAGTATTCAGAGGTGGAGTGTCCCTGACCATGAAGGTTCTGCTATCAAAACAGGCCACCTTAAGAAAAACCTAGCAGCTGGACCAGGCCATCATAGCCCATCAGGGTTTCAGGTAAGGGATATTCCCAGCTCTGCTTTGGGATGTCACCGAGTATTGAGCCTGCAACATTCTGCATGCAAGGCAGATGCTCTTCCACGAAGCTACAGTCCTTCCCTTAAAAAAATGAGATTCTAGTCCTCACAATTCAGAATGAAAGGCTGAATTAGATAGCAATACAGTGGACACTCGGGTTGCGAATGTGAACTGTGCGGGAGGCATGTTCGCAACCCGCAGTGTCACATCTGTGCATGCGTGGGTTGCGATTCAGCGCTTCTGCGCATGCGCAAAGTGTGATTTTGCGCTTCTGTGCATGCGCTGAAACCTGGAAGTAACCCATTCTGGTACTTCCGGGTTTGACGTGATGCGCAACCCGGAAATGCGCAGCCCGAAGCGTATGTCACCCGAGGTATGACTGTATAGAAAGCTGCCACACACATAGTCTATCTAGGCATCTTCTCCATGCCAGGCAAATACTCTGTTACTGAGAAAGATGGGCCTTACATGTATTTTTCTCTTTCTGCTCCAAGGTCACCAAGACAGGTGGTTCTGAGGATGAGGACATCTCCATTCAGGCCCTGCAGGCAGAGCGGACACAGATGCTGGGGGAGCACCAGAAGCTGGTCAACACCATCTATGACCTGCGCCAGATGCTTCGGCGGACAGAGGACAAGCGGGATAAAGTAGGTGGCTGGCTGGGGGCCCCTTTCTGGGGGTGTGGGGTATGTGTGTAGGGAGAGGAATGAGGAAGCACATGATTTGATACTACAGGTGCCACATAATACCTGTTCCACATTTGCATGAACTCCATCTTTAATGTAGCAGCTTCAGACATGTGTCAGAAGCTAACCTGCTGCATTTCTACCCATATTTTTACATGCATTTCTTATTGTGGTTGCATAGGATAATGCATGACTGTGTCCTCAAATAAGTAAGTAAAGCATTTATTTCATTGCAGGAGGGATAAAAGGTGGATCAGCTGCTTCATGCAGCTTAACTGTATAAATGAGGTTTAATAGCCCATTCCTATGCTTCACTATGGCTGAGAATTAAATTCTGCTAGGGGGCTTTCTCCTGTCAGAAAGTCTAGGCTTGCCCCATGCTTTGGAATATGGGCTTGCATCCATTTTCCTTTGATGTTAACCCACACATCTGGGGCGCCAGAGGATTAAATATAATCAATATATCTTCTTAACAATTTCCATCATATAAATAACAGCATTTAAATACATATATGAACAGATTTTATCCTGAAATATGCATTTCAAAACACATTCTGGTACATCCCCCCCAAATAATGCTCCAGAATATGAGGAAGTGCAAACTGCAAATGATATTTAATGTCCCAATCCACATATTATTCTGGTGTGTGTGCAAATTCATAAAACTGTAGAGTTGAGAAGGACTTCATAGAGTCATCTAGTCCTACCCTGTGCATGCAGGAATTCCAACAGAAGACTGGTTGCCATCCAACCTCTGTGGCACAGGAGAAATCTCTATTGCTGGCCTTCCAATGCCTTCTGTACTTGTGTTGGCAGCTTGTGGAGGAGAAGGAGATGCTGGAGCTGAAGTGTGCATCCCTGCAGAACGATGCTCAGATATACCAGGACCGCATTGAGGTCATCCTGAAACAGATGGAGGAGGTGGCTTCTGAAAGAGATCAGGTAGGGGCTGCCAGGGCAATGTCCCCTTGCACCTCTCCACTCAAAAAATGGCCAAATACCCTTAAGAAGCTAGGAATCAATATACACTACCTCTGGGCCTGGAGGTTCCATAAGAACGTAAGCAGAGCCTGCTAGATCAGGCCAAAGAGGCCCACCTATCTCAGCCTCCTGTCCTCACAGTGCCAACCAGATGCCCCAAAAGGAACCCTAGAAGTAGGACCTGAGCACAAAGCCCTTTTCCCTCCTGTGGCTTCCAGCAACTGGTATTCTGCCCCCAAATGAACAATAGTAATTGTAAGTCTTTTGACATTGTTTTTGATGTGTTTTGGATTGTTGTAACCCACCTTGGGACCTTAGGCGTAAGGACAGGTAATCAATCAAAATAATGTTAATAAAAATTAATGAAAGAATATTTTACTGTGGTTTTTTTCACTCAGCTGGCCTCCTTTTTGAGGAAGGGCGTAATAATAATGTTACATGCCACCCCAATCTCTGAGTGGTATGAGATTCCAGGGGTTCCAGGTGCATTTACCCGGGTCTGTTTTTCCTTTTGGCTATTGAGGCACAGTGGAGACCGGTGTTTTTATGATATATTGTTTTTTTATACATATATACAACCTGGGTCTAGATGGAGAGAGTTCTGAGCAGTCACATTCCTAACTCATAACAACAATAATAATCATAATCTTCTCTCCACCCACCCACACCTTGCTAGGCCCTCCTGACCCAAGAGGGATTCCATAAGCAGTTCTCCAAGAGCCTGATGGACAAGGATCTCTACCGGAAGCAGATTCGGGAGCTGGGCGAGAGATGCGATGAGCTGCAGCTGCAGCTCTTCCAGAAAGAGGGGCAGCTGCTCAGCACTGAAGCCAAGTTGAAGAGGTTGCACCTCGACCCTTCGGCATTGGTAGGCTAGCTCTTCCAGGCACTGCCTCTGGTTGGTGTGTCTCTATCCATGAGCCTGTTCCCTTCCACCATGTTAAGGGGAGGCAGCAATGCTTCTGAATATACCAGTTAAGACAGGATGCTGGAATAGGTACCCCCACTGGCCTGATCCAACAGCCTTTTCTTAAGTAGGTACTGTTTCTCGAGACAGCAGAACCTCCTTGCCCATGGGCAGTCTGCCTCTGAGTACCAGTTGCTGGGAATTGCAGATAAGGAGAGTTACTGTAACACTTGGGTCCTTCTTGTGGCTTTGCCACAATAGGTACCTGGTTGGCCACTGTCTGAACAGTATGCTGGACTATATGGGCCCCCTTTCATCTGATTCAGCACCCAGGCGTTTATTATGTTATTCCTCCAACTGTTGGGTATCTCAAGTGGGTAGAGTGTTGTTGTTGCGCTCAGGTCCTAGAATCATGGAACTGTAGAATTGGAAGGGACCCCAAGGGTTATCTAGTTCAACCCTGCTTGTGGGCTTCGCATAACAGGCACCTGGCTGGCTACCATGAGAACAAGATGCTGGACCACATGAGCCTTTGGTCTGATCCAGCAGGCTGTTCATGTGGATGTCATTAAAAGGGATCTACACAAATTAATGGAGAACAATGGTTGCTGGCCATGATAGCTGTGCTCTACTTCCACTGTCAGAGGCAGAAAGCCTCTAGGTGCCAGTTGCTTGGAAGTGCCAGTGGATGTGCTACTGTTGGAAGTGCCAGTGGATGTGTTTCTGCTTCCAGCCTGACACTTGAACCACTACCCCAAACCCTCAGAATGCTTGAAAATGTACCATACTTCAGAGTAACTGTTCATTGAATTAGGTCCTGGAGTGCAATTTAACACATTCCTCTGATGTGGTAGCTGCATCCTCTCCTGCCCTTCATGTCTCAGTAACCTGGATTGTTGGGGAATTGACTGCTGCAATCTTCTTCTTTCTTCTTTGGCGATCACTCATAGCTGAGTAAGATTGTCTTCCATGAACATGGTCTTAACAGTGAGTCTGTGAGTGACTGTGGAGGCCAATGTACCCTATGTGGCCCTTGAGGACTGCACAGAGAGTTCCAATGGCACAGCCTGCAACCATTGAGAGGCATAAGGGGATACTCAGATTCTGCCTCAGTGCCCCTTCCTTCCTTCCCTGCCTACTAACCCCTCACCAAGGCTGCAACCTCATGCCTAGGTCTGGCCCATGCATGAAGCGGGGTGAAAGAGGTGCCTTAGGTAGCAGAAGTCCCCAAGGTGGTGTTCCATACATACCCCACCTCCTCAACTCCCTTCTCTGCCTTCGTTGCTGGAAGAGAAGCAGTGCTAGCATTGGCACTGGCGATTTCCGGTGAGATGTCATGGAGCGTGAGTGTTGTCGTGAGATTTTGTAGTGGCAGTAGTGAGTGGTGTGACAGCCACATGAGACGCGTCACACCTGTTCATGCTGTACTTTCTCTAGAAATGTGCGCAATTTAATTCTTCCCACTTCCTAACCTTTTACAATGATCTTGCAATTCCAGACTTCAGATTTCGAAGAATCCTCCAGGAGCTCCCAAGAAGTGAGTTGTGATCAATGTTCTTGGCTCAGTGCCTCTGCTGTTCTGTTGTCATTTGTCTGCTTCATTTGGGGCTGAGGGTCAGGGTCAGGGGTCCGGTTAGCACATAACCTTTAACTGACTGGGGTGAAAAACCTCCAGCCCACCAAGCCTAAATATTTGGCCAACAAAATGGTTTTGGCAGATGCCTTCTGTTTCAACTTTCCAACACCTGCTGAAAACTTCTGCATTCCATCATGCTTATGCAGGGAATGAATACATCTTTTTATGATTTTAACCTATTTTATGCATGGTTTTACGTATAAATGTTGTACATCTTTTTCTGAATAGCTGTATATGTGTGTGTGTGTATATATATCTATATCTATATCTATATATATTGTTGTTCAGTCGTTCAGTCGTGTCCGACTCTTCGTGACCCCATGGACCAGAGCACGCCAGGCACACCTATCCTTCACTGCCTCTCGCAGTTTGGCCAAACTCATGTTAGTAGCTTCGAGAACACTGTCCAACCATCTCATCCTCTGTCGTCCCCTTCTCTTTATGCCCTCCATCTTTCCCAACATCAGGGTCTTTTCTAGGGAGCCTTCTCTTCTCATGAGGTGGCCAAAGTACTGGAGCCTCAACTTCAGGATCTGTCCTTCTAGTGAGTACTCAGGGCTGATTTCTTTGAGAATGGATAGGTTTGATCTTCTTGCAGTCCATGGGACTCTCAAGAGTTTCCTCCAGCACCATAATTCAAAAGCATCAATTCTACGGCGATCAGCCTTCTTTATGGTCCAGCTCTCACTTCCGTACATTACTACTGGGAAAATAGTAATATATATTGGTGTATATATATATACCAATAAATGAAATTATGCCCACTTGTTCATCACCTGACATCAGGTGGAGGATGTGGTGCCAAATTCAAAAGAGAGGGTGAACCCATTTCCTTTTCTGTCAACAAAATCCAGGCTAGGAGCCCCCTAATGAGGCACATGACAGACCACTGTGAGAACAGAATGCTGGACTAGATGGAGCCCCCTTTGGCGTGATCCAGGTGCAGGGCCCTTCTCATGGAAGTCTTTTGTGAGCACAGAACTTACGTGCCCAGGGGAAGTCTACTTCTGAATACCAGTTGCTGGGAATCACAAGGGGGAGAGTTGCTATTGCACTTGGATCTTGCTTGGGGGTTTTCCATAATGGGCATCTGGTTGGCCACTTTGAGGACAGAAGGCTGGAGCCCACTTTGGCCTGATCCAGTTGCAGTATTAAATTCCTATGATTCCTAAAGGGAGCTTCCATGGACAGAGTCGGTATACCCTAGAATGGTGGCTACTACTTATCTTTGGGATGTATGTTTGGCAATGTGAGACCATTATGCTGGATTAGATAGGCCCCCTTTGGCCTCATCCTGCAGCCAGGGTCTTCTGAAGTTTACAGTTTTGTTGTTGTTGGGCAAACAAATGTGGTCCTGAGCTGCAATGGGATTACTGTATTAGTAGAGAGGACTTCTTCAAGGGTTTTTTTTTTGTATGTACGGTATGTATGTATGTATGTGTGTGTGTATGTATGTCACTGATTAACTGGAGGTCCTTGTGCTGAAGTTCTGTGAAAATGTACCTGATTCTGATTGCTTTTGTTTTCTATTTTCCTTCATGGGTAAAGAATAAATCAGTGTTGTTCATTTGCATGCAGAGGCTCTTATTTCCCATTCTCGAAAAAGATTTTTTAGAATTGGAAAAGGTTCACAGAATGACAACCAAAATAATCAAGGGATAGAGTGACTTGCCTATCAAGAAAGGTTGAAGCATTTGGGACTTTTTAGTTTAGAGAACACAGGGATATCCAAAGAAGCTGAATATTGGAAGATTCAGGACAGATAAAATAAAGTCCTTCTTAGTTAAGCTGTGAAACTCACTCCCCCAGGAGGCAGTGGTGGCCACCAATTTGGACGGCTTTAAAAGAGGATTGCGCAAATTCATGAAGGAGAGGGCTGTTGATGGCTACTAGCCATGATGGCTATGCTTTCCCATTCATGGTTGGCGGCAGTAATGCTTCTGAATAGCAGTTGCTGAAAACTGCAGGAAGGGAGAGGGCTCTTCTACTCAAATCCTAGTTGCTGGTTTCTCTTTGGCATCTCATTGGCCACTGTGACAACAGGATGCTGGCAAGATGGGCCACTGACCTGACCCTGCAGGCTCTTATGTTAACTCTCTTTCTCCTTTCCTTGCATGAAGCTTCCTCCCCTTGGAAACCCGGATGAAGACATGAAAGGTGCAAACAAAGGCAAGTTTTTCCAAGGGCTGCTGGCCTTGCTCTCTACTGCTTAGGTTGCTTCTGGTATCCCACTTCATAAATGCTTCTCTCAGCCAGGGCTTGCAAAACTAATATGGGGACTACAGTGCCAGCAGCTTGCATTTGCAACTCAACAGACAGTTTTAACCAAGGATACCACTTTTTGTGGCCATCTCTGCCACAGTTGAGACAGATAGCAATGCTTCTAAAAACCAGGTGCTGGAAACCACAAGAGGGGAGAATTGCTTTTGCACGGGTCCTGCTTGCAGGGTTCCCACAATGGGCATCTGGTTGGCCACTGTGAGAACAGGAAGCTGGACTAGAAGAATCCCCTTTGATCTGATCCAGCAAGGCTTTTCTTCTGTTCTTATGACTGCATTGTTTCTACACTCCTGTCTTGCTTGAGGTGGGCATCTGGTTGTTTACTGGGTAAAAGAGGCTGGGCTGGATAAGCCTTTGGTCTGTTTAGCAGCCAGGATCTTAATATTCACAAATGGGCAATACAGTGGCTTTACATATGCCTATCTTACACCAGAAAACCCTGGATGCACATTGGTACACTAGGCTTTAAATTCTGAACAGCAAGTACCGGTAATAGTTGGTCAATAAAATTAACCCTTTTCCTTCTCTCTCTTTCTCTATCTCTCTGCAGAATCCTCCAACCAGCAATTCAGCAAAATCCAACTTCTTCCATCCCCAGGGGTATTTTATATTTTCATTTGTATAATATATTTATATACCATATGTTTTAATCTGTTTTGAGACTATTGCTGTTTTAGATTTTCAAAAGTCTAAAATTATTGCTGTTAATTTTCCTTAGTGACACTGTTACACGCCACTCCAGTCTCCACAGCAGTATAAAATTCCAGGGGTCCAGGCATTTACCACTTGTACACCCATCAGGAGTTTCAGGGATTCCAAGCTGCTCGCCAGATGCCAAATTCTGGGAATGGATCTAACACAAATCACCTTTCCTGATGCTCCTCACTGTAACCTACCTTGAGTTTAGCTCTAGCTGTGGAGGAGCCTTCCATGCAAATTAGCAGAGTAGCATGGCTGAAAGTAATCTGGCCCCAATTCTGCTTTGTGTTTCCAGGAAAGCAGTCCACTCGATGGGGAGGTGACAGAGAAGGGGCGCCGGCGAATGAAGGACAGTTTTGAGCATTACCGGAGGTAAAGCACACATGCCTCATACGCTTGCCTAATGCAGACCCATCCCCAGGGCCGTCTTAGCCATAGAGGCTAGTGGTGTGGGAAACCACGGCGCCACGTTCTGGAGGGCGCTAGGGAAGAGGTGGAGGCTGGATGCGGCGCCTCCCAGCATCAGCTCACCGCCCTCGTCCGCCTCCGCCATGCCATGCTGTGCCCAGAGCCTCCTTTTGGGAAAGCGTGCCATTGCGGCTGCCCCCTCCCCAGCATGCCCCGCGCCCTCCCGGGATGTGCGCCACGCCCCCATGCAGCCAACGAGCCAAACCCGGCACACAAACATGAAGTGCAGTAAAGTGTGCGATTCTGGGAAATGTGGGGAGGGGGCGCCAGAGGGATCTTTGCACCACGGCGCCGGATATGCTTAAGACGGCCCTGCCCATCCCCATGTTGCTGCTACAAAGTGCAGGAAGGAGAAGAGCCTGACTGCTGAATCAGGCTACTTAATCCAGCATCCTGTCCTCACAATGGCTGACCAGATGCCCCAACAGGAAACATGCAAGCAGGATTTGATGATGATAATTTTATTTGTATGCCGCCCATTTGAGTGGGTTGCCCCAGGTACTCTGTGCTGCTCCCAACAGAATAATAAAAACACGATAAAACATCAAACATTAAAAACTTCCCTAAACTTCAGATGCGTTCCCCCTGCCCTGTGTTGTCCAGCAACTGGGATTCAGAGGCATTGCTGCCTCCAGCAGTGGAGACAATGCATAGTAATTGGGGCTGCTAGCCATGGATAGCCTTATCCTCTGGTCTTCCTCAATCTATTTGGCAGAGAGAGACTTGTGAGAAATGAGATGAGGTGACCACAAACCTCTGGGAATGGTTAGTAATAATCAGGCTGATTTTGATTAATCATGGACTTTTATTTATAACTAGTGGGTATTATGCCCGTTAAATTAACGGGCGCTAGGACACCGCGTCACGCTCGGCTGCACGATCTCGAGCCGCGGGCGGGGCTGCGAGAAGCGAGCGGCGCTGTTGCTGGGGAGGGGGAGGCGACGTCGACGCTCTCAACCTGGTCTCTTCCGCGCGCCCAGCCTCGCAGACACGCCCCCTCGCTCTCGTCCCCGCCCCTTCCCGCTCTCACGTCCGGGCATTCCCTGGCTGGCTTGCCGCCTCCTCGCTTACTGACAGCCAGCCGGCCCCGCCCTTCCTTCCTCCCTCCCTCCCACCTTCTCCTCACGCCGACCTTTCCCGAAGTCTCTGCGCTCCAAGTCCCAACGGCTGTCCGTGGGGCACATGCGCAGTAGCGCAATCCCATGGACACAGGGACTGGACGCAGAGACACTTGCACTTTATTATAGTTGATTGCAGGGGCTTAGGCTACCTTGGGGTCCCTTCCAACTCTATGATTCTATGAATTCATGGAGAATAAGGCTACCAATGGTTACTAACCTCAACTGTTGGAGGCAGTAATGCTTCTAAATACCCCCAAGTTCATGGGAATCCCAGAAGTTGCTGCACTCAGATCCTATTTTCAGGCTTCTCATTGAAGCACCCAGTTGGCCACTGTGAGGAAAGGATGCTGGATTAGATGGGCAAGTGACCTGATCCAGCTTCAGCTCAGCTCCCCATGTGTTCTGGAATAATAGAACTGTAGAGTTGGAAGGGACCCCAGGGTCATTTAATCTAACCCCCTGCAATGCAGGAATTGCAACTAAAGCATCCCTGGCAGATGGCTATCCAACCTCTGCTTTAAAACCTCCAACCAAGGAGAGTCCAGCACCTTCTTTAGACTGAAGGACTGTGGGCACTCATGCTTCCAAAGGTGGAAACAAAATAAAAAATAAAAAACTTCTTTTCCTTTCAGTAGCATCTTAGAGACCAACTAAGTTTGTTCTTGGTATGAGCTTTTGTGTGCATGCACACGAAAGCTCATACCAAGAACAAACTTAGTTGGTCCCTAAGGTGCTACTGGAAGGAATTGTTTATTTTTTATTTTGTTTTGACTATGGCAGACCAACACGGCTACCTACCTGTAACTCCAAAGGTGGGTTAGGACACCAGCACCTCCTTCAGAGTTTGTTGGGTTCCAACTCCCATCAGCCATCACAGAGATGAAGGGAACTGTAGATCAGCAACATCTGAGGCGCAACAAGTCCCCATCCCCCACACTTTAAACAAATTTGGACCTTAATTTTGCAGAAAGAGGGCCCTGAGGAGAGCACAGAAGGGCAAGTACTACACCGTGGACTGGGAGAACACATCAGGCAGTGACAACACAGATACTGAAGGCTCCTGAGGGTGTTTGCTCTGCAGAAAAATAAATTGTGGATCCTGGAGGGCCTGTCAACAACAAGGTTTCTAGTTCCCACACAGGGCATTTATAGGTGACTTTTTATGAGCTGTTAAACTGATTCACTTGTAGGAAGATTAGACACTGGCTCTTTAGTGAGCTTTCACTTTGATTTGTTTGAGGGGAGGTTAGATGTTGTGTCAAAGCCAAGAATGATCATCTCACACTTTCCACACACTACATTTTCCTTGTAGCAAAAAGTCCAGTCTTTTGGGGGAAGTGGGTGTGATCTGCAAGAGCTCCAAATCAGCTTTCATTTGCACCATCTGAATTTGCTGGTACATAACTGAAACCCCACCACAGAAAGTTGGACCCAAGATGGGTGGAATATAGCACTTATGGAACACTTAACTCACCATCAGAGGGTGATAAGAGGAATTAAAAAAGGAAGATGGGTTTGTATGGTCTTGATTTATTTTTTTTATTAACAACAGTACAGCGATTTCCCTTCTGCTTCAGTCACATCAGCCAGTATGGAGAAATTATCTAAATGTTCTAGATGAGAACTTAACCTGTAATGTAATAGATTTTACAAGTCTGCTTGAATGCCATATGAATTACTGCATTCAAGACAACATCTATACATGCTTTAAAATTTAATAAACATTAATTTTTAAAATGATCATTTTAAAAACAAACATCTGGACATGCATTTGTCCTGGAAGACTTGGTAATTGCTTGGTAGCTGCTTTAACATTTTTCAATATAGTTTGTAAAAAACCCAAAAAAAACCTGAAGCTCACCTGAAAATGGTAATGCCTGACAGCATTGTTGGGCCTACACTTGGTGACAGCTCCACCACAAAAGGGACTGCGCACCAGAAGGCTCACACAGGCATCACAACCTTCAGGAGAGATAGCCCAAGGCAGGAGCAATCATAGTAAAATATGGTTAAATCTGATCCCTACCTAAGCTTGCCACATTCTTCTGCTTTAGCCCTGCTGTTCTGTTGGTTCATGGCTGTCATTCAGTTGTGCTGAGTTCACTGTTTCAGATCATTGTCACTCTTTGAAAGTCACCCTGGGAAGGACAATGCAGAAGGATTACATTGGAAAAGGTACAAATTAATAACATCAATATAGTATGTGGAGCTTGCCTATAGATAAAGGAACTTCCCATACACAAACCATTCATAGTTTAATTTATATATAGATCAGTCTTGTCAAATATGTACAATAAAATGAACTTAACATTTCCTTTCTGTTTGACTTTGGAAACTGTCAGTTAAACTCTACTTATTGTCTGTATAAATATGGATTGTGGCTTTGGGTATGATACTGTGGGTTTGAGGGGGCAGTCTAGATGAAGCCCTGAGGCCCCTTCCAATTCTTTGGGTTCTGTGCATGGTGAGAGTTGGAATTTAATGGAGGAGGCTGCTGAACTGTCAGATACCGGTAAGTTTCTTTGTAACATAATGACCTTAGCTGGCCACTTCAGTGTCCTCATCAGCATCCAAAAGAATAAGCTCCATTTCCAGAGCTGCAAGCAAGTGATAGGGCTCTCTAGTGACCTGGCTAAGCCTGGCAGGACAGCTTATTCTATGGCATTAATTCCTTCATGCACTAAGTAGACTTAAGCATTTGGTTATACGAGGCTGGTTATCCCACATTTTAAAAATCTGCTCTGAATCTTCCAAGGTTCAGCTTCATGGGATGAAAGGTCAAGGGTTTGTTTGTGCCCACAGATACCCTATATTCTGAACATGACCACACCCATTGATGGGGCAACTCTGCCAAAACCAAGAAAGGTAGAAATCCCTGTGCTCAAAGGAGAAAGCACATTTCAAAATCAGACATGGTGAGCAACAGGGGTGCCAACTTGAATAAAAATTTATTTGGGGGGGGCAGGTACGTAAGCCCTGCCCCACATAATCAATCACATGACGTCGTGCACGCACACCATTTGAATGGCAATGCCCATCAACTTGGGGGGGGGCAGTAGCCCCCTCAAATATTTTTTTTGGCAGGCCACAGACCCCTCAGCCCCTAGGAGTTGGCTCCTGTGGTGAGCAACTTGCTGCTTTGGCCACCAAGAAGTATAGGATTTGTCATTACTCTGCACACCAGCATCCATATATATGAGCCCCAGATTTACAAGAGACCCCAATTCAGAGGAGAGAGCTCTTGTTGCGGGAACCACGGAGAAAAGCAGCTTTGCACACAAAGGAGTCTAGCCTGGAACGTTGCATGGTGTTGGACTCTACCTCTAGGGTACCTTCCAACTCTGCAATTCTGTATTTCCTGCTTTGTAGCAAGGCAGGGGACAGTACCCTGCCACACACTGATCAAAAGCACCATTTTTTTAAAAAATGGAAAAGAGGTTTTAGCTCAGTGGGAGAGCACCAGCAGCATCACCAGGTGGAGCTGGTAATAAATCCTCTGCCTGAAACCCCGGATACATTTAATAAATCATCACCACCAGTGTGGGCAATATTAAGCTAGAGGGGCCAGTATTCTGACTAGGTAAAAGGCAGTTTCCTATGCTGATGTTTAATTAAGCCCTTTATTCAGCATGAGGACTGGAACCTTGGTTTCTTCTTTCTTAAAGAGCCACAGCATAGCAGTAGTGAAGGTCCCAGGTTCAGCCCCTGCCAGTCGGTACAGGCAATGATGAGCCAAGGGTCTGACTCACTCTAAGGCCGTCCCTATGTACCTACTTTTTTGCAGCCTTTTAACAGAACAGAACTGTGAGGACTAGGCTCTTGCTATATTTTGGGTGGAAGGGTATGGCAGCATCTCCAAGTAAAACTGGGAAATACCCTTATCTTTAACCCTGAAGAGATGCTGCCAGTCAGAGTAGACAATACTGAGTTAGATAGATCAACGGTCTGACTTGCTCAAAGGTGGATTCCTATTTAATTGAGCCCTCTGTTCAGAACGATGAAGACTAGAATCTTGCTTTATTCCGCAATAGCATCTCTACCTAGAGCTGGGGAATGCCCCGGAGTCCGAAATCCAAGACCAGCTATTGCAGATTTCAGCCCGTGTGGCCAATACGGGTGGCTCAGTGGTTTAAGCACGGCTTTAAAAAAACTCAAAGGAGCTCCGAGGTAAAAATGCCGGAAACTCCCTCCCGCCTTTTCCTGCCCGGAGTTTAAAAGGCGACCGCGACGGCCTAGTGATTTTATTTTTATTTTTTATTTGCTGCCCGGGGTTTAGATGGCGACCACGGCGGCTTGTTCAGCGCTTTTGCGGCGCCTTGGAGCCCTCACGGGGTGCCTCAGGCACGGAACAACGCGGGGGCTCGCTCGGGGTCTTTGGCGAACGGTCCCTTTACCTCCACCGCCGCCCTCTTTTTTCGCCACGGCTCTCCAGCAGCGCAGCCTGAGCGGTGGAGCGCGCCAGGAAGAGGAAGCGACTCAGGCCTTGAAGGCCGCGTCGGGGTACAGGCTCGTGTACACGTGTAAGGTCCGTGAGTTTGTGTGCGTATATATTTGAAATGGTTGGTGAGGCGACAGAAGAGGCCGAATTGGGACCTGCTGCGAGGCGGAGCAGAGCCCTGAGGGGATGGAAACGCAGTGTGAGGGGCGACGGCGTGGCGGCCATCTTTGCTCCTGGAAAATTGCCCGAGCCTTTCTTTACCGCGCTTCATAGTGATGGAAATCTAAAATGAGGCCCGATTATGAGCGCTGAGGGGCGCAGGAGCTCTTGGAGCAGCGAGCGAAAGAGAAACTCCTTCCCCAAGATGAAGGGAGCAGCCTAGATTCGCTTTGGACTACAACGCCCATCAGTCCCAGTAAGCAAGTCCTGCGTGATGAGGCTGATGGGAGTAGTAGTCCCAAGTCGCACTTAGGAGGGCGCCCTCTGGTGGAGAAGAGTAGAAAGAAAGCAGGGAAAGAGTTCTCTGCCCAGAGGGTCATATAGTTAAGAGAGAGAGAGCCTAGGCGGGTAACAAGGCAGGAATGTTAATTTTATTTATTTGATAAAATGTATGCACTGCTTGATTGTAAAAATAAAAATGATTTACAAAAAAGATAAAACAAAAAAATAAAAAATAAAAACAATGATACTTTAAAACATTGAGAAATTTAAAATAAGAGTAAGCTACAGGTTAAAACTCATGACAATAGGAGCAGTGTGCTGCTTCCATAGGGAATACTGGGGTTCATCTAGCTCATTGTTGTCTACAGACTGGCAACTGTAGCTTCAGAATTTCAGCAGGAGTTTGTGAGTTTGACAGGGCAGTAATGCAGAGGGGAGAGGGGGACGCTTTCTGCCCACAATGGTCAAGTTGTTTTTGGGGTTCCCTTTCAGGTGTGTGGGACACGGTCAGCCAAAAGCATTTCCAAGGCAGCATATCACCACGGTGTGGTGATTGTGAAATGTCCTGGCTGCCAAAACCATCACATCATTGCAGATAACCTGGGCTGGTTCTCGGACCTGGCTGGGAAAAGGTGAGCGAGCACCACGGCAGGGGTTTGGACTAGATGACCCTTGGGGTCCCTTCCCACTCTACCATTCTATGACTTTTCAGTGGATCTCTTTCTTCTCGGGTGAGGGTCTGCATATTGGTGGTGGGTGGGACTAAATCCCATAGTAGGCAGGTATGCCAAAATGTGCATATTGATTTTATTTATTTGGAGCATTAGCACCCCATGTTTCAGCCAAAAAGGGCCTATAATCAACCCACACAGGCTTACAATCTAAAAGAACATGGCACAGAAGAGGAGATGGACAGGAAGAGGGTTGCCTATCAGGGGGCTAGACTAGATGACACTTTAGGTCCCTTCTAACTGCATAATACTATTATCTATACTGTATATGGCTATGTTTTAACAGAGGTGGTGTGCTTCTGCATGCCAGTTCCTGGGAATGGCAAGTGGGGAAACTTTTTGGGGGGGTTTCCATTAGGACATCTGGCTGGCCACTGTGAGGACAACTGCAGGCCTTTTCTTAAGTTCTTGTAGATAAATCTTCCTTGGCCTTCATGGAATATGTTGAGAAAAGAGTTCTGATCCTCAGTGTGCAAGATGGAAATGATTTAAAAATTGAGGGTTGTGTATTTAACATCAGTGATACTCAGGATAAGCGCACTGAAATTAATGGACCTAAGTTAGGGATCTGCTCTCTAAGTTTTAGAATCATTCATGGTTGTATCCAACAACCCACCAATCATTATTGAATACATGTGCATGGGTTATTGTTTCACACTTTCTCTCCCCCCCCTTTAATAGCATAAGAAGAACCTTCTGGATCAGGTCAAAGGGCACCCATATAGTTCAGCCGCCTGTCTTCACAATGGCCAACCAGATGTCCATAATGGGAAACTTGCACACAGAATTTGAGCCCAATAACTCTCCCCGCTGCTGTGGCTTCCAGAATCTGGTATCCAGAAGCATTGCTGCCTCCAACTGTGGAGGCAATGCAGAGCCATCATGACTATTAGCCATTGATAGCTCTCTCCTCCTATGAATTTGGCTCATCCTCTTTTAAAGCCACCCAAGTTGCTGGCTATTACTTGCCTCCCTGTGGGAGTGAGTTCCACAACTGTGGATGTGATGCCTGAAGAACTTTGTTTTATCTTCCCTGGTCTTCTTTTTCTGTGCTTCTATGACTGTATAAACACAGATTCTCCCTCACGCACACATGTAATGCAAGTGGGCTGGGCTCAAAATTGGCAACCATTTTGCTAAAAAGGCATATTTTGCTGTGATAAATGTTAGTCTGTTACAGGTAACATTTTCAGTTGCCGCTGCTCCCATTTTACATATAGGGAATGGAGGCATGAGAGGGCAACATCCCCAGTTCAGCAGACTTTTGCCCCACTTCAAACCCAGGCTGCCAGTTCCTGCCCTGGGTGGGGCTGCTGCGTCTTTTATAAAACCTTTGTTTGTTTTGCAATGCAGGAACGTGGAGGAAATCCTCGCAGCTAGGGGGGAGAAAGTTAGGCGTGTGGCTGGTGAAGATGCCTGGGAAATCCTGTTGGAGGATCCTCAGCAGACAGGAACCTCGTCGGATGACGGAGATGCAGGAGGACGTCTGATGTGACTGGATTGCTCCACTGTCCTTCGAGGGGGGGGGGGCGGAATACAAAAAGATTTGGTTTCAGCTACCATATTTTTCGCTCCATTGAGACACACCTGACCATAAGGGGCACCTAGTCTTTAGAGGAGGAAAACAAGAAAAAAATATTCTGAACGAAACAGTGGATGTGTTTTTTTTTTGTGGTGCAGGCTGTAGCCATGGACATGTTATGTGATCTGATGGTGAATTTGGGGTGATATCCAAATCCCAATGATTCTTCCTGCAAATTGTTTTGCCTCTGAGAAATGCATATATTGCTTTTCATTCGGGTATTTATGTTTCCATGCATCTTTTAGGTTATCTACCATTTCAAAAAATATTTGTGGTAATCTCCCTTCTTTTGATTCCCCCCCCCTTTCTGTTCTGTCTAATTCCAATGAGGTGACACCATTGAAATCACCCATTAAAATAATCTCTTCATTGATATGTTCCAACAATTTTTCCTCAACTGATTAAAAATATTGTGTCTTACTTCCATTTGGTGCGTAAATTCCTACCACTATTATTTTTTCTTTCCCTCTTGTTAATTGAACTCCCAATATTCCTCAAGGATCCAAGCAATGCTTTGGTTGATGGAACTGCTGTGCTAAGCTGGCTCGGAGAGGCTGCTGTAAACAGCCTGGGTCTCCTTGAGGCGGTCACCTTGTCCAGGCGCTCACTGCCAACCAGGTCCACCAAGCTCAGCACAGAGGAGGTGTGCATCTCCCGGATGGCATTCTGGCCCTCGATGTGCAGCTGGAAGAGGCTGTGGCTGCGGGAGGAGCACTTGTTGAGGTTGGTTTTGGGCCCTCTGGAGCACCTTCAGCACCTCTTGCTCCGAAGCAATGGGGACGTAGTAGAAGTTGGGGACGTGCAGTTTCTCCGTGCACTGGCTCTCCGGATCTCCAGCTCGGAGCCCCCCTGCTCAGGGCGCAACAGCAGCAGGTCCTGCAGAGACTCGGTGTAGATCTCCAGGAAGTTGGCAGTAAACTGGTACTTCCAGCCTTTGGTCTCCATCTCCCGGGCTTTCTTAAAGTTCTGCTGCACTGAATGTATCGTATAAATGTTGGAGGTGTGGAGAAGCAGTGGGATCGATGCTACATATGTGGTGGACATGCAAAAAAAATTAAGGAATTCTGGGATGAAATATATATGGAACTTAAAAAAAAATGCTTAAGGTTATGTTTATAAGAAGAACCCCAGAGGCTTTCCTTCTCAGAATATTAGGTCCTGCTACACCAAAAAATGTAAGGGAACTATTTTTATATGCAACAGTGGCTGCAATAGTTCTAATAGCCTGAAACTGGAAAGGAGGAAAAATGCCATCGAAGTCGGAGTGGCAACAAAAATTAATGGAACACACAGAGCTGGCTAAGCTATCAGGAAAAAAGAGACCATGCAGACCAAGTATTTTTTTTAATAAATGGGGTTTATTTAAAAATTGCATGAAGTCTGGCAGCCTTTGAATAGCTTCTGTAATCCACTGAACAAGTTTAAGAAAGTACAGTATCTTTGACAAGTAATTATTAAAAACAGAGATGAATAGTGTGCTAGATAAATAGATATTTAAAGCCAAATGGAAATGGCAGGAAGTCATTGGAACCAAAAGAAGACTGTGATAAAGTATAACAGATAGTGATAATTTTTCTGTATTTATTTTTTGTTATGGATAACTTTGATTTTGTGTTATGTTTCTTTAAGTTCAAAAGCAATTTAAAACACACACACAAAATCTGCACTGCGCGGGGGATCATGCCAGCTGTGGAAGTGTCCTGAAGATTCACACCCACTTTCTAAGCATCTGGAGTCTGGACAGGCTTGTCTAAACAAGAATGTTTTTGGCACGCAACAAAGAGAGTAGAGTGAAGGTGCTTGCTTGATATCAAGAGAGGGAGTTCCGAAGTGTAGGTGCTTCTACATGAATTGATCAAGTTCTTACAAATGCAGAATGGGGATTGTGTGGCACCTGTAGTAGTGCCAGTTCTGCCAATTGAAGCAGTTGATTAGCCACAACTGCTCCTGACTCCCACATCAGGTGTGTGTCAAGGCCACCAAGTAGCACTGATGCTGCACAATGTGGTTTGGGGAATATTCTAGTTCTCATGGTCCTGAACAAAAGGGAACCCGCGGCCTTCTGCATGCAAGGTGGGTGCTATGCCACTGAGCTACAGCACCTTGCCTAAAAATAAAGTAAGATTCTAGTCCTTATAGATATGTGCTTCTCCAATTGAAATTTTCAGGGTGTCGGTGTGCTGAGTCAATACAGCCATTATTCTCAACCTTGTAGATGGAAGGTGCATGGGGCTGACTTTCCCAAACTAGGAGGACTCAATGAGAAGGGTTGTGGGTGGCTTGGCCTGGCTCTGTTCCAGGAGAAACGCCGTAAATCCTCAAGCGCATTGACACTTTTTGAAATGGCTTGACGGTGAACATTTTTCCTTAAGTGCTCTCAAGCCATTTTGGACCACATTTCCCATCAGCTCCCAATACAGCCATCTGCTTTATGGGAGGAACCATGGTCCAAAGTCCCTGGAGGGTAGCAGGTTGGCAAAAGGTTGTTCCAGATGAGGCCTCAAGAAAAGATGCTCAGGTATTTTGTGTGGGGTGTGAGAGTTTCCACCAGAGGGCAGCAGTACATCACAAAAGATTTTTTAAAAACTGAGCTGGCAAAAGGATGAAGAATCTGATGGTGTTTGATTTATGACCCTTTCGTACTTTGACTCTTGCAGTGTTGAGTGCAATGTCAATACACTATAAACTCCACAAAGGATATTAAAGATGGAAAAGGTTTAGAAAAGGGCAACCCAAATGATTAAGGGAGGTGGTGGAGTGGCTTCCCCTATGAAAAATGGTTGCAGTGTGAGGGACTTTTTAGCTTGGACAAAAGGTGAGGAAAAGGTGACATGAGATAAGTTTATAAAATTATGCACGGCCTGGACAAAGTGGGGAGAGAAAGGTTTTTCTTCCTCTTTCATAGCACTAGAACTCGTGGACATCCAATGAAATTGTATGTTGGGAGATTCAGGTCAGATAAATGAAAGTCCTTCTTAGACTATGGTACTCATAGAATCCTAGAGTTGGAAGGGACCACAAGGGCCATCCAGTCCAACCCCCTGCCAAGCAGGAAACGCCATCAAAGCATTCCTGACAGATGGCTGTCAAGCCTCTTCTTAAAGACCTCCAAAGAAGGAGACTCCACCACACTCCTTGGCAGCAAATTCCACTGTTGAACAGCTCTTACTGTCATGAAGTTCTTCCTAATGTTTAGGTGGAATCTTCTTGTAGTTTGAATCCATTGCCCCGTGTCCGCTTCTCTGGAGCAGCAGAAAACAACCTTTCTCCCTCCTCTATATGGCATCATTTTATATATTTGAACATGGCTATCATATCACCCCTTAACCTTCTCTTCTCCAGGCTAAACATACCCAGCTCCCTAAGCCGTTCCTCATAAGGCATCGCTTCCAGGCCTTTGACCATTTTGGTTGCCCTCCTCTGGACATGTTCCAGCTTGTCAGTATCCTTCTTGAACTGTGGTGCCCAGAACTGGACACAGTACTCCAGGTGAGGTCTGACCAGAGTGGAATACAGTGGTACTATTACTTCCCTTGATCTAGATGCTATATTCCTATTGATGCAGCCCAGAATTGCATTGGCTTTTTTAGCTGCTGCATCACACTGTTGACTCATGTCACGTTTATGGTCTACCAAGACTCCTAGATCCTTTTCACATGTACTGCTCTCAAGCCAGGTGTCATCCATCCTGTATCTGTGCCTTTCATTTTTTTGCCCAAATGTAGTACTTTACATTTCTCCTTGTTAAAATTCATCTTGTTTGCTTTGGCCCAGTTCTCTAATCTGTTAAGATCATTTTGAAGTGTGATCCTGTCCTCTGGGGTATTAGCCACCCCTCCCAATTTGGTGTCATCTGCAAACTTGATACAGAAGGCAGCTATTGGTACCAACATGGATGGCTTTGCACAATAAGGGAAATTCATGCAGTAGGAGAGAGATGTTGATGGCATCTAGCCATGATGGCCAAGCTCTGACCCCAATTACAGGCAGCAAGGTTTCTGAATGCTGTAAAAGTTTCTGGAAGCCACGAGGGAAGAGCTCTTGTACTTGGGTTGCTTGCTGGTTTCTGACATGCAAGTGTTGCTGGACTAGATGGGTCATTGACTTGATCCAGCGACACTTCTGATCTTAACATCAGTTTTTGTTTGTTTGTTTTTTAAACCCAATTTTGTGCACCAGGTGTGCTTGGCGTGGTGGGCCTGTTCTTTTATCTCCCCCATGCAGATAGCTGGGGAAGGCCACCCATATGCTGGTTATCCAATGTCATGATCATCACCTGTCAGGCATGTTTTAGTTTGTGATTCCTGCCTTGCAGGGGGCTCAGCTAGAAGACCACTGGGGGTCCCTCGGCACCCTACAATTTATGCTTCCAAATCCATAGAAGAGGGCCAGGCCCCAAGTTGCGCCCTGCACAGTGGTGAGGTGTGATTTTGTAAGGAGCAGCAGCTATTTAAAAATGGCAAAATAATATTTCAAGTGGGGGCTGGTGGCCAAATCCCAAGAGAGGATTCTGGTTTCAGGCTTGAGCCACCTGGAATGTGGTTTGGCCCTTTGCCAAATAATGGCAGGGAAGCCAGGAGTGACCCTTTTCTGTTGCCCCCACCCCAAAATGCCGTGTGGGGCAAATTAGACTCCCCCCCCCCGAAGCTTCCTCTTGCTTTCAGAGTTGGAAGCTGAAATGAAACACCAAACGACCTTGTGTTCCAAAAATGTTTAATAAGCACCCCTCTTCCCCCACAGAATTTATTTGGCAGCTCTTTGATTTTTACGGGGATGGGGAAAGTACCATGCAGATGAAGGACCCCTCCCCTCAGTATATATATATATATATAGAATAAATTAGCGAATATATTGAATCTTGGCAGATATTCCTGCAGGTGGCTTCATTTCCAGTTTTGACTGGGCTCGGAGATGTGGGAAGGAGTGAAAAGCATCCCCTCCCCCATTGCTCCTGTTCTCTTCCCTGTAGCCAATGGATGGCCATCTGTCAGGTTTGCTTTAGCTGTGAATCCTACATTGCAGGGGGCTGGGCTAGATGAATCTTAGGGGCACTCTTCCAACTGTACATTTTTATGAATGTCTCTAGGAGCTTAGAGGTAGACTGCCCCTGGTGGTAGAGGCACACTCAACTTTCCATCCCCCAGCATCTCTAGGATAACAGCCCCCCCTTCAAGAAATGGGCCTTGCTCAGAGCCACTCCCTTGAGTCGGGACTGCTACAGTTGAGATTGCCCCAATGTCTTGCTCCCAGCGCCTGCGTCCTCACAGCACATGGGCTCAGTCCAGACCCTGCATGGGAGACCGGTCTTAGCTGGGCCTGGGCTGTGCTTCCTCTTCTTCGGCTTCCTCTTCACCCAAAGCCAGGTCCACCCTCTGCTCGTCGATGCGCTTGGCCTGGGCCCTCTGGATGAGGCTGAAGAAATCTTCATCTGGCACAGTGGGACCGCGTGGGGTGGCATCGGGGGCTGCGCAGCGCTGGTCATCGATGCGAGAGGACTAGGGAGGGGCAAGAGGGGAGGAGGAACGAGAAGAAGAAGAAGTGAAGGAGGGAGGCATCACAGAGTGGAGCAGAGAGTCAGGCGGTTTAGGACTGGGTTGGACTAGATGATCCTTGGGGGGGTTTCCCTTCAGACCCTACAATTCTATGACCTCCAAAGGTGGTGGACTCTTATTTCCTTGGAGGTTTTTAAGCAAAGGTTGGGGGTTCTTCAGCTGTGATTCCTGCACTGCAGGAGGTTGGGCTAAATGATCCTTGGGATTACTATTTATTTATTGCATTTTCTTTTCTCCAACGTACATGGTTCTCCCCAAAACCACAAAGAAAACCCCACAAAAACCCTGCAAGGTAGGTTGGCTGAGAGTGAGTGACTGCCCCAATAGCAGATTTGAACCCTGATCTCCCAGACTCTAACCACCACGTCACACTGGCGTAGTTAAATAGTGACCAACACACACTGACGGTCCTTCAGGTCACTTGCTCTCAAGTCATGTAGAACCTTATCAGCAAGGACCCGTAGCTGGTGGAATACTGCCCAGAAATTGCATTGCAGAAGGCTGAGCTAGATGACCAATGGGGGTGTTTGCCAGTGCTATGATTCTATGCTATAATCTTCTCTGGCTGCCTAGTCTTGCATCCTGTTCTCACAGTGGCTGCCCAAGTGCCTAAATGTGAAACCAGTGAGCAGGATCCCAGTGCAACACCAATTCTCCCCTCCTGTGGTTTCTGGCAGCATTGCTGCCTGTGGCCATGGAGGCAGAGCAGTCACTGTGGTGAATGGTCCTCAACAGCCCTCTTTTAAAGCCATCCAAGTTGGTGGCCATCTCCTGAGCTGGGGTCAAGCCCTGAACAACTTACCGGCAGGCCTAAGGGAGATCACCTGCAGGAGTGTTGTTTTATAACAACAAGAAACAGAGCATTTAATGTCATGTAGGAGAGGGGCTATTGATGGCTACCAGCCATGATGGCTATGCTCTGCCCACCACAGTTGGGGGCAGTAATGCTTTCGAATCCCAGTTGCTGAGACTCATAGGAGGGTACAGAGCTTTTGTGCTTTGATCCTCCTTGCCGGTTTCCTAATAGAGGCATCTGTTAGCCACTGTGAGAACAGGATGCTGGCCTAGGTGGGCCACTGGCCTGAACTAGAAATGCTTTTGGACAGTTCCAGAGGCAGTCTATCAGGATTCCTAGATCCTAAGCAGCATTTGGTGACAGTGAGAACAGGATGCTGTCCTAGATGGCCCATTGTTGGCCTGATCTGGAATACTTCCCCCTTTTCTTTGGCCTATGCAAGCAATTGAGAATACATCTTTTCCCCATAATGGTCAGCTTCTTTCTGATTTTAAGAAGTTTCACATGAGTTTGCGTATATGCACTCAGACATTTAAAAATGTATCGTAGTATAGATATTTTAAAATTATTGGATGCTTTATCTACGATCCCTGCATTGCCTGGGGTTGGACTAGATGACTCTTGGGGTACCTTCCAACTCTGCAGTTCAGTGGTTCTATGGACCAGTGCTCTGAACAGGACCCCTTGGATGAGTTGGATGAGTACCCCTCCACAACTTCAACTCAACCCCCAAAAGAACAGAGCAAAAAAATATGCCCCAAGATTTTCAAAAGCTGCGAACTGACAGTTTCTGAAGTGGGTTTAATGATGTCAAGTGATTAGCCATGCTCAAAACATACCTGGCACTTCATGAGCATGTTGAAGAACTCGTCGCCCGGCTCCTGCTGTGTGCCACCCTCCCTGCGGAGGTGGCTGAGGTTGTTGGGGGTAATGCGCAGGCCTGGAAGGCTGCCCACACTGGCCCTCTGGTCGTCCAGCCGCCGGCTCTGGGAGCTGGCGATGAGGTCGAAGAGCTCCTCAGTCTGTGGGGAGGCCATTGAGGACTGGGCTGCCAGCACACAGGAAGAAAGAAATGTTATTGCAGAAACAGAATAGATTACCCCCAGGGTCCCCACCTAGTCCAACTGCTTGCAAGTCAGGAAACTCAGCTAAAGTGTCCCTGGCAGGTAGCCACCCAGCCTCCTTTAAGATCTCCAACGAAGGAGATAATAATCATAACCATAATGCTTTAGTTGTGAAGCTCAGTTCCCACTCCTTCCTTCTGCAGATGCAGCCTAGAACTGCATTAGCTTTTTTTTTTTTTTTTGCTGCTGCTGCTGCTGCTGCATCACACTGTTGACTCATGTCAAACTTGTGGTCTACTAAGATCCTTGGATCCCTTTTCACACTGACTGCTGTCAAGCCAGGTGTCCCCCAACCTATATCTGTGCATCTGGTTATTCCTGCCTAAATGCAGAATCTGACATCTGTCCTCATTGAAATTCATTCTATCTTCTGCGGTACAGTGGAACCTCGGGTTACGTACTGTCCTCCTTACGAATGCTTTGGGTAACGAGCTCCACTAACCCAGAAGTAGATGCCCCTAGTTGCAAACTTTGCCCTGGGATGTGAGTAGAAGTTGCACGCCAGCGGCGCAAGGTCCCATTAGTGAAAGTGCGCCTCATGTTAAGAATGGTTTCGGCTTAAGAACGGAGCTCTGGAACGAATGAAGTTCGTAACTGGAGGTACCCAAGGGTGGAGCAAGGGGGGGCGGACCACCCCAGGTAGCGCCCTGGGGGGTGACACTTGCTGGCCTGCCACTTGCTTCCATGCCGCACCGGCTCCGGCCAGGGAGCCGAGCGGCGAATAAAACCTTTCAGCGGCTTTTCCCGCCCCTCAGCTGGCTTTTGGAGATGTGGCATGGAGGCAAGGGGCGGGCCAGCAAGTGTCCCCCCCCCCGGGCCAGCTGGCCCGCCCCTCGCCTCCATGTCGGGGCTCTGCCCAGGGAGCCGAGTGGCGAAAAAAGCCACTGAAAGGGGGTGGGGAAAGGAGAGCGCAGCAGGCACTTCCTCCGCCGCTAGAGGTACCACTGTATTAGCTGCCCCTGCCAGTTTTGCATCATCTGCAAATACAGTGTGCATCCCTCTCAATTCCTACATTTGTCATTTATAAATATTTTTTTAAAAAAACAGTATAACTGAGTACATTAAAAAGCAGAACACTCGGGAGACCCTGGGTTGGACTAGATGACCCTTAGAGTCCCTCCCAACCCTATGAATTCAGGATTCATTGGAGGTTTTTAAGCAGAGGTTGGAAGGGCACCTATCAGGGATTATTTAGTTGTGATTCTTGCATTGCAGGGGGCTGGGCTGGATTACTGTTGGTAGTCTCTTCTCACTCTACAATTCTGTGACGACGACAACAACAACAACAAAAAAGTGTAGTGCAGTGATTAGAAATTCTTCCAGGTTGCTTGCTCCGAAGTAATCGAGGATTTTATCAGCAAAGACCAGCATCTTGTTTAACACACTGTCCCTAATTAGTCCCAGCAACAGCCCTTGCTCAGCAGCTTGCAACACGCAGAACTCCTGGCATAAGATGTGCCTGGTAGCTTAGATAGATGTGTGAACAGTCGGTTGGGGGGGGGGTGGATGGTGGTCACTGGATTGAGTACTTTTTCTGGGGGACATGAGGCAGGCAGGTGGGAGGATTCCCTACTTCTGAATGGGGTAACTGTGCCCCTGAAGGACCAGTGTGATGCCTGGGGGCCATTTTGGTCTCACAGCTGCCCATAGAAGCACTGGTTAATTCTGTGCCCAAGGCAGTTGTTTACCAGCTCCATCTGGTACGCAGGCTCAGACCCCACCTACCTGTGTACTGTCTTCCAGAGTGGTACATGCCCTGGTTATCTCCCCCCACCCACCCAATTTGGACTACTGCAATGCCCTCTATGTGGGGCTACCTTTGAAGGTGACTTGGAAAGTACAACTAAATCAGAATGCGGCTGCCAGACTGGTGACTGGGAGCAGCTGCCAGGACCATTTAACACTGGTTCTAAAAGATCTACATTGGCTCCCAGTACATTTCTGAGCACAATTAGAAGTGTTGGCCATTGACCTAAAATGGCCTTGGCCCTGTATACCTGAAGGAGCATCTCCGCCTCCATTGTCCAGCCCGGACACTGAGGTCCTCCACTGAGGACCTTCTGGCAGTTCCCTTATCGTGAGAGGTGAAGTTACAGGGAACCAATCAGAGGGCCTTCTCAGTAGTCGCGCTCCCCCTGTGGAATGCCCCCCCCTTCAGATGTCAAGGTTGGTTACTGTGAGAAGAGGATGCTGGACTAGATGGGTTGTTGGCCTGATCCCTCAGGCGCTGTGTCCAAATACTTTGAAGCAAGCAGGAGGAGGTGTGGGCCCTGTGGAGGAAAGCAAGAGCCCCCAGGGGCACTCCCGCATCAGCAGGGACGACAAGAAGCTCTCCTTCTATTTTTAGGAGCGAGAGAGCCTTGCTCAACCCCGCTCCTTGTCATAACACAGCCTGACCTTTTCAACACTGCCTCCTGCCTGCCTTGCAGCTTTGGCGCTCTGCCTGCATTTCCTGTGCCTGGTTTTTTTTTCGGAGCTTCCTCTCTTGATCCATGCACACAAACCCCTACTTAATATTTTGATGCAAGGAAGTGCCGACCTGAGCTCGCAGGCATCCAACGAAGGTGAATGTTGAGAGGATTCATTTTGCAGCACACAATTAGTCTGTGGAACTGCCTCCTATAGGACACCTACTTGGACAGCTTTCAAGGAGGATTAGACAAGTTCATGGAGGAGGAGGAGGTTATTGATGGCTACTAGCCAAGATGGCTATGCTCTGCCTCCACAGCTGGGGGCAGTAAATGCTTCTTGATTAGACTAGTTGCTAGAAACCCCCAGGAGGTTCTTGCATGTGGGTTTCCCTTTGGGGCATCTGGCTGGCCACTGTGAGAACAGGATATTTAGCCTGATCCAGCTGCAGGGCTTATCTTATGGGCAGTTAAAAGGATAGACTTATTAATGCAGCACAGAATTCAGAATGTGTTCATCCAAGTTGGTGGTCATCTTGTGGGAGGGAGTTTCACAAATTAACACTGTGCTGCGTGAATTTATTTTCTCTGCCGTGAACCCTCCAACATCCAGCTTCACTGATAGCCCTCTCCTCCATGAATGCGTCTAATTCTTTTTTTAAAGCCCTCCAAGTTGGTGACCCTCAATGGCACCCGCAGGAAGAATTTCCACAGATTAACAGTGCTGCAGGAAGACATCCTTCCTTTTATCTGCCATTATTTAAGACAGAAGGGGACACATAGCTAGCCCAGCAAGAGCCCTGGGAGCAGCTCAACAAAAGCTTACAGGTCCTCTCCTCCAGGGCAGGCACCAGGGTGGCCACTGTAGCTTCTTCGGGCTCCTTCTGGCCCTCCTCCAAGGGACAGCGTTGGTCATCCATCCGGTTGCTCTGGAATTTGCTCAGCAGCTCAAAGAAGCACTCCTCGTCCGAAGGCGCCCGCTTGATTTTCTGCGAAGAAGAAATAATAATAGTTTTTTCAAGTCTCGATTTCCCACCATATTTAAAGTGGATCATCAAAACCAGAACTCAGCTGTCTAAATGCACCCCAGTTCCTACATGCTCTTCAAAATCAGATGGCAAGACGCTGATGGTTTTCAGTATGTATTATAAGCGGGAAGACACTTAATTTGCAAGATGTTGAGGTGAGAAGCAGGCAGGAAAATTGGGAAAAATTCAAAAGCACGATAAAACTAGCTGCTCATCTCAATGTTCTCCTCCCCTCTCCACTGGCATACATTGACGAGAAAGTGTTGATGTCATGCACCCACACCATGGGGCATTCTCATGCCGTGTGCGAACGCTGCAGGGTGTGCTGACGTTGTGTGCATGCCATGCAGATTGTGTGAGTGACATCAGCACACCCTGCAGCATGTGAGAGTGAGGTGAGCATGTCGTGCGGAGTTGCACAATTTTGAGGGGACCCTTCCCTCGAAAATTTGAGGTAGCCCTCAGCCCCCCTCCCCGATGGTGTTCCTGCTCTCTGCATTTGAGTCATTCCCTCTAGCTGCTTCCTTCTTGTAGTTCCCTGGCTTTTAGCAAGTTTCTGGAGGACCACCTTAGTTTCCTGTGCATCAATGAAGCTATTATCCCCAGTACCAGGTGTTCCCCTGTGGTCTGTAATATTGTGTCGTCCCCCCCCCCCCGGATTTGGTTTAAAGCAATCCTGATCAGGTTTGCAAGACGTTTAGCAAACACATTCTTGCCAACCAATGTCAGCTGCGATCCATCTCTGGCAAGAAGTTCTTCCTCAAGGAAGCAGAGACTATGGCCCAGGAAGCCAAACCTTCCCCGGCGATAGCACCTGCACAGCCGGTGGTTTACTTCCAGTATTTTCCTCTTTCTTCCTGGGCCATGAACTTCAACAGGAAGGAGTGATGGAAAAACCACCTGTGCTCGAAAGCCCTTCAGCTTCCTGTCCAGACTCTCGTAGTCCCTTTGCTGTATGTTGAAGGCTGTGTCTGGCAGTGTCATTTGTACCCCCTATGAATCAAAAGGAAGGTTTTGTGGTCAGCTGGGCAACTTCTCTGCCCCGCTGTTAACCTTTGTACCTAGAAGACAACATCAACTCCCAGGACATCCTGTCGCTTCTGTACACGGCTGTCTCTGTCTTCCTCATTAGGGAGTCACCTACCACTACCCCAAATCTGTCTCTGCTATCACTCTCTTCCCACTGGCTGTGGGCTTTTCTTTAGACTTGGATTATCTTTCATTAACAGATCCCCCCCACCCCCCCGGGTTGGGTGGCAAGGAGGATAATTTTTTAATTTTCTCTCTTAATTCCTGATCAGCCTTCAAGCAGCTCAAAAGGCCAGATTCCTCCACTGGGTGGTTAATTTTGATGCTGCCCTAAATAGAAGCCAAGTGAGTGTGTGTGTTTTAATTTCTCCCTTCAGCATTGCTAGAAGATGAATTATTTCCCTGTGTTTAGCAAGCTGTGCTGTTAACCCAGTCCCTGCTGGTTTGGGGAATCTCTGGCTTCTGGGGTAGAGTAAGGTTACCAGACGTCCCCGTTCCTGGGGACAGTCCCCGGACTTACAAATCAATCCCCTGACAAAATCCATTGAAGTTGAAAAGTGTCCCTGGATTCATTGAAAAAAATCTGGTAATCTTAGGGTAGAGTCTATGATCCCAGTTAAGAACTACGGAATTCCCACAGGAGGCAGTGATGGTCACCAACTTGGATGGCTTTAAAACAACATTAGACAAATCCATGGATAAGAGAGCTATTAAGTTGTTAAAAACCGTGTGTGTGTGTGTGTGTGTGTGTGTGTGGGCTGTTGTGCTTGGGTCCTGCTTGAGGGATTCTTACAGGCATCACGTCGGTCACTGTGAGAAGAGGATGCTAAGCTGGATGGGCACTGGCTGGATGCAGTAAGCTTTTCTTATTTTTTTTAATGCAATAACACACACACACACTCCCTCTTGCTCTGATGGTTCCCAGAGAGGGAACCAGGTTTAAAGACCACTTGTGGATATCTTGAGCAACCCCCACCCCAAAAAGACCCTCTGCAGAAGCATACTGACAAGCTGGAAAGGTGTGCAGAGGAGGGTGACAGAGATGACGGAGGGTCTTGGAAACCAAGCCTGATGAGGAATGGTTGAGGGAGATGGGGATGTTTAGCCTGGAAAAGAGAAAACTAAGAGGAGACATGAGTGCAACCTTCAAACATCTGAAGGGTTGCCACCTGGAAGATGGAGGCAGCTTGTCCACGACCTGAACCCACAGCTTCAAATGACATGAAAGGAACATTAGGAAGAACTTTCTGAGGGCAGGGGCTGTTCCGAAAGTGGTACAGAGGGAATCCCTTGGAACAGACTGCCTCGGAAGGTGGTGGACTTTCCTTCCTTGGAAGCTTTTAAGCAGAGGTTGGGTGACTGTCTGCCAGGGATGCTTTAGTTGTGCTTTCTGCACTGCAGGGAGTTAGACTAGATGACTCTTGGGAGTCCTTTCCAACTCTACGATTCTATTATTCCTGTGGGGCAGAGTGTGTATGCATACAATAACGGATCCATGCAGCTGCTTGCATTTTTGGCCATTTCTTTGGGCGTCAGGCTGTCAGGAAGAGCTCTGGGGCTTCCCTGCACACAGGGAGGCTGGGATAAAAATAACCCGGGTGTCTGGCAAAAGGTGCTCATTTGGGTCAACCACCGATCACTTTGCTCTGAAGAGCTGTAATTTGGGGGCATTTGCACAGCTGTGTTGGTGTTTGCTGTTGTCCCCATTGTCACAGAATCCTAGAATTGTAGAGTTGGGAAGGACCCCGAGGGTCATCCAGCCCAAGCTCCTGCAACACAGGAATCACAAGTCTGTGCCCATGGTGGATTGGGGGGGTGAGTGGGTGTAGAAGGATGAGAAATGAAAAGCCCCAAACTCCCAGAAGAGAATCTGTGCTCCTCTTTTCTCTCTGTGGCAAAGCCTGGTAGAGCAGGAATGGGGCAGAATTCATGCAGCATGGCAGGGGGAGGATGAGAAATGGAAATTGTGAGCTTCACAACTGAAGTATTACTATTAATTATTATTATTTATCATATCCTACCCTGGATGTTTTGAAATGGAGGGCAGGTGGCCCTTTGTTAGGGGTTCTTTAGCTGGGATTCCTACATTGCAGGGGTGTAGGGTAGATATTTGTCCAGGACAAGCCCAAAGAAGCCTCCTCTATGACCTGGGGACTGACTATCATGGTTGGCCTGGGCAGGTGACTGGCCACCCACTTCACTGGGGCAACAACCCCTGCTGCTACCACCTGCTGAGCAGGAACAACCAAATTCTTTCTTTTAAAAAAAATATTACATATATTTTTTTTATAAGAGAACAACAGAACATCAAAAAGAAAAAACAAGACATACAAACAAGAAAACTATGTGCAGGTAAAAAAGAATCCCAAAGTGCTAGAGTATGCCTGAGTCTAAAGCAGCTTCTGCCAGGCTGGTTCTCTGTAAACAACACTTTCCCTTACAAATTGCATCAGCCCCAGGGTCATCTGATAGATGTGCTGCCTGGGGGCTGGTAGGCATTGTAGTCCAACGCATCTGGAGGGCACCAGGAGGTCTTGCAAGTTTGCAAAACTTCCTTCCTCTGAGCCCAGTTAAGCCTCATGCCCCACTATGAGTTAAATTGTTGTGCTGCCTACTCCAATTCCGTCCTCCTCCAATGGCATCACCTGCTGATTATAAATACCCTTCCTAGGAGTGAGTTTCCCCCACACTTCGCCTCCTGCAGCCCCCACAAGTATTTAAAGTTAGCTGCCGGCCTTATGGCACTTCAAACAGAAAGACAACTCAAGAAAAGGGTGAGAATGAGATTAAATTGTCTTGGTTCTTTGAGGAAGGGAAGGAATCCAGAACAAAAGGAAGGCCAGCTCTCCTTCTTTGGTGGTTTTTAAGCACAGGATGGATGGACAGCTGTCAGGAATGGTTTAATTGAGATTCCTGCATTACAGTGGGTAGGCCTACATGACCCTTGGGGTCCTTTCTAATTCTGTGATTCTGGTGAATCAACCCTTCTTCCCCATGTTAGAATCTGAAAGTCTAGAATTATTCAGTTCTGAATAGCAGAAATGTAACATTCTGCAGGAACCTCAGAAGAGCCCCTGATGGATCAGGGCAAAGTGGGCCCATCTAGTCGAGCGGCCTGTCCTCCCAGTGGCCAACCAGATGCCCCAATGGAAGACCCTAGATAGGACCAGAGCACAAGAGGCCTCTCACTTCCTAAGCTACCAGGGTCATCTTGACTAGTAGCCATCTCCTCCCTGAATTTGCCCAGTCTTTTTTTTTTTTAAATTATTAAAAGCAATCCCTCCTGTGGAACACTGTTGCAGAAAGACTGGGTCACAGAAGTTCCAGTGTTCAATATAGGATCTTCTGACTTAAGAGCATAAGAAGATCCTGCTGGATCAGCCCAGTGCCCCATGTCCTCCAACATCCGGTCCTCACAGTGGCCAACCAGATGCCCTCAAAGGAAACCCCAAAGCACCTGAGCACTCTCCTCTCCCTTTCAGCAACTGGTATTTATAAAAGCATTACTGCCTGACCATGGAGGGAGAAAGAATTTAGCCATCCTGGCTAGTAGCCATCAATAGCCTTCCCCTCCGTGAATTTGTCCAATCCCTTTTTTTAAAGCCATCCAAGTTGGTGGCCACCACTGCCCCCTGCTGGAGGGAGTTCCACATTTTAACTATGTGCTGAGTGAAGAAACACTACCTTTTATCCTGAATCTTCCCATGCCATCCTGACTCAACAGGGCTCTGGGGAGAAAGGATCCTGTGCCCACCCAAACTGAAGTGAAACTGGATTCAGAATTCAACTACTTCATCCTCAAACTCACCATTAGTTCCCCAAATCCGTGACAAGCTTGAAGGTTAACCTCACCTTTGCAATTAAAGGCCCTTTGAGGGGTCGAGGTGATTACAGCCACCTTGTCTTAAACAGAAAGGCCACTGATTCCTGCATTGCAAGGGGTTGGACTAGATGACCCTCGAGGTCACTTCCAAATACAATTTAGGATTCTACATTTGGTCCAATGACCGCTGCCACCTCCAAGTCTAGCCCTGGCTACTTGAGTGTTGTTTATAACCTAACCATCTGGTTATTCCTGTCTAAATGTAGAACTTTACATTTGTTCCTATTGAACAAACCAAATGGATTTCAATGGGGACAAATGTCAGGTTCCACACTTAGGCAGGAATAAGCAAATGCACTAATAAAAGATGAGGGATACCTGGCTTGACAGCAGTGGATTGAAAAGGATACAGGGTTTTAGTATGTGCCACAAGCTTAGGATGAGCCAACAGTGCGATGCAGCAGCAAAAGAAGCTAATGTTACTCTAGGTTGCATCAGCAGACGCTGAGTGCCTAGATCAAGGGAAGTCATAGAAACGCTCTATTCTGCCTGTGTCCACTGGGCACCACCATTTAAGGGGATAAGGACAAGCTAGAAGGTGGACAGAGGAAGGTGAGCAATATGATGAAGGGTCTGGAAACCATGCCTTAAGAGGAATGGCTGAAAGAGCTGGGCATGCTTAGCCTGGAGAAGAGAAGATGGAGAGGAGATGTGATAGCCATCTTCAAGGGCTGTCACATGGAAGCTTGTTTTCTCCTGTTCCTCAGGGTAGGACCCGAACCAATGGCTTCCAGTTACAAGAAAGGAGATTCTGATGAAACATCAGGAAGTACTTTCTGATGATAAGAGCTGTTTGACAGTGGAATGGACCTCCTTGGAAGGTAGTGGACTCTCCTTTCTTGAAGGTTTTTAAACTGAGTTTGGATGGCCACCTGCAATGGATGATTTAGTTGAGATTCCTGCATTGCAGGTAGTTGAACTAAATGACCCTTGGGTTCCCTTCTATGATTCTATGATTTCCCAGCAAACCTGGATGGGTTTGTTGGAAGACGTGTGAGCTGGAGAGTCAAGCTCAGGTGACTACCCTGACCTTCACTCCATGGGCCAAATTAGATGTGTGTACATATGTGTGTGTGTGTGTGTGTGTGTGTGACTCTAGAGTGAGATTTCAAGGGGCTGTAGCTCAGGGGTAGAGAATCTGTTTTGCATGCAGAAGGCCCCAGGTTCAATCTCAGCATCTCCAAGTAGAACTAGGAGAAAGTCCCCTGACTGGAACCCTGGACAGCCACTGCTGGCAGTCAGTGTTTATAGTACTGCTAAAGGGTAAAATGGTAAAGGACCCCTGGACGGTTAAGTCCAGTCAAAGGCGACTATGGGGTTGTGGCACTCATCTTGCTTTTAGGCCAAGGGAGCCGGCAATTGTCCACAGACAGCTTTCCGGCTCATGTGGCCAGCAGGACTAAACCGCTTCTTGCACAACGCAGCACCGTGACTGAAGCCAGAGAGCACAAAAATGTCATTTACATTACAAAACCTATGTGAAACAATGGTCTAGTGAAGTGGTATAAGGCAGCTTCCTATAGTCCTGTTTAATTCAGCCCTTTACTCAGACCAATGACTCTTGCTTTATTTTTAGCTGCAGCAAAGGGACAGAGCACCTGCCTTGCATGCAGAAGGTTGCAGCTTCAATCCACAATGGTGTCTCCAGGTAGGCCTGGCAAAGCCCCCTGCCTGAAGCCCCAAAGAGCTGCTGCCAGACAGTGTAGAAAGTAGTGATCGAGATGGAACAATTGCCTGACCAGTTGCTCTGAGGCAACTTCCTATTTAATTCAGTACCATAAACTTTTTTAAGAGGAAGGATTGAAGCTGAATGGGGACAGCACCTGCTCTGCATACAGGTTCAATCCCCAGCAGCATCTCCAGGTTGACCTGGGAATGTTTCCTGCCCAAAATCCTGAACAGCCACAGCTGCCAGCCAGTGTAGATAACATGACCTAGATGCACTAATTGGCCTGACTGTGTAGGGACTGAGGTTGTGGCACGGGTATCAAAAAACACATCCCAGTGCCATTAACCTTAGTGGGAGGATGTAGAGTCCGCAAAGCTGCCTGGTGTGGCTCTGGGTCAGTTGCCACTCCTCTGCCTGACTTTCTTTGCGGGGTTGTTGAAAAGCAGGGTGGATGGCAAACGGAGCTTTGAGTATTTTCCAGAAGAGGCTGGCCGTGTGATGCAAAGAAGGAACAAAACTCTCCCTCCGCTTGGCCAGCCACTCTCAGGAGCACCCCATGGATCACTGCCACTCACAAGAGTCCAGAGAATGAGGGCTTCAGTCTTCACCCACTTGGCTGGCTCTCAGCTGACCAAACTCACTTCCAAACAGCTGTGCTGGCAGGAGCAGATGGATGTCACAGTCCAAAACTTATGGAGGGCACCAAGATGGTGAAGGGCTGCTCTGGACTCTGGATCATAGCACCCTACAATTGTAGAGTTGGATGGGACCCCATGGATCATCTAATCCAACCAGGAATCACAGGATCTTGGTCACCCTTGTGGGTGAGAGAACTTCTGAGAACTTGCTTCTGGCAAAAAAGAAGAGGCAGCTACATTTTGTGGTGTTGTGTGTGACAGGGTTGGACCAAAGCGAGCCCAACTCTGCCCATCCTTCATCCATTGCTCTAAACGACTGTCATCAGTGGGGGCAGGGTGGGGGCAAAGGAAGAATCCTCAGATGCAGACCAAAAGCAATGCTTAAAAACATACACCAAAAAAGCCTAAGAATTGAGATAGACTACCTCCGGAGCTGGAGGTTCCATGAGAACACCAGAAGAGCCCTGCTAGGTGAGGCCAGTGGCCCATCTAGCCCAGCATCCTGTTTTTACAGTGGCCAACCAGATTCCTGCATGGGAAGCAAGAGCCCTCTCCCCTCCTGAGGTTTCCAGGTGTTCAATCACTAATGCTCTCTTCCCTGAATTTGTCCATCTCTCTTTTAAAGCCATCTAAATAGGTGGCCATACCTGCCTCCCACAGGAGGGAGCTTTGCAGTTTAAATGCATTACTTTTATCCACTCTGAGTCCAACTTTCAGCTTCATTGGTTGCCAACGAGTTCGACTGTGTTAAAGGATTGTGGGATCGCCTGGGGAAGCCCCCCCCCCTTTTGGGGGCACCCAGCCAACTTGCTATCAAGGGGGGTGGGGCGGGAAAGCAGTCGCCCGGAGTAGAGGGCTACTAGCCGAGGAACGCGCTGCAGCAAGGTGCCGTTGGGGAGACAACATCTTCCCTTCCTGGGGAATCCAATACTGAGCACACCTGCCCGGGCTGTTGCTAGCATCTTCTTCCAGGAGCGGGCACTGATGCTCCTCTTCTCCTGGCCCCTTTGGAGAAAGGGGAAGATCCAGGAGGGATGGGGAGGAGTCTTACAAACTTCTGCCGGGAGAGAAGCCCCCCTCCCCTCCAAGCCCCCCCCCCCCGCCGCCGGGGACGCACCTGCCTTCTCCTCAGCAAAGGGCTCCGGCCATCCCGGCTCCGAAGTGCCGCCGCCGCCGCTGCAGCGAGCTAGAACCTCCGCTCTCCTCTCCCAGCTGAGGCGCGTGAGTGGTGCGCCTGGGCGGCGGCAGAGGCAAAGCCTCGCCAGGCGGCCAGTCGCCTGCCAGGCCCAGCGCAGTCGGGGAGGAGCCCAGACACCGCCCCCAGTAGCCTCAGAGTAGGGATGGGAGCAAGAATTGCACTGGGGGAAAGGTGATGTTTTGATTTTATTTCCTCCCTCTTTTCTACCCCCAATCTCTCTCTCACTCTCTCTCACACACACAGCCAGAACTCGTGGGGATCCAGTGAAGCTGAATGTTGGGAGGTAGTAATTTATTCCATTTCTATCCCAGCTGCTTCTTCAAGGAACTCAAAGTGACAAGGCTAGGTGGTTCTCCTCGTCTTAGTTGACTCCCCACAACAGCAAGCCTGGGAGACAGCGACTGTTTCCCAGGGAGCTTCAGGACAGATAAAAGAAAGTCCTTCTTTAGGTAGTGCCTAGTTAAACTGCGGAACTACCTCCCGCAGGAGTCAGGGACCCACCAGTTGAGAGTGGCTTTAAAAGAGGATTTGAGAGCTGCCAATGGCTGTGCTTTGCCTTAACAGGGGCAGCAATGCTTCTGAATACCAGTTGCTGGAAGCCACAAGATGGGCTAACAGCCATCAATAGCCCTCCATGAATTTGTCTAATCTTTCCTTACAGCCATCCAGGTTGGCCATCCCTGCCTCCTGGGGATTGAGTTCCATTGTTTAACTACTATGTGCTGTGTATCATAGAGCAGTAGAGTTGGAAGGTACCCCAAGAGTCATCTAGTCCCTGCAATGCTAAACCTGTGGGCTTTTGACAAAGTATACAGGTTTTTTACAGTGGGCTGAGTCAGGCAGCCAGAGCAGCAAAGAGAGAGAGAATAGAACAACAAGAACAAAACACTCTCAGACAAGAAACAAACTCAAAAATCTGCACATTCTTCGCATTTTGCACCAGCCCCACGCATAAACCTCTTTAGAGACAAGGGAGCCTTCTAGGGAGCTGGCTGGCTATCATTCTCCAGCTATGGGGAGAGGTGGACTCCAGCCCCAAATCCCCCTCTTTTTCCTTCTGGTTTTGATGGAGCAGATCAAGACCTTTGCCTTCTGGGAATATATGGCTCGCAGCTGAGTAGCCACAAAAGGTTATGTTGGCCAGAGCACCTTTGGACCCCTATGGGATCAGGGATGGGGTGGGGGGAAGGAATCTCTCTTCCAAGTACTAAAGATCCCACAAGCCCCACACTCCATTGTTACTCAGAGCAGCACCTTACTATGGCTGCCCCTGTTCTCAGAAACGGTGCCTCTCTCAAGATATGGCTGGCACCCCCAAGCAGTGTTCTGGAAACACTGGGATACATTTGTGTTCTAACAGGCTTTCCCAGCTGGGTGGGCAGCTCTCTGCTACGGATGTCCACTTGGCATTCATGGAATCATACTGTAGTTTTGGAAGGGACCCGTCCAATCCCCTGCAATTCAAGAATTGCAGCTAATCAGCCCCACCCTCCAAAGGGTGCTTTTTGCTCCTTACTGACACCCCAGGTCAGTGGCAGTTTCTCCATATGAACTCATTACGAACCTGCCTTAGTTCAGTTTAACTAACAGGTGCAAAACCAGCCATCCTTGCAGGGCTGCAGCACGATTGCTGCCAGCAGTAAGGCCTTGCTGGCATTTAACACCTGTGCTCAAAGATCTGCACTTGTTGCCAATATACTACTGGGCCAAGTTCATGGGGTTACTGTCAGGACCAGTTTGGTCCTTCACAACATGGGACCAGTTTGCCTGCTAAAGCATATATATGCCCATATATAGGTCCATTTACTCCATATATATATATGTCCACTTCAGTCCGTGGAACTGGCTACAGGTAATACCCAATCCTCATTTGTAAACTTGATTGTTTAGTGTGGCAGCACTTCAGAACTCCCCCCTATTGATATCAAGCAGGTGCCTTCACTGTATTCTTCTCAATCCAGAAGACTCTTTGTGTGTTCCTATGGAACCTACCAGTCCAGAGGCTGTCCACCTAGATACCTAGCTTCTTAGGGGCATTTGGCCACCATGAGAACAGGATGCTGGACAAGATGGGCCACTGGCCTGATCTGGCAGGCTCTTCTTATGTTCTTAGGACGGTCCAAAAGCACCTTTAAGAAATCATTAGCAAGCCTCATTCTGGGATCAGGGGTGAGGCTTCATCTCTGCAAGGAGAGGCAGCAAAGAGCGAACATTTGCAACCAGGCAGCCATCAGTGACAAGGGTGCCCTTTGCCATCCACATGGGAAAGGCAGCCTGCCACTCAGTGTGTGCATCAGCCACCAACCACCCTCAATCCAGATGTCAAAGTGAGCCCACAACTCTTCTGTCAACCCCCCCCCAACTGCTGGAGATAGGCCAGTAAGGAGCCAGCGACTGCAGGGACCAGGAGGCATCTCACATCCTTCCCACATGGATCCATCAATGGAAAGGGCAACCTTGCAAACTGAGCAAGGAAGTTGGTAAAGAAAAGTTTCTCTTCCTCTCTCTTATCATTCACTAGACAACCAACAAAGCTGAATATTGAGAGATTCACGATGGATAAAAGGAAGTCCGCTTCTCAGAGTTAAACTCTGGAACTCACTTCCGCAGGAGGTCCTCTAACCCAGCTTTCTGCAAAGAAGTTTAAAAACCCTTTCCTTAAAAACAGGGTACTTTAGCTGGGATTCCTGCATCGCAGGGGGTTGGACTAGATGACCTTGGGCTCCCTTCCAACTCTACAATTGATTCAGTGAAAGGCCTGTCAGGATGAAACAGTTGCCTGCTGGTGGAATGTCATTAAAGGGGGAGTTAGTTTAGCTTCTCTAGGCAGGGAGTTCCAAAGTTGTCTGGGAGCAGCCAGCACTGAGAAGGCCCTGTCCCACGCCCCCCACCAAACAGCCCCAGGAGTGGGTCAGGATGGAGGGAAGGGCCTCCCCCATAGATCTCAGAGCCTAGGCAGGTTCATACATCAGGATACAACCCTCCAGGTAGCCTGTGACTGAGTCTAATACAATATAATTTATTGGGTGAGATTTTATTCTTTTTGGAAAGTGTTTTATTGAATTTTATCCACCTAACCCAAACAGCAAAATAGAACTTCATGGGACAAACACATAAAAGCTAAACCAAGGCTTGCATGGGATGTTAAATTCACAAACAGAAATGATGAAGCTGGTTCTCTGGATATTTGTGATAAGATGCAGAGTGGAAAATGATTAGTTGCAATTCCTGCCTTGTAGGGGGTTGGCTATATGACCCCTGGGATACCTTCCAACACTACAATTCTATGATTCTAGCATTTAATAAAAGTACTATCATAAGAAATGGGAGGTGAAAGAACACAGATTAACATATATTTGTAAATTCTGCCATCCTACTGATAAAGATTGCACTTCCTATTCTCATGTTTATAATTTATATTTCTGTATATATATTTTTCTAAGCAAAGATGAATGAAACTCGAATCCACCCAATCACCCCCCCCCCAGTTTCAATAAATAAATAATTTGCAGAAGCTTGATCTGATAAACAATGGCGGTTAGACAACTTCATTTTGCAAAATTAGAGATAAGATAGCACAACATCTTGAATTTTTTTTTAGTCAGAATATTATGCCAGAGGAAACCTGGCTGGTAGTCTGGGATGCAGCGAAAGCCCATATTCATGAATTTTTGATTTAAAAACCCCCATATGAATGGAAACAGTTTTCCCAAATGGAAAGAGATTTAATTCAAAACAATCATATAAAAAGAAACAGTCCCTACTCAGCCATGAAACTCACTGGGTGACCTTGGGCCAGTCACCATCTCTTAGCCTAACCTACCTCACAGGGTTGTTGTGAGGATGAAATGGGGAAGAGGAGAATCAGGTACACCACTTTAAATTCATTGGAAGAAAAAGGTGGTATATAAATGTAATAAATAAGTAAGTCACAAACGAAGACATGATCTGGAGGCAGTGGAACAATTAAATTTCATAATATTGATGTATCAATAACTTCAAACTGAAAAATTCAAAAAACACATTTGATCAAACAACAATTGTTTGAACATAGTAACACAGACCGTCTAAATTGCATTCATTATCAACTAAAAGATAGACGAGCAAAAACCATAATTGCATCTATAGAACATAAAAATAAAAGGGCAACTCTTCAGCAGAAATAGCAAATTCTTTTCAACAATTCTATCAATATTTAGATATACCAGAAACCCCAACCAACCCAAGAACAGATTGATAAAGCCTTTATAAACATTCTGATGCCTAAAGTTTCAGCTTAAGTTCCCAAAGTCTTGGAATCAAAAGTCACTGAGGAAGAGGTACATAACATAAGGTAATTTTTTTCAATGCATATGGGCCAGATGGCTTGACCAGCAAATTTGATAAACCTTTTCCCAATAAAGTAACATCTTACTATACAACAATGCATCTCTCTCATTAAAAAAAACACCTCCAGGATTCATGATCAGAAATTATAATTAATTTTATTCCTAAACAAGATAAGGATCCTAAACTACCCCAAACGTATAGACCAATTTCTTTACTAAACCAAGATGCCAAAATGGTCCTCCATAACTGCTAAGTGTACATAAATATGTAAATCCAGATCAAACTAGTTTTATAAAAAAATAGGAGATTACAATATAACAAAACTGAAGTATCGGTTGAATTAAGAAAGATATGAAAGCAAAAATCACTTTTTTTGTTTTGGATGCGAAAAAGGCCCCAGAACCCTTCAATAAATGATCTTAGTGGCAGATTCAAATAATGGATTGGCATCTTATATAAGGACCCATGAGTGAAAGTTTTCATTACCAATTGTTACTTGTTAAAGCCATTAAAATTACCAGTGTGGTGCATGTCAAGGGTGCTCATTACCTTTGTTATCGTTTGCAAAAGGTTTCTAGAACCATTAGCAAGTTTGATAAGAACCAACCAAAGACTTCATGGAATTAACTTTGGCTTGCAAGAATTCAAAATCTCACTGTATGCAAATGATATAGCATTATCATTTACCAAGCTAGAAACATCAATACGAAATACATGGACTTTCCAAACACCTTTGGAGAAGCATCCAGTTACATGATTAGTACTTCAATAAAAAAAGTCCAATAAACTACTAAGGGGTTTGGTTGCACCCAGATTCACAAATAACCCATTGAGCATAACTACAATAATATAAGCATGCAAACAGATGACAACTGAAAAGGTGGCAGACACTACAACTCTCTTGGAGGGGCAAAATATCAGCTCTCTATGAATATTCTACCAGGCTATTATTCCTATTATCTGCTCTACCACCGGAAACAGATATTTTCCGAGCATAAAGTCTCTTTCTTTCTCCTCTCTCTCTTGCTATGCTTAACTCTTTTCTCCTTCGTATTATTTCCTTTTCTTTTTTTCCCCTTCCCCTCACTGCTTTTATCAACAAGCAAACCTGTTTGATGTATGACCATCTCGGCTACAAAGTGTAATAATTTTTTATGAATATTTAAAAAGAAGAAATGTGAAAGCAAGTGGTGTGCTGCGCACATGGCTTGCAAGATATACAGAAAGGCAAGCCCATAATTGAAACCATCAGAGGCACAAGGAGTACCAAGAGCAAAAATCTCTATATTACATCGAGAAAAATTCTCAGCCAATTACCTGTTGCTTACCCCAGATTTCTTGAAAGGCTTGTGGAAGAGACAAATGTCTATTTTTTTAAAAAAATGTAGTCAACAAAATCCCACCAAACACAGACAAAAAGAGGTTATTCTCCCTTCTAAATAATGGGTAAATTTCCCATGTTAATAGGTTAGTTTTCCATGTAATGCAGTTCAGTATTGGGGGCTTTAGCTGCTGTTCTGCACTCTTCAGAACTGCACTGCAGGGGGTTGAACTAGATGACTATTGAGGTCTCTTCCAACTCCACAGTTTTATGATTCTACAAGGAGGCGTTAATTTCAGACAATGGCCATATTAGAAACAACAGTCGGAAACGACAAGTGAAGCATTCCAGACACCCCGAGAAATTAAATATTTGCAGTTTTAGAGGCCTTGGATTGAATTTTCCCTCATTCCTATTTATCTCCTTAGAAGTGACAGTTCCTGAGAAATGGCTCAGCCAATGTCATTTTCATTACCTTGCAGCAAAAGCTCCCACTCCGTTAGCCACATTATCACAGAGGGTGGGGCAAAGCTCCCTCTTTGCGGGGGTCCAAGGAGGGCTCACCCACGCTGCAGATATGGAAAGACAGGCAGGTTTTGCACAGTGGGTGCCGCAAGATGGCTGCCTCATCGCACGTGTCCCCTATTATTTCTCAAAAGGGGCATCTCAGTCCCGGCAAGAGCATAATGCTAACAGCATGCTCCAAAAATGGCTCCATATCTAAACAATCTTGAGGAACACACATCTGCAAGCTGTCAGTGTGACTTCTCTGCGCTTTCCGTTGCCTATACATGGCCTTGCCAGAGAGGAGGGTGGCCTAGGAATCGCAGCAAAGGAATCCCTGACAGACAGACATCCAACCTTTGCTTAAACCCCGCCCCACAGTGAATGAGAGTTCACTACTTTCCAAGGCATAGAACCATAGAATTGTAGAGTTGGAAGGGACCCCAAGGGCCATCTAGCCCAATCCCTTGTAATGCAGGAATCCCAGCTAATGGATGGAAAGCCAGTTGGAATTCCTCACAAGAGCAATGGCGGGATATAGTTGGAAGCCCCCACCCAGTTGGGAGATTCTTGTACCTTTCCCGCACATCTGGGAAATCTAGCATGCAGTGTTCTCGAAGTGACTGGCATGAGTTTGGCCAAACTGCGGGAGGCAGTGGAGGATAGGGGTGCCTGGCGTGCTCTAGTCCATGGGGTCACGAAGAGTCGGACACGACTGAACAACAACAACAAGCATGCAGTGAGCACCAGGCACAAGACAGGCACTTGAATCTCACCTAGCATGGAGCAGGGGGTTCCCCAACAAAACTCACTTCCATCATATTTATCCGGGGCTGTTGAATTGTTGCCAAGTCAGAGGCAGATCCCCCGTGGTGTGTGGTGTGTTTATTTATAAACCTGTTTAATTTCCTTTTCTTTCCAAGAATGGTGACCTTTCAAATAAGGCCAAATTCAGCCAGGAGAATGAGAGGCGAATGCCCAATGTGAAAACCACAGCAGCAGAGAAATAGGAGGATGCCACATACTTCCACAAACCAGAACATTAGGAGAGCCTGCAGGATCAGCCAACGGCCCATCTAGGCCAGCACTTTGTTCTCACTTTGGCCAACCAGATGCCTGTGGGAAACCAGCAAGCAGGACCTGAACATAACAGCACTCTCCCCTCCTGCGCTTTTCAGCAACAGGTATTCAGAAGCATTGCTGCTACCAGCTGTGGAGGCAGAGCATAGCCATCATCACCAGTAGCCACAGGCAGCCACCTCCTCCATGAATTTGCTCAATTCTCTTTTAAAGCCATCCAAGTCAGTGACCATCGCTGCCTCCTGCGAGTGATCGTTCTGTTGTTCAGTTATGCGCAGCATAAATAAGTTTCTTAAATATGACCTGGAAATACCTCCAGGCTGGATTTCTGCTATGCGCGCTATGTGGGGCTACCCTTGCACTTGGACCACGAGCTGCCGCCAATGCAGAATGCTGCAGCACGATTGCTGATGAGAGTGAGACCTTGTCAGAATATAATGTCTTTGCTGCTCAGAGATGTTTGTCAAGGTGTTACTATTAGTATATAAAGTCCTTAACAACTTGAGACCAGTTTACCTGCGAAGTCACCTTGCAACACAGGTGGCCATTCATTCAACCACTCCAAATAGCAGAATTGGCACTACTACATGTGCCACATAACACCTGCTCCACATTGGCAAACAATCTATATTTTAGTGTGGTAGTGTCTGCACTTTGGAACTCCCTGCCTCTTGATATCAATCAGGCACCTCCACTGTACTCATCTCAGTGCCTGCTAAAAACATTCTTGTTTAGACAAGCCTGTCCAGATGCTTAGAAAGTGTGTTTTAAAACTTGTTCAGCATTTTAACTTTCTGTATATTTGGAAGTATTCTTGCAATTTTTCTAGATATTTAAAAACCATTTTTTGTAGACTGCTTTGAGGTTTTTCCTATAATCAAGCAGTGTATAAATTTTATGAAATAAGCAAGAATGAAATGAAAGGCATTCATGCAATGGGGTCCTTCACAGCAGATGCCAATGAACCTAGGAAGATGAGCAATATGTGAATTTTTAGGTGAGGGGTACTGTTCATGCCCACCTCATCTCCTTACCAGTTGGGACAGCTGAACCCGTACATCACTGGTTTCCAAAGGGGATTCGCTGGGTGGTGGAATCTTCCTGTCTGGGATGGACTGGCTTCCCCTGTGTTTCTTGGATCTGACCGGCAGCGACATGAATTCTTTCCCAGGGATCTCCACGTCTCCGTTCTGGTCCTGAGGAGAAGTGACAAAGAGGTCATTGCTGTAGATGGAGACACCTTGAGGCAAGGCAGGGGGCATTTCCCTCTTGTTGGGGGCGATATCCCCTCAGGGGTGATCTTCTGGGAGCCACATGACAGAGGCGACAGAGGTTGCCCCTTCTCCCTCACCCCCCATGCCCTGCCACTCTAGAGAGGAACGTCATTCCAGAAAGGAAGGAGAAGCAGGCTGAATGTGGCCTGTCATTACTGATTTATAATGGCTTCTAAGCTGTTTACAGGTATAAAATCCGTCCGTAATTAAAACATGTGGTAAAAGAATTCCATCAAAGCACTGAAAACATTCAGAATTAAAATATAGAATAAAACAAGCCACTTAAAAATCATAAAAAATTAAAACTTTTTTTTAAAACAATTAAAACCCATCAATCAGGAAGTTCAAGTACAGGGGGATGCTGGCCTAAACAGGTATGTCTTCAAGATCCCTCTTCCTCCTCTTCTCCACCACCAACTGATGCCTCCCTTTACCTTTTCTGATGGGAATCTCAGGAACTCAAGGCTGCTCATGCGGTTTCTCTGGATCCTCTTGGGCCTTGCCCCTGAAAAAGCAACAGGAGATGGGTGGGTGAGCTGGCCAACCACCGTCTAGATTCTACCTTCATGGCAAAACAAACAAACAAACAAACAAAAACAAAAGAAACAAAAGAAAAAACCACCCAGTAATTTTTTAAAAAAATTAACAGCAGAAGTCATTAATTGAGTTGCAGCAATATAAGGTCACCTGGGCAGGTGTCATGGATGATGCAGTTATCCAAATGTATAGAATCACAGAATTGAATAATAGAATTGTAGAGCTGGAAGTGACACCAAAGGTCATCTAGTCCAACCCCCTGCAATGCAGGAATACATTTATTTATTTATTTCACAATTTTTGCTTGTTGTGACTTTGTTTGTCTGTTTAATTGCAAACTCTATTGAAAAAAAATTTCAAAATAATTCCCAAGAAGGAAGTGCTGTCTTCCAGGACAAATGCATGTCCAGATGTTGAGTTTCCTGTATTGATTCCTGCGTTGCAGGGGGCTGGACTAGATGACCCTTGGGATCCTTTCCAACTCTGTAGTTCTATGATTCTATGAATCTTGAATGCAGTCGTCCACATGGCACCAGAGCAGACTTGGGAAATCTTTTACATGGCAGGATTTGCTTCAGTACAGAGCAGTGGTTCTCATGAGTGTGACTCGCCACACTGATGTGGCAGGACAGGATGGCAAGTGTGGAGGGGAAAATTCAAGGGCAATCAAAGAAACATTTAAACATTTCATTGTAGTATAGTATAGTATCAAAATATATATTTTAATTTGCAGAATATGGATGGATGTCTTTTCAAAATGAGAGCCAGAGTATCAAGAGATACCAAGGACAAATCCTAGTTGTGATCCAGAATCACCTCTCTTCTACTGTTCTCCACAACATATTGTTGTGAACAGGGATTTTCAACTCTGACAAATATGAAAGATCAGAAGAGAGGAAGGCTTATTTGTGCTGAAGAAGAGATGAGAGTTCGTTTGTCTCAAATCAGACCTAATATAAATGAGATCACCCGGCAATAGCAAACTCACACCTCTCATGCAGTTTGTAAGTATACTTAAGGCTCACTTATAATTGTATTTTGGGAATGATTTACATTCTTACGCAGCTGCATCATTTTATACTTTCTGCATGTCTCATGATCACATTCTAAAGTAATATATGTTATAAATTTTCTATGTCATAAATCAAGCACTGCTAGGAGTTGTTCTTTTTTTGTTTTTGTTTTCCAACATGTTTCTGTTTGTTTTCCAATGCATTAATTATCAATAAAAAAATCAGTGCGTGCAAATTTTTATTCTGAAAGTGTGGCCCAAGAAAAATGTTTGAGAACTACTGATCTACAGTATCATAATTTTTTATATATCACCTGACTGTAAAAAAGCATACCTTCAAAGCAGTTTACAAACAGAATCAAACAATGCATTAAAAAAACACACACCAACCGGTTAAAAACTACCATTAAAAAAAGCCTTTGTGGGGCAATTTTTGCACTATGACTCCCATAATCCCTGGCCGTTGACTGTGGTGAGAGTTGTAGTCCCTTCATTTGACGTTTTTAAGCAGAGGTTGTCTGACTACCTGTCAGGGATTATTGAGCCTCTCAGAGACCGGATCCCTCACGCCTTTTCCCGAATACTTTGAGAGCCTCTTGCATCAAAGACACTTCTCAAAATAAGCGGGAGATATAGCACCCCAGCCACCCCAGAAATCCCAGCCGGCTCTGAGCTAAGCTGTAATTAAGTCCGACGGCATCTTGAATCAGCCAAAGAACTGTAATTAAAGCAACAAAACCGAGTCCTTCATGGAGAAAAACAAGTGGGCCTGTCAAAGGAAGCCCACAGCTTACATCTTTCGCTGACAAAAGAGCCGGGAGGATAAGGCCAGCCGTTGCATCTTCCTGCTTCTGTTGGAGGCCACAGCCCTGGCAAGGTCACAGCCAAGGAGTTTGTACCAAAAAGCGAATCTCCCAAATCTGCACTCTTCAGTGCAAGAGGTGAATGGAAACACAGCCCTCCTTCCAAATCTGCACTTGCCGCAAAATTTATTAATTTCTAATTATTGCATTTATACCCCACCTTTCCTCCTCTAATGAGCTCAAAGAGGTTCCTCCCTCCTCTTTCAATCCCCATAACAACCCTGTGAGGTAGGGTAGGCTGACAGAGGTAGTGAGGTCTCTCAAGGTCACACTCAGGGAGTTTCATGACTGAGCAGGGAATTGAATCCTGGACACTCCCAGATCCTAGTCGGATACTCTAACCACCACACGACACTGCCTCATAACCCACCACAACCCCTATTAGTCACAACCGGCTCTGCACTGAGATGGCTGGCTGGGTATGGGTTTTCCTTTTCCTAGATGGGCTACCTTCCCAGGTTGAAGAGCCCCATCCACCTCTCATTTAGGTGTAGGCAACGTTTCCCTGCATTCCCTACTGGGCAACTCCCTCCAGACACTGTACAAAACTGGCAGTGAATGAAGCAAGGTCCAATATTTGGCAATGCCACCCCACTTCCTCTCTTCCCCTTGACCAATAAGACAGCTGAAGAAGGGATATAATGCTTGAGAACTGATCATTCACAAGGAGCTTTGGGACTTAATCTTAGGGCCGCATGAAATTAGACAGAAGGCTGCAGGGTACCTGCCCTGAATTGCAGGGGTTGGGCTAGATGACCCCCAGGGTACCTTCCAATTCTACAATTCTATAACCGGGAGTGCAAGCATATGCATCATATTTCCACATATTTGTACTCTGCCTTTTTCCTTGATAGGGACTCAAGCAGCTTATAGATAAAAACAAGAACAGCTAAAAACATAGGGGAAAAGCAACCGGTAATAAACAATTAAACACTGATTGAATTAAAACCACACACACACACACACACACACACACACACACACACACACTCTGAGAGAGAGAGAAAGAAAGAGAGAACTCTATTAAAAACTACACAAATAATTACAATAAAAACAGCATGACACCTGCCCTTTCATTAAAAGCAGTCAGTTCCCCAAAGTCTGTTGGAAAAAGAAAGTTTTCACCTGTCAGTGGAAGGATAAGGACAACAGTGCAGGAATCATAACTAAAGCTGGGACAATTCAGAGAGCCTGGCTGTCAGGAGACAAACAGGGACTTGTTCTCAGAGTAGCTCCAAGTAGAACAGAGTTCCCTGCTTGAAGGTGCAAAAAGTGGCATTTGCTGACCTGCGTCTCCTTGGAGGTGTGCAAACAAGGCGGAGAAAGGCACCACTTTAGTGCTGTGGTTGGAGTGCGTTTGTTGACTTTGAATGCATCAGAATACCAGCCAGCTCCCATGGCCATGCTGAGCACATGGAGACAGCCCTTTGATGTGTCGCGCTGGGGATGGCAGCCCGGCGTTCAGAGAATGCTTGCAGTAAATGGGATACAGAATGGAATCCCCCGTGGTTTTGTCTGGTCCAGAGTGGCAAGTGCAAAACAGCAGAAGAAGACCCATGTTTGCAGCAGGTGGAGGATGCCGTGGAGAGGAGGAGGCTGGCTAGAAGGTGCTTTGTGCGCAAGAAGGACATAACGTAAGAAGAGCTCTGCAACAGCAGCTAGATCATAGCAAAGGGGCCCCATATAGTCCATCATCCTGTTCTCACAATATGTGTATGTGTGGTTGTAAATGTATAAATGTGTATATGTGGCTGTAAATGTGGGATGGCATTCAATTTCACTGTACTACGTACAATGACAATAAAGTATCTATCTATCTATCTATCTATCTATCTATCTATCTATCTATCTATATCTACAGTGGCAAATCAGATGCCCAACTGGGAAGCCAGCATGCAGGATCTGAGCACAAGAGCCCTCCCCGCCCCCTGCCCCTGTGTGGTTTCCAGCAACTGGTGTTCAGAAACATCGCTGCACACAGCTGTGGAGGCAGAGCATAGACATTGTGACTACTATTCCTCCATAACTCTCTCCTCCACGAAAGCCCTCTCCTCTCGTCTTTTAAAGCCATCCAAGTTGGTCATCATCCTCTCTTGCGGGAACAAGTTCCATAGTTTAACTCTGCATTGTGTGAAGGACTTTCTTTTGTCTGTCCTGAATCTTCCAACATTCAGCTTCGTTGGATACCTGTGAGTTCTGGTTTTATCATAGAATTGTAGAGTTGGAAGAGTCCTTGAGCGTCATCTACTCCAACCCTCTGCAATGTAGCAATCTTCACTTAAATCATTTATGACAGATGGCCATCCAACCTCTGCTTAAAAACCTCCAAGGAAAAGGAGTTCACAACCTCCTGCGGGAGCCTGTTCCACTGTATAATAATAATAATTCTTATTAAATCATATTTAATAATTTTAATATTTATATTAAAAGCTCAAATTTGTCTTGCTCGTTTCTCATATTCTGTGCAATAGCATAGAAACTGAAACCATGAGTCATTCCCTCCAGCTGCTTTCTTCTTGTCGTTTCCTGCCCTTTATCAGGTTTCTGGAGCCCCACCTCGGTTTCTTGTGCATAGATGAAGCTATTATCCCCAGTACCAGGTGTTCCCCCCAGTGGTCTGTAATATTGTCTCCCACCCCCTCAAGGTTTAGTTTAAAGCTCTCCTGATCAGGTTGACAAGACTCTTAGCAAACACATTCTTGCTAACCCATCTCTTGTCAGAAGGCCTTCCTCAAGGAAGCAGAGGCCATGGTCCAAGAAGACAAACCCTTCCTGATAACATCACCTGTGCAGCCAATGGTTTACTTCTAGTATTTTCCTCTTTGCCTGGGCCATGATCTTCAACAGGAAAAAGTGATGAAAAGGCCACCTGTGCCCCAAGGCTCTTCAGCTTCCCGCTCAGAGTCTCATAGTCCCTTGTTACATGGCTGTGTCTGGCAGTACTGTTTGAATCCACATGAATCAGAAGGGGCTGTGGTCTGTGGTCTTCATGAGAATGAGGAAAACATCTCTTATCCAAGATTAGGGATTTACCCCAGTTCTCGGGAGAATGACACCAGCAGCAACTGGCCACACATTTCCAAAGATAACTTTTCATCAAAGCCATGCGGGTCATAAATCAAAACAAGGGAGGCTCCAATTCTGAAGCCCTAGCACCCTGAAATCCCAAGCAAGATTTCACAGTATCAGAGCTTGAAAGACAATAAAATTCCTAGCAGGGAACATGTTCACATGGCATTTTGGTACCTCCCCTCCAGATGTTGCTGACTACAACTCCCACCATCATTGCTAACCATTGGCCACGCTGACTGAGCTGGAGCCCAACATCGTTTAGAAGCCTGCCTCCATTCCTCTCCTTTCTGTTTCAACGATGTGGCCAAAAAGCCTCCAGCTAATTTCACCTCTGCACAATGTCCCTTAAATTCCACTGCCTCTCTGGGCCACCAAAGATGCATTTGTAAGCCTCTTGTTATTTAGTGCAGTAGAACCTGCACTTTTGAAGTCTCTGCCTATGGATATCAAGCAGGTGCCTTTGCTGAACTCCTTCTGGCATCTGCCAAAAACATTCCTGTTTAGAATGTGAATTTTAGCCTGTTTTAATATCTTAACTTTTTGTCTGTTTTAAAGTATTGTTGTAAACCTTTATTTTCTCTCTTTTTTTTGTAAACCACTTTGAAAAAATAAACAAAATAGGTAACTTTGCATTTTCTTTTCTGTTTTCCTTTTCAGGAACATTTTGTTCCTCCTGATGAGGTCTGAACATGGGAGCCCATTCAAGGGCCTGATGATTGAGGTCACTGCTGCCCCGAGAGCTCCAGATCAAGAGCTCTGCTGGATTGATGCAGCTCCCAATCCACTTCCCATGCCAGAAACCATGCACTCAAGTTCACCCAAGCTCAGTCCTTAGCGCTGCTCCTATCAAAAGGAGAGGGAGGCCGAATTGGACTCTGCAGTGCGGGGAAGTGCTGTCAGCGGTTGTCATCTGGGGTGAAAAAGAAACTAAAAATCTCTAAATGGCAGAGCTTGAATGACCTTTTAAATAAATACATGGCATGGTTTTATTTCATAAACGAATACTGAGGCACCTGAAATCTCCTGAAATTCCCTCAAAGATGGTCTTGTCCTCCTTTGCAAATGTCAAATATGTTTTTTCTAATACTGCTTAATTGACTGAGGGGTTGCAACGATCTTGGTACATATTATCATTATGGTGGGAATGTCAGTTGGTGCAAGATGTTTGGAATTTAATTTTGACAGAAATGATAAATATTACTAAAGAAATTGCCCAAAATTAACGTGATTGAATATTTTTGATGATACCAATGTAGACATATATTGTCAAAAGAATTTGTCTTGATACATGATCTTGACAGCTTGAATAGTAATGGCAACAAGTGGAAAACAGCCCAAAATCTTACATTGAGCACTCAATACCCCTCACTCTGGAATACAGCTATAACGGAGAAGATTATGCATAATCCTGTATCGATGAGGACTAGAACCTGCAGACACTTTTAATATGATTTGACATTACTTTATTCATAGACATTTTCAAGTCAACCCTCATCACAAGCCTGGCATATCTAGAATTAGATGATAATCAGATAATGGTCTTTATTTGCACTTCATTATTTTCACTCATGTGCAACTGGTCTGTAGCGTTGGAAGGGATTCCAGGGGTCATCTTGCTGAACCCCACAATGCAAATGTCTGGCTCCTTTCAGACCATATAGAACCCTTTTTCTCACAATGATGGAACTCACAGGTGGAGAATACACACACACACACACACACACACACACACACACACACACAATTTTTATGGGGCATATTTGTATGAGTTAAAACTTTGTTTTCCCTTAGGAGCAGTTCTCCACATGAGTAATTCAACATGCACAAGGAGGTCCCCAAACTAGGGAGCATCTCCATGCAAAGAAGAAGAAGAAGAAGAGGAGGAGGAGGAGTTTGGATTTGATACCCCACTTTATCACTACCCGAAGGAGTCTCAAAGCGGCTAACATTCTCCTTTCCCTTCCTCCCCCACAACAAACACTCTGTGAGGTGAGTGGGGCTGAGAGCAGGGGCGTCGCTAGCCACTGGGCTGCTGGGGGCGGCAAGCCCAGTGGCACCCATGGGGGCGGGGCGTCGCTCCGTGCGCATGACGTCATGACGCATGCGCACGGAACAACGCCTCCGCGCGGGCCACTTGGCCCGCCCCTCTCCCGCTGCGCTCCGTGAGCGGAGCCGTCCCGGGGAAAGGAGAGGGGTTGGGCCAGCGGGCCTGCCCCTGTCCTTTCGCCCCGGGCTCCGCTCCCTGAGCACAGCGGGCAGCGAGCGGCGCGGCGGCGCGTGGGGAGTGATGGGAGGGGCCGCCGCTTGTCACCCCACGTGCCGCCGTTCGTTCCGTCGCCCCGGGAGCAGCAGCACCGCACACACTGTGCGCCGCTGCTGCTCCCACGGTGACGGAGCGAGCAGCAGTGCGTGGGGGTGACTTGCGGCGGCCCCTCCCACCACTCCCCACCGGTCACCCAGGGAGGAGCAGCGCTGCAGGAACGGGGTGCTCGCTCGGCCGAGCGAGCACCCCGTCTGTGCAGCGCTGCTGCTCCCGGGGTGACGGAGGGAGCGGCGGCGCGTGGAAGTGGTGGGAGGGGCCGCCGCAAGTCACCCCTACGCGCCAAAATGTTACGCCCACCTAGGGGCGGTACGAGGGGCGGCCCGCCCCCCCGCCCCCACCCTATGACGCCCCTGGCTGAGAGACTTCAAAGAAGTGTGACTAGCCCAAGGTCACCCAGCAGCTGCATGTGGAGGAGCGGAGATGCGAACCTGGTTCACCAGATTATGAGTCTACCACTCTTAACTACTACACCACACTGGCTCTCACAAAGTCAGTACTGTGCCTCTGAGCTACAGCCCTTCCCCTAAAAAATAAAGTCCGTAATCCTTATAGTTTGGAGTAAAACAGGGAGCTGCCTTCTACCATGCAGGCATGGTGTAGTGGTTACGTGACCGCACTTGGACCTGGGAGAGATCAGTGTTTGAATTCCCCCTCTTGGCTAGGAAACTCGCCTCTGAGGCCAGTCACTGCCTCTCAGCCTCACCAACCTTGCAGGATCGTTGTGGGGCTTTAATGAGGACTAGGACCCGGGAGATCAGGGTTCAAAGCCCTACTCAACCATGAAGCTCACTGGGTGTGACCTTGGAGGCCAGTCACTGCCTCTCAGCCTAACCTACCTCACAAGGTTGTTGTGGGGATTGGATGGGGAGGGGGAGAACCACAAACGCTACCTTGAGCATCTTGGAGGAAAATAGGAGGGATATAAATGGAATAGATAAATAAATATATAATACTGAATCAGACCATTGGTCCCTCCAGCTCAGTACACTGACCAGCAGGGTTTCAGGCTCAATGGACAATACCTACCCCTTTGCCTGAAGATGCCAGGAACTGCACCAGGGACCCTCTGCAGTCAAAAGCTCTGCCCCTTCCCTTAAAGTGTGTTTTTTGTCTTCATGATTCTGAATCAGGCAGGTAGATAGGAAGCTGCCTTTTGTAGAGACTCACCCTGCTCTTCGTAACCGGTTCCTGCCACGGGGGTCTCCAGATCCTCTCCATTCTGCTTCAGGCCCAGGACTGCCCTCAGCTGGGCCACGTTCAAGCAAGCCGTGGCCTCCCCATCCTGATCTCCGACCTGAAAAGTATTGTTAGCCATCATTAATTCATGGAACAAGCACACATCTTTGGAACTCCTGCCTCGTGATTTCAAGTGGGCATGTTTTTGCCAACTGCTGCAACAGTCTTGTTTCAACAAGTTTGCCCAGATGCGAGTTCTAATTTGTTACTGTTTGGGGTGTGTGTGTGTGTGCGCGTGTGTATCTGTGTATATATTCAATACTGTAACGATATCTAGACACAGAACGATAAAAATACATTCAGCAGTCCAGATATTGGTCATTTCTGAGCCAGTAACAGTCAGGCGAATGCAATACAGCAAAGGTAGATGAATACAATACATTCCAGTAAGTTAAGATAGAATCATAGACTTGTAGAGGTGGAAGTGACCCCAAAAGTCATCTAGTCCATACCCCTACAATGCAGGAATCACAACAGAATAACCAGTCTACTGTTGTTTTAACTTTTTGTATGCCGCAAATTATTGCTGTACATTTTTCTTAGTATTAATTTTATTGCTCTATTTTTTCTGGAAACCAGAGGGTGGTGTGTGTCCGCCTCCCCCTTTTTCTTGCAATCAAGTGGTGTATAAATTTTAGGAAATAAATAATAAATAAATTAAGCGGCAGAAATGCCATTTGCTGAGAATTGCAAGTAGGGAGAATTCTGTTGAGCTCAAGTCCTGCTTGGGGGCTTCCCACTGAGGCACTGGCTTGGCTATGAAAAAAGGAAGCTGGAGTAGGTGGACCCCCACCTTTGCCTAATCCAGCTCCAGGGCTCTTCTTATGCCCTCATGGAACCTCCAGGTTCAGAGGCAGTCTATCTAGAGTGTAAAGCTCTGAAATGTACAAGAATCTGGATTGCCTTCCCCAGTGTGGCAGCCAAACCTATTTGGTCTTCTTTTGAAACGGAGCCAGGAAGCAAATGTGTTAGCATACCCGACTTCAAGCCAGTTCTGCCATTATATGATTTAGGGAACTCTCCTCTTCCTCCTCCTCCATCCAAGCCCTTACCCAGCTACCCACCTCCGTGAAACCTCCCATTGTTCTCTCCCCATCTGTTGCTGAGTAATCTGTGCTACCCAGAGGACAGGAAAGTGTATTTATCTGGAACAGCTGAAGGGTTAATAATAGGGGGTGTAACACTGATGAGAAGGTCCTCTGGCTTCGCTTTCCCCTGACTTCATTTCCCATTTCATAGTATTGTAGAGCTGACAAGGACACCCACGTGTCATCTAGCCCAACCCTCAACAGTCATGAAAAGATCCTGAATCCAGCCATTGGTCTATCTAGCACAGTGACTAGCTCCTCCCTGACTAGCAGTTGTGGCTCCTTAAGAGCTTCAGGCAGATTTATTTCCATTCGCTAAAACTAAGGAATATTCTACTCATAGTTCTGAATAAAGGGCTGAATTGTAATGGTACAGAGGAAGATACCAGGTCAGGACATTGGTCCACTGAGTTCAGTATTGTCCACATTGACTGGCAGCTGTGGCCCCTTGAAGCTTCAGGCAGGAGTCATTTCCCAGTCCAGCTTGGAAAATCCAGAAGGGATTGGATCCAGGACCTTCTGCATGCAAAGCAGGTGCTCTGCTACTGAGCTAGGGCCCTTCCCCTTAACATAAAGGAAAGTCCTAGTCCTCATGGTTCTCAATAAATAGGAACCTTGGACTTTCTGCATGCAAAGCAAGCGCTCTACACCACAAGCTACATTGCCACCATCTCAATATATAGGGTAAGCAGCCTCATATAACCAGTCTGCTTGTGAGCTCAATTAATACATGGAGGGGTTAAGGCCATGGAATAAGCTGTCCTGCCAGGCTCTGCCTATGTCACTTCCCCTTGCCTTCCCCTCACCTTGGGAGGAAATGGGCAACTAAATCTTTTGTTATACTCAGTCTACATATGAACTCAGTGTGTGAGGAGCTCTGAACTGCTCCCTCCAGCCTCTTTGGTTTCAAAATGGAGTTTGAAATGAGTTTTTTCCCTATACCAATAGTTTAGGAGCGTTTACTGTTTTGTAACCAAGCAACTGGGGAGGTAAAATTTTAAACGTTATTATACAGCTTATGTTTGCACACTTTTCTTTGCTGCAGGTTTTGTGATTTTTAAATCTCTGCTGGGGCAAGAGTACTTGCCCCCAACTTGGGTCTTGGCACCCCAGATTTCCAACATGAAATGTCCACAGGGCCTCATCCTGAAAGGCCAGTTTCTATCCACACCTGCTCCTTGGAGCTGTGTTTCTTTACCCTCTTGCACTAAAAAAACCCCCCAACATTTGTTCCCAACTCAGACCCCAAAGAGGGACAAATCTCTGCCTGAACCCCTCTGAGCTGTAGCAGTCAACCCTGTGGTCAAATAATCACAGAATTGTAGAGTTGGGAGGGAACCCAACCAGATGCCCAGCTGGGAAGCCCACATGCAGGATCTGAGCACAAGAGCCCTCCTTGCTCCCTGCCCCTGTGTGGTTTCCAGCAATGTTCCAGAAACACTGCTGTGCACAGCTGTGGAGGCAGAGCATAGACATTGTGGCTACTAGCCCTCCATAACTCTGCTCCATAAATTTGTCCAATCCTCTTTCAAAGCCATTCAAGTTGGCTATCATCCCCTCTTGCGGAAGCGAATGCCATGGTTTAATTCTGCACTGGGGCACCCCACTCATGTTACTATTCCAGGACAGTCCACTCTGCTATACTGAGAAATTCCTCATCTTGCCCAGTAGCTCCAAGTGCTGTTTGGTGGGCCTCCAGTTGCTGTACCTTCTCTTCCAGCAAGGCAACCAGCTTGCACTTGCTGCAGGTGTAGTTTTGAACATTCTTGGGTAGGGAGACAAACATGGCAAAGGTGTTGCAAGTCACTACAGCAGCTCCCTTGCCATCCATGCCCCTTGGTCCTATGTCGCCCGTGAGACAGCATTCCTGGCCTCCCCCATTAAATGCCACTGCAAACACCCCTGTTTACAAGTCCTGGTCACAAGCTCCCAGAGGCTGCAATTAGCAGTCACGCAATCAGCAGTAATCTAGCCCAATCCGCTGCAGAGCAGGAATCCTAGTGTCCAAGGAGCACCGAACAGCTGCTAAAGGTCTATGGACACCCCCAACATTATAAAATAATTAAATGTGACAGACCACCAACAAATTAAAAAATGCTTTTACTTCTTGGGAGATTTCAAGGTGTTTCTCTGCAAAGTATAAGGCTTGTTCACGGTTTCCAAGAGAGATGTAGGCATTTTCCAGGCTCCAGCAAGCTCTTCCTTCTCCCACTCTGAAAAGGAAAGGTATGTTTATTCACTTATGTTCCTATCATGCCCCTCCCTGCATAGTGACAACTCAAGGCATGTAGAGATTGCCAGGCACCACCCAGTCAGGTAGAATGACATATAGACATAGAATTGTAGAACTGGAACGGACCCTGAGGATCAGCTAGTCCAACCCCCAACAATGTAGGAAATTCCACATCCCTGACACATGGCCATCCAACCTCTGCTTAAAAACATCCAAAGGAGGAGAGTCCACCACCTCTCAGGGGAGTCCGTTCCACTCTTGGTCAGAAAGTTCTTCCTGATGTACAGTTTGTCAACTTTCCTGCATTCATTGTGAGCGCTATACTTGACCTTTGTAATGTCTTCTTTTGTAATATTGAAGACAATATTTTAGTCTCCCATTAATTGTGTTGCTTGGAATGTTTATACTGTACTATGTTTGATTTTCTTTGGGAATACTTTGTTTTGGGATTCTTTGATTTGATGTCCTAATGTAGGCTGTAAACAGAGGCGTAGGAAGGTCAGGTGGTACCCGGTGCGGAAAATTTCTTGTCAACCCCCCCTCCCCCTGCAAAAATGGTTTTACGTTATTTCATATTTTCTTACAAAGGAATAATAACAAGTAATAATAATAATAACCTTTTATTTATATCCCGCTCTCCCCGGCCGAAGTCGGGCCCAGGGTGGCTAACATCAGATACATAACATTGGTATAAAATCAAACGATAATTAAATTACCTCCTAAAAACATCTCAAAATCAGATTACAGTCTAATTAGATGGCTTTCCACAGGGTTAGGGTTGGGAACAGTAAGTGCTCCACTGAACTGAAATTTCAGCCTTCACGACATAGGAAAACAGCCAACTAAATAGCTATTTTGGTGGAGGAGAGTCAAGATATTAACCGATATGCATGAAATTTCATATATAGCTATATAATCCCTAGTATAGTAAGATAAGACCTTTGGAGCAGGCATTTTTTTAAAAAAAGTTTTTTATGAACCGCCCTAGTAGGGCAGTAATTGTTCCTTAATAATTTGTCAACCCCTCCATTATGGAACTTGGGGCAGACCGCCCCCTACACCCCCCCCCCTTGCTATGCCCCTGGCTGTAAACCACTCTGAGACTTCCCCTCTTGCTCCCGAAACAGGGTTGCATGTATGGAGAGAACCCCTGAAACAGCCTTTGAGGTGATGGGAAGTGGAATTTCCCCATCTGCACAAGTTTAGTATTATGATGCTGAATTCCACAAGTAATTTCTTACTTCAATAAGACATAGAGTTTGTCAAGTTCAACTCCATACAAAATCTCTGTCTCCCCCTTGTGGCCTAGCTGGCTATCGACATGTGTGTAGATATATCCCAATTCAACCCTTATTCGCCCACCTGCTAATAAACAACAACAACAACAACAACAACAACAACAACAATCTTATTAGATTTATATACCACCCTTCTAAGGGCAGTTGACAGAATAAAAAACAGGATAAAAACAAGTAATTAAGTAAAACAAAACCGCCAAACAATAACCGCCCCGCCCCAGTCCCACAGACAAATTTAAAAGGCTGTGCAATATTAATCAGCAAAAGGCCTAGTTGAAGAGGAACATTTTCACTTGGCACCTAAATATATATGATGAAGGCACCAGGCAAACCTCCCTGGGGATTGCTTTCCACCAACAGGGAGCCACTGCAGAGAGGGCCGTTTCTCATGTTGCCACCCTCTGGACCTCTCAAGGAGGAGGCACACGAAGAAGGGCCTCAGATTATGAACACAGGGCCCGAGACGGTTTATATGGGGGAGAGGCGGTCCTTGAGGTATTGCAGTCCTGAGCTCCTAGATTCAATATATTTAACTATGAAACAAATGTAATACACATGAAGCATGGCACAAAAAATATTCATAATTCATGTTTAATGTTCCCCATCCCCCTTGAAAATAGCCAAGGGCTGTCAAAATGGCATCGTGGGCCACTCGCAGTTCATGGGCCATGGGAAGAACCGCCCTAATCTCTCCCTGCAATGCCAGAGGCATAACAGAGGCATTAAAACCAGGTCTGAAAACAGCGATCAGCAGAAATGGAAATACTCATTTGAAAGCACAGTTAAATGAACAAATCCCGCCCACCCTGCCATGCACATGGCTGTCCAAAGGGGGCTCATTGTAAGAAGCTCCATCAAGTCCCATTGCAGGGGGTTGGACTAGATGATCCTGGGAGTCCCTCCTTGGAATACAGCTGTAGGATTCTATGATATGATTCTAAGCCCGGCTGCACCACTGCCTCCTCACCTGTCTCCCAGTTCCTGGGCGATGGCCAGGTGTTTCAGGTGATAATCAATGGCCTTCTCGTAGTCCTGCAGGAGGGTGTAGGTGTTCCCCAGGCTGTAGCAGGATTGAGCCTCCACTGCTTGGTCCTTCAGCTGCCTGGAGAGCTGCAGTGTCTTCCTGCATTTAAAAGCAGATTCTTTAAAAAAATATATTTTATTAAACAAAATGCTGTAAACCGAAAATAAAGAGCATAAAGAAAAGGTTTAAAATGGCATAAGGTTGGACATGATCCTTGAAGGTGTTGTTCCAAAACATTACCCAAAAAGACCTGTTCTTCCATAAACCCACAGCATCCTAGGATGATTTCACAGCATCCTAGGATTGTAGAGCTGGTGGGAACCCTGAGGGTCATCTAGCCCAACCCTGTGCACGGCAGGAATCACAGCTAAAGCACCCTGATGGCTGGCCTGAAATGATGCTGGAACAGATGGGTCTGGGGCCTGATCCAGAAGGCTCTTCTTCTGTTCAGTGGCAGGGTAGCCCATGTGGGGCTCTCCAGGATGTACACAAGGGATGGGAGACCTCAAGCATTTTAAAGCCCTGTTTAAAGGAGCTGAGGGTGATGAAACAGTCGCTGAGACGGCTAGAGCGCCGGTGGCGGAAAACTCATTCTGAATCTGACCGGACACTGGCTAGAGCTCAACTTCGAGCCTACCAAGTGGCAATGGCAACGGCGAAGAGGGCCTTCTTCACCGTTTCTATTGCATCTGCAGAAAACAGCAGCAGGAGACTCTTCCAGGTGGTTCGCAGTTTAGCAGAACCACCGTCGTCATCGGGGCCTGGTAGGGACCCCAAGATCTCCTGCAATGCTTTTGCAAAGTTTTTTGCAGATAAAGTCGCTCAGATTCGGAAGGAGGTAGATTCCACCGTGGGAGCAGGGCTGGGGCGGGAGAGTGCTAGAGCTCTGTCTAGTCACGTTTCATGGGATCAATTTCAATCTGTTACCTCCGAGGATGTGGACAGGCTGCTTGGACGAGTGAAACCAACCACCTGTGTCCTTGATCCTTGCCCATCCTGGCTTATAAAAGCAAGCCGGGAAGGACTGGGCGATGGGCTCCGCGGGGTGGTGAACGCTTCCCTCTGTGAGGGAGTCTTCCCATACCCGCTGAAGGAGGCGGTCATTAGACCGCTTCTTAAAAAAACATCTTTAGACCCGGCCAATATGGCCAACTATCGCCCAGTCTCAAATTTACCATTCTTGGGCAAGGTGATTGAGCGGGTGGTTGCGGAACAACTCCAGGCACGCCTGGAAGAAGCGGACCATTTGGATCCCTTCCAATCGGGATTCAGGCCTCATCATGGGACTGAAACTGCCTTGGTCGCACTGGTCGATGATCTCCGGCGGGCTAGGGACAAAGGTGAGAGCTGTTTCCTAGTTCTGCTGGATCTCTCAGCGGCCTTTGACACCATCGACCATAACATCCTTCTGGACCGGCTAGAGGGGTTGGGAGCTGGGGGCACTGTTATACAGTGGTTCCGCTCCTTCCTCCTGGGCCGTATTCAGAAAGTGGTGATGGGGGATGAGTGTTCAGACCCCTGGGCTCTCACTTGTGGGGTGCCTCAGGGTTCCGTCCTCTCCCCCATGCTTTTTAATATCTATATGAAGCCACTGGGAGAGATCATCAGGGGGTTTGGGCTGGGTGTTCATCAGTATGCGGATGATACCCAGCTCTACCTCTCTTTCAAATCAGAACCAGTGAAGGCGGTGAAGGTCCTGTGTGAGTGCCTGGAGGCGGTTGGAGGATGGATGGCGGCTAACAGATTGAGGTTGAATCCTGACAAGACAGAAGTACTGTTTTTGGGGGATAGGGGGCGGGTGGGTGTGGGGGACTCCCTGGTCCTGAATGGGGTAACTGTGCCCCTGAAGGACCAGGTGCGCAGCCTGGGAGTCATTTTGGACTCACAGCTGTCCATGGAGGCACAGGTTCATTCTGTGTCCAGGGCGGCTGTCTACCAGCTCCATCTGGTACGCAGGCTGAGACCCTACCTGCCCGCAGACTGTCTCGCCAGAGTGGTACATGCTCTAGTTATCTCCCGCTTGGACTACTGCAATGCGCTCTATGTGGGGCTACCTTTGAAGGTGACCCGGAAACTGCAATTAATCCAGAATGCGGCAGCTAGACTGGTGACTGGGAGGGGCCGCCGGGACCACATAACACCGGTCCTGAGAGATCTACATTGGCTCCCAGTACGTTTCCGAGCACAATTCAAAGTGTTGGTGCTGACCTTTAAAGCCCTAAACGGCCTCGGTCCTGTATACCTGAAGGAGCGTCTCCAGCCCCATCATTCAGCCCGGACACTGAGATCCAGCGCCGAGGGCCTTCTGTCGGTTCCCTCACTGCGAGAAGCAAAACTACAGGGAACCAGGCAGAGGGCCTTCTCGGTAGTGGCGCCCACCCTGTGGAACGCCCTCCCATCAGAAGTCAAGGGAATAAACAACTACCTGACATTCAGAAAATTCCTGAAGGCAGCCCTGTTTAGGGAAGTTTTTAAACTGTGATATTTTAAATGTATTTTAATGTTTGGTGGAAGCCGCCCAGAGTGACTGGGGAGACCCAGCCAGATGGGCGGGGTACAAATAATAAATTATTATTATTATTATTATTATTTAACAACTCTGTGGCTCAAACAACATTTTTAAAAACAGGATAGTAAAGTGGTGGTGGTTTTCTTTTGGAAGGGAGTAGAGATAGTTTTCCCCTTCTAAACTGTAAAAAAGGTAAGCCTGCAGGAAACTGAATAGAATAGCCATGGCAGACTCCTGCGGCAAAGCACAGTCTTGCAGCACCTCAATCTATTAATCATTTTACTAATTATTATCTTTCATTTTAATAAATTTAATTTATTGCAGCTTAAGCTTCTGTGGACATGATGGTGAAGTGGACTGTGGTCCCCAAAAGCTCATGCAGTAATAAACTGGTGAAACTTTAGGCTGCCACAAGACTCTTCCTTGTTAAACTTATTGCGTTATTATCTTTATTCAGACCAAGGAAATGTTACCAAAGCGTGAAAGCCTTTCAAATTCTCAAAAGCCTCCACACTTATCTTGGTTGGCTGAATTAATATATCACCGTAAATATAGATTTGAAATAGATATCCAGGCCAATGTTACAATATTTAATTTTTTTTATTATCGTAGCTCTTGTGCCTGCTGAGGATTTGTTCGTCTGAGCTCATCTAAAGTTCACAGACAGGGAAACAGAGGAGATTCCTGGATACCAGAAGGTGGCAGCAGGATGCTCTGAATGGAAGTGAATAAAATATTTCCTGGATTTTAGATTTTTCTACAGGATGGCACGGCAGACAGGAAATGAACACAGTTGTGGCCAGCCAGCCAAGCAGTAATGGAAAGTGTTTCCTGGGATTGCATAGTATCATAGAATTGTTGATAGGGTCACCCAGTCCAACTCCCTGTGATGCAGGAATCTGCTCTCCCAATGCCAATATAATGTCTCTAGGGGTGTTCAACCTCTCTGCAGAAATAGCTGAGCTGTACCACAACAGGTGTATGCCATTTCTCACTTGTACACATTCAGAGTGGGAGAGACAGTGCAGTGCAGTGCAGTGGTTAGAGTGTTGGACTAAGACCTGGGAGATGAGAGTTCTGATTTTCCCCTTGGCTATGAAGCTCACTGGATGTGAGGACCTTGAGGGCCAGTCACTGCCTCTCAGCCTAACCTATCTCGCAGGGCTCTTGTGGGGAACTCAATGAGGAATGAACACAAGCATGTACACCCCCTTGAGCTCTAGGGGGGGGGAAGGCGAGCTATAAATAAATAAGAATAAAATCACATGGCAGGTTGAGAAGTGGCAGGGAGACATCTTCTTACTTGTAGTATTCTGCAGCGATGTCGAACCTCCCCAAGAAGATGTGGGCATTCCCCAAATTGCTGTGGGCTCTCCTTTCTGCTGCTTTGTCGCCAAACTCCTTGGCGATGGCCAGGCGCTGGAAGGGAGGCGGGCAGAGAGAGAGAGAGAGGTGGTTACGGCTGCAGCAAGAACACTGGGAAGTGGGGTGTACTGGTCTTGGACTAGGACCTCTCAGCCATGATGCTCACTGGGTGACCTTTAGGGAGTCACCACCTATCAGCCTAAATTTCCTAACAAAATAAAAAAAATTCTTTCCAGTAGCACCTTAGAGACCAACTGAGTTTGTTCTTGGTATGAGCTTTCGTGTGCATGCACACTTCTTCAGATACACTGAAACAGAAGTCACCAGATCCTTAAATATAGTGAGGGAGTGGGGAGGGGTATTACTCAGAAGGTGGGAATGGGTGATCAGCTGATAGGTGTGGAAAACCTGTTGACTAACGGCTGCAATTAGTCTTGTAACCTAAATTTCCTCACAGGGTTGCTGCAAGGATGAAACAGGGAGGAGGAGAACAATGGATACTACTCTGAGCTCCTTGAAGGGAAAGGTGGGGTATAAATGCAATAAATAAATAAAAATAAGACATGAGGCAGTTGCACTTGTTGATTTTATCTCCATTTTCAATTGCCATCTCAAGCAAATTTGTTTTTCATTTGTTTGGGTGTGTTTACTCGCATTTTGTACACAGAATTGTGTTTTTTTAAAAATTGCAATTTTGCTGCAACAATGACAACTTAAAATGCAAGAAGCACAGCTAAAAACAATCTCAAAATCAACTAGATACAAGGTAATGAGACATCATAAAGGAATTTCTGTATATACAGGAAACCCACTTCAGATTTAAATCGGGTGAATTATAATACACTGGTTTCCTATTACTGCAGCTATTCCATTATTAATTGTTTCCCTACTTTCTTCATTACAGGAATCAGGTGGTGATGGGTCAAAAAAAATTAAGATGAATTTGTACAAGTCAGACCATTTGAACAATTTAGAATAGCATAAGAAATTGTCATGTTTCTTTCGTCCCCTTTTTACTGCTCTTGAGATAACTCTTCTAATAACAACTGTATCATACCATTGGTTTAGGGATTTCCAACTTCTGGTGTTGAAATGTTTTGTATTTATTTGGACATGTTTGCTGCTTGGAGATTCCATTTTACTTTTTTGAACAAGCAGTTTATTTTTTTTTATAAATATTGTTACTTTTTGCTTTTTTTGCTTTTAAAAGTATTTTCGCTTTGGTATGCAAGGTAGTAATTAAAGGCAATGAACAGATAAAAGTTTCTCTCATAATGCTGCAGCTCATGGGCCTCCAGCGAAGCTGAATGTGGGAATCATAGAAGTGGAGGACAGAGAAAAGGAAGGACTTATTCAGGCAGCGCAGAGTTAAACTACAGAAGTCCCATAGGAGGCTGTGATGACCACACACTTGGATGGCTTTAAAAGAGGACTGGACAAATTCACGAAGAAAGGGCTGGACATGACTGAGATGTGGGTGTGTTACCCAGCTCCCCTCCAAGACACCCTACAAAGGGAACGGTGAACAGCCTTTGCCCAGAGGCTCTTCAGTTTGGGAGTTTTCAGCCAGTCCAGGCCAGGTTACTCTCTGCATGGATGAGGACTAGAAACATGCTTTAGAAAGAAAGAAAAACATTTTGGCTTTATGTCTGTGGTTTGACACTGAGATTCCCTGTCATGAGATCACAGCATAGGGGCTGGGGGGGGGGGCAGATCAAGGGACCCACAGAATGGAAGGCTCCCCCCCCCCCCACCCACGCAAAGCCCAACTGAGCCTCACCTGTTTGTGGAAGATGATGGCTTTGCTGAAGTTGCCCAGCAAGTAGTGGCTGTTGCCTAGGTTGCCATATGCCCGGCCTTGGGCAGCTCTGTCCCCCAGCTCCTTCACAAGAGAGAGGTTCTTCCTGGAATCCCCCCCAAAAGGAAAATGTTTTGTTGTTGTTGTTCTTGTTTTGCAATCAATAAATGGGGGGGGGGACAATGCGGAACTGGCAAAACTAACAGCAAAAATAGGAAAGCAACATGACGGCCTATTCATGGGAGAATGGAAGCCCTTGTTGCAATACCTAGAAAAAATATAATCAGATGAAATTGCAAGCAGGATTTGAAATATCAGCAGCGGGGGGAAAGGACAATATAAGAAATAGAGTAATATGTTCTAGGTGAAGTGTTTATTAGAATAATGTACATAAATGGGATGGGATTAAGAGCAGCATGGAAGAAAAGGCAGGAAGTCAAAGTTTAAAAGGGGAATGTATAAGAAATATGAAATTTGCAATTAAGGATTTTAAAGCTTAATAAATATGTGACATACACACAAAATGAATGGGGGGGGGGAAACAGCAGAGTCATGCAAACAAAGGGATAGCAAGGTCCAGAAGGACCTCTCCAAACTGAGTGAATGGGCAGCAAAATGGCACGTGCAATTCAATGTAAACAAGTGTAAAGTAATGCATGTTGGGGCAAAAAAATATCTCAGTTTCATGTACTTGCTCCAGGGGTCTGAACTGGCGGTGCCAGACCAGAAAAAGCTTGGGGTCACAGCAGAGAGCTTGATGAAGATGACACACTGAGTGGTAAATTCCATGCTAGGGATCATTAGGAAAGGAACTGAAACTGAACAGACCGGATCATAATTCCATTAAACAAATTTATGAGGCGACCACATTTGGAATATACTATGGTATGTACAGTTCTGGTAGCCTCATGTGCAGCAAAAGATATTGCAGAATTGGGAAAGGTCCAGAAAAGGGCAACCAAAATGATCCAGGGGATGGAATGATGACTCCCCTATGAGGAAAGGTCGCAGCATTTGGGCAGGAAGTTTATAAAATGATGTATACTAGCATAGGGAAAGCAGATACAGAAAAGTTTTCCTCTCTCTCTCCTAAGACTACAACTGGTGGACATCCAATGAAGCTGAATGGTGGAAGATTCAGGAAAGTAAATACTTCTTAGTTAAACTATGGAACTCCCTCCCACAGGAGGCAGTGACGGCCACTAACTTAGATGGCCTTAAAAAAGGAGTAGAGAAATTCATGGAGGAGGAGAGGCCTGTCAATGGCAACCAGCCCCAATGGCTATGCTTAGCTTCCATGGTCGGAAACGGTAATGCTTCTGAACAGCAGTTGCTGGAAACCACAGGAAGGAGAGAGCTCTTGTGAGCAAATGCTGCCTGCTGGTTTTCCCACAGGCAACAGTTCAGCCACTGCAAGTACAGGCTGGTGAACCAGATGGGTCATGGGCCTGATCCAGCAGGCAGTTCTGGTGAGGGGGCCATCCTCAAGGACCGAAGATCTCGCATGAAAGGGGGGCACTGAGGCACAGTGGGGGAGCAACAAGGGTAGCATCTTTGAATGAAGTGAGGCTGAAAGAGAATGGGGCATTTTTACAAAGACCCCGCAGCCCAGCCTCCGCTGGACATCAGGTGCACTGGAGCTGCATTGCAGGGAGTTGGACTAGATGAGACTACAATTCTGTAATTCTAGGCTGACTGCCTCAATAAGGGGTTGCCACTCACTCATAAAATTCGGACGCCTTCTCCAAACTCTCCTGGACTTCCTCGGGCAAGTGGTTAGGCTCCTGGGGCAAGCTCCAAGACAGCTGCTTCCCTTTAGCGTGGTAGACGTTCCCAATGTTGTACAACGCCCTCGCCTCTCCAACCTAAAAGAGGTGGGGGAGAAAAGGTATTCATGCTGCCTTAGGTTTCTCTCTTACATTGGTTGTATGGACCGGGGTCCTCATCCCTGTTGATTTCAGCATGGATGCATAAGAAAAGCCCTGCTGGATCAGGTCAGTGGCTCATCTAGTCCAGCATCCTGTCCTCACAGTGGCCAGCCAGATGACCCAAAGAGATGCCCCCATGCAGGACCTGAGTGCAACAGCAACTCTCCCACTGTTGTTCCCCATCTTCCATATACAGTGTCATAGTCTGCTATCAAAAGAGACAACCTTAAGAAGAGCCTGGCTGCTGGACCAGGCCACAGGGGGGCCATTGTAGCCCAGCACCCAGTGACCAAATGCCCCTAAGAACCTGGAAATTGAGACAGACTGCCTCTGGAACTGGAGGTGCCATAAGAGCATAAGGTGAGCCTGGCAACTGCTAGATGAAGCCAATGGCCCATCTAGTCCAGCATCCTGTCCTTATTGGCTAACCAGGTGCCCATTATGGAAAACCCACAATCAGAACCTTAGCTCAACAGCAGCATCCACCCCAACTTGTCATTCACAGGTAGACTGCCCCTGGGCATGGAAGCTCTGTTATCACTGTTGACATCCATATGAGGAGCCATGATGGATCAGGCCAATGGGTGTCTTCATGGTGGCCACCCAGGTGCCCCATAGGGAGCCCCGTGCAAGGAGGGCCCGAGTGCAAGAGCATTTCTCCCCTCCTGTGCCTGCTGTTTTGTGGTGCTATTTTTAGTGTGCAGGTGGTACCTTGTCTCCCTGCTCCTGGGAGATGTCCAGGTGCCTCTGGCAACAGACCAGGGCTTCATCAAACTGCCCGAGGATCTTCAGCGTATTTCCCAGGTTGCCACTGGCTTTGGCCTCTCCGATGCGGTCCCCAGTGGTCCTGCAGAGAGAAAGCAGAAGGAGGTCCTGGGTGGCTCCACTCCAGCAAAGCCACAAAGAAGACCCAGGCAGGGATGGGAAGGAATGAAGCTCCCCAACGGGGCCCTTCCCACCCCTTCTTTCTGTCTCCTCCTGTCCTTTCTTCCCTTCCCTCTGACTATGTAACTGGTTTACAGCAAGTCCCCCCAAAAAAAATCGTAGAATAAAAAGTAAAAAACAGACATTGATTAACTATTGTGGAATATATATTTCACAAAATGTATACACACCACTTGATTGTAAGGAAAAACCCCAAACCTATTTACAAAAAGGTAAAACAATAAAAGTTTACACTACTACACTTCAAAACATACAAAAAGATAAAATACTAAAACAGATTAAAATGCACATCCGCTTTCTAAGCACCTGAATGTTTTCAGCAGGTGCCGAACAGAATACATTGAAGGTGCCTGCTGCTGATTTCGTAGGCAAATTATGTAATCTTTGTATATTATATATATTTGTTGTTGCTCTCACCACCACCACCACAAATGTCTATCCATTTTTTCAAGGAAACTGAGCATAACAGCCATTCCTAACTTTATAGGCAATAAATTATACAGCCCAGAAGGGTAATCTAGTTCAACCCCCTGCAATACAGGAAAGTCTATAAAAATTATGCATGGCATGCAGAAATTGGACAGATAGAAGTTTCTCTTTCTCTTTCATAACACCACAACTCATGGTCATCTGATGAAGCTGACCGTTGCCGGACAATACTACGGAACTCCCTCCTGCAGGAGACAGTGATGGTCACCAACTTGGATGGCTTTTTAAAAAGGACTGGACAGATTCAAGGATGAAGAAGGCTATTGATGGATATTAGCCACAATGAAGGCAGCAATGTTCCTGAATACCAGTTGCTGGAGACCACAGGAGGGGAGAGGTCTCTTGTGCTCGGATCCTGCTTGCTGATTTCTCCTAGGGGTAATTGTTCAGCCGTCATGGGAAAAGGATGCTGGCCTAGATGAGCCACTGGCCTGATCCAGCAGCCAGGCTCTTCTGACACTCTTATGGGACCTCAAGAGCTCCAGAGAAGAGACTATCTAGATTCCTAGGTTGTTTGGGGTATTTGGCCACTGTGAGAACAGGATGCTGGACTAGATGGGCCATTGGCCTGATCCAGCAGGGCTCTTCTGATGTTCATAATGAGAGAATGAACACATACTTCTGGCAGCAGGACACTTACCTAGCTAGGGTGAGATCATGTTTGTGGTATTCCAGAGCCTTGGCATACTCCTTCAGGTAGAAGTAGGCGTTGCCCAGCTGGCTATAGATGGCACTGAGCGTCTTCAGGTCCTCTGTTCCCACCTGAACAGCCGCTTCAAAGAAGGCCACCCCAGCTTTGAAATCCCCGGCTTTGCACAAACGCTCTCCTTCCAGGGCCACCTCCAAGCAAGAGGCTTCCATCCTATGGGGGCAAGCATGTACAGCAAATATATTATTGTAATTATTTATTACTAGAATTGTTTGGGTTTTTATCTTGTTTTTTTGTGCACTGACATTCGAATATTTCTGGAATATATCTATCACTGTATATAAATATATGAGAAAATTAAACCATAAAACTGGAATGTAGCACGAGTCCAGTAGCACAGGGGTTAAAATAACCAAGTCTCAGGAAAGAATCATAGAATCGGAAAGTATCCCAAAGGTCATCTTGTCCAACCCTTGAAAATGCAGGAATATCAGCATATCTGATGATTCAGTCTTGTTCCAGATACGCCAGGATTGTGAAAAGGGTTGTTTTTGAAAATGATTGTCTCACTGCATTATTTCATAAAAGAATGCCAAATCATTTAAAAAGTGTCTGGAGGTTCTAGTCCTCATCAAAATCACAGTTAAGTGCAATTTTCTCTATTATAGCTATAGTCCATTGTGAGTGGTCCCAAATGCCCAATGTCAGATTTTGGGCTGTTTTCCATTGAGTTCCCATGATGATGTGCGCTGCCAAGATCACATATGTATAGCTACTGAGATTTGTGTCTTTTGATTAAAGGTGGTATATAAATGGAAGAAATGAAATGGTATGTTTTTACTGCTAACTCGTTGTTGTCTTTTCCTTTTCATCTGCTGTTGTCTACAATGCCTTTTGATTATCCATCATTGTGCATCGCTCTGAAAGCTCATCCTTCAAGCAGAAAGGCAGGGTGTTAATTTTAAAAATAAAATAAATGGCAAATGAGGACTTCCAAACACAGCAAAGCAGACACTGTTCATTGGGTGTCACATTAGCCAAAATCGATTAATCTCAACAAGCTGTGTTGATCAAACACAAGGTTCACTGTTGAGTAACAGAGGTTGGCGCGGGATGGGGAATTGATTGATTACAACCCCATGGGGAAGGAAAATGGAGGAAGGTGCCTGAAGGTCACGGGAAAGGGGACTTATTCGCAAGCCATGTGTAACCCAGAAGGGAAACTGCAGAAGGTCATCATTCAGATTCAGGATAGAAAAAAGGAAGTTCTTGTTCACACAATGCATAGTTAAACTGTGGAACTCACTGCCATTGGAGGCAGTGGTGGCCACCAAACTGGATGGCTTTAAAAAAAGATTATACATATTCATGGAGAAGGCCATCAATGGTTACTACCCCAGTGTCTATCCTCTAGGCCCAGAGGCAGTCTATCTGGACTCCTAAGCTCTTAGGGGCATTTGGAAACTGTGAGAAGTGGATACTGGACTGGATGGCATTTTCTTAATGATGCTGAAAATTGGTCCTCCAGATCTCTGGTTACTCCCGAAAACAACCTCTGCAACACCAAGCAACCTCTGGGCCACTCCTCCAAGTGTGAGGAATCAGAAGCTGTATTAGCTAACCATGGCAACCCAGAGAGTGGTGCGGAAGGCTGGCTTCTGGCTGGGCTCAATCCACCCATGATGACAGCCCTCGCCAAGTCCGGCCAGCTGCCAGGGAGCTGCTCTTTTCATCTCGCCGGGAACACGACGTCCAGGCCCTGTACATCCGTTTGCAGATCACATGGCCAGGATTTGCTCCAGATAATTACAGAGGGAGCTTCTCCTGTGCCTCTCTCTCAGGCACTCAGCTCCCACTTGGGTCTTTAATGGCAACCAGATGATCAACAGACTTTGCTGTGCAAGCCTTCCTCCCTCCCCAGAGTTAGCACAGCCCTGCAAAAGGGGACAAAAGTCCTGGCCACCTCACCTCAAAAAGGATATTGTAGATCAATGGAAAACAGCCCAAAATCTTACACTGGGCCCTTGGAACCACTCTGTAATATAGCTATAAGAGAGAAAATTACACCTAATTTGATATCAGTGACGACTAGAACTGCCAGGCACTTTATACAGGAGTTTGGCATTCTTTTAGGACATATATAGCGGACATTTCATTTTCAAGGCAACCCTCGTTACAAGCCTGGCAAATCTGGAACTAGACTTGATAATCTCATAATGCTGATATTCCTGCATTGCGGAGGGTTGGGTTAGATGACCCTTGGGATCCTTTCCAATTCTATGATTCTTTACTGGAAATTTGCTACCTCTGCAACTGTACTCATTCTACGTGCCTTATAGTTTTGTTTTTCCATCTTTTAATTTTCATCTGTTGTTATAATGGTTTTTTTGTTTTACATACATTATGAAATGAAATAAGAGGGGGGTAGTGGCGATGATGATAATGATAATAATAATAATAATAATAATAATAATAATAATAATAATAATGTGTTGCCAAAAGGCTTGGAGGATCCCGGAAAACTATGTGCTCTTTTGGCAGGATTTTGTCTTATATGTCACAAGTAGCTGTGATTCCTGCTTTGCAAAGTGCTGGACTGTTCTGGGGTTCCCCTCAACTCTGCAATTGGATGATTCTATGACCTCGGAACTCTCCTTCATTGGAGATCTTTAAAAAGAGGTAGGATGCTTTGGTCGTGATTCCTGCATTGTGGGGCATTGAATGAGATGAGCCTCGGGGGGGGGGGGGGTCCCCTTCCAACTCTACAGGTCTGTGGTTCTAAATACAGACACAGAGGACTCCCTCTCCACAGTACAACATGAAATTTAGTTCAGCCAATGGCCTTAAGTCCTCTCTCAACCTAATAGGAAGTCTCTCCCAGATATCACACGCTGCTTTTTTTTTGCACTTCTCTCCCCCCCCCCCACAATTGCATTGATTTGTTGCATTTACGTCAACAGACTCATGGGATTGTAGAACTGAAGGATCATCTAGCCCCACCCCCTGCAATGCAGGAGTAAACTCTTAAAGAGAAGAGAAATGCCAAACTCCAGACGAACTGAAGTTGACAGAGTCACCCTGTTGACCCTTTCCCAGCTGGCCAAATTCTGACAAGAGCCTGTCTTCTGTCCACATTTCTTAAAGACACTATTGTTTCTCTGGTGCTGCCACCATGCTTCTGGGAAAGCTCCTCTGCCCACCCTGTGCATCTGTCCCCCGGAATCCCATAATGCCACCTCTGTTCCCAGCTCACGAGTGGCCTGCGTGTGTTTGCTTCACTCTTCTTTGTTTAAATCGTGCTAAGATTTGCATCCGGCTTCTTGCAACCTCCTTCAGAAGCTGCTGAATACGCAAGAGACATGGAAGGATCTGGAAAGCGCTGGAGGTGGGAAGCAGCACCAATGCAAACAAGAGGAACTTAAGGCCTGCTGGATTAGGCCAATGGCATCCTTTCTTCACAGTGGCCAAATACCCCCATAGAACCTAGGAATTCAGTTAACCTGCCTCTGGACCTGGAGGTTCCATAAGAGCATTAGAAGAACCCTGCTGGATTAGGCCAGTGGCCCATTTACCCTCCTGCGGTTTCCAACATCTGGGTTTCAGAAGCGTTGCTGCTTTGAACGGTAGAGGCAGAGCACGCCAGAGATAGCTTTCTCCTCTGTGAATCTGCCCGATCCTCTTTTAATGCCACCCTACAAGAGACAGTTCTGTAGTTTAACTATGTCCTGTGTAAAATAGCCCTTTATTTTATCTGTCCTGAAAGCCATTAAAAAAAACCATCTATATATTTTTTAAAACACACACACATACACATAATCAGATAAGTAACTCAAATCCCATGATGGAACGTTGTTGGCCCAAAACTATGGAACTCCTTCCTGCAGGAGGCAGCATGGCCTCCACCCTGGATGGTTTTAAAACAGGATTAGATAATTTCTTGGAAGAGGCGAAGGCTGTCAAGGCTACTAGCCGCAATGGCTATTGTCTGCCTCCACAGTTGGAAGCAGCAATGCTTCTCAGCAGTTGCTGGGAAACGCAGGAGAGGACAGCGTTGCTCTTGTGATCGGGTCCTGATTGCAGGTTTCCCCAGGCAACTGTTCAGCCACTGTGAGGACAGGGTGCTGGACTGATCCAGCAGACTCTTCTTTAAAAAAAAAACTCCCCTCTCCCCCCCCCCCCCAATTATTTTTCTGTTTAAACGGCAGCCAGGAATTATAACAGGAGAGAGAAATATGCTCCAGTATCAGGCAAGCATTGCATGGGGCCTTGGGGGATCACGGACTCTCCTCTCCTAGCAAATTTTGTAAATCCAGAAGCTGCCTCACTGCTGGTCTCTGGAATGAACCCTGTAATTTTATGTTCGCTAAGTAGAGGATCGCAAAGGAAAAGGAAACACTGGCCCCCTCCAAAAGTGGTTGCTCGCCTCCGTTCCCGCTTGACATTCTTCTCCCCCCCCCCCAGGAGCCCACGTTTTAGGGACCAGGTTCCAAATTCAACATGGTTGTGGTTTCTGGGCCTTGGGGTGGGGCAGCAAAGCAGCTTGTGGCCTGGAGAAACAGCTGCCTGATCCAGCAGTGGGATAGTAGCCCTGGTCTAGGCTTCTCTGGCCATGGTAAATGGCTTCCAAATGGCACAGGAACGCAGGCCGTCAGCTCATTCCGACCTAGAAGGGCTGTAGCTCAGTGGCAGAGCATCTGTGCTGCATGCAGAATGCCCCATGAGGACTAGGACTTCCCCCAGAGAGCTGCTGATGGTCAAAGTAAGCAATGCTGGACTTGTTGGACTCAGTATAAGGGAGCTTCCTATGCAAATGAGCATTTCCTGCTCTGGCTGGCAGCATCAACAGTTCTCCAGGGTTCCAGGCAGAGAAAAAGAGAGGGAAGAGGTGACATGGCAGAGAGCAAGCAAGGCTATCAATGGATACTAGCCACAATGGCTATGCTCTCTCTACCCCCCCCCCCTTGCAGGGTGGTCTTCCCCTGGACCCAGACCCAGCACCCAAGGCCTTTTTAGAAATCCTGGAGTTTCACTGCAATACACAATTAAAGCACACCCCAGCATTTCTGACTCTGCAAAAACAGGCCCTTAATCATCATGGAATCATGGAGCTGAAAGGGACACCCAAGGGTCATCTAGTCCAACCCCCTGGAATGCAAGAATCACAGATTCTGCAGTTTTTCTGAGACCTTACCAGCACTAGAAATTTAAAGCAGGATTATATACAATTTTAAACAGCTGTGGCTCCCCCCCCCAAAAAAAAAATCATGGGAACCGTTGTTTGTTCAGGGGTTTTGAGTTGCCAGAAGGCCCCTCTTCCCCATTGCCAGAGTGGTTTAATTATTCCCCAGGGAACTCTAGGTTCTGCAGCTCTGGGACGGGTATGGGGGAATCTCCTAAGAACTCTCAACACCCTTAAACTACAATTCCCGGGAGTTTTTAGGGGAAGCAGTCTTAAAGTGGTATTGCAGCACTTTAAATGCAGGTGCAACCTATTGACTCCAGGATCTCATTAGGACATCCTAAGAAAAAGTCAAGCACCTCTGGATCCCCACTGCTGTCCAGCCCTGCTTCACCCAATTTATTTTGGGGGGTCACTGTGGGTTGCAAAGCATCCCCAGTGGTGCACCCACAAGCTAGGGTGTCGAAGGCCCCTATGTTTCCTGTTTAATTCAGTCCTTTATTTGGAACAATGAGGACTAGAACTTCACTGTACTTTTCAGAGGAAGGGCTGAGCACGCCCCACTGCCTGAAACTCTTGAGAGCCACTGCCAGTCTGTGTAGTAGACTACACTGAGCTAAATGGGACAGCAGTCTGGCTCGGTAGAAGGTGCCATCCTTCGTTCCTATTTAATTCACCCCAGGAGAAGCAGAACCTTAATTTATATTTTTTGGAGGGGGGAAGAGTTTCCTCTGCCCGAAACTCCGGATAGCTGCTGCCAGTGGGTGTTGGAAACTGCAGCGGTCCGACAGGGCAGACCCTCGGCTACCTATTGCAGCCAGTAGCAGAGTTCCTTGGGGAAACTAGATGACACTTCCCTCCACACACCCCAAAAGGAAATAGACCAATTTCCTAGTAATGGCTGAGAACCACGCAGAGAGCGCGCGAGATGCAGAAGGTCCTGGGGTTAGGGAGACCCCGCAGAGGGGAAAGGGGGAGGGGGCTCCCTCCGGCCCGGAGCGCGAGGGAGGCAACCTTTTTTCGTGGAAAACCTCCCAAGGCCCGAGCGGGGAGGAGCCCCATGTCTCCTGGAACCCGGCAAGCTTTCGCCCCTGAACGCAAAGCGCTGAGGGGGGCAGCGAAAAGGAGGAGGAGGCGCCCCTCGCCTCAGCTGTCTGTCCAGCCCCCACTCTGCCCTACCTGGAATGCAATCTCTTGTCGGGGGGCTCCGGCAGGGCGTTCTCGGGGGCCAGCAGTGCCATCGCTGCGGGAGGGCAGGCAGGCGAGCAGGGGCGGGCAGCGCCTCCTCCGCCTCCAGCCGGCCGGCAACGGCGGCTCACCCGGACCCCCCGACTCCGCGGAGGAAGGGCGACCCGCCCCCGGCTCTGACGTCAACGCCCACCTCTCCGCCCGCCCGCGCGCGCACCAGCCCGCCGGCGCGCTTTCGCGGGAGGGCGGGTGCCTATGTCTCCCTGCCTCAAATACAGAAAGTAAGCTTAACTGTGAGGATGAAGTTGGGGGGCTGATTGACGCAGGGCTATATTCCCCACCACCACCACGAGCACAATAAAATAAAATAAAATCCTCTTGGGTCATGAGGACTGGAAACTTGTCTTGAATTTAAAGGAATTGATTCCTTTGCAACGTCTTTCAAATTCTACCCCATCTCCGGCTTTGGGTTTAAAATTTACGGTAAATATGAAGGTCCCACTGCCTCCAACGGGCGCCCTCCTTTGGGGGTCGCCTAGACCAGTGTTCCCCAACCTTGGGCCTCCAGCTGTTTTTGGCCTACAACTCCCATCATCCCTGACCACTGGCCTTGCTAGCTAGGGATGATGGGAGCTGTAGTCCAAAAACAGCTGGAGGCCCAAGGTTGGGGAACACTGGCCTAGACCACCCTCCTTCCCAGTATCTTGGTCGCTGTTGGAACGAAACGGGCTCGATCCACGGGAAGAGGCTTGTTGTCCAGCCTCCCACCTTCCTGTGCTTGGAGCCCCGACGCGTGAGGAGAAGTGACTCCGCCTGGAGCAACGGCCATAGCCTGCTGTACTGCTGAACACACAGGGGCCTCGCCGTAGGTGGCCGCCTTTTCCCCAGCCTGGGCCAGCTAGGATTCCTGCCTTGCTTACCCGTTGGCTGGATCCCTTCCCACCCTACAGTTCTGTGATTTTGTGGTCTCCGAAAGTGGTGGACTCTCCTTCACTGGAGGTTACTAAGCAGAGGTTGGATGGCCACCTGTCAGGGATGCTTTAGTTGCGGTTCCTGCGTTGCAGGGCTAGATGCCCCTTAGGGGAAACCCACAAGCAGGATTTGAGCAGGAGAGCTCTCTCACCTCCTGCGGTTCCCAGCAGCTGGTATCCAGAAGCATTGCTGCCTCCAACCTTGGAGGCAGAGCATAGACAAGGTGGGCCATCAATATCCCACTTTTAAAGCCATCTAGGTTGGTAGCTCTCACTGTCTCCTGCTGGAGGGAGTTCCACAGTTTAATTAAGCTTTGTGGAATATCTATTCCCCCGGGGCCCTGAGCAACAAACTGAGACAAGAGAGTAGCAGAGAGGGAGGTGTGCAGGCTTGACTCTGCATGCTGCCCAGGTCCTCCTCCTCCTCCTCTCCTTCCAACAGAAGGAAGTGCCAGGGACTGGCAAGCCCAGGCAGGCAAGTGTTGATACACACAGCTGCTGTCAGGGAAAACATAAACCGGAGGCGTGTGTTGCCTGTTGCCAGCAGAGAAAAAGCTATGAAATGCCCCGCATATGCTCTCCACATATGCAGAGGAAGGGATCCCGAGACACATTCACTGATCCAGGACATGCGATGTTAGCCAAATCCTGCAGCAGGAAGTCACAGCAAGAGACAGGTAACCTGCAATTAAATCTCCTTTATTTTATCAGGTTTTTAAAGGGTGACCCTTGGAGTCCCTACAATTCTATGAATCTATGATCTGTTTTAACTGTTAAGAGCATAAGGAGAGTCTGCTGGATCAGGCCATCCAGCCCAGCAACCTGTTCTCAAAGTGGCCAACCAGATTCCCATTGTGGGAAACCAGCAACCAGGACCAGAAAACAAGAGCCCTCTGCCCTCCTGCAGACTATGGAGGGTGAGGGTGGATAGCTATCATGGCTAGTTTGTAGCCATCAATAGCCTGCTCCTCCATTAATTTTAAAAAGCCATTTAAATAGGCGGCACCCCTGCCTCTTGCAGGAGTCCATAGCGTTGCAGAGAGACAGATCCTGAAATGCATTTGCTGACCCAGGCATGAAATGTTAGCCAAATCCTGCAGCAGGAAGTCCTGGTGAGAAGCAGGTAACTCACAAAGAAATCCCATTTATTTAATTATTTATTTAGAGTCTCTGCCTCTGTGTTGTTTTAAAATATTGTTATTCGTTTGGGGAGGGTATTAGACTGTATGCCTGACCCATAGGAGCCAATTCCTGGGGACCAAGGTCCCTTCTGCTCCCCCGAATAAAAAAATTGAGGGGGCTGGCCTCCCCCAAGTTGATGGGTATTGCTGTGGCATGTGATCAATTATGTGGGGCGGGGTTTACCTGCACCCCATATTTTATTCAGATTGGCACTCTTTGCCTGAGCCCCCTTCTAATTCCTGGATCCAGTACTGATTTAATTCCTGGAATAGCCAGGCTAGCTTCCTGGTGAGGTAATGGACTAAGTGTTGGTAAAGGTAAAAGGTAAAGGTACCCCTGACTGTTAGGTCCAGTCGCGGATGACTCTGGGGTTGCACGCTCACCTCGCTCTATAGGCCGAGGGAGCCGGCGTTTGTCCACAGACAGCTTCCGGGTCATGTGGCCAGCATGACTAAGCCGCTTCTGGCGAACCAGAGCAGCGCACGGAAACGCCGTTTACCTTCCTGCCACAGTGGTACCTATTGATCTACTTGCACTTTGACGTGCTTTCGAACTGCTAGGTGGGCAGGAACTGGGACTGAACAACGGGAGCTCACCCCGTCGCAGGGATTCGAACTGCCAACCTTCTGGCCGGCAAGCCCTAGGCTCTGTGGTTTAGAGCACAGCACCACCCGCGTATGTATTGGTAGTTAAAGTAACCAAGGAAGTGGCTCTGTGCCAGATGACAAATGGATGGGTCCTCCTCCTTCAACTGCCTGGTAGTTAGAAGGACAAAAGCCACAGTTGGGAGTTGAGTTGTGTGAGATTGCAGGCTGGACAGCTGGGAGACAGGGCCATGCCTGATTTCTGCTTGAATCCAAGCCTGCTGCCTTCAGGGGTGTTAATGCTGTGAACCCTTCCATCGTAAGCTCAGACCTGGGAGAGCACAGGATTCAAATCCCCCCACTCGTCCATGAAGCTCCCTTGGCCTTGGGAGGATTAAATGAGGAATGGGGAGGTTAGGCTGAGAGTGAGTGACTGGCCCAAGGTATCACCCAGTGTGTTTCGTGGATGAATGGGGATTTGAACCCTGGTCTTTCCCAGGTCCTACCCCGACACTCTAACCACTACACCACACTGGGTCTTATTATGTATACTTAGTATATATACAATATACTATATATATGGGAGGTGCTCCATTGTCTCCCAAGATAGGCAGATGCCAGCATATATATGGTATAAAATATACTCTACTTATACAATATTATATATGATGTATAGAGCTCTGCCTTCTCGAACACCTGGTGTCCGCCAGGTGCGTTGATCTACAACTCCCGTCAGCCACATCCAGAACAGCCCTGTGATGTTGGAGCATATGTGAGCTGGAAATCCAGCACCCCTGAAGGGCACTAACAGGAAACAGTATTATTTTGCCCGGGCTGTGTGTGTGTGTGTGTGTGTGTGTGAAGTTTGCTCTTGGTCTGCCCTCTAGTGGCAAGAAAGGGCTTGACTCAACATGGCCCTGAGAGACACTTGAGAAGCTCTCTACTCCAGTGTTTTTCAACCTTTTTTGGGCAAAGGCACACTTGTTTCATGAAAAAAATCACGAGGCACACCACCATTAGAAAATGTTAAAAAATTTAACTCTGTGCCTATATTGACTATATATAAAGTAATTTTTCAATTTTCCCCACGGCACACCAGGCAACATCTCGCGGCACACTAGTGTGCCGCGGAACAGTGGTTGAAAAACACTGCTCTACTCTAAGCAACATCCCACCAGGGCGGGGGAGCCGAAATCCTCAGAGAGCCTAGTGGCAGAGGGTGGCAATAGGGATCCCTGGTTTCCAACAGCAGTGCCAAAAAGGGCACAAATTGACTTTCCAACACAATAAATGAAAACCTACCGTACATTGCAAGGGGTTGGACTGGATGACCCTTGGGTTCCCTTTCAGCTCTATGATTCTATGGTTCTATGTACCAAGTTTATTGCAATCCTTCCAACAATAAGGTGATACAGAAGAAAACTTTTTTTTTTTACATTTGCAAAGGAATGCAGTACCATCTGTGTAGTGATTTCAAGGAGTTTTCCCTAAGAAAACTGGAAACAGACCTTAATGGTTGCAGTTCTGAAATTTTATTGCAATCCTCAGGAACAATTTGTGTGCCAGTATCCAACTCCTGTATCTTTTTAAGCAGCTCCATAGAACCATAATTTACATTAAGCAATATATAGTACAATTCAGAAACTAATCCTTTCCCCCATCTACCCATTGTGTTTAATGAAGTTTTGAATGGTGCTAAGGGTCTCAGAGCTTCTGCTTCCCACTGCCAGTCTGGGCAGAGAGCACTGAGGGAGCCACCTTGACCTCCCCTTCGGGCAGCCAAACACCAGGGCCAGCTCTGAATTCCCCAGCTCCTTTCCTTGCTCCTACTTGCCTAGGAAGCTGCACCTGTTGGATTCCTCTTTTCTGCAAATGAGTGGGTGGGACTCTGCAATGACCCTCCTGGCTTTTCCCTTAGGCTGATGGAGGATTCCTTTGGGATGGACAAGACAACCCTTCACCCAGGATTGGGTCCTTGGATCCTGTGACTCTGGGCTAGAGGCTGGCCCCTCAACGAGACTCCCGGCTTGCTTCATCCTGCCAAGATCCATCCATCGGAAGGGGGTCCATGGAGTTCCATCCATCTTCCTTGGTCCCCCCAGCTGAAGGGATGGAGAGTGAGGGCCACCTGGCCAAATCTAAAGCCAGCATGCCAGGACATTGCCATATTGCTCAGAAGTTGTTGGAGGCTCTCAAAGGCAAGTCCCCTCCAGACAAGAAGCTGCAGGAGTTGCAGCAGCGGATACTGGAGCAGCAACGGCGGTGTGTTGTCCGTGCCCTGGGAGGGGGGAGGCCCAAGACCCCTTGTCCTGGTGAGGGAGCCCCCATTCTGGGCACAAGGCGTCTCAAGAGGAAGGTTGGCAAGGCGGCTGCCCACATTGTTGACACTCCAGATCCAGCTTCTGAAGGTGAGTTAACACAGATAATTGCTTTGGAATCACAGAACTGTAACATTGGAAGGGACCGCCAGGACCATATAGTCCAACCTCCTGCAATGCAGAGATCCCTGCAAAGGATTATTATTAAACGCATAGGAAGAGCCTGCTGGATCAGGTCCATGGCCCATCTAGTCCAGCATCCTGTTCTCACTGGTCAAATGCCTCTAACAACCTAGGAATCAAGATAGGTTGCCTCTTGGCCTGGAGGTTTCAAGAGAGCACCTGAAGAACCCTGGTTGATCAGGCCAAGGGGCCCCAATCTAGTCCAGGCTCCTGCTCTCACAGTGGCCATCCAGATACCCATTATGGGAAGCCCACAAGCAGGATGCGAGCACATGATCAGCCTCCCTTCTTGTGGCTTCAAGTAACTGGTATTCAAAGGACCACTGCTTCTGACATAGCTCTGCCACCCATGGCTAATAGCTGTCTCATGCAGGAATTTGCCCATTTTGTCAAAATTATTGTTAATGTTGTTGCACAGGTTCACTTATAAAGGCTGTGTGCACATTCAAAGCACATTTCCCCGTGCAAAGAATTCTGGGCACCGTAATCTGCTGACGGTTGTTGGGAATTGCAGGGCAACATGAGGTAAACTACAGTTCCCAGAACTCTTTGATGGAAAGAAGGTGCTGGGATGTCCAAGTGATAGCAGGATTCGGCTGCTGGAGAATCCGCCCCCAATATATATTTATTCGTGGTTTTGTGGTGCATTGTCAAAATCTGAGTTTAATGTATCGTGTGACTTTTCTCACTCGTGAAGGTCGCAGAGGAACGTCAGGAAAGGAGAAGAGGCGCAAATCGCACATGATTCCTCCCCCTGAGGTGTCTCAGAAAGAGAGAGGTAAAGTCATGGTGGATTGCGTGTGTGCTGCTTGGACCAATTCTTCATTCATTCATTCATTCATTCATTCATTCATACATACATTCCTGCATTTCATGCTTTTTGAATCCATGCAGCCAGGCAGCCATTTTTCTTTTCTTTTGCAGGACTTCAGGATTAACTGGTATTCCCCAGTTATTTCCCAACACAAGCATGTCCCCCACCCCTCATTTAATCCCCACACTAACAACAACCCTGCAAGGTGGTTAAGCTGAGAGGCAGAGTGACTGGCCCACACAGTGAGCTTCATGTGCAAATGGAAGGATTGGAACCCTGCTCTCCTAATTTCCCAACCAACACTCTAACCACTACACCTTCCACACTGGCTCTCTCATGAGGGTTAGCTATTGAAAAACCTTTCCTGCTCCGTGAATTTTTCCAATCCTATTTTTAAAGCCATTGAAGTTGGTGGCCATCAGTTTAACTAAGAACGACTTTCATTTATCTGTCCTGGACCTTCCAACTTTCAGCTTCATTGGATGCTTACAATTTCTGGTGTTAGGAGACAGGAAAGAAAACTTTTCTCTATCTATTTTTTCCCCCTATGCCAGGCATAACTTTGTAAACTTATCCCCTGTTCCTGCTCCATCAGCGGAGGGGGCTTTTTGCTTGCTGAACCCTGTATGAAATAGACAATAATTTTCTCCTCCCTCCTGCTTTGTTTTAACAAGTAGCCTGAAAAATGACTAGCGTGCCTCCCTCACAGGGAGGGCCACCGCCGCCACCCACATTCATCAAGGGAACTGTCAGCACCAGTCCCCAGGAAGGTCCCTTTCATCGTTTGTCAGTGGTGAGATGGATGGGAGGTCAGAGGTCAGAGGCAAAGCGCTTAGCATCATGATGAATTAGTGATTTGAAGCAGTTAATGAAAAATTAAGCCACACACTGGCTGTAAAATATTCATCTATTCATGGGAAGGAGGAGCGGGGAAGGAGGCTCAGGTAGGTGGGCAAAGAATCCTGGAATTGTAGAGTTGGAAGGGGCACCCAAGGGGTCATCTAATTCAGCCTTCTGCAATGCAGGAATCACAGCTGAAGAATCCCTGACAGATGGCCATCCAACATCCACTTAAAACCTCCAGTGAAGGAGAGCTTCAAACAAGGAATAGAATTCATGGAGAAGAGGGCTATCAATGGCTACTAGCCGGAGTGGCTCTACTCTGCCTCCATGGTCAGTGCTTCTGAATACCACTTGCTTCTGGAAACCACAGGAGGGGGGAGGGCCCTTGTGCTTGAATCCTCCTTGCAGGTTTCCCAAGATGCATTTGGTTGGGCACTGTGAGGACAGGAGGTCGGACTAGATGGGCTACTCTGGCCTGATCCAGCAGGCTATTCTTATGTTGTTCGCAACACTGCTTGATCATAGAAGAAACCCTCCAAGTGGTTTACAAAAAAAGGATAAAACAATAAAACTATCTGTAAAAACGATAATTTAGTACATCTGAAGAGTTAAAAATAGTGTGAAAATAGATTCGAACTCACATCAGCTTTCTAAATACCTGGACAGGCTTGTCTAACGAAAACTGTTCTTAGCTGGTGCTGAAAAGATTACAGTGAAGGTGCTTGCCTGAGGGAGGGAGTCCTAGAGTTTTGCAGGTACAAATGCAGCTGTCTGGAGAGTGTCTCACTCCTCAAAGACCCTTTTCCTGCTGTGTTTAATCTAGGAGCCCATTTATTTGGTCCTTCTGCCTGGAGGGAAGGCCAGAAGCTGGCCAGGAGGATCCTGGGCCAACCCCAGAAATACCCAAAGCCAGGGAACAGCAGCTCTCTGTGGATGGCAGCAAAGGGCACCCCAGGTATGGTCCTCTTTTGACATTTCCTCCTCACTCCCATTTCTTGTGAGCAAAGCTTTAAAAATAATTGTGAAAATAGATCTCCACTGAAACAAGCATGGTTTGTTGCATTGCTGCCTCGTGGTTAACTGGTGGTTTAACAAAATACTGTAAATACAATTCCTTGAAACCAGAGAAAGGGAAAGTGGGTCCTGTTTGTAGACATCTTGTTGGCCATGGTGAGGGCAGGATGCTGAACTGGATGGCCCCCTTTGGACTGAATCTTATGGAACCAGAGGCAGCCTTTCTTGATTCCCAGGTTCTTAAGGGTATTTGGCCACTGTGAGGACAGGATGCTGGACTACATGGGTCATTGGCCTGATCCAACAGGCTCTTCTGATGTTCTTATACTTTCCACAGAACCGGGAAAAGGTTTGTTGACCATGTCCCAGGTAGAACAAACCTCTTTAGGAATGAGAGGTGGCACACACTGCAAAGATCATGCCATGGAGAGAGGAACGGCAGAAGCTGGAGAAGCAGATGGTGCTGCAGGATTGGACAAAATCTGCCAAGGCTGCGGGAACCAGGAATATCCAGGTCTAGAAAGGGAGACAGGAAATCTGCAAAGGCAAACTGGAAGCAAGGGTAAAGCAGGTTGCTCTGATGGGAAGGAAACCAAGGATTCCCCCAAGGTCCACAGTGCATCTGCAGACACTGGGTGGATGTGCCCCAGAACACTCTCGGCCATCCGCAAGGGGAGGATGAAGGAGACCTCCCAAATGGAGAACCAGCTCAGGTTGGATGGACAGAGGAGGAGGATCCCCTACAATCTTGATGAGGTCCGGGAATTTATGGTGCAGAAGATGGCAGAAAGGAGAAAGATGGCCTGGGAAGAAAAGCGAGCTTTAAGGGAGGCGCAGGAGGCAAGGAAGAGGAGGCTAAAAGAGGTGGAGAGGAAGCAGAAGGAAGCCTTCAGCAGCAGCAACAGGAGGAGAAAGGCTTACACAGAAGAGGAAGTGGGCAGGAAGTTCAACCGGGGAAGCACGTCCACAAAGTACGCTAAGCATCACTGGAGCCCGGTAAGGCTATCAGATGTGTGTTTGAGTGGTGGAAAGAGTGGTTGGTGAGCTGTAATTCAGAAGTCCAAGAGAGAGCAGCAAAAAAAGGGTAATGCAGCAGGGTTCTGTCCTGGTTCCAGTGTTCCTCAACGTCGTTATAAATGACTTCGATGAAGGAATTGAGGGGGTGCTCATCAAATTTGCAGATGACAGCAAACTGGGAGGGGTAGCTAATGCTGGAGAAGACAGAATTGGGATTCAAGATGGTCTTAACAGATTGGATAATTGGGCCCAAACTAACAAAATGAATCTCAACAGGGACAAATGTAGGCAGGAATAGCCAGTTGCTCAAATATAAGATGGGGGAACACCTGGTTTGCCAGTAGTACTTATGAAAAGGATCTACAGATCTTAGTAGACCACAAGCTTAACCTGTGTCTACATGTGATGCATCAGCAAAAAAAAAACAACAAAAAAACCCCACCCCTCTATGCTATTTTTGGCTGCATCAACAGAAGTATGGTGTTCAGACCAAAGGAAGTCATAGTACTGCTCTATTCTGCCTTGGTCAGACCCCACTTGGGGTACTGGGTCCAGTTCTGGGTGCTGCAATTTAAGAAGAATATTAACAAATGGGAATGTGGACAGAGGAGGGTGACCAAGTTGATAAAGGAAACCAAGCCTTAAGAGGAATGGCTGAGGGAGCTGGGTAGGTTGAAGAAAGGGAGACTGAGAGGAGATATGATAACCATCTTCAAATATCTAAAGGGCTGTCCCATGGAAAATGGAGCAAGCTTGTTTTCTGCTGCTCTGGAAGGGAGGACCTGAACCAATGGATTCAAATGACAGGAAATGAGATTCCAACTGGAGGGCACCAGGTTGGGAAAAGCCTGCTCTATAAAATAATCCCAGCATTTTTGCAAAGTGGATGCTCTTTTCCTTTTCAGGAATTAGAAGTCTCGCATTGGGTCCGCCAAACATCACGTGCTCTTCTGAGGGGTGAGGTGGGGTTTCCCAGGTAAGATGGGTGCCATCGCTCCCATGTGCTGAGGAGTGGGATAGGATTGAAGCAACCAGTGCTATTTTTGTGTTTTTGAAAAATGTTTTCTTTCTGGTTCTTTTGTCTTGTCAGTGAGGAGTGTCGAGAGGCGTCCAAGGTAGCAGAAGTGACCGGAAGCTCAGATTTGGTTTGCACTAGTGTTAGTCACAGCCCTCTAAGGCTGAGGGACCTGGATGTTGCCCCATTGGAACTGTCCAGACTGTCCAGAAGCAAACAAGAGAAAGTCAGAGCCATTGGCCTTCTCGCCAGGAGCCTCAGTGAGCGGCTAGAAAATGAGACAAAAAGGCTGAGGGCCAGAAACAGGCCACTTGAATCTTCAGCGGACCAAGGGTGGCGAACGGGACCCCCATCTCTGTCAGAGGGACCTTCTGCCACCTCAAAGACTGAGGCTCCACATGCAGCATGTGAAAATGCCTTTTGGGAGCCCAGCCATTTCCGTAGTCCATCACTGCATGCTCAGGAGAACTCTCGCCTTCCAGAAGGAGCAGCAGCAGTAGCAACCCAGGCCACCATGGAGAGGATCTGGGCCTTCTTGTCCATTGCCAGAGTTCATGGTGAGGGACCGCAGTGGGATCTTTCCTCTGAGGTGGAAGAGCGACATGCAGCCAGTGCAAAAAACATCAAGGAAAGGTGGAAAGGTGAGCTGAAGCGTTTCCTGGGTTGCTGGTCCCTGCTCTACCAACTGAGCTATCCCAGCACCCAATATGTAGCTTCCTGTTTCCTCTCTTTCTCTCTCCTCAACCAGACATGCTCTATGTTCGCCCCATTCCCAGGCACAAGCCTGAAACTGTTTTGACTGTAAATATAAGTATGTTACCTGCATTGTTTGTACTGCTGCTGTAGCTGAAGACCAATGCAAGACTATTGAGTTAGTAATCATAGTCTGTTGTCTGGTTTCTTTGCTTAGAGGGGTAAGAAAGGTGGAAGCCAGCTTACTTTGTCACTGGACTTGCTCAAGAAGAGGCTTTGCAGCCTAATTCCTATACTTCTAATTTTGCTGCCAAGGATGAGATATTAAAACTCTGTTTAACCCCCTGCCCGGGTTCCTGGAGGGATAAATTGCAACTAATATATCCTCTCTGAAGGCAGCTCAGTTGGTTAGAGTGTGGTTCTGATAATGCCTAGGTTGTGGGTTTGATCCCTGTATGGGACAGCTGCATACCGGTATTCCTGCATTGCAGGAAGTTGGACTGGGTGATCCTCTGGCTCCCGTCCAACTCTATTATTCTTCACCATTAAAACCCATTTGACACGTATACATCATCCTCATTGTGTAAAAACTGAGCTCAGGTCTCATGCCTCAAAGCCGTCCATACATAATCCTTCCCTTTTTTCTAAAGGTTTTCTTGCAAGTAGGGGACCTCAAAGAGAACCCTCCCCTGAGAGGCCAGGTGCCTCACCTGCCACACCACATCTGCAGTTCCTCACCCGAAGGTAAGCACCTCCTGACCCTCATGGACCTTCACATCTGCTGTGGTGCCCCATCAGAATGCAAGAAAAGCCTGCATGATCAAGCCAATGGCCAGTCTGGTCCAACATCCTGTCCCCACAGTGGCCAGCCAAGTGCCTGCAGGAAACCTGCAAGCAGAACCCGATCACAAGAGCCCTCTTCTTTCCTGTGACTTCCAGCAACTGGTACTATCTCTGACTGTGGAAGCAGAGCAGAGCCATCGTGGCTTGTAGCCATCCAGAGCCCTCTCTCCTCCTCCATGAATTGGTCTAATCTGCACACAGCACAGAGTTAATCTATGGAAGTTGCTGCTGCAGGAGGCAGTTATGGCCACCAACATGAATGGCTTTATAATGATTAGACAAATCCATGGAGGGGAGGACTATCAATGGCTACTAGGCACGCTGGCTGTGCTCTGATGCTATAGATGGTGGCAGCAATGCTTCTGAAAGCCAGTTGCTGGAAACCACAGGAGGGATGAGTTTGTGTGCTCAGAGCTTGCTTGTGGGTTTCCCATTCCACGGTGAGGACAGGATGCTGGGCTAGATGGGCCATTGGCCTGATCCAGCAGGGCTCTCTTTATGCTGTTATGTTCTAAACTCTCCTTGCCAAATGCAAAATGCAAATATCTTAAAAAAGGATTTTGGGTGCTTGCTCCAGCTTCCCGGAGAGCCCCTTTGCGGCTTTCAGCTTCTGCAAATGGTAGTCCAAGGATTTTGGGAAGCACAGTGACTTTCTGTTCATGAAGCTCTGTTTATGGCAGAGCTTTCCAAACTTTTCATGTTGGTGACACACTTTTAACACATGCATCATTTCACGATACAGTAATCCAGTTTCACTAGAGTGCCGGAAGTTAAACTAACCCCTTTCCGGCCCTGAGAGGAGCTTGGGGAGCATTCATGCTACACACCTACACAGTGCAGCTGACACGCTAATGTGTCACGACACACAGTTTGGAAAGCTTGGCTTTATGTGGTGCCTGCTCGTGTGTGTGTGTGTGTGTGTGTGTTTTAATATGAACCCAGAGAAGAGGAGCAGTGTTGTGTAGTGGTTAGGGTGTCAAGTAGGATCTGGGAGAGCAGGGTTCAATTCCCCACTCAGCCATGAAGCTCACTGTGTATTCTTGGGGCCAGTCACTGCCTCTCAGCCTAACCCACCATGGGGATTAAATGAGGACTAGGACCCTAGGAGAGAGCAGGGTTCAAATCCCCACATGGCCATGAAGCTCACTTGGACAAGTCACTCACTCTCAGCCTAACCTACCTCACAGGGTTGTTGTGGGGACTCCATGAAGAGAAGGGCACTAATCACCACCGGCCTTGAACTCACTGGAGAAAAAGGTGGGCTATAAATGCAATGAAGAAAGAAGAACAGTTCTACAATTGACCACAGGGTGGCACTGCTAGCCCATGCAAAGGCCATGCCAGTTGGGTGTGCCAAAGGATCCCCACAGCTGCTCAGGGACTTCCCTTTGGGGCAGCTGCATGAGAAGAAGAGGTTGGGATAGATCCTGTGGTCAATCCTTATGGTTTCCATTTCTTTCAGTTGAGCTCTGTTGGCACAACTGTGAATTTCCTGGTCTTTCTACTGTGATTCCTGCATTGCAGGGGGTTGGGTTATTATTCCTTCTCTCCCGCAAAAAGGGGGGGGGGTGTCTCCATGACAGCAACAGCTAGGTGTCTTCAGGCCCATGAAACTCCTTCCCGTCCAGATGGGGGAAGAGATCCTCAGCTGTGGCTGACCTGGCTTGGGAGACAAAGTGCAGAAACAAGACAGAAAAGACTGAGCTGGGTTTTCTTTTTCCTGATCAGTGTGATTACTTTGTATATTCTGAACTCCTCATCCTTTGTGGGATGAGAGATTAGAGGTATTAAGGTGCTCTCTTTGGGAGCTGGGAGGTGAGAGCAGGAAGGCATGGCACCCTGCTCCTTTACTATCAACAAACGGGTGTTTGCAGTGGCAGAGCATCCCAGGTGCAGGAGCCCCCAGATTCAATCCCCAAAGGCATCTCTAGGTAGGGCTGGTGCCTTCCTGTGTTCCCTGTTTAATTCAGCAAAAATGAGAAATAGAGTCTTACTTTAGTTAGGGGGTCATAGCTCAGTGGGAGAGCTCATTCTTACTCTCCTTTTAAATTCAATCCTATTTAATTGTGGATGATATAAAAACATTTCCCTTCTATCTGTTGCTGTTCTGCCCCTTCTTTTGGAGCTCCATAAAAATGTCCATTTTTATTTTATTGTATTTTTGGTTTTTCACACATTTCCCTCTAATCCTTTTAGCTCAGCTCGGCAGTCAAGTCTTTGCAGAGGATCTAGGGGCTTCCTTGTTGCCTCCCTCTGACTTGGCCTTGGTATCTCTGCCAGGAATGTCAGATGCTCTTCCGTCTTCTGTATAGGGATGGCTGGGGGGGGGGAGCTTTATTCAACTTGAGGACCACATTGTCTTCTAGGAAGCCTTCTGGGGCCATCTGCCAGTGGTGGGCAGGGCCAGAGAAAAAGAGGGCAGAACAACAAATGAAAATTATTATTATTATTATTATTATTATTATTATTATTATTATTATTATTATTATTATTTATCATCATATGAAAACCTCAGAATGTGGTGGGCCATCCTTCATTGGAGGTTTTTAAGCAGAGGATTCCTGCATTACAGGGGGTTGGACTAGATGAGTCTTGGGAGTCCCTTCCAACTCTGAAATGCTATGTTTCTATGCTGAATTTGTGTGGCATGCTAAAGTCAGAAAGTAATTACTTTCCCTTGCTTTCTGGATGAGTAGCTGTCTTGATCTCTCTTGTACTAGAAATAAATCCTCTGTTTAGTTATTGGAGAGGAACCTGATTGACATATTGATTTCATATTAATTAATAAAATGTATGCACCACTTGATTGATTGCTTACATCCCCTAGTTTCCAAAGTCTGTTTTTATTATTGTGATTTTTCATAGGAATCTTTCATTTTATGTTGACTGCCAAAGGGTCTTTGTTTTTAATCAGTACGGTTCAGCAAATAAATAAATGCAGTTTATGTCTCTCCCTTTCTGTTCATATCAGGCTACAAACCAGCCCCTTGATGGAAACCTGCATTGCCCCCCACCAGAATTTCAGGATGGAAGACCCCAGTGAAAAGCCCTATCATGGGAAGATTCAGGGTGAGGAGATGCTTTTCCCAAACCTTTTCTTCCCTCCCTCAGTGACATGGAGTGCCTTCCACCAACTTTGTCAGGTGTCTAAGCTACACCCAAGCCAGTCACAGCTAATTTCTGGTGTCTATGCTCTGGTGACTTCTAGGCTAGACTGCTGCCTAGAAGTGGGGGTGGGGCTGCCTTTGAAGACAGTTCAGAAACTGTACCGGCTACCAATTAGATTCCAGGCCCAATTCAAATTCTGGTCTTGACCTATATAGAACCCCAATCCCTGCAGGGCCCTCTCTTCCCATATGAACTGACTCGGACCCTGCAATCATCAACTGAGACCTTTCTTTGTGTGCCAGACCTTAGAGTGAAAGAAAAATATTTTTATTGCCCCTAGACAATTTGTAAAGGCACTTAGATCATAGAAGTGTTGAGTTGGAAGGGATCCCAATGGTCAGCTAGTCTAACCCCCTGGAATGCAGCAATCGCTTTTTAATGTGAAACTTGCTTCTTATCAAACTCATACAGCAAAAAGGAGAAATAAAATACTCATTAATTAATTGAGACAGCATATATTTTCTATTTTTATATTTATTTCATAAAATGTATATACTGCTTGATTGTAAAACAAATCAAAAACTCAAAGAGGTATACAAAGAGGTAAAACAAATTATCAATAAAATAATTTGCAACAATAGTTTAAACCTTCTAAGCATCTGGACAGGCTTGTCTAAACAGCAATGTTATTAGTAGCCACCGAAATGAGTGCAATGTAGGCACCTGTTTGATATCAAGAGGCAGGGAGTTCCAAAGTTCCAATATCTGAGCTCATTAGGTGCCTGTTAAACTACTGTACTGTTCTCCACTAATACAAGCTATACAGTAATACAGTATATGTCCCCTGGAGGAGCTCCACTGTATTTTTTGTGCCACCAGAGAGCGCTGTTCTCTTACTAGTTAAGCACAAGGTGATATAAAATACTGTAGTGCCTTTGGCAAGGTTTAAACCACCCACTTATCCCAATCAGAGAACAATAGCCTCCCATCCATGGAGCAGAGTCCTGCTGCAGCTGCAGCTCTATGACAACACATCTGGTTTTTGGGTTCAGTTCCCAGCATCTTCAGCCCTTTCCCCAGAACCACGAGGACTATAATCTTTATTTGTAGGGTATGGGCCATTGCTCTGCTGCAGAAGGCCAGTGCATGCAAAAGGTCTCAGATTCAACCCCCTGCGGTTGCTCCAGGTAGGGCTGGGAATGCCTGCAGAGCTATTGCTGCCAGTCAGTGCAGGTAATGCTGAGCTAGATGGGCCAGTGGTGATAGATAGAAGGCAGCTTCTTTTGCCATGTTTTTAAAAGTGCAGCCTCATGAATTTGGATTAAGTGATTATTGCTGACACTGTTTTTTAAAACAGGGCAGAGAATTTGCCATTGATGGAACAGACTGCTGTCCAGCCTAAAATAAGAGAAAAAAAACTAATCATCTCTTCCCCCGTTTCTTATCTTAATTAGGAATTTTGTTGGATTCTGCTTAAACCCTGCAAGGGTGTCAGTGAGAAGAAATTTAGCAGACTGGGGCTGGAGAGTGGTTTTTGAATAATACCTTGAGATGCAAACTGCTCCTCCTGAGAGTTAAATAGGGCGTGTGAGACTTCAGACAGTTAATGCGAGAGTCTCTGTGCTCTAAAACACTCAGGATCACGTGCGTAAAGGAGAGGAGGGCATTACATAGGCAAATGTCAGAACAGGACGAGAAAAGCCACCACCTGACGATTGCCAAACACAAATATTATTGGGTAGATTCTGAAGAATGCCCTTCTTCCCACAGCACATAGTTAAACTGTGGAACTCCCTCCCACAGGAGGCAGCAACGGATGGTTTTGAAAGGGGATATTGAGGGCTACTAGCCACCGTGACTATTCTCTGTTTCCATGACTGGAGGCAGCAATGCTTCTGAATGCCAGTTTCTGGACGCCACAGGAAGGAAGGGTGTTCTTGCACTCGGATCCTGCTTGAGAACAGGGGGCTGGACTAGATGGGCCACCTTCGGCCTGATCCAGAAGACCCTTCTGATGCTCATATGTTCTTTTTTTTAGGGCTCCAGCCTAAAGAACCTGCTGGCAGCTTTACCCCCCAGGCGTACCAGGTCTCTGGCCTAAGGTCCCCTCCCACCAACCAGCTCCTTGGCAGAACCATCCCAGCAAAAGAATCTGGCGAAATGAGTGAGACAACGGATCCCACCAGCCAGGTATGGGGCTTGTACTTCCCGCTCATTTCCAAGCCATAAATGATTTGGGGGTTATGAAAGGGGGCCCCCTCCAGGGCTGCTGATATTCTACATTATTAGTATTATTATCATCATCATCTAATCATAGAATTGTAGAGTTGGACGGGGCACCCAAGGGTCATCTTATGGAACCTCCAGGCCCAGAAGCACTCTATCTCGATTCCCAGGTTCTTAGGAGTATTCAGCCGCTGTGAGAGCAGGATGCTGGATGCTCTTCTTAGGTCAAAGGGGAGGCAGCCTTATTCCCTCTGTTCCTCTGCTTCCCTTCAGGCGGAAATCCAGCACCTGCAGAACTTCTCCAGGTCTTCCCACCAGGAGAGGCACTTCCTCTTGCAGCAGCAGAATGAGCACCTGCAGGAGGAGAGGTAGACAGCGCAGTGCTGGCAGCAGCTGCTCCGGCTCGCAGAGGGGACCCCCCCTCTGGCCTCTGGGCAGGAGAAGATCCTTCTGGTTTTTTACAGGATGGAAGTTAAGAACATAAGTACATAAGAAGAGCCTGCTGGATCAGGCCCATGGGCCACCAAGCCCAGCATCCTGCTCTTGCAGTGGCTAGGTGTCTTATAGGACTTAGTAATTCAGATAGTCTGCCTCTGCATCTGGAGGTTCCATAAGAGCATCAGAAAAGCTCTGCTGGATCAGGCTAATGATGCATTTAGTCCAGCATCCTGTTCTCACAGTGGCTGAACAGTTGCAAGCAGGATCAGAGCACAAAAACCCTCTCTCCCTGCTGCAGCTTCAACCATTTTTGCCTCCAGCAGTGCAGGAAGAGCATAGCCATTGTGGCAAGTAACTATCATTAGCCTTCTCCTCCTCTATGAATTTGTCCAGTCCTCTTTTTAAGCCACCCACCTTACTGCCTCCTGTAGCAGTGAGTTCCATAGTTTAACTAAGAAGTCCTCCTTTTATCTGTCCAGAATCTTCTAACATTCAGCTTCATTAGATTTATTTATTACATTTATATACTCATGGACCTCAAGTTGGTGTACATGGTTCTTTTCGTCCTCCCCATTTTATCCTCACAGCATCCCTGTGAGGTAGAGGTAGGTTAGGCTAAGAGATGGTGACTGGCACAAAGTCACCCAGTGAGCTTCATAGCCAAACCTTTGGGCAGGGTGCAGTTTGACTTACTTTCCTTTGTATAAAACAAGCCCCCCCAAAGGTTTGGGAAGGGAGAGATACAAATAAAATATTGTTGTTGTTGTTATTATTATTATTATTATTATTATTACTGAGTGGGGATTTGAACCCTAGTCTCTCAGGTCATAACCCAACACTCTAAACCACCACCCCACACTTTTATTTGATTTGGAAAAATAAAAACAAAATGAAAAAAACCAGTATCAAAAATTAAAAACAGGCAGCAAAGATTAAAACGATTAAACAGGTCCCAGAAAATAAAAATAAATAAAAAGATATTCACCTGATGCTAAAAAGATAATGCTTTGATACTTACCTTATGCAGGTGGATTTGTTTTAACCAGGAAACACCAACATTATTCCACTCCAATCCCTGGAAAAATTGTGCACCCATTTTTCAAATGGTCATGAATACAGTGCAAAATGAGCATAAATATACTGCTTTAAAGACAGAATCTCTGTACCTAACTAATGTTAGGGACCCATCAGGGATTCTCCCTTCCTGCTGTTTTCAGGATGCTAACTTCACATTTATTTATTTATTCATTCATTCATTTCATACATTACTTAATCGTAAAACAAAACAAAAATATAAAGGTCATTTACAAAACAATGAATGACAATAATTTGAGACTTTCAAAAAGTTAAAATAGTAATAAACGGATTAAAACTCACATCAGTTTTCTAAACACAGGCTTGTCTAAACAAAATGTTTTTAGCAGGTGCTGAAAAGAATGCAGGGAAGACACCTGCCTGATATCAACAGGCAAGGAGTTCCAAAGATTGCCACACTAAAAGATTGAATTCTTGCAAATGCAGAACAAGGATTATATGGCCATCCAACTCCTGTTTAAAAGCCTCCAACGAAGGAGAAGCCACCACCTTCCAAGCCCATAGAATTGGAGAGGTTGAAGGGACCACCAAGGAAGGGTAGTCGTGGCACAACCCCTTGCAATGCAGGAACCTCAGCCTTATTCCCTCAAAATAAATTCTCTCCCTTCCTATTTCAGAATGTTGGAGAACCAGTCTGTTTTGAAAGAGCTCTTGTGCTGGGGGAGGAGGAGGAGGAGGAGGAGGAGGAGGAAGGGGGCAAGAAGGAGACCTCCGGTCCAGGATCCTTCAGTGTAGCATCTTCAGGGTGTTCAGGAGGCAGAAGCAGCCGACGACGACTCCAGGATGAAACTTACAACACGTAAGGAATGAAAAGACAACCCCCCCTTTTTTTTTGCTTAAAAGTGGCCGCTGGTCAGAGCTGTCGAGTGGACAAGGACTTAAGTTAAAAACTCCCCATTTTATTTACTTATTTACTTATTTTTATTTATATGTTATGCTAGCCCGTTCCCCAGGAGCTCAGGGTGTCCTGCATGGTTTTCCCCTCCTAGATGGGCCACTGGCCTGATCCAGCAGGTTCTTATGCCAGGGGAGATGGACTGTTGGTCTGATCCCGTCCAAGGGCTGTCTGTTTCTCCCTCTCCTCCCTTTCTGCCTCTTACTGTCTCCCCAGAACAGGTCAAGTCAGGAGGGCCTGCCTGTGTGACACTGAGGAAGTGCCAAGGGCGCTTTGCGGTGCTCCAGTGGGGAGGCTGCAGGCATTGCCCACCCTCTCTGCTCCACAAGCCCACCACAAATCCTACCCCCGCAAACCCTTCATGTACTGTCAGTTCCCATAAACCAAGCATTGGGAGCCAGCGGAAGCCTGCATGTTTTGTTAATGGAAAGGCTCTCCAATAAATCTTTGCATGGAGCTGATCTATAAGTCACGTCACTATTGATTATAGGTCAGCCGGGCCTGTCGAAAGTATGGCTGCCTTCACTTTTGCTTCTTGTTGATGGGGCGAGGAATGGGGAGAGATGGCTAACCCAGCTCCACCGCAAACACACTGTCCTTGGAAGTGTTTGGACACCTTATTCCGTTTCCATAACTCATTTATTTCATGAGATTTATAGGCCTACACCACTTGATTGTAGGGGGGGGGCCCTCAAAGCAGCTGACAAAGATGAAACAAGAAAACCAAGGAAAAAAATTAAATACTTTAAAAATACAAGTAGTTAAAATATTAAAACAAGTGAATATCCACACCCACTTTCTAAGCATCTGGGTAGGCTTGTCTAAAAAACAAGAATGTTTTGAGCAGGCATTGAAAGGAATACAGTGAAGGTGCCTGCCTGATATCAATAGGCAGGGAGTTCCAAAGTGTAGGTGCTGCAGCACTAAAAGATTCATGTTCTTGTAAACGCAGAACAGGGATTATGGGGCACCTGTGGAAGTGCCAATTCCACCGATCGAAGCAGTTGAATGGGCACATGTGAGGTATGGGGATTTTGTTGGTAAACTGGCCACTAGTTGTTAAGGGCTTTGTATACTAATGGGAACAGTGGCGTAGGAAGCCTTTTCGCCGCCTGGGGCGGAGGCTTGGAGGCACCCCCTAGGGGCAGGGCATCATGGCGCGTTGGATGCACTGCGCATGCCCGGAATTTCCGGGCATGCGTAGTGGATCAGGCTGGTGCTGCTGCGAGCCGGCGAGCGAGCGGCGGGTCTGGCAGCCTGACCCGCCGCTCGCTCGCCGGTTCGCCGCGGGAGCAGCAGTGCCGGCTGGATGCATCCGGGCCAGTGCTGCTGCTCCTGCGGCAAGCCAGTGAGCAAGCGGCGCTCACAAGGCTGCCCCGTCCGGACGGGGTGCCGGGCACCGGGGGAGGGGCCGGGGAGTGTCACCCCCCTCCCCTGGAACCCGGGGCGAAGCACCCCCTACGCCCCACCCTTCCTACACCACTGAATGGGAACATCTTGAACTTGGCCCAGTAGCAGACCAATAACTAGTCCAGATCTCTGAGCACAGGCGCTGACAAGTCCTTATTCATTGATAAGGCCAGAATTCTGCACTGACTGCAGCCTCTGGATCGAGGGAAACCCCACGTGGAACAAATCACAGTAACCAAATACTGGCATATAGAGGCCTCTCAATGGTTGTTAGCTGTGATAACTGGGCACAGGATTAGTAGTAGCTAGGATTCCCACATTGCATGGGTTTGGACTAGATGATCTAGTCTACAATTCTGTGATTCCATAACCCCACAATTTATTTGTCGCCCTCTCTCTGTATGCAGCCTTGGCACTAAGTGTGGGAAAGTGTTGTCACACAGGGATCAAGTGATGGCAGCAGCACCCCCTGGTTGGAATCCACAGCTGGGGTGTGAAGAGGCTGAGCATCTTAATTTTCCCAGGGAAGGACCTGCAGGTCCCACCCTAGAGCCTGGTGGCTTGGAGATCACAGGTAAAGATAGAAAAGGTGCTTGTGGGGCACATTGCAGAATGTGTTTGTGTTGGGGAAAGTTTACAGCATTTGGGACTTTTTACTTTGGAGAAAAGATGAGCAAGAGGTGATGTGATAGAAGTTTATAAAACGATGCATGGCATGGAGAAAGTGGATGGAGGAAACTTTTTCTCCCTTTCTCATGCCATGAGAACTCCAATGGAGAGTGTTGGAAGATTCAGGATGGATAAAATAAAGTCCTTCATAGTTAAACTATTGAGTTTACTTCCACAAGAGGCAGTGATGGCTACCAATGTGGATAGCTTAAAGAGGATTGGACAAATTCATGGTGGAGAAGAGTATTGATAGTTACTTGCCATAATGGCTATGCTCTTCCTCCACTGTTGGAGGCATCAATGCTTTTGGATTCCTATTGCTTGAAGCCACAGTTAGAGGCAGAGGGTTCTTGTGCTTTGATCCCACTTGCAGTTGTCCCATTGGGACATTTGGTTGGCCATAATTTTTCCTATTTTATCTGGATTTGGTTGTGTTCCAGGTGTATTATTGAACACTTGCTTGTGCTTCCACAAAACCATGACCTTATATTTGCAGTATTGTTTTTTTTTCTCTCTCTCTCTGCAATAACCATTTCTCCACTCTGCATAATTTTCTTTCTTAAGTTGTGGACCAGATAATGTCAAACAGGCATGCTGATTTTTTTCTGCGCCTCTCAAACATTTGCATTGTTACTTGTGACAAAATAATTTTCAAATAAAATAAAATAAAATAAAATCAGCTAGCAAGTAAGAACTGCCTGTCTTCTGTTTCCTTCCAGATCATGTGGAAACTGAGGAAGAGCATTGCAGGGAGAACGTTTGCCTGACAGAGAATCCCAAAGAAGATAACAATCCTCATAGTTCCACCTCAGACAGGAGACCAGGGAGTTTGTCTTCTGCACCATCCTCTGCCAAATCATTTGGGTTTTCTCAAATGCTGGAGAGTCCCCTGTTTGGTTCTGAATTTCTAAAGGCTCATGCAGTTCTAGTCAATATCTCCAGAAGCTCCCTTTCTGCCTCTGATTTTGAAGAGGAGGACTCCTCTCAAGACACAGATGTGAGCCTGCCAGAGGAATTTGCCTTCCAGGAACAGCCACCCGACAGTTGTAGTTGCAACAAGATTCCTACAATCTCTGCTGTGCCACAGGAGGAAACTGGTGTGGATGGAGAGTTGCTGTCACCTGGCAGCAGACACCACTTCCAAGCTGCTTCTTGGAGTGCCCATTCAAATCAAGATGGCATGCCACCTATGCGCAGCCAGGAAAAGGCCCCAGAAGGCAGGCCAGAGAGCGAATCTGATTCTGTGGTATTATCAAACGGTGGAAGGCCAAGACCCCTTCTCTTTCAAGCCCAGACACCAGAGACCAGAGAAGAGGCAAACTGTTCCAGAGTTTCAGACCAGTGGCCTCATGCAAACAGCAAGGGCAATATGTTGTTTCATATATGGGCTGGGGCAGAGAAGAGCACTTCCTCACCTAGCTGGGCCTTTCAGCATCCTGAAGGTCAGGACTCTTTATCAACCCTCAGCAAAGCCGAAGGGGATGGTGAAGATCGAAACACATCCAAATTTAAAAGCCAACACGTGCCTGTAAGAGAAGCACCTAAAGTGTCTTTGAAAAGTGTGAATCCTATCACTGACCAGCTCCAGGATTCACTCGGCTCCTCCAAATCCCGGTCCGTTTTGGAGAGTGCCATTAGTTATACAGAAAATTCAGGTGATGAAAGTTGCTCCAGCAACAGCAGACCGTGTGAAGGTGCTACTGCACAGATCACTGGAGCATCGCTGGGCGATGAAGAGGATAGCGCCTGTTTGCATTCCCCTGAAACCATAGATCTGGCAGCAGAAGGAAATCAAAATGCAATACATACCGGTAGTCAAAGCAAAAAGGAATGTGGGGTGGCAGTGCCTGGTTCAAGTTCCCCCAAACCTGTGGAGGAACCCCAAGTCAAGAGCTGCCTTTTGCAAAGTGACGAAGGGACTTTCAGCGATGAGCTTCTGTCTCAAATGAAGGAAGATCTGTTATCACCTGTTGATGATTTTCTGACATATGGAAGCAATGATATGCCATCCCTGACCGAACAAGATGTCTCCTTTTCCTCCCAAGGCGAGGATCTTCCTGCACCCCATGAGTCTCCACCAGAGCAACTTCTGTTCCCTCCATGAAATACCTCCATGAAAACCAATGACTTGTCCTCATCTGAAGTGTGTACGCCAGAAGAGGTTCATAGAATCATAGAACTGTAGAGTTGGAAGGGATCCCAAAGGGCCATCTGATCCGATTCCTGAAATACAGGAATCAGAGCTAAAGAATGGTACAGCATCTACAGTTGCTAAGGCGGGCAGGGGGAGAATATCATTAAGTGGTCCATCAAGACCCTTAGCAATTTTCAAGTGCTTTGTTGGTGTGGAGAAAAGTTTGACCCATATGTTTTTCTTTTTTTAGGAATAGCATAATCAAAAGCCAGGGTGGCATTTTAGGGGGGCGATTTATAGTTTTTAAAAATTAACGAAGAGGATATAAAGGACCCATCTTGAGCAAGTGGTGCAATTGGAGAGCGGCCCTTTAGAACAGATTAATCAGGAAGCTGAGCCAGGGAAGGAGTTAGCTATAAAATAACGGATTGGAGAGTCAAAATGGGGCTTGCGGAACACGGGAGACATATTAAACTCCCTTTACCATTATGTGCCCAGCACTCTCCAGGCTGACAGCCAGATATATCGTTACCAGCGAGGCCTCCATCTCGTGATTCTCCTTCTTTCAAGGTCTAATATTTTCTTTGCCGTGCCTTTGATCAATATTAACCTCTTGGGTCAATAAATCTTAGTAGCGGCCTCCAGAGGAGTCATTAGCTTTCATAGGAAATGATTATTTCTCCGTTAAACTCTGCATTTCATTTGCCCACCATCCCTCTTTTTCAGACACTGACGCACGCAGCAATCCTTCCTGAAAACAAGGGCCTCTGTGAGGTATAAACGGCGTCCTGTTCTCCATCCCTTGAAATGCTTTGGGTTCATTTAAATTCCGTTCAGGGACCACAAAGTGGTTTCCTGCACTGAGAACAGTTTAAAAAAGAAGCAGCGGCACACATGGAAGCAGAGAAGTCTCTTGGTTAAAACTTGAAATGAAAAAGGGTTCCACACCAGCCATTTGAGTCAGGATTCCCTCAAGGAATCCTGGGAACTGTAGTTTAAGGGTGCTGAGAATTGTTGGGAGGCCCCTATTTCCTTCACAGAGCTACAGTATTCTCACAGTGGCTTAATAATTATAGAATTGTAGGGTTGAAAGAGAGCCCAATGGCCACCTAGTCCAACTCCCTGCAATATTGCAATCCCAGCTAAAGAATCCCTGACAAGTGGCCATCTAACCTCTGCTTAAAAAGCTTCAACAAAGAAGAGTCCCTCACCTTCTAAGGGAGTCCATTCCACTGTCAATCAACCCCTCTTCCTGGGGACGTGTGAAATTGTAGCTCTGTGAGGGGGGGGAAACTACAGTTCCCATGATTCTTTGGAGGAAGTCATGCATTTTGAATGTGTGTTTAAATGTATGGTGTGGTGTTTCACATCATAATAGACTTAGAGAGTTGGAAGAGCCCTGAGGGTCATCTAGTTCAACCCCCTGCAATGCAGAAATCTCAACTACTGGTAAAGCATTCATGGCAGATGGCCATCCAACCTCTGCATAAAAACCTCCAACAAATAGGAGTCCTATCCACCTTCTAAGGGAGTTCATTCCATTGTCAGATTTTCTCTCTCTTTAAAATGGTTATTAATTTTAAAATGCTTTTATCATATAGTTTTAATCTTTTTTTAGGTTTTAAACTGCTTTGATGTTTGGTAATTTAGCAATATAGAAATAAATAAAAGTGTTGGAATGAAAAAAAACAACTACAAGGAATAGTGAATTATTTGCAAAAACCTAAGATTGCTCTTTTTATACCATGTGCTTGTATGTCCTGTTTTATTGTATAATGCACACACACGCACACACACGCACACACACACACGGCCATTCTAGATTTTTGTATGTGCTACTACAGCCTTTTTCAACCTGGTGCCCTCCAGACGTTTCATTTTTATTATTGTGTTCTTAACATATTAATCACATCAAACTTGTTAACATTTTAAGCATTGTAGAGCAATGTTCTAGACTAATACATTACTAATCTGAAACAGTAACACATAAAAAGGGGGGAAATGAACATTGCAGAACTTAAATAGTAATATAGATTGTGTCTCTGTGTGTATATTGTTACACGCCACACACAAGTCTCTGAGTGGTGTCAGATTCCAGGGGTTCCAGGCACACTTACAGAAGGTCTGTGTTTCCTTTTGGAAAAACAAGGCACAGTTGAGACCGTGGTGTCTTTATGACATACAGTGGTACCTCAGGTTACATGCGCTTCAGGTTACAGACTCTGCTAACCGAGAAATAACGCTTCAGGTTAAGAACTTTGCTTCAGGATAAGAACAGAAATTGTGCTCTGGCGGCGCAGCGGCAGCGGGAGGCCCCATTAGCTAAAGTGGTGCTTCAGGTTAAGAACAGTTTCAGGTTAAGAACGGACCTCCAGAACGAATTAAGTTCTTAACCCGAGGTACCACTGTAAGGTTTATTTACCCATATATACAACCTGAGCCTACGATGGAGAGGTTTCCAGCACCACACTCCAAGAGAGTCTGGCTTCTTCCATAGCTGCAGTTCTCAAACAGCCCTCAGCCGTTTATCTGCCTCTTTCTTTCTGCTTGTCACATAACTCCTGCTCTCTAAGCTTTTTGGCTCATATTACTTCTTTCTTCTTTTGTAAGCTATTGGCTTTAGAGTGAAAGCAGCCCCAACTTGGATCCTAATACCGGTACCTGTCCCTCAGGTGATTACCTCAACACAGGAGGTAATTAGCCCTTAACACATGCTAATTCTAGAGGATTAAGAAGTGTCTAATACACAGGCTGAAATACACATGGGTCTTGCAGAATTTAAAACATTCTAAGCCTTAATTAAATTCGAACGCTTACTTAACACAGTAACTTAGGGTGCCTATCACCCACAAACTCATAACAATACATGTGTGCTTGTGTATGTACTGTATACGAGTATGCATTGTTTGTATTTCGGTATCAGCTGGTAGAGTACTTCCGATTCACCAGAAATAATGAACCTATTTCTGTTGAGGATGGAGATACTTATTTTTGGTCATTTTTTTTTTTTTTAAAAAAGGCTGTTGCGGATCATGAGGTCCCTGCGGACCCGACAAACGCTTCGACGTTTCGCGGTAGCGGCGAAGGGGGACGGCCCTCACCACTCCCTACCACGCCCCCTCGTCCGCTGATTGGGCAACTGGAACGCGGACACGTGGCCGCGCCCCTTGGTCCTGACCCGGCGGGGATGGCCCGTTGCTAAGGGAGGCCTAGCAGCCGGGCTCCCTCCTTCTCTTTCACACACATCCAAACAGAGAAGGCCATTGAGATACGGGGAGGAGATGCCACGCCCCCTCTCCAGTCCTCGCCTTCTGAGTGGATAAAGGTGACCCGGGCGGGTAGCCGCGCCCCTTCGGTCCTCACCGGACCTGTTTCCAAGGCCGGCTGTCCGTTGCTAAGGGCGGCCTAGCAGCCAGGCTCACCCGGTCATGGAGGCTGGCGGCGGCGGCGGCGGCTACGGGCGCCGGCGATGGGGGTGGTGGCAGGAGGTGCTGCCGCTATGGCGTGTGCTGTTGGCGTCGTCGATGATGATTGCTGTGGTTCCCGTCAGAGCGCGGCTGTACCAGGCGGGCGCGGACCCGGTGTGGGTGCTAGAGGCCGCCACAGTGCGGAAGGTTCTGCGGGGCTCGCCCTCGGCCTGGCTCGTGCAGTTCTACTCCTCGGCCTGCGGACACTGCGTCGCGTTCGCGCCCACTTGGAAGGCGCTGGCCGGGGACGTCCGCGGTGAGCGAGCTAAGAGGACCGGGGCCCCTAATAGATTGGGACGCGCCCCTCCCCTTCCCCTTTACTCTCTCTGCCTTATTTATTATGCATTTATCTTTCCCCCATTAGCTTCATGGCTGAGTGGAGGGAGGGGTGTGCATTTGAACCCTGGTGTCCCACAGATCCTATTTTGGCACTCTTAACCAGAACGCGACCACTGGCGACCACTGGACCCTTTAGAGAAGCAGGTTATGCTGTGAGGTGGTGGAGGAGGAGAGTGGCTGGTCCAGGGGCCACTCCAGTGAGCATCATTGTTGGTGGAAGAGGAGAAGGATGTTTGGGAGGGAAGTGTTTGAGCCTTTTTATCCTCACAGCATTCCTATGAGGTAGGCCAGAGTGAGAAGAGTGCATAGGCCGGTGAGCTTCATGGCTTGGGGTGGGATTCAAACCTGGCACTTCCTTCCCCAAGTTGGTGCTTGGTAGAGTCCAGAACATCTTGGAGGGGCCTGCAGGTTGTGGAAGGCTGGTCAGATGGCTACAGCTGACAACAAACCGGCCTTTTATTTTACTTATTGCTACCTATCAAATGTTTATATAGAGAGATATTCAGATCTAGATATATAGATAACAGAGCAGTGTGCAGCTGTTTATGGTCTGAAGGGATGCAAGGCAGCTTTCTTTGCAGAGTGCTTGTTTCTCCAGGGCTACAACTGAATGCATTTGGCATATTAATTGGATGATGTAACATCAGGGTTTATTGCTGCAGGTTCTAAATGGCTGACAGAGAGGCCACCATAGCTGACTTGTTTGTGAATCTTAGATCCATTTCTCGGACTGAGATGACGCCAGTGATGACGGCCTCTGTCCAAATTGAGAAGACATTGCCAGTGAACTGGAGGAGGACAGTGTATAGCTTCAACAATTGTAGTCTTCTCTTGTCCTGTATGAGACCTGGTGGGGAGCCATTCTACACCCCACAGCCCTTCTCATTTCTCAGCTTCCTGATGGCTCTACCATGAGAAATTCTCCTCCAGCTCCTGGTTCAGGGTGTGAGAAAGAAAGCAGTGAAGTTATCCACCTTCCCCTGGGGCTTCCCAGCTGAGGGTGTTGTGATTACCACTTTTAAAAGCTTAACTGATTACCGGTACATACCCTGCCCAAACCAGCTCAGCAGACTTCTGTCATAAGAAAAACCTGCCGTCTTCACAGTGGCCAACAAGATGCTCCAGTGGAAAACTCATGAGCAGGAATTGAGCACAAGAACACACTCTGCTCCTGCAGTTTCCAACAACTGGTATTCAGAAGCATTGTTGATGGTGGAGGTGGAGCATAGCCCTCATGGCTAGTAACTACCGTATATTCTGGCATATAAGACTACTTTTTAATCCAGGAAAATCTTCTCAAAAGTCGGGGGTCATCTTATACGCCGGGTGGAGAATCTGCAGTCAAGTATACCTCAAACTATATTTTAACTGGAAAAGTTGGGGGTCGTCTTATACGCCCAGTCGTCTTATACGCCGGAAAATACGGTACAGAGGTTGCAGTTCTCTAAATTCTGCATAGTATGTCATTATGCAGAAAGCAAAACTGTCTGCTGAGAGAGTTGTCTGGACCAAGAAATATCAGACATTTAAAGCATACAGTGGTACCTCGGGTTACATACGCTTCGGGTTACATAGGCTTCAGGTTACATACTCGGCTCACCCAGAAATAACGCTTCAGGGTAAGAACAGAAATTGTGCTCTGACGGCGCAGCGGCAGCGGGAGGCCCCATTAGCTAAAGTGGTGCTTCAGGTTAAGAACAGTTTCAGGTTAAGAACAAACCTCTGGAACGAATTAAGTACGTAACCAGAGGTACCACTGTATGGCCAAAGAATCCTGAGAATTGTAGTTTATTAAAGGCACTGGGGATTGTAGCTCTGGGAAGGATAAACTGTGGTTCCCAGAATTCTTTGTGGGAAGCTATGTGGTTTACATGTACGGTGTGTATACAGTCCAAATTTAGTTTAAAACATGAGAACACAAGAAGAGCCCATGACTTTCGGCATGCCAGGTAGGCAGTAAGGATGTAAAACTGAAGGCCACTCCAGGGTGATTTTGTATTGCTTTGCCCTGTTTAAAGGTTCTCCAGGGTGGCTGTGTGCAGATGCTGGAATATGCAGAGATTGTTTATCACCTGCATTGCAGGAGGTTGGACTAGATGACCATCAAGGTCCCTTCAAACTGTGGTTCTATGGATGGACTCTTTTTGCTGTGATTATCTTCTGGGGGGAAAACATTAAAGCAGGTGGGTGAGTTTTGAGAGGTCTTTTCAGGATACAATTTGGTGAGACACAGGAGACAAACTTACCGGTAGTCATTCTTTTAAGGAACTGTGGCATCTGGATAATAAAGGAATGAAGTTGCTTCTTTGAACATTAGTATAGAAGTAGATTCATTTCAAGCTAATCCTGCATGTAAAGGTACATCTGGACATCTCCAGAGATGTGCTCTGGATAAGATTGCAGTTTCACTGATTTATATATTTTTGAAAAAAAATTAGGAGAAAAACTGGGATCTTGATAGAAAATCGGAGTCCTCCCACAGAGGAGTTCCCTGATGCTTTAGCAGGCATCATATCAGTATTGCAATACAGAAGTAATATGAGGCAGTGAAAAACATAATCTATCCTGTGTGCTGTTTATAAAATCTTAACAAGAGCTTCCTCTTTCCTATATTTTTTGATTGGTTAGCAAATAATAATAATAACAATAAATTCTTTACTGTGTGGACCAAAAGAGCTTCTCCAGTAAACAATAGGGGTTCCAGATAGTTAAATCTTGAAGTTGTTTGTATTTGTTTGTCTTGGGAGACAATGGAAGAGTGAGGTCAAGCTGTTGGAAAGTTGCAGTGCCTGCTGTGGTTGTAGAGACCATTGCTTTTGTGCTTTCAAATTTTTGTTGTTGGTAACCTCAAGAGTTCAAAACTTGGTCTTTGCAGCATGAAAGTATATCAAATTCTCTGTGTGCACATCATGGTAACAGAACCTACATATCTCCCAAGGGTAGTTGTCAAGAAATTTATAATTTTCTCAAAATATAGTTTGCTGGCTATCACTGTCCTAGGATTGAGAGAGCCTTGCCAGGTATGCTGGTAGCTTTGAGATCGGATTACTATTACAGTATGTACCGGTACTTTACCTGGAGCTGCCCTTGAAGCTGACTCAGAAGCTGTGGCTTGCTGTCAAAGTGACCTGCCATGACCACACGGTGCCAATCCTGAAAGGGTGACGCAGGCTGTCAATGTGTTACCGAGCACACTTCAGGTTACTTGTATTGGTTTACAAAGCTATGCAATTTGAGGCCTGGATACCTGAGAGACCTATTCCCATACACACCTGGGTTTTTTGTTTTGGCTATTTCAACTCTGAGGATTGTGGTATGCTCATAAATGGGAGGTCCTTCTTGGTGATCGGGCCCCTGCTTTGACACTCCCCCTCTGAGACACTACTGGCTAAGAGGCATTTGAGGTTTGGGGGTCAATTGAATTTCAGACTTTTCTTGGGGTGTAGGGCTAAGGTTATTCATACTGTTAAAGCTTGTTTGTAATTCACCTGCCTCATTTTTGCATATATGGTCTCTAAACTCTGCACAACTTGCTTCTGAGTAGGTCTCCTAGGATTGTGCCATAAGCAAACAATTGGTTGGATATGTGACATAGCATTGTTTTTGCTCTGTGACAAATAAATCATGTTAAGCCATCTTAGGTTCGCTTGATTTTTATTAGAACATAAGAGCATAGGAAGAGCCTGCTGGATCACACCAGTCCAGAATCACAGTGGCCAAGCAATTAATTGCCTGTGGGAAGGCAGCAAACAAGATTTGAGCACAAAAGCACACTCTCTTCTTGTGACTTCCAGCAACTGGTATTCAGAAGCATTACTTTTGCCAACTGTGGAGGCAGAGCATAGCCATCATGGCTAGTAGCCATTGCTGTCCCTCTGCTCCATGAATTTTCCCAGTCCTCTTTTAAAGCCATTCAAGTTGGTGGTCAGTGCCTCCTTTGGGAGCAAGTTTTATAGATAACTATGGGCTCTGTGGGTTAAATCACAGAGCCTAGGGCTTGTCGATCAGAAGGTTGGTGGTTCGAATCCCAGCGACAGGGTGAGCTCCCGTTGCTTGGTCCCTGCTCCTGCCATCCCAGCAGTTTGAAAGCACGTCATAGTGCAAGTAGATAAATAGGTACCACTCCGGCGGGAAGGTAAACGGCGTTTCCGTGTGCTGCTCTGGTTCGCCAGAAGCGGCTTAGTCATGCTGGCCACAGATGAGCGCCGCAACCCCAGAGTCAGGGGTCCCTTTACCTTTACCTATGTGCCAGTTAGGGTTAGGTTATGTGGATTTTCAACTGTGGAGCTTATTTCAGAGTACACATGCCTAGGATTCTGCCTTAAGCAAACAGCTGGCTGGCCACATTGCTCCATGACAAACGAATCACATTAATCCATCTCCCAACTTTAGCATTTAGGTTTGCTGGATTTTTGTTGATATGTTTGCTGTTGTAACATAGCTTGTGCTGACTAACAGAAGTTAGATGCCAGTCCATCAGAGATGCTATAGTTGTGATTCCTGCATTGTAGGAGGTGGGCTAGATGATCCTTGGGGTTCTGTCCAACTCTTCTGTGATCTAAATCTCTAGCCTGCAACATAACTATGAGCCTGTGAAAAGGCTGGGAGGGTGAACTGAAGCATGGCTGCCTTCTTCCACCCCCTCCCTTTGTTGAAGGCTGAGCAACCCATCTCCCAGCTGCTGCACTTAACCAAGTATTTGTTTGGAGATGGGCTGGCATTGTTGGGAGGTGAGCCATTTGCATTGGTTTTGTGATGCCCCTGGCTCATTTTCTGCTTGAGGCCTGAGGAGACAGGTGGGGAAGGGGAGTGCAGTGCTGAATCATGAATGAGGCAGATCACCCCAAGCCAAACTTTCTGTGTTTGTGTTTCCTGGGACAAATGTGGCTTGGTGCCTATTGTGTGGCTGCCTGAACGCTCCCCCATCTGCTCTGGGATGTTGGTAGCTAGCCTGGTGTCTGCTCAGCTGTCAGTGTGGCAGCTTTTCCAAAGGAAAATAAGTCAAGGGAAGGAGGCATTTCTTCAGCAAGTTTCATGGACTCATAGAATTTTAAAGTTGGAAGAGACCCCAAAGGATAATCTAGCCCAACTCCCTGCAATGCAGAAATCACAAGCATCTCTGACAAATGGCCATCCAGCTTCTGCTTTAAAACCTATAACGAAGGAGAGTCCTTCCCCTGGGCTGATGAGGCTTCCATATTTTCACTTGTCCCTTTTCTGAGGAAAGCAAGAGATAAAAACATAAGAAGAGCCTGCTGGATCATGCCAATGGCCCATCTAGTCCAGCATCCTCTTCTCTTAGCGGCTGAACTATTGCCTGTGGGAAACTATTGCCTGTGGGCAAGCAGGATGTGAACACACAAGTCCTCTCCCCTCCTGTGGATTCTAGCATTTACTATTCAGAAGCCTCCATAGGGGCAGTGTAGCCATAGCATAGCCATCACATCAGAAGTCCTCTCTTCTCAAGCCATCTAGGTTGGTTTTCAACACTGCCACCTGCACTGTCTCCCTGTACAATTTAACTAAGAAGAACTTCCTTTTTTCTGTTCTCTTCCAACATTCAGCTTCACTGGATGCCCACACATTTCTAGTGGTATGAGAGAGGGAGAAAAACTTTTCTCTATCCACTTTCTCCAGGCCATGCATAATTTTATAAACGGGTGTTTTCCTTTTCCTTTTTTTTTTTTTTAAATCTAGCTTTCTCTAGGAAAAACTTCCATAAACCCCAAGCATCCAAAGACTTGCAGTGTGTGTGTGTGTGTGTGTGTGTGTGTGTGTTTTGTGTTTGTCAAAGTGACTTTGTGGGTGGCAGCTCCCTCTCTTTGGTTTATGGGTGACCCCTGAAGGGGCTGCAGTGAGGAGATGCAGTCCTCAGGCCCGAAAAGGTCTTATTGTGTCGGGTAGGGAGGATTAGGCCCATCCCAACACTATATGGAAAAAAGTTTTACAGAATACTTTACCCTTTTCCCACTCCCTGAAAACCTACCCATCTCATTACGTAGTAAGAACAGAATGATTGGTTCATAATGTTAGGAACACACATTTTCACCAAACTCGAAAGGGCAACTTCCCTAGAAGATCCTTGGATTTTTGATGGTGTCTAAACTAAGAAAGAAAAATTCAGGTTCTTTTTTAGTCTAAAGTTCTTTAAAATTTCAATTTATAATGTATATAAAACAGACAGAACAATTATAACAAGGGAAAATTAAAGGATGAAAAACAAACAACTAGAAAATAGGCATGTAGAATAAGTACAGTTGCATATAGGTTAAAGTAATAAAGTCCCAATAAAGAATAATAGAATCAGAAGGGATCCCAATGGTCATCTGATCCAACTCCCTGCACTGCAGGAATATTAACATGATCTAATTCTAGATTTGCCAGGCTTGGGACAAGGGTTGCCTTGTTTGGGTGGGCTCAAATGCATGCATACAACCAGAGGCCTCTGGACCTCAAAGTGAAATCTTCTAATTGGCTATAATGCTTTGTAATTTTTCATTGATTTGCACACCCCTGATATTTGGCCAGATTTCACCCCTCACCAGGTGGTGATACAGTGGTTGGGGTTTTCACAAGTTAGACCTCGGTTCAGTTCTCTGCTCAAGCCATGAAGCTTTGCTAGGTGATTTCTGGTCAGGAACTCTCAGCTTGACCTACCTTGCAGGATCATTATTGATGGCAAAGGGATAATAAAACCAGACCAATTAGGTTTTCATTGCCAGATTTTACACCAGTTAGAGAAATCTGGATTTTATAACTGCTGGAATTGGCAGGGTTTAGAGTGGTGGACACCTCTGCCCGTTCTTCCCGAGACCATCTAATTCCTCCTGTGCAGATTATCATGTCATAACTTGTCTGCTGGGACAATATTAAGTCTGTTGAGCTTTGCTTCTGGTTCACCTTGAAACCCAGGAGCACCTCCAGCAGCTTTTTTTCCTTCATCCTACCATTTGTGACTTGCCATTTGCTGCACTGGCAGAGAAGGGTATTAACTGTGCCATGTGTGATGTGTGCAACTTGAGAATTTGAGGGGATTTTGACTCAATGAGTCTTGTAGCCTTTGCCTTCTCCAGTGGGAGAGATTAAGCCGATTGCTTGGAGTGCCATAAAATGTTACTGTCACATTGGCTTATTTTAGAATTGTAAAGTTGGAAGAGAACCCTAGGATCATATATTCCAACCCATAGGTAAACTGTCCCCAAGTGGTTATGCGTTTCATTCAAGGGTCTTTAGGGGAAATGGAGTGCAGTTGCTTCCTGGAAATGCAGGAATAAGTGTTTGCTTGTTTCCTTTCAGAGTGGGAACCTGCCATCAGAATTGGGGTGCTGGACTGCGGGGATGAGGCGAACTACGAGACCTGCAAAGACTATGGGGTTCAGTACTATCCCACTTTTAGGGTAAGTGACTCCAGGAACACACATGTCCAGAAACATTTCTGCTTATTCCACTCAGTTAAACAGACTGGGATGTTTGTGAGTTCTCTCCCCCACCTTTTGAATCCTGTTGTACAAGCTGTGGTAACAGTTTGATCCTCAAGCCAGTCATTAGGGCTCCCCAGGTGAACATAAGAAAGTAAGGAGAGCCTTGCTGGATCAGGCCATTAACCCATCTAATCCGGCATCCTGTTCTCAGAAGTTGCCCAACCAGGAAAAAGGGCTCGGCAAGCCATGAGGGAGGGGGAGATTTGCAAGAGGATCTTTTTTGGGGGGGGGGCAAATGAGTGTGCAAAGACCCATCCTCTCATTTGCCAGGCTTACCTAACCAGCTTCAACATGCAAAAATTCCCAAGGCAGTTCATTTGCATTTGGATGTCTTGAGGAATGATGATTGGGAGTGATTCTCCTGCAAGTTACAATCTTAAAAGGCTTCAAGGTTACTTTTTTTTAAGACTTGGTGTCTAATGAGCTGAGCTGCTCTAGCAGTACTTGACATGATTGCAATCAAATTATCCAGGGGATGGAGTGATTCTTCTATGAAGAAATTTTGCAGTGTTTGGGACTTGGCCTCTGAATACCATTTGCTGGAAAACATAGGAATGGGGAGAGTGCTCTTGTGTAGGCTTTCCATAAGCAACTGTTCAGCCACAGGATGGTGGACTAAATGGGCCATTGGCCTGATCCAGCAGGATCTTCTTACAGTCTTATGTTTATTATGAGCAGTGATGGTGGCTATTCTAATAAAACCTTCCTCTCTTTTCTGTTCCAGTATTTCAGGGCTTTTGCCAAAGACTTCATGACAGGAGAAAACCACCATGGTAAGACCAATTTTCTAGAAAATGTGCTTTATTTACTCAAAGCAGCAACACTGAGGACTCCTGTATCAAAAGACTAAAGAATACTGAAGTTGGCTTAAGAGAAAACTCAATTTAAGCCCATAACATTTAAAACACATGCTCAAGCAGTAATCATCAAAGCCTGATAAGTAAAAGATGGTTATTATGATTTCATCAAATTTATTTACTACTTGATTGTAAAAAAAACTCCTCAGATTGGTTGGTAAAAAGATAAAACAAAAATATCAATAAAAAGTACAATACATTAAAACATACAGAAGTTAAAATACTGAAACAGATTAAAATCCACATCAACTTTTTGAACTTCTGGACAGCTTTGTCTAAATGAGAATGTTTTGAGCAGGTGTTGAAAAGTGTACAGTAAAGGCGCCTTCTTTATATCAATAGGCAGGGAGTTCCAAAGTGCAGGTGCTGCCACACTATATGATCAAGATCTTACAAATAAATAATGGTTGTTATGTGGCACATATAGTAGCACCAGTTCCACTGATCAAAATGGTTGAGTGGGCACATGTGGAGTAAAAGGTGATCTTATAGGTTAATGTGATCTCATAGGTCAGAGGTTTTCAACCTTTTTGAGTCCATGGCTCCCTTGACCAGCTACATTCTTTCTATGGCAACCCTGTGGGGGTCAGGAGCCAAGTTATGTCACCCGTTGCTGGCAGCCTCTTACCCTTTCTTGAACACCCTCCCTTGTGGACTGACTGGGCCCCCTTGCCCAGTTGCTTGCTCACTCTGAGGCCGCCTCAGCTGCTGGCAACCATCACCCCCTGACCAGCCCCAGAGGCACCATTTGCCTGCTGAGGTTGTAGCCAGGGCTGCTGCAATAAACAGCCGTGCAAGCCTTTGGGAGGCAGAGACGTGAGAGGGCATCAGAGGGAGAGGGAAGGAAAGAGGGACAGAGGCCACCGGTTGAAAACCACTGTCATAGGTTAATGTTGAAATAGGGTTTCCTGTGTTGGACTCTTGACAGGGTCTTCTTTCTGCTCAGAGACACCAGGTGGCATTGAGTGATTCAGGCACCTAAGTGTTCCAGAATTCTGTGTGCCTCCTGTACCAGATCAGAGGAAAGTTGTGAATGGATCCATTCTGCTTGTCAGCAGGGGGAAGAACAAAGTATGATAGGAATCTGCACAGAGGTGTCTTGTTGCATTGCAGGGGGTTGGACTAGATCACCCTTGGTTGTTCTCTCTCCTTAGCAGGCTCTGATCGGGAACTTCAGACAGTTCGTCAGACCATGATTGACTTCCTGCAGAATCACTCCCGGGACACGAAACCTCCTGCTTGTCCCCCTTTGGAGCCAATCATGTGAGTACTTTGCATTCAGTATAATAAGTTGTATAGACAGGGACAGCCTACACTCTGGTAACTTCTAGATTAGACTATTGCAATGTGTAGTAGGTGGGGCTGCCTCTGAAGATAGTTTAAAAACTTCAGCTGAGGCAGAATTTGGCAGCAAGGTTGCTCACTGGGGCAAGATGCTCTGAGCATATAACACCAATTCTGGCTTGACTACACTGGCTGCCAATTAGTTTCTGGGCCTGATTCAAAGTGCTGGTTTTCACCTACAAACATAAGAAGAGCCTGCTGGATCAGGCCAGTGGCCCATCTGGTCCTGTATCCTGTTATCAGAGTGGCTAAACAGCTGCTTGTAGGAAGCCAGCAAGCAGGATTTGAGCATAAGAGCCTCTCCCCTCCTGTGGTTGCCAGCAACTAGTATTCAGAAGCATTGCTGCCTCCAACTGTGGAGGCAGAGCATTGACCTAGTGGCTAGTAGCCATCAGTAGCTGCCTCCTCCATAAAGTCTTATGTGACTCGGGACCCCAGAACCTCAAGGACAGCCTCTCTGAATGAACTGACCCAGACCCTGCAATCATCACTTGAGGCCCATTTTTGTGTCCCCCCACCATGGGAGGAGGGCAGGAGGAGAACAGGGTCTTTTCAGTGGAGTCTTCCATTTTGTGAAATGCTCTCACCTGGTACAATCATCACATATCTTTAGGTGCCAGGCGAAAACAGGAGACTTTCTTTTACTCCTGGGAAGCAAACAAATTTGCCAAACTGTTTGCTAACTGTTCATATCAAAGCTCCCGGAATCCTTTCTACTGTTGATTAATCACACTGCTACATGCAGTACATGGTTGTATCACTCCACAATTGATTTGGACTCCAATGGACTTGGCAGTGGGGCAGAGTGAAGGAGAAATTAATGTTACTTATTATCTTTATTTATTCCTGCATTGCAGGGGGTTGGACTAAATGACCTTTGGGTCCCTATCAACTCTGCAATTCTAGGATTCTATTTAATCCCACCTCTTTCCCTGATGGACTGAATGAGGCCTCCAGCCAAAATAGAAAACCTAAAAACATAGAAAAGAAATAAACGTGTGTGTGTGTGTGTGTGTGTGTGAATAAGGGAGAGAGAGAGAGAGAATGAGAAAGAGAGAGAATGATCTGTTAAAGCATACTGGTAATTACAAGAAAGATGATCCTGCACTGGTGAAACAGTTAAATTCCCTGTCAAATGACTGTTGTCTCTTTTTTTAAGGCCAGAAGAAATGCTTTCTCTCTTCAATAAAGGCTTTCAGCATTACACTGCTGTCATCTTTGAAAGCGCAGACTCGTATGTTGGGCGAGAGGTAATGTAATCTTTACCTAATCAGGCCAGTGGCTGATCTAGGCCAGCATCCTGTCCTCAAAATGACCAACAAGCTGCCTGTGGGAAACCAGTGTGTGGAACACAAGCACAAGAGCACACACCCTGTGGTTTCCAGCAACTGGTATTCAGAAGTATTACTGCCTCCAACTGTGGAGGTAAAGCACAGCCATTGTGACTGGTAGCCATTAATAGCCCTCTCCTCCATGAATTTGTCTAATCCGCTTTTAAGGCTATCGAAGTTGGTGGCCATTACTGTCTCAACTCCGGTGGGAGGGAGTTCCATGGTTTGAGTATGCATTGCTTAATTCATTAAGGGGTGCAGCAGGCAGACATGCTGTTGTGTGTGTCCAATGTTGGAAAAAGCTTTTGTGGGGTTTGAAATGCCTCAGTGAGTTAAGGAAAGCTTATTGACTGCAAGGAAGGTCACTGGCCACTGGACTATGAGTGTGCGTCTTTGGACTGGAGCCCTTTCTGCAAGCTGGGTGTTTATGACATTATATCTGGCCTTATTACTGGGACCTGAGACTTAACCTTCCATTTCTGGTCCTCATTAATGCAGAATCGCATTAGAAAACGTGACGATAAAAGGTTTTGAGGCAGTAGGAAGTGGAAAGAAGCTGGGATTTGTGTTTGGGTTTATGTCCCTATATTAAGACATTTTGTTCCAAGAACTGGCCAAGGAATTGAGGTCACCCTTTGCCTATGGGGGGGTTAGGTTAGCCGCTCAAGGCTATAATCCTGTGCATCATTGCAGATAAATCCTGTTGAGCAGAGTGGGATATACTTGAGAGTAAACATAGAATCCTAGAATTGTAGAGTTGGAAGGGAACCCAGGGTCATCCAGTCCAACCCCCTGCAGTGCAGGAATCCCAGCTAATGATTTTGCATAATCATAGTATTGTAGAGTTGGAAGAGACCCTAGGGTCATCTAGTCCAAACCACTGCAATGCAGAAATATGTGTGGGTTCTTCATCCTGGTCTCCCTCTGGCGAGTGAACCATAGCTTGTCTATATCTTTTGGGTATGCTTTGGCTTTCTTTGCAGTGAGAAAGGTCAACTTGCAGCAGCATGCATATAACCTGTGTGTGTTTCTACCCACACCCAGGTGATCTTGGACCTGAGTCAGTATGAAAACATTGTGGTAAAACGAGTGCTGGATTCCAACACGGCTTTTCTCAAGAAGCTCAGCATTACCTCTGTCCCTTCGTCTTACCTGATCTATCCCAATGGATCCCATGGATTAATCAATGTGTAAGTGTGAGCAGGGGTGAGTTGTGATGTGGTGAATTTCAGTAGGGACAAATGTGAGGTTCTGCGCTTGGGCAGGAATAACCTGATGCACAAATATAAGATGGGTTGCCAGCAGTACATGTGAAAAGGATCCAGGGGTCTTAGTAGACTGCAAAGTTCACATCACACTAGTCAACAGTGTGATTCAGCAGGAAAAAAAAGCTAATGCTATTCTAGTATTGGCAGAAGTATTGTGTCCAAATCAAGCAAAGTGATAGTACTGCTCTCCTCCGCCTAGGTCAGACCACACCTGGAGTACTGTGTCCAGTTGATGATCAAGGGCCTGGCAACCAAGCCTAATGAGGAACAGTTGAGGGAGCCGTGTATATTTAGCTTGGAGAAGAGGAGATAGGATAGCCATCTTCAAATATTTAAAGAGCTGTTACATGTAAGACAAAGCAAGCTTGTTTTCTGCTACTTCAGAGGGGAAAACCCAAACCAATGGATTCAAATGACAAGAAAGGAGATTAACACTAAGTGTTTGAAAGAACTTTTGGAGGGTAAGAGCAACATGTTTTATTTGGGGCTGCCTCTGAAGATGGTTTGAAACATCAGCTAGTGCAGAATTTGCTAGCCTGGTTGCTCACTAGGGCAAGGCAGTTTGAGCATCTAACACCAATCTTGACCTGACTGCACTGGCTGCTAATTGGTTTCCAGGCCCAATTGAAAGTGCTGGTTTTGACCTATAAAGACTTAAATGACTCAGGACCATAATACCTCAAGTGCTGCCTCTCCCCATATGAACTAACCCAGACCCTGCAGTCACCATCTGAGGCCCTTCTTCACTTCACAAGAGTTCCTGAGGTTGGCAACATGATAATGGGCCTTTTCTGTGGTGGCTTCCTGTTTGTGGGATGCTGTTCCCAGGGAGGCTCGCCTGGTGCCTTCATTACATATCTTTAGCTGCCAGGCAAAAGCATTTTTATTCTCCCTGGCCTTTTAAACTGTTTGTGGGGTTGGTGGGTAATTGTTTTTTTGTAACTATGTTTTGTGTTTTTGTACCATGAACTGCCCTGTGATCTTCAGGTTGAGAGCAATATATACATTTAAAAAATGATAATAATAAAATATGCATCATGCATTAATTTGTGTGTAGTGAGATATTTTCTCAGAGGCAATATTTTCCCCTGTAACCTTCAGAGGAGAATTTCTGTTGAGCCCAGTGAAGCTTCTGTCTTCTGTCGATGCACTGTTGTTCCTCTCTGCCTGTTGAGCTTCAGCTGTTCTTAACTTTTGCACTGTCCTTCCATACACAGTTTGAAGCCGCTTCGGTCTTTCTTTTCTTCCTATTTAAAGTCACTCCCTGGCATCGGAAGAAAACCTCCACCAACACCCATCAGGCAAAACCAAGAAGAAAACCAGGACATCAAAGAATGGAAAGACTTTGACAAGTAAGTGGTGCTGCTGGGCTCCCTCTTTCATGGCAAACAGCTAAGGGCTGTGTACAGCTCACCTCTGCTCAGAGTAGACCCCCTGAAATGAAAAGGCCTGAGATATGGACATCTGTCAAATATGCTTTAGTTGGATGTCCATGAGTTCTATTGTTATGAGAGAGGGTGTAAAACCTTTCTCTATCCACCATGTCAAGCATAATTTTTAAAACTCATGTCACCTCTTACTTGCCTTTTCTCTAAACTAAAAAGTCCCAAACGCTGCAACTTTTCCTCATAGGAGAGTCAATCCATCCCCTTGATAATTTTGGTTGCCCTTTTCTGAACCATTTACAACTCTACAATACTGTAACCTTTTTGAGACCATCAGAACTATCTACAGTGTTGCAAATGTGGTCACACCAAAGTTTTGTATAATTAAACTTTTTTTGGGGGGGGAAGGAAGGCTTGCTGTTAACATGCTTTGTTTATTGCAAGGAAGGAGGTAGTGTCAGTATTTGCACTGAGATGCAGCATACAATTTAAGAAGGATATTAACAAGCTGATGTGTGCAGAGCTGGGCTGGATTATTACTTTCAAATACTGGCTGAAAATTCTCTTTAACACAGAGTCAGAAAGCCTACTAACTCTTTTATTAAAGGACAAACATAATTTTACTTGGTTTTCTGACATTAGCCTTAAACTTAGGCAAATAGGCCTCATGGAGGATTCCCTTTTGTTGTCTGAGGAATCTCACATTCTTATGCTTATCAAGCAGAGGCTGCCAGATAACAAATTCCAAAAATTACATCCTTTACAGCCTCCTGTGTGTGTATTGTATTGTATTGACAAGCTGGAACGCATGCAGAGGAGGGTGACCAAGATGATCAAGGGTCTGGAAACCAAGCCTTATGTGCAATTGTTTAGGGAGCTGGCTTTGTTTAGCATATAGGAGAGGTGACTGAGAAGAGATTTGATTGCCCTCTTTAAATCCCTAATGTGCTGTCACATGGAAGAGAATTTCTGCTGCTCCAGAGGGGAAGACCCCCACTTCTGAGGCAAGGAATGAATCTAGCACATATTGGTTACTTCTGGGAAGATACAGCAACCTCAGAGCACAGACTGCTAAGGATAAACCCTCTTTTTGACGTGTTGGTGATGTCAGTTCTCCAGTTCTTTTGCTTTCTTCCTGGCAAACCAACTCATCTGCCCCTTTGAAAATTCCCATTCTCCATGTGTGTTGCCTGTTTTCCAGATCCAGGTTGTACATGGCTGACCTTGAGTCTGGATTGCATTACTTGCTCAGGATCGAGCTCGCCACTCATAAGACTCTGGAAGGAGCCAAGCTGAAGACCTTCAAGGATGTTGTTTCGCTGTTTGCCAAGGTAAACGTTTCTGTTTTTTTTTATTGCATTTGGTAAGAGCACCATAAATCTGGCCCCATGGAGGACTCTGCATCAGCCGAAGTAAACATCCAATAAAGTAAACTTTGATGTGTTTATGTGGAGGGGAAGAATTAATAGCCACCAACCCTGCAGCCCATCGCAAAGGTCAAATTAAAACCAAGGCTGCTTGTTGCTGCCTTTCAAAAGCAGCAAATCAAAAAAGTTGTGGAAAATGGCTTCTTTATAAAGCAGATTACAGGATTATATGAAAGCCATCTTCAAATATCTATAGGGCTGTCACATGGAAGATGGAGCAACAGGCAGGTGCGAGCCAGCAGTAAATCACACTGTGCATGTTGTAGTTAACTCTTTATTAGAAAGAACAGGATCTGCACAGACTTGGCAAAATTTCAGGCCTAATGAGCACAGGAATTTATACCTCTAGGTGTTGCTCCATGAATTAGTTGCTGAGACTTAAGGTTCCTGCCTCCCCACAGCCACCTATGTCTCCTCTCCAGAATTTTTTCAAAGCAATAGATGACTGTTCCTGTGTGCCTGTCTTTGCTCCTCCTGCTTCATGCCTCTTCTGGTTCTGAGAGACTGGGGGTAGGGAGCTTGTCACAGCAGCAGGGGGAGACACCCATGACTCTTCAGCAGCCTGACTACTCTCTGCCTCTTAGCCTCTTTCCTACCACCCTCCTGTTTCAACTTCTGCCTCTGTTTCTGGACTTCTCTCTGCCACAGACTCTCCCTGCTCACTAAGCCCTGTCACCTCTTCAGCTTCTGACACCTTCTCTTCCTAGTCTCCCTCTGACCACTCATGGTTTTCCCACCACCACTCCCCAGGCTCCAGTGGCTCCTCCTACCATTCTTCTGTGTCCAACCAGTCCATGACATCAAGCTTTATTTCTCCTGCTCTGGAAGTTAGGACCTGAACCAACAGATTCAAATTGCAAGAAAGGAGATTCCAATCAATATTAGGAAGAACTTTCTGATAGTGAGAGCTGTTTGATAATGGTTTGAACTCCCTCAGGAGATGGTGGTCTCTCCTTCCTTGGAGGTTTTTAAGCAGAGGTTGAATGACCATTTGTTAGGGGTGCTTTAGTTGTGATTCCTGCATTGCAGGGGGTTGGACTACATGATCCTTGGGATCCCTTCCAACTCTACAGTTCTATGAAAAATCCAGACAGGCGTTTTCTGAAATTAAGAGTACATGTCTTTCTCTCCGAACAGAGCAATGGGAATTGCAGCCTGCATTCTGTTGATGTGACCTGGGCTTTATCCTCCCCTATCCCTAAGATTTTAACTCCATTTTGTTGAGCCTAAATATCTCAGTGTGAAAACAGCTGGGCTGATGCCAGATTACTGGGTGTCTTATACTGTACTTGCTTTTTCTAAAGAATAGCACTCAGAGCATCACTAAGTCGCTGGGATCTTGTGTTCAGGGTTCGGATTTTGATTATTGCAGGATTAGCTCCTTGGCTGCTAATGCTGCTTGCAGCAACTCTGCTTCCTAAGACCTGAGCTCCTTTCTGCTCCCTCTGAGAAGCCTTCTGAGTGCTCTTTGAGATTTGTGTGGGGAATCTGGTGTGAATTTTGCTGCCTGAAAGCTGCCTCTCCTTATTTCACATGCAGTAAGGAGGATCAAACTGATTTTTTTGCCTTCTCTCTTTCTCTTTGTTGTTGCTGTAAAGTTTCATTTTATAATATATATATAAAACAGAGAACAATTATAACAACAGATGAAAATGAGAAGATGGAAAGCAAAGCTATAAAACAGTTCATTGAATGAGTTCAGTTGCACAGGGGTTAAAGTAGCAAAGTTGCAGCAAAGAATAATATAATTGGAAAGGATCCCAGGGGTCATCTAGTCTAACAACCTGCAGTGCAGGAAGATCATTATCAAGTCCAGTCCCAGATTTTCCAGGCTTATGATGAGGGTAGTCTTGAATATATATATATATAACACATAATTTATTTCAGTGAGAAATAGAACCTCCAGACACTTTAAAATAATTTGGCATTCCTTTATGACATATGTATATATGTCATAAAGGAATGCCAAGTCATTTTTAAAGTGTCTGGAGGTTCTACTTCTCATTGAAATCTCCAATTATGTATTATTTTCTCTATTATTGCTCTGTTCTAGAGAGAGTGGTACCAAGTGTCAAATGTAAGATTCAGGGCTGTTTCCCACTGAGTACCAGTGACTATTCAAGCTGCCAAGATAAATTCTTTTGACAATATATCTACATTAGTATCCTCAAAAAGATTCAGTCTCATTAATTTTGGATCAAGCTGATCCAGAAACCCCTGAGTGGTAAACAAGTGGGTTGCTCCACTTTTTCTTAACCTGCCAGGAGCCCCTGCTGCATCCATGATTGTGCACCAGGTTTTGTGGAAATCCTGAGGTCAGACAGCACTTCCTCTTCCTGTTGAACTTTTGGCACTTAGTGAAGACTTATTTATTCTAGCAGACTTTTTAAGCTGTATTCTGATTTTATAGTTTTAACCTATTTTTAGCCTTACCGTATTGGGTTTCTTAGATTGATTACTGCAATGCAGTGTATATGGGGCTTCCCTTGTGCTTGATCCAGAGGCTGCAGTCAGTGCAGAATGCTGCAGCATGATTGCTGACAGGAGTGAGGACTTGTCAGCATATAACACCCCTGCTCAGAGATCTGCACTGGCTGCCCATTTGCTACCGGGTCAAGTTGAAGGGGTTGCCATTAGTATACAAAGCCCTTAACCTCTTGGGACCAGTTTACCTTTGAGATCATCTTGCCCCACATAGGGCTGCTTGACTGCTTCAGTTGGCAGAGCTGGCACTGTTACATAATACCTGTTCTGCTTTTGTAAGAACTCGATCATTTAGTGTGGCAGCAGCTATGCTTTGTCACTCACTCCCTGCCTATTGATCTCAAGCAGGTGTCTTTACTGTATTCTTTTAAGCAGCTGCTAAAAATATTCTTGTTTAGACAAGCCTACCAAGATGCTTAGAATGTGTGGATTTTAATCTGTTTGTATGTTTTAAACTATTGATTTTCTTGGTTTATCTTTATCTGCTTCAGGATAGGGTGTTTTTTTGCACTCAAGTGGTGTATAAATTTTAGGAAATAAATAAGATAAATACTTTTCTAAGAAAGAAAGAAAGAAAGAAAGAAAGAAAGAAAGAAAGAAAGAAAGAAAGAAAGACACTGGTCATCACTGCATCTTGAGGCACCAAGTTCCATAAATTATTATTCATTACTTGAAGGAGCAGCTTCTTCTTTTGTCTCTCCTGCATCTGCCTTCTAGTGCAGAAAGTAAGCAGGACTGCTTTTTTGCCGCTTTTTGCAATGCATGGATCATGTTCGCACTGCCTTCCATCACCACTTCCTCCAATTCTGTTTAATCTTCATAGTGGAAGGAGCAAAGATGGTGGACAGTGTCCGTCGGTGAGAATAAAGCTCTAAGATGTGGTTAAACTTCTCATCTTTCATGCAGCTGTTTCCTGGCCAGCAGCCTGTGATGAAGCTGTTGGAAACCTTGCAAGTGTGGCTTCTCAGCCTCCCACTGGACAAAATCCCGTACGATGCCATCCTTGATCTGCTCAACAACAAGATGCGGGTAAGCCCCAACTAGCTCTTGGCATAAATGGCTTCTATTGCAAATGTGGGATGGAGTTGTTTGATCCAATACACTGCTGCCTGACAACTTCACTTCACAAAGAGCATTTTCAACAACCCTTGTAAGCTGCGTGTCCCATAATGCCTGGCAGTTGGATCATAGAATTCTAGAGTTGGAAGAGTCATGTAGGGTCATGTAGTCATTCCCTCCGAAGCAGCAGAAAACTAGCTTGCTCCATTTCCCATGTGACAGCCTGTCAGGCATTTGAAGCTGGCTGCGATCTCAACTGTCTGTCCCCTCTAGGTTAAATATACCCACCTCCCTCAACTTTTCCTTTGTAAGGCTTGGTTTCCAGACTAGCTCTTGATCCTCCTCCTCACCCTCCTCTGTATACGCTCTAGCTTGTTAATAGCATTCAGTCAGACCAAGGCCCCTCTAGGCCAGCATCCTGTGCTCAGTGTGGTCGTCCAGGTACCACTTTGAAAGTCCTAAAGTTGGACCATGAGCACAGTCCACCCACTTCCGATTCCAACAATCTGGTATAGAGAGGTGTAACCACCTCCCAGTACCTGATATTTTTATTTATTTTGGTTAGAAAATTTGTAGTTCACTGTTTATGGAAAGAAAACCTCAAAGCAATTTGCCCTGGTGATTGTACATGTCCATCATGGTCTCCTGGCAGAATCATCTACAGGTCTTGTCACTGTTGCTGATATCGGTGTTGGTGTTGGTGGTGTTTTGAGCCTTTCAAAGAGATGCTGAAATGACAGTCAGTTACAATAATCCCAGCTTGTCCAGGTATTTATGAACATAATAAGGCCTGCTGGATCAGGCCAGTGGCCAATCTAGCTCTGCTTCCTGTTTTCATAGTGGCCCAACAGTTGCCCGTGGGATACCAGGATTTGAGCACAAGAGCAGTCTCTCCTCCTGCAACTGGGATTCTGAAGCATTGCTGCCTCTGATTGTGGAGGGCAGCGCATAACCATCCTGGCTAGTAGCCATTGATAACTCTCCCCTCCATGAATTTGTTGAATCCTGTTTTAAAAGCATCCAAGTTGGTGGCCCTCAGTGCTTCACATGGGAAGGAATTCCACAGTCAAACAAGATTTTGTTTTATCTGTTCTGAATCTTCCAGCATTCAGCTTCATTGGATGTCCATGAGTTCTAGTGTTATGAGAGGTAGAAAAACTTTCATGTTGCCTCTTAACAAACCTTTTCTCTAGATTAAGATGTCCCAAACAATGCAACCTTTCCTCCTTGGGAAAATGTTCTATCCCCTTTATCATTTTGGTTTGCCTTTTCCAAACTTTTTCAAAATCTGTAATCCCATTTTTTAGTTAAGGCAATCAGAACTGCATACTGTCTTCCAAAGATTTATATAATGTCATGATGATACTGGTAGTTTTATTTAACACATACTGGCTTTTTCTAGATCTCTGGGCTGTTCCTGCCCAGCCGCATCCAGTGGGTTGGGTGCCAGGGCAGCCGGGCAGAGCTGCGGGGATACCCTTGCTCCTTCTGGAAGCTCTTTCATATGCTGACTGTCCAGGCTGCTGTCCGGCCACAGGTCCTGCTCAACACAGGTAGGAGATGGCTGGTCCCTCTGAGAGTCTAAGGCAGCTCTCTAGGGATGCTTTGCACTACCACTCTCATCAGCCTCAGCATCATTGCTGGCTGGGGCTGATGGGCACTGTAGTCCAAAGCCTCTCTGGAAGGCACCAGTTAGAGGAAGGCTGGTTTTAGGAGTGGGGGAGTGGGTCTGGCATCCTTTGGGCATGCACTGCAATTAGAAGCAGTCAGCTCAAGTGCAACAGAAAGTGTTGGGGTTCTGGGGAAAGCACTGGCCTCCCTGCCTCTTGCAACCATGCACTGAAAGCTGGATCACTTGTTTGCACAGGAGCAAAGTAAGGGAGCTGCCTAAGTGCTGTCTTTGTGTGATGAACATGTTTGCAAAAACATTTGGCTCAGTCGCAGAAAAGGCTGCATCATAAAAAGATGAGGAGTGTATGACAGGCTAGAGCTGCAATTCAGCATCATAAAACCGTAGAATTGTAGAGATGGAAGGGACCTCAAGGGCCATCTAGTTCAACCCCCCCCCCCAAAGCAGGAATCTTAACGAAAGCATCCATGGCAGATGGCCATCCAACGTCTGTTTAAAAACTCGCAATGAAGAAGAATCCTCCACCTTCCAAGAGAGACCATTCCACTGTCAAACAGCTCTTACTGTCAGAAAGTGCTACTAGAAAGAATTTTCGATTTTGTTTTGACTACTGTCAGAAAGTTCCTCTTGATTTTTTAGTCAGGATCTCCTTTCTTGCCATTTGAATGTGCTGGTTTGGGTCCTCCCCTGCAGAGCAGCAGCAAAGAAGCTTGCTCCATATTTGTGTGACATCCTTTAGATATTTGAAGATGGCTATCATATATCCTTTAAGTCTCCTGTCCTCCAAGCTAAGCATCCCCAGCTCCCTTCACTGTTCCTCATACGTCCTTGCTTCCACACATTCCAGCTTCTCCATATCTTAAATTGTGGTGCCCTTAAGTGGACACAGGACTCCAGGTGGGGTCTGACCAAGGCAGAATACTACTATTACTTTCATTGATTGAGACACTACTGTTGATGCAGTGTAGAATAGCATTAGTTTTTTGTTTTTGTTTTTTGCTGCTGCATCACACTTTTGGCTCATGTCAGGACTGCTGAATCCTTCTCACATGCACTGCTGTCAAACCAGATGTCCCCCATGCTTTATTTGTGCATCTGGTTATTGTTGCCTAAGTGCAGAACCTGGCATTTGTCCCTATTGAAATTCCTTTGCCAACTCTTCCATTCCAGAGGAAGGTTGAAAGTTGAAGGACTGCATGTCTCTGTGTGTCTTCCACATACTTTGCTGTCCGTTGAAACCAGGCCACATTTTTTTTCTGCTTCTTACGGCAAAAGAATTGGGTCAGGCGGCCGGATTAGGTCTTGGGAGGTGTCCCCCCCCCATTGCTTGCTTTTAAATCCCATCTACTAAAAAGCCGGATTCTCCCCCTAATCCTGCCAGCCGCAGGTGGGCTTTGATGGGACTTGCCCACTTTAAAGATTAGGGTTACCCTGAATCGCAGCAGTTCGGGGGCGGGTGACGGCAGCTGTTTACACAAGATGCATCTCTCGCCTGGTCAAAGGAAGGAGCCTTTTTCGTGGAGTCTTTCTGTCTGTCTTAAACCCCTCAAGAGTGGTCCAGAGAAATGGTGATCCAAGCAATCCCCTTTGAATAATTCACTCATATTTATCCAGATGAGCAAGCCCTGTGCTTTGCTCCTTAAGATCTTTCTGCAAATCTTACTGCAAAATAGCTCTGTGGAAATATTTTGAACTCCCTCAGAAGACAGTGGACTCTCCTTCATTGGCAGTTTCGAAGCAGAGTTTGGCCACCTGTCGGGGATGCATTAGTTGTGATTCCCACCTTGCAGGGAAGTCCCTTTCAATTCTACAATTATTTGCTGCTATAATTCTGTATCCCTCCTTGTTCTATAATTCTATGCTCCACAGGGTAGGAACTGATCCAATGGATTTAAAATCATAGAATCATAGTATCGTAAAGTTGGAAAGGATGCTGAGGGTCATCTAGTCCAACCCCCTGCAATGCAGGAATCTCCACCAAAGCATCTCAGACAGGTCCTCTTATAGTTGGCCATCCAACCTCTGCTTAAAAACATCCAAAGGAGAGTTTATCATTTCTCAAAGGAGTCCATTCCAATGTCAAACAGGTCTTAATATTGGAAAGTTCTTCCTTGTTTAGTCAAGTTCTTGTAACTTGAATCCATTGGTTCTAGTCCTGCCCTTCAGAGCAGGAGAAATCAAGCTTGCTCCATTGTCCATATGACAGCCTTTTAGATAGTTGAAGATGGTTATCATATCTCCTCTCAGTCTCCTCTTTTCCAGGCTAAACATACCCACCTCCTTCAACTGTTCCTCTTAAGGCTTGGTTTCCAGACCCTTGATCATCTTGGTCGCCCTCCATTGCAAACGTTCAAGATTACCAATATCCTTCTTAAATTGTGTCACTCAGACCTGGACACAGGACTCCAGGTGGGGTCTGACCCAAGGCAGAATAGAGTGGTGCTATGACTTCCCTTGACCCGGATCCTATATTTCTGTTGATGCAGCCTAGAATAGCCTTAGCTTTTTTTTTTTTTGCTGCTGCATCACACTGTTGGCTCATACTAGGGCCCCTAGATCATTTTCACATGTCCTACTTGCAAGCTGGGTGTCCCCCATCTGATATTTGTGCAGCTCGTTCTTCCCACCTAAGTGCAGAACCTGACATTTGTCCCTTTTAAAATTTATTCTGTTACTTTGGACCCAGTTCTCCAAACACTTATGGTCATCTTGAATCCCAATTCTGTCTTCTATGGCATTAGCTAATGAGGAGAAATTAAAATAAAGGAGATTCTGACTCAACTTTAGGAGTAATTTTCTTATGGTAGGAGCCACTTGACAATGGAATAGACTCCTTCAGAAGGTGGAGGTCCTGGAGAAGCAGAGCAAGGTTACTAAAAGTAATAAAATTTTTTTTAAAAAAAGTGTGTATGTATGTGTGTGAGGCACCCCCCCCCAAAAAAAACCCTTCCCTTAATTGCCTAGCTTAAGGCATCTCTCAAATTTCACAACCAATTATTTAAAAATATTTGAAAATGCTAATGTAATATATATCTTGTGTTCCTTTTCGGATCTGTGGACTTTGTCTGATTATTGCCAACACATTCTACACATTTCCAAGTCCTCCTTCATGATGGATGACAAATCACCCTGTAGTCCCATTTCTATTGAGCTGCAGGTGAATCAGCCCAAATGCGATGGGGGATGTTGATGGGCACTGCTTGTTTTAGAGTTTGGTTTTGATTCAGCCTTGCTGGCCTCCCACTTCTCATTGCAGGTTTTGAAGGCAACCCCCAGGTGGTGCTGCAGGTCCTGAGGAAGTACATTCGGGATTTCTTTGGGTGCCGGGCGTGTTCTCAGCACTTTGAAAAGATGGCTGAGGAGTCACTGAAGGATGTGAATACCCTGGATGAGGCCGTGCTGTGGCTCTGGGAGAAGCACAACGTTGTGAACGCCCGTCTGGCAGGTGTGAAAGCAGGACTGGGCCAAGATGACCAGTCTCTCCTTGGGCTTTCAGAAAAGGGGAACCCAAATGATCAAGGGGATGGAGTAACTCCCCCATGAGGAAAGGTTGCAGTGTTTGGGTCTTTTAGTTTAGAGAAAAGACAAGTAAGAAGCAACATGATAAGAGTTTGTAATATTTCTCCCTCTCTCCTGATGCTAGAACTCATGGGCATCTGGTGTCAGAAGTCTTAGTAGAGAGAAAAGAAAGTACTTCTACAGAGCTTGCTCCCAAAAGAGGCAATGACAGCCATCCACCTGGATAGCTTTAAGAGAGGATTAGACAAATTCACCAGTCACAGTGGCTATACTCTGTCCACAGTAAGAGGCAGCAATGCCTCTGCAATCCCAGTTGTTGGAAACTGTGGGAGGGGAGAGGGTTTTTGCACTTGGTTCCAGCTTGCTGTCTTCCCACAGGCAACTGTTCAGCTCCTGTAAGAACAGGATGCTGCCCCAGATGGGCCATTGGCCGGATCCAGCAGGCTCTTATGTTCTATGTTCTTATACAGTATTAACATCTTTATTCATCCAATAATTCTAACTGACCCACAAAAGTAACCATGCCTGGTCTGTATACCATGCTTAAACCAGAATTTCCCAATTCAAGCTGTCACAGGAAGCTGTGGTCTAACAAACCATGGCAGTCTCTTCCTCCAAACTGAGAATGGAAGGAAGTGTCCTGGGAAACAGAATGGCAGACTGGAACCTTGAACAAGAGGTACTCCAAGCAGCACCATTGGACTGCAGGGCCCACTTGTGTGGACACCAAGTATTAAAGAGTGAAAGCCATAGCTCCAAAAGTGGAACTTTGATTAAAAACAACAACATAAAGACATAATTCCAGTTACAGGTGGGTAGCCATGTTGGTCTGCCATAGTCAAAACAAAATAAAAAATTCTTTCCAGTAGCACCTTAGAGACCAACTAAGTTTGTTCTTGGTATGAGCTTTCGTGTGCATGCACACTTCTTCAGATACGAAAAGCTCATACCAAGAACAAACTTAGTTGGTCTCTAAGGTGCTACTGGAAATAATTTTTTATTTTGTTTTGATAAAGACATAAGAAGAGCCTGCTAGTCCAGCATCTTATCCTCACAGTGGCCAACCTGTTGGCTCAGTGGGAAACCTGCAAGCAGGATCCAAGCACAAGAGCCCTCCCCATTTCTCCACTTGCTTCATAAGGGAGTCACTCCACCCCCTTGATTGTTTTCCATCTCCCTTTTAAAGTGAGCCCTCCAGAACTGTTTGCAGCCTTCCAAATGTCATTGCACCAAAGATTTGTATTAACAGTATTATTATATTCGCAGTTTGACATATGATTTGTAAAGCAAATTCACTTTTTTAATTCTTTGGTTTGTAATCCGTCCATCTGACATGAATACTTTAGTTGCAATTCCTGCATTGCAGGGGGTTGGGATAGATGGTCTTTGGGGTCCCTTCCAACTCTACAATTACAGTGGTACCTTGGGTTACAGACGCTTCAGGTTACAGACTCCGCTAACCCAGAAATAGTACCTCTGTTTAAGAACTTTGCTTCACGATGAGAACAGAAATTGTGCAGCGGCGGCAGCAGGAGACCTCATTAGCTAAAGTGGTACCTCAGGTTAAGAACAGTTTCAGGTTAAGAACGGACCTCCAGAATGAATTAAGTTCTTAACTCGGGGTACCACTGTATATGATTCTGTGATTCATGCAGGGCTCCTGAACTAATTTGCTCCAATTGGGGCCTTCTCTGCCCCTCTCTTGACAGGCGGCTTGAACGAAGACCCGAAATTCCCTAAACTCCAGTGGCCGACACCAGACATTTGCCCTCTTTGCCATGAAAAAAGAAATGGCCTGCACACCTGGAATGAAGCCCAAGTCCTTCAGTTCTTGAAGCGCCACTACAGCAGTGACAACATTCTCTACACCTACACTGAAGAGGGATCCAAGGAAGAGGCAGACGAAAACTCCCATAAGAAAGACATCAGAAGGAATGAAGAATGGATCCCTGATCTGGAACAACAGCTGGATCCCAAGTCTCACGTATTGCTACCCAAAAACCAAAACAAGCCTTTGACCAAGGAGGAAATGAAGCCAGCTGTCTCCTTCCTGGGGATAGGGTTCTCCAATGTTGACATGAGCCTCTGCATTGTCCTTTACATTGCATCCTCTTTCTTCCTGATGATCATGTACTTTATTTTCCGGATGAGGTCCAAGCGCCGGAAATTGTGGCATCCCCGTCCATACGTTTAGGCCAGAAGGAAGCCCCGGTTTCTCTCTTGGCCTGCAGCTTTAAGATTTTTGATCAGGGATTTTTTCTTATTCTCAAAAAGCAGTATTTCTTGTTCTGGGAAAGGACTTTCCCTCCTTCCAAGTGTTCATCTACTGCTCTTCCTGGAGCTCCCTGTTGTGGGACGCACTGGATTTGAAACATGTGCCTGTAACTGCCAAACACATACATCACACACAGACATTAAAGTGTTTCAGACATTAAAGTGTTTCCGCTGGTCTTGCACACCTTGCTTTCTTGAAGAAGTGTAGGGAGTTTGTTTTTTAAACAGGTTTCTGAAGGAAACGTAGATCCTCCTCTTCTATAGCAAATATTTCCTGAATACTCTGTTGTGAGGAGGCTTGCCAATCCATCTTGTACCAGGCCTGTTGGAAACATGGATTACTCTGGAATGATGGGGCAGCCAGGGGGCAGCAGCTTGAGAAAGTACTATAAATAATAATAGTAAATAATAGTAAATAATAGTAAATAATAGTAAATAATAATAATAATAATAATAATAATAATAATAATAAAATAATATTTATATCCCAAATTTTTCCCAGACTGGGATTCTAGGCGACTTCCACAAATGAAAACAACACGGATGAAATGTGAAAAGCCAAAAAACATCTAAAAGATATTATATAAAAGATAATTCTGTTTTGCTGATTACAGCCTCTGGGAGTTTGTGACCAAGTCTTGTAAACGGGGACACCTGTGGGGGGATTGGAGGAGAGTGAAGAGTGTGAGCTTGTTTCTTTTGCATTAAGGCTGGTTGCTTGTCTGAGCTGTCTGGAAGCTTGATTGTGAGTTTGTGGGTGTGGCTGTGTGCTCTCCTAGAGCACATGGTCTGAGGGGCTGTGGCCACTGCTGAGAAGACGACAGGCTGAAGGAGGCAGTAAGTTGGAAGAGGAGTTAGCAGCCAGCAGCAGTTCTGCTTAACTGATTGCAGCTTCTGGGAGCTCATGGACAGGGTGTTTGTGAGGGTGTTCAGTGGGAGAGTTTAAGGGGGAAGCCCAGAGTGCTGTCTCATGGTGTGTGTAGAACCAAGAGACATGGAGAGTGAGGGAGCTGCTGCAGTGACCTGCAACACCTGTGCCATGTTTGTTTTCCTGCTGGAGAACGTGCAGAAGTACACTAGTAGCAAGTGCAAGCTGGTTGCCTTGCTGGAAGAGAAGGTCCAGCAACTTGAGGCCGACCTATCCACACTTGGAGCTACTGGGCAAGATGATGAATTTCTCAATTGAGCAGAGTAGACTGTCCTGAAACAGTGACATGGAGGGGGGTGCCCATAGGGAGGAGCAGTGTTATTTTGAGTAGGTTGTCAGGAATATGCCAGTGACACACAGCTCTACTCTCCTTTACATCTACAGGTGTGGAAGTGGAAGTGCTGGTTACCTTGCTTCAGTAATATCCTGTAGGAGAGCCAACAACCTGAAGCTCAATCCCAATAAGACTGAGGCACTGTTATGGGGTGGTTCCCTAAATAGTATGGGTGGAAGGTTGCCTGCTGTTGGTGGGATTACATTCCTTCTGAAGGAGCATATACATAGCTTGGGGGTACTCTGGATCCTTTGTGGTTCCTTGAGGCTCAGGTGGCCTCAGTGGCCCAGAGTGCCTTCCATCAGCTTCTGCTGGTGGCCCATCTGCACCCCTATCTGGACAGGGATAGCCTAACTTGTTTGTCTATACAAAATAAAAAATAAAATAATCCTTCCAGTAGCACCTTAGAGACCAACTAAATTTGTTCTTGGTATGAGCTTTCATGTGCATGCACACTTCTTTAGATACACGGAAATAGAAGTCACCAGACCCTTCTATATAGTGAGAGAGTGAGGAGGGGTATTACTCAGAAGGGTGGTGGGAATGGGTGATTGGCTGATGGGTGTGGAAAACCTGTTGATGACTGTTACCCACTGCAATTAGTCCTAAAGGAAAAAGCAAGGGGTGAGATGGCTAAAGATAGCTTTGTCATGTATAATGAGATAAGAATTCAATGTCTTTGTTCAGACCAGGTCTCTCCGTGGTTTTGAGTTTTGAGTTTGGTTGTTGTTGTTCAGTCGTTCAGATGAGCAATTAAATAGTCCTGAGATGGTATGTTTGATGTTGTTGGGGCCAGTAATGGTGTTGTCAGAGTTTATGTGGCAACAAAGTTGGCATCTGGGTTTATTGCAGGCTCTGGTACCAGTGTCCATGTTGTGTCTTGTTGTTGTATTATTGTGGGTGAGGAGTTGTTTAAGATTGGGTGGCTGTCTGTAGGCAATGAAGGGTCTCCCTCCCAGAGCTTGAGAAAGAGAACTGACATTGTCTAGGAGAGGTTGTAGATCTCTTATGATGCGTTGTACTGTTTTAACTTGTGAGCTGTATGTGATTACTAGTGGTGTTCTGTTGTTTTCTTTTTTGGATCTGTCTTGCAACAAGTTCTCTCTGGGTATTAGTCTGGCTCTGTTGATCTGTTGTTTAACTTCATCAGGCAGATATTTTAGTTCTAAAAAGGTTTGCTGTAGATCTCTTAAGTGAGAGTGTCTGTCTGTATAGTTGGAACAGATGCGGCTATAACGTAGGGCCTGGCTATATACAATGGATTGTTTGGTATGTTTGGGATGGTAGCTAGAAGCATGTAGATATGTTTGTCGGTCAGTTGGTTTATGGTATAAGGTGGTGCCTATGTGGTGCCTATGTGTCCATCCTGTATTTTTATAGTAGTGTCCAGAAAATGTATTTCTTGCATAGATTGGTTCATTGTTAGGTTGATGGTGGGGTGAAAGTCATTGAATTTCTGGTGGAAGGTGTCCAGGGTCTGTTGAACATGTGTCCAGATTATAAAAATATCGTCAATGTATCGCAGGTACAAGAGAGATTTGAGTGGGTAGAAGTTTAGGAAACGCTCTAAATCTGCCATGAAGATGTTGGCATACTGTGGGGCCATGTTTGTCTATGCTCTGGTAATCTTTAGGTTAGATTACTGCAACCTGTTATATGTGGGGCTGCTTCTGAAGATGGTTTGGAAACCTACCTGGTGCAGAATTCAGCAGCCAGGTTGCTCACTGGGACAAGACTGTTGCGAACATATTTCACTGCTCCTGGCCCGACTGCACTGGCTGCCAGTTAGTTTCTAGGCCAAATATAAAGTGCTGTTTTTGATTTGTAAACCTTAATTGGTTCAGGACCAGAATACCTCAAGGACTAGCTCTTCCCCTATGAACCAACTAGGACCCTGCAGTCATCATCTGAGGCCCTTTGTGTGCTTTCACAAGAGGTCCAGATGCTGGAAACGGGAGAACAGGTCTTTCCTGCTGTGGCTTCCTGCTTGTGGGATTCTGTTCCCAAGGAAGCTCACCTGGCACCTTCATTACATATCTTTAGGCACCAAACAAAAACATTTTTCAGTAACCAGACCTTTGGCTGATTAACATTCTATGGTCTTTTAAATGTGTTTGTGGGAGGAAGGTTGTTTTTGTTTTATTGTGTATTTCGTGTTCTTATTTTGCATTTGTGAACTGTCCTATGAACTTCAGATCAAGGCTGCTATACAGATTTATTAAATAATAAAAATAAAGGAAGATTGCCCATTCCAGGAGATGAATCCCTGGAGGAATATGGCACATGGAAGCAGAATTGTCAACAGCCATGCTGTGTCACTGGGGCTGCAAAATCCATGCCATGCCCTCACCTTGGACACTGATTCTGCACCAAGGGAGTAAGGATAACAGTTGCAGACCTCAGAACACACTGAGGAGGCTGTGGGAGATACTATGTACAAAACAAACCTGTCACTCCCTAGAGAAGAGCAGGGGGGGAGGGGTTATTGGTAACTCCCTACTGAGGGGGGCAGAGGCAGAATGTGTGGAAGTAACAGTATATCCCAGAGGGGGGCAGGGAAGCTGCTTTCCAGGTACAAAGAGTCAGAATGTGACAGAGAAGTTGCCAAGTCTTATAAAGCCCACTGACCACAACCCCTTCCTTTAGAGTCATGTAGGTGCAAACAAAACTGCCAGACACAGCCTTCAGGGTATAGCAGGGGACTCTGGGAAGGAAGCTGAAGGGCCTTGGAGCACTGGTGGTTTTTTCAACACTCCTTCCCGTTGAAGGAAGTGCCCCAGCAAGAGAGAAGAAAATACCTGAAGTAAACCACTGGCTGCTCAGGTGGTGTCGTCAGGAAAGTTTGGCTTCTTGGACTGTGGTCTCTGCTTCTTTGAGGAAAGCCTTCTGGCAGGAAAAGGGTTGACAGGAATGTGTTTGCTAAGGGTCTCGTGAACCTGATCAGGAGAGCTGTAAGCTAAATCTTGAGGGGGAGGGAGACAATATTACAGACCGCAGGGGAACACCTGGTGCTGGGGATAGTAGCTTTATAGATGCAGAAGAAACTGAGCTGGTGCTCCAGGAAACCTACTAAAGGGATTGAAGTTGACCTTAACAGCTCTGGAGTGTAGGACTCCCAATGATTTCCAGTTACAAGAAAGGAGATTCCAAATAAACACCAGGGAGAACTTTCTGGCAGTAAGAGCTGTTCTATAGCTGCTTGGAACTCCTTGGAAGGTTGTGGACTCTCCTTTGAAGGTTTTTCAGCAGAGGTTGGATGGACATCTGTCATGGATGCTTTAGTTGATTTTCCTGCATTGCAGGGGGTTAGACTAGATAACCCTCAGCATCCCTTCCAATTGTATAATTATACGATTCTGTGAATAGGTAAAAAGTAATTAAACCACCAAAGATTAAAACAAACACATTAAAGCAAATGCACATACAGCAGTATGAGAAGTTGTTGTTTTGCTTTCAGTTCCCAAAGGCCTACTGGAATAATACTGTTTACCTGCCAGAGGAAGGACAGCAAGGAAGAAGCCAGGCTAATTTCACTAAGATGGGAGTGCCAAAGTTGTCTGAGAGCAGTGACCAAGAATACAATCTTTCAGACACAGTGGATATTTAAACCCTAAGCCTTCCCACAAAGTATCCTGGGCACCATAGTTCGTTGAGGGTGCTGGAAACTAGATTTGTGATAGGTAAACAGCAGATACCAAGATTTATTAGGAGAAGCCACACACTTTAAAATCATGGGGAAGGCTGCTGTGGACTAGGCCCTTCCAACATGGATGTTTTAGAAAAAGGAAATGGGTGTGCATTGAGCTTCCCTGTGGTCAGTGGAGCTTGATCTCAAGAGGTTTGTGGTTCTGATTTTGTTTTGAGATTTTGCGGGCAGTTTTGTAAATCCGCATGGTGTTTGGCTACCAAGTTTGCAAGGAATATCCTTCTTTGGAGGTTTTTAAGCAGAGGTTGGATGGCCATCTGTCACGGATGCTTTAGTTGTGATTCCTGCATTGAAGGGGGTTGGGCCAGATGACCCTTGGGGGTTCCTCCCAACCCTACAATTCTATTATTCTAACCTGCCATCTGCATGTTTCTCCTTTCTGAGTTACGAGCCACATTCATTTCCCTCTCTATGTGCTGCTTTCACGGCCTCCATTTAAATCACAGAACTGTATAGAGTTGGAAGGGACAGCAAGGGCTATCTAGTCCAACCCCCTGGATGTAGTTTGCATGTTTTATTCCACCCCTCTTTCCTACCTGTAAGGTGCTTGGTTCTTTGCTCTTTGGCACCACCTGCTGCCCAAAGCAGGTGGTGGTTTTTGTCCTTCCTGCCTCACTTTTGCCCCTCTTTCACTTGACCCCAGCAATGACCGCTCCCCACATCAAATGGGGGGTACCTTTTGCGTGGTCGCACGCAGCCCCCCCATCCTATGCGGCTCCCGGCCATATAGCCTGGCTTCGCCCTCCCCAGGCTGGACATCTGGAGGTCTCCGCCTATCTCAAGCAGTTACCCAATCCCACCTGGGGAGGCGTTGCCAGGAGACCTGGCCAGGTAGGCGGAGGGACCGCCATACCCACACAATAGAGGGTGGATCTTACCTGGGAATCAACAGAGCTTCTCCCCCCCTGCCCCCCTCAGTTAAGTCTTCCTTTGCAGGTTAACCTCTTCTCCACAGGTATGCGGGCACTGCTACGTCATGGTCGCTGTTGAAGGGCCGGAAATGATTTTCCTGCACTGGCAGGTTTTGCCTTCCCCATAGCAAAACATCACAATTTTGGCGGTTTCAGCATTGGGTGGAATCCTTTAGTCTATCTTCCCTTAAGGGGGGGGGCGGCCTGAAGCAGTGACCCATGCCCCCCTTGCGGCAGTGATCCCAGGATTCACTGTTAAAGGGGTTGTTTTGAGGGGAGGCATTGATTGTAGTTGGTGAATAGAAGGGTTGAAGAAGGGAGGCTCTCCCATGCCTTCCTAGAATTTAAACACCAGTTATCTTGCTCTTATTAGTATGGAAACTTTCTTCACATAGGATCAGAATTGTATCGTTGGAAGGCACTCCAAGGGCCATCTAGCCCAACCCCCGCCATACGGGAATCCCAACTAACATACTTGACATATGGCTATCCAAGTTCTGCTTAAAATCCTCCAATTAAAAATGAGGGAGCAGCTGGACTCTGGTTAGAAGCAGCAGAGGCTACCCAACTGACTTAGGGACTACACTCTGGATTTGTGTAGGGTTTGCTCCTTAACCATTTCTTCTCCCCAAGATATCCTGCAAGGCAGTGGAGGTTTGATGAGACCCATCTATGCCACGCTTCCCTCTATAGCACATGCAGAAACTGCCTTCTTCACCATTGGACCCACAATTGGTCTCATCCACTGGAGCCCGTCTTTACATGCAGGGGAAGTCCCAAACTCAGAGCTTTCCAAACTTTTCATGTTGGTGACACTTTTTAGACATGCATCACTTTGTGACATAGTAATTCAATTTTACTAGCAAAGCAGGGGTTAAACTAACCAATTTCCAGCCATGGAAGGAGTGTGGGGAGTGTTCACAAACCTCTGCCCTAATTCATCAAGCGTTTGAGATACATGAGCTACTCTCACCTGGTTTAGCCGATCAGTCAAAGTAATTCAATGGGGTGTGGCTGCTGTCACAAGATGACAGCATCTAGGAGCCACGGGTAAGAGCTGAGGACGGCGGGGACCAAAGGTGGGCAAACTATCCCAGAAGGAGCAGAACATGTCCTCCATCAGAGATATTACTCCTCCTCTTAACACCTCATATACCCTGGATTATTGTTATATATGGTCACAATTAATCAATGATCTGGTCAATATCACACAGTTTACCATAGAAGCCCTTGCCCTGACCCAGGTAATGAAACTGAGCTCCTCCACCAGGAAGAGGTGGGAGTCTCATCTGGGTGCCCTTCAATTCAAGGATGGTCATAGAATTGGAAGGGTGGAAGGGTCCCCTAAGTGTCATCTAGTCCAACCCCCTGCTATGAAGTAATCACAGCTAAGAATCACTGACATGTCCATTCAACCTCTGTTTTAAAAACTCTGTTTTAAAAAGAGTCTCCCATCTTCAAGGTTGTGCCAATTGACTCTTACCTTCAGAAAGTTCTTCCTGACATTTAGTAGGAATCTCCTTTCTTTTGACTTGAAGCTATTGGTTCAGGTTCTGTCCTCGAGAGCAGGAGGAAACAAGCTTGTTCCATCTTCCATGTGACAGCCCCTTAGATATTTGAAGATATTTGAAGATATTACTCCTCCAGACTAAACACCCCCAACTCCCTCAACTGTTCCTCATAAGGTGTCAAGACCTTTGAGAATCTTGGTTGCCCTGCTCTGTATGGGATGGGTTTTAATGGGTAGAAGAGTATATATTAATTGCAATTTATCATTCCAGGCACCCACATGTGTGGGTTGGACAGAGTTTCAAAATACTTGGGGCAAAATTAAAAGCATGGGGATTGGGTTGCAAAACCTTGTTTTCGGCAAATTCAGCTATGAAGTAAGCTGGCTCCCCCTTTCTTACCCCCACTTAACAAAAATATCAGGTAACAACTTGTAAAGTAAGTTTAAAAATAAGATTCATTTTATAATCATGCATTGGTTCACAGCAACAGTAGCAGTAACAGCTATAACCAGCTTCAGGCATGTGCTTAAAGCTGGAGCAAGAAGAGGCATGTCTAAATCTAACACTGGTCAAAGGAAGACAGAGGGAGGCGGGACAAGAAGTATCAATATACTACTTTCTCTCCTGGAGAAGAAGGGAAATGACATCACACAGAGCCCTTTCTACCAATGGTATTTCTTGAGTATCTGTGCATCAGCAATACAGCTCTATGGCCTTAGCCCTTGTTCATGCTAACTGGTAAGAATATGCATTTGTTAGGTTTGGCTGCCAATCTGCCACACTAGGATAGCATTCACTTTTTTTTTTTTTTAGCTGCTGTATTACAGGTTGAGTTGTGTGAAGCTTGTGGTCTGCTAAGACCCCTAAATCATTTTCACATGTACTACTGGCAAGCCAAGTGTTCCCCATCTTTTTTTTTTTTTTTTTGAGCAGCTGGCTCTTCCTGCCTAAGTGTAAAACCTGACATTTGTCCCTATTGAAATTCATTTTGTTAGTTTGGGCCCAATTCTCCAATCTGTTAATGCCGTCTTGAATTCCAGTTATGTCTTCTGCAGCATTAGCTACCCCTCCCACTTTGCTGCCATCTGCAAACTGGATGAGCATCCCCTCAAAACCTTCATCCTAGTCATTTATAAAGATGTTTAACAACAACGGGCCCAGAACAGAACCTTGTGGCTCCCCACTTGTCCATTTCCCCAAGGATGATGAGCAACCATTGGTGAACACTTTTTCAGTTCAGTCAGTCAACCAGCTACAAATCCACCTAACAGTGGGTGGATTTTGTCCAGATCACATTTTACCAGCTTCTCCACAATAATATAATGTGGGACTATGTCGAAAGCCTTGCTGAAATCAAAACTTAAGTCCACAGAATTCCCCTGACCCGCCTACCTTGTAACTCTATCAAAAAGAAAGAAAGAAATAAGATTAATCTGGCCTGACTTGTTTGTTTTTTGAGAAAGCCGTGCTGGGTCTTAGGTATCAGTAGCATCTTTTTCAAAGTGCTCAAAGACCAACTTTAGATAAGTTTTTAGGAAGGTGCTTCTGGTCAAACAGTGTGTCTTCTGGAAGAGGACAAAAAGCTGGCACTTAGAAGCAAAAAATGGGGGGCGGGATGCAAATTCCTCAGAGCTGCACCCCAGAAATAATTATTTATTCAGTTTCAATTTCCACTCCACCCTTCCTTTGAAGGAGCCCGTGTGCACTCTGAGCTCCTTTGGAGGAAGGGCAGAATAGCAACTGGATAACTAAATAAATTTATAAATATGCACCGTAACCCTAGTCCTCATTGAGGTGCCTGGACCCGTCGCCCCCAGGCAGAGTCCTAGATAGTGGAAACCTAAAAGATGATGATGATGATGAAGTGACATTCTCCAAAAAGCAAAGGAGACGCGTTAGGGTTCTTCACCACAGTTTTTTTGTGGTTGCCTGGAGGCGTTTTCACTCAGGTGGAGGCTGAAGCGTTACAAGGCGGACTGGGGGGGGGGGGGGATCTTGTCTCAGTGAGGACTAGCCGCATGTGTGGACGGACAGGGTTGGCCAGCACGCCTGGCGGATAAAAGCCCGCCAGGCGTCCCTTCAGCACCGCGGACAACTCCAGCGCCTCGCCTGGCTTTCCAACGGCTCTGGGGGGCTTTGTTATGTTAAGGAAGCTTCTTGGTATGGGAAGTGAACCCGGGAAGGGGGAGGGGAGGTGGGGAGAAGAGGAGGAGGAGCGCCCCCTGGGGAGGGGAGGGGGGTCCGCTCAAGTGACGCCCACAAGCTTTGCCAGGGGATATCCCTCGCTGCTGCTAGTCCTGTCGCCCCCTCCCTCTCCCTCTCCCCCACCCAAAACCCTTCCCAGCATCGCAGGGAACAGCCAGAGGTCGACCTGACGCAGCCCGGGCTCCGCGGAGGGAATGTAACGTGGACCCGCTGCAGTCGAAGCAGCAGCGCCCGGAGCTCCAGGTTGGCAGTCAGAGCTCCCTCTGAGGTTGGGTGTCTTTGCGTGCCTTCCCCTTCCCCGAAACCCCAACAGGGACCTCGATTCACTTTCTGCCCCAGCACGATGCTCTTGGAGCGAGCCCGGGCCGAGAAAGCGGCCCCCGCCGAGGCCTGCGCCTTCGGCCGGAACGCAGGTAAGGGGGACCCGACGGGGTGGCGGCGCGCGGAGGAGGCGGCTTGGCCGTTGGGGCGGCCATCTGGCCTGGGGGTCCGAGTGGGGAAAGAGAGACGGGAAAAGATAAATTAAGGAAGGAAAGCTTGAGAAGCACTTTGAAGGAAACGGAGGCAGAAGGGAAGAAAGGAATGGTTTTAAAGAAAGAGAAGGAAAGAAGAAACCCGCAGAACGCGCGACTTTCCTTCAAGTCTGCGGGGATCTAAGGAGGAGAAGGCAACCGGTGTTAGCGGGGATGGGAAGTTGGCGCTCCAGGAAGGCGCTGCTACAACTTGGGGGCTCCGGGCTCTGGTGAGGGCAGGTGGGCTGCAGGTGCCTCAAGTCGCTCTTTGGAGACGAGCAGAGCAGAGCAGGAGGTGCCAGGGATCCAGTCGGGATGTTGCTACTCTTTGGTGCTATTATTATACTCCGAACTGTTAGCACTATTGGTACTGATTTTATTACAACTGTTACTGTTACTACCAACTTTATTGCACTACTACAAATTATTACAACTATTATGACTATCACTGCTATCATCGTTACTATTGTAACAACTATTATTAATTTCTCCTCCTAATTATGGTTGATTTCCTGTAAGGAAATTTTCGAGACTTTGCATCTCCTTCGGTCTTTTTCTGCAGCGACCTTATTTACTGGATGTCAGTGTATTCATTCATTTTGTTTTTGTTTTTTAAAAAATATTAGTTTGGTGCTGGAGGGTGTGGGTTGTCCTGAGAAGCAACGGAGGGAATCCTTTTCCAAAGTTCATCCTCCCCAGCCGGGGATCGAGCCGTGTCTGGATCTCTTGGAGATCCATCGGGGAGACCCCCGCTCCAATCCGCTTTTCGCATCTCTTTTTCTATTCGCGTGGTACAAAAGCAATCGAAATTCCTTTATAGAAGTCAAAAAAAGGAAAGAAAGAAAGAAAGAAAGAAAGAAAGAGGAAACATAGTCGGAGGGGGCGGGGTATGTAGGTTAGGAGTCCTTCAAATATCATAAATATTTTTATAAATAAACAAAGAAGTAAATAAATTAATGTGGGACCTGATTTTTGGGGGGAGGGTGTAATTATTTTGTGTGTGGACATAAGACCATTTTGGGGGGGGGGAGAAAGAAGAAGGACATTTTTTCGCGCCTTAGGGGGATTTTCTCTCCTCCATAAAGGCCCTCCCTGCCTGCTCCTTAAGGGGTGCTTTTTGGGGGGTGGGGACAGAAAGAAGAAATAATGATAATGATATTAATTAATAACAGGCGACCCTTTTATCCCTTGAAATACACCCACGCGTTACCCCTATTGGGTGCCAAGTTAAACTTTTTGGGCGCCAACTCCCAAATATAAAATAAAATTAGATTAGATTAAATTAAATTGTAAAGTAAAGTAAAGTAGGATCAAGGAAATGAATGGGGACAATTCCCAGAGGTGGTGGGTCTGGGAGCCTCGCAGCCCTGCACTCGCTTTCCTAGGAGCAAGCTCCGCTTAACTCTATGAGGCTTACTTTAGAGTCGACTTGGTCAGTCTTGCACTACAAGGAATTTGTTTTTCTTTTTTTAAAAAAAACCAACAACATTATTTTGTTCATTTGTTATTTGTTTTTCAAATTAAGTATACATATATACTTAATTTGAAACAGTGTATATATATATATACTGTTGTTATTATTACTATTATTTGGATGTCTGCAATTCCTGCATTACAGGAGGTTGGCTTAGATGTCCCGAGTCCGAGAAACGGGTGAGTCGCCTTGCCTGTGTGGGTTTGCATTCCCCATGAAGGAGCACTTGGGGGGGGGGGGGTGCTTCTGAATCCAGCTCTGCCAATCACTGGAAGCCCATGAAGCCTTAGTTGCCAGAAGTGCTTTTTACCAACTGCAGCTGGTTGCACAGCTATGCATGGACCGGGAAAGGCTGGTCGCAGTAGTTCATGCATTGGTTACTTCAGTACTGATTTCTGCAAAGCACTCAGTGTTACTGTTAGTATATAAAGCCCTTAACAACTTGGGACCAGTTTACTTACAAAGGCAACTTACACAACACATGCCTACTCAACCGCTTTGAGCAGTGGAATTACTACTACTACTACTACTAATTGTATACTGCTTTTCATCTGAACATAAAAATACTAAATGAGAACACAAAATACATAATAAAAACAAAAACAAACCAACACCCCCACCCCGCCCACAAAAACATTTAAAAGACCATAGAATGTTTGAGCCACATGATACCCATTCCAAATTTGTAAGAACTTGATCATTTAGTGTGGCAGCACCTGCACTTTGGAACTCCCAGCCTATTGATATGAAGCGTGCGCCTTTGCTGAACTCTTTTTGGTGACTGCTAAAAACATTCTTTGTTTGTAGATGCTTAGAGAGTGGAGGTAATTTAAAGTGGTTTTAGTATTTTATGTTTTTGTATGTTTTAAAGTAAAGGTTGTGAATTGTTCTTGATTCTTTTGTTTTATGCTTTTGTAAACCATTTTGAGTTGTTGTTGTTTTTTTTTACAGTCAAGCGATGTATAAATTTTAGAAAATAAAATAAATAGATGACCCCTGAGGTCCCTTCCAACTCTAGGATTCTTTGTGTGTTCTTCACTACAGTATTAATACTATGCTGGTAGGTTGCTAAATCACAATGAAATTGTCAATACCTTTGCCTAATGCAATAAACTTATTGAATTGAAATTATTATTGTTTATTACCTGCCCTTCTCCCAAAGGGCCCTGGGCAGATTTCAGCATTAAAGTACAATTTTAAAATGACTTAAAAGTATTGCCCCCATTTGCACTATTCGTTTATGTATTGCCTTTTTATTCCCCCCCCCCTTTTATGTCTCCAATGATCTCAATTCAGCATACATGGTTCTCTCCCTTTCTTCGTTCAATCCAGGCTTCTTCAACCTTGACCCTCCAGATGTTTTGAGACTACAATTCCCATCATCTCTGACCACTGGTCCTGTTAGCTAGGGATGATCAGAGTTGTAGTCCCAAAACATCTGGAGGGCCGAGTTTGCCTATGCCTGGTTTAATCCCCACAACAACACTGCAAGGGAGCCTAGGATGAGAGGAGGCAGTGACAGACCACCAAGTTCATACCCATTGAGTTTCATGGCCCATTGAGCTTCAGTTGAATCCTGGCCTCTCCCATTTTTTAGTCCTCACTGAATACCCAGAACAGTAGAATCATAGAAATGTAGAGTTGGAAGGGACCCTGAGGGTCATCTAGACCGACCTCCTGCAATGCAGGAATCTCAACCTTTCATTAAGAACCTCCAAGGAAGGCAAGTCCACCAACTCTTGGGGGAGTCTGTTCCATTGTTTAAAGGCTCTTACACTCAGAAAATTATTCCTCTTATCTTGTAACTTGAAGCCATTGGTTCAAGTCCTACCCTTTGGAGCAGGAAGAAACAAGCTTGCTCCATCTTCCATTTGAGAGCCCAATCCTCATAAAGCTTGGTTTCCAGACCCTTGGTCACCTTATGAGGAAGGTAGGTTGGGCTGAGAGAAGACAGTAAACAGCCCAATGTCCCGCAGTGAGCTTCATGCCCAAGTGGGGATTTGAACCCTGGTTACCTCCTGGGTTCTAATCCTCATTGAATTTTCACAACAACCCTGCAAGGTAGCTTAGGTTAAGCACAATTATCTTTGTGTATGTTTAGGCATGAGAATTCTACACCAGATAGGATGGATGAATGGATGGACAGCCAGAATCAAAGTGCACAATTCCTGGCCTTGTCCTTCCTGGAGAGTAAATCCTTTTGGCAATCTCTGTGGAATTCAAGGGTCCAGCAGACATTGTATTTGGGCTGCTGAGTGTGGCCTGCCAATAGGCATGCAATACTTTTGAATGGCCTTCATAAATTAAAATGAATTTTTTCGATGCCGTGGGAAGAAAACAGGGGTGTCAGCCAGATCTATGGCCTCTGGTGCCATCCCATGCAAGGCAGTCCTCTGCCTCTGGGGGCATCTTGAGACTTCCCTCCATTTCTCCATGTTTAATATTCTGGGGTTTGGGATTTTTGGCCTTCTCTGATGACTTAGACTCTCAGCTACTCCCCTTCCATTTTTCTTCTTGTTTAAATACACTCTACTCTAAGGAACTGGAATGGGGCAGTGAATTTCCTGTCCTGAGAATGATTTTTTATTTTTTATTTTTTTAGTCTGGGTGAATCAAAGTCAAAAAGACACATTTGAAATTCAGGGGTGAGCCACCCATAACCCCCTTTTGGGCTTTTTTTTTTTAAAAAATATTAATTTTATTAATAAACCAAATAAACCAAATATAAAGGGAAATAAATCCTGTTACAGCAGGTTGAAAATAGTCTTACGTAGGACATAATGCAATGGAGGGCAACACAATGTGATTTTTTTGGACTTATTACCCATCCTTCACCAACAGCTTCCAGGGTGGAGTACAAGTTAATTCTGCCCCCCACACACAAACAGACCAGATTGCAATCAGAGGAATGGAGCTGCAAACCCCCTGGGGGTAAAAGTTAAAGCAGAATGGTAGATTTCTGGTGGCCCAGAATAGCACTGGAAAGCTTTTGGGCTGCACAGAATTTCTCAGCACCCAGCCTGGTGATTCCAATAAATATTGGCGGGGGTGGGGGTGGGGGTGGGGGCAGAATCTGACTGCAAAAGCCATCCAGATCCCTTGGAAGGTGATGGACTCCCCTTCATTGGAGACTTTTAAGCAGAGGTTTGATGGTCATCTGTCAAGGATGCTTTAGCTAGGATTCCTGCATTGTGGGGCAAGGGGGTGGAAATGACTTTTAGGTCCTTACCAGCCCTACGATTCTATGATTCTAGTGTTCTCCCTCTGTCCCTGTCCCTCCCCACTTTGCCACCTTTCCCCATCTCATCCAAAAGAGGGCCGGGGGTGTCTCCCAGTCCTGAATTCCTGGGGGTGGGGGTGGGGTCAGCTTGCCCTTCCTTGGTGAGGGTCGTGGTGCTTTTCTCCCCCACCCGTCGTCGTGGGATGCTGCCTTCGAGGAAAAGGACCCCCAAAAGGAAAGGCTGGAGAATAACGGGCAGTAACTCATCCAGCTCGGGAACCTTTTAGCTGATTAAATTGCCTTCCTCCGGCCCATTAGCAAATTAAATTTAAATAACTTTGCATATTGCCAACACACAGTATGAAGGGGCCTGAGATTAGCTCATGAGGCAACCCAGAGAGAAAGAGAGAGTTGCCGCTTTTTAGACGCTGGGAGTGAGGCGAACATATTATTAGTTAATAATAATAATAATAATAATAATAATAATAATAATAATAATAATAATAATAATAAGTGTTATTATATTTATATTCCTTTTGATAGCCTTTCCCCCAAGAGGAGCTTGAGGTAGGTTACAGTTAAAATAGAAACAAACAAAATGCAGCGTAAACAGAGGGGGGGGGAAGCAATAATTAAAAAACACACACACACATCACAGCAGATAAAAATAGTTGCTTCCCAAAATAATAATAATAATAATAATAATAATAATAATAATAATAATAATAATAATAATAATAATATTCAATTTATATCCTTCAGGGGAAGGGTGGGATATAAACTGAATAACTAACTATGTAATTTTATCACTTATTTATTTCATAATCTTTATTTCCCACTTGATGGTTTAAAAGCCCCAAAGTGGTTTATGAGAAGAATAAAACCATGAAGTTATTGGTAGGAAAAGTGAATACATTCAAAAGTAAAACAGCAACATTATTTTTTAAAGAAACTGAAATTGATCTTAAATTGTATTCTTTGTTTTATGCTATAAACCGCCCTGAGGTCTCTTGATGAAAGGTGGTAGATAAAGTTAATAAATTAATAATTAATGTAATAAATAAATAAATAAATAAATAGCAATAGTCCTTGCATGCTGTCATCCACATGGCGTCAAAGCAGACTTGCAGAATGTTTATGTTGCATAAATTATATTTTGCATTGCACACACAAGCTGTATTTAGTTTCCAAAAAAAAAAAAAAAAAAGCTTACACAAGATTCTGCAAAATGCAGTGTTATCAGATAGGATCTGAAGGCAATCTACATAGCCCAAGTAAAATTACATACCGCTGGTTTGATTCATGGGGTGGTTTAGTTGCGATTCTTGCGCGGCAAGGAGTTGGGCTAGATGGCCCTTGGGGGTACCTTATGACTCTACAATTCTGTGATTCTGTGTACGGGGAAAGCGTCCCAGACTTGGACTTTCAGGACCTCTTCGGGGCAACCCGGGACCTTCGAAGACCAAGTCCCTTCGGAGTCCGGCCTCCCTGGCCCCTCCCAGAGGAACACCCCTATCCATCTTCTCCTGCCTGTTTTCCTCACTCTCCTTCTGGGGAACTCCTCGACCCCACCTGCCTGCTGTGCACCATCGATCTTGGGCTCTCGCCTTGATTTCCCCAGGCACCCCCCACCCATTGATCCATGGGCAGTGAAAGACGCCTGTAGCCAGAGCAAAGGGCCATCCTTTTTTTGTGTATGTGGGGGACCTGTTCCTTGCGCTCCTTTTTCTTCCTGAGTTTCCTTTGCAAGGAGAATCCACCACCTTTAGAGGTACTGTAATAGGACTACAGAGTTGGATGGGATCCCCAATGGTAATCTAGCCTAACCCCCTGCAATGCAGGAATTAGTGCCTTTGAGGACCTGCCAGGTTGCAGAAAGTCGCCTTTTGGGGTCTGCCAGTGGGGGCGGGGCATTTATAACGCTGGTAAAACTGGCCCTTGCCACTAGAAAACCAGCAGCTCAGGGAGTAATAGAGCCTAGAGGGCAGGATTTCTAGCTGTAGAAAGTTGGGCGGGGGCAGGGGCTTTTGGCAAAGTGCCTTTTATCTGTCAACGGGTCTCACGTCCAAGGGAGCAAAGTCTGAGCAACGGCATAATAAGGACATGCAGAAGAGTTCAGTTCTCTTTTCAAAGATTACCTTTCGCATGTTTTTATTATCATTCTCTTTTATTTTTAAACATAATAAACCAAAGATAAAGCTCATAAAGAAATCGTGTCACAGCTGGTTAAAAGCAGCATAAGGTTTGAAATTGTTGTTCCAAAACATCACAAAAAGTCCATTTCCCCATGAAACTGTCAGGCTGGTTTATATGTATTCTTTCGCATGCTTTTAACTTTTTGTATTTTCTCTGCCTTTTAATTTGTGGCCACCTGGAGTCTAGGGAAAAGTCAGGATATACATATAATAAATAATATAGGCTTAATTAATAATTAATAATAGAAATAATGTTAAGTTGTTATAGCGTTTTAATTCTGTGCAAGTTTCAAACTCTAGCTGCGAAATTTTCTCAGACATATCATCTTTTGTGGACACTGTTTTGAGGTTTCCCCCCTCAAAGCAGTGTGTAAATTGTATGATATAAATATGAAATTAATTAATAAATAATAGAAATATAACGAAGAGGGAGATGGATTCTTTCAGCAGCAACAAAAAAGGATTGACTGATCGAGTGACTGAGTGATTTCTAAACCCTTTATTGTTATGTATATTTTTTTAAAAAAGGTAAGGTTTATGTATATTTTAATCCGTCTGACCACCTTGGCCTCAAAGCGACTCACAAGAAATACACAAATGCAGATCAAGCCTATTTGAAGACAGGGATCCTCGATATGCCCAAAGCTCAGCTTCTCCACGGCATGGCAGGTTTATCCCCCGCTTATATATATAAAAAAGGGTAAGCTTCCTTCGTTGGAGGTTTTAAAACAGAGGTTGGATGGCCACTAGTCAGGAATACTTAGGCCCCCATTCGTCTTCTGCGCCGAAGGGGCTCCTTCACGGTGTACCGTGAAGCAAATAAACCAACTCAGAGACTCACTCAGGGAGGCAACGCTTTGGCTGGAACTCCCAGTAGCCAAGCTATTTCTTTCAGGGGAGGTTTTGAGTTCTTATTGTGAAATATTGATGATAATATTTTAGTCTCCTCTTATTAGTTCTTTCGAAACCTTTAAGACAACATTTTAGTTCTCTGCTAATTGTATGTTCCTTATGTTTCCGCCGGGCCTTTATTTATTTAGTAAAATTTAGTAAAACGTATACACGTTGTGATTGTAAAACAAAAACTCAGAGCGGCTTTCCTGCCGGCTGCTTCAGAATACCAGGCTGCACTGTCGCTGTCCGTGGTGCTGAAGCGGCGGGCGGGTAGGTGAGCGGGCAGGCTGGGCTTCCCCCGACCGCGCACCTTAAAGGGGCGGTTCCCGCAGGTCTCCTCTCCGCCCCGCCCCCCAGTCTCCTACGTCCGCCTTACCCAGTTTGGAGGTGCGGCAGGATGGAGCCCCCCGTTGGCACCCAGACGCTCCTCGCCCTCCTGGCCCGCAGAGGTAAGATTGGGGGGGGGGGCGCTCATCTGAAGTGAGACAAGTCCCCACCCAAATAAAATATTGCGGGGTAGAGGGAGGGGAAAGGGAGCGCGCTCCCAATTCTGTCTTCGGATTTGCTCCCTCTCCCCCAGATGCGGGGTGGGGGGGGAGACGTCCGAAAAAGAGTTGTCCGTCCATCTCGGAAAGGGGAGATCGGAAAGGGGCTGGGGTCGGGGGTGTTGGCTGAGCGGGAGAGAGAAAGAATGATCGGTGGATCGGGGCCGCCAAGAAACTTCTTGCGAGGGAGGAAGATTTGGAGAGCCCCTCCGCCGAATCGGACCTTTCCCACCATATATATATATGGACGGCTAATATAAATCATATAAACGACTATCTTATACTTCGCAGAAGGAACACAAACGTAGGGAACGGGCTGAAAGGGGAAACGGGGGTGCCTAAAAAATATCAACATAAGCTCTAGAACTGAAACACTTTAAAAAGGGAAATCTATTTCAGATTTTGATCTTACACAATGGATGTTGGTTTATACTTTATATCATGGATGTAAGCTCTGTATTATTTTATGAATATATTGCTACGAACTTCTCATGGCCTTTGGCTAGAACAATAAACTTATTGATTGATTATATGTTTGTGTATAATGTATATTATATTAATTATATTATATTATTAGAAAAATTATCTTAAAAGCTCAAGGCAAAAAGGGGACCCCCATAATTTCCATGCTGTTGGGCATGATTTTATTGCTTCATCATATAGTATGGTCTGGTTCTATCAATCCGTATTATTATTATTATTATTATTATTATTATTATTATTATTATCCCCATGGCTAGCTGATTCCTATAATAAAGAAAGAGAAACAATGAATATCAACAATCGGAAATCAGCATACTGTATTATAATGTAACCTTCTCCGAAACTGAGTGGGTTTCAGGTATATACAGAAATGTCTCCCTAGATATTCTTGATTTTCGATTTTGAGTTTTAAGTTGTGTTTGCATTTTCAATGGCATCAAAAATTCAGTTGTTTTTTATAATAATAATAATAATAATAATAATCACCATCATTATAAAGTAAAATAGGGAATGAATGCCAACCGGCCAGTCATACACACAGGGTTGTTTTAGTCGCAGCGGAGAAAATATTGGACCAGAGTGTTTTTTTGCCTTTTTAAAGAAAAAATTCCCAATAATAGCTAAAAGGGGGTGGTGGTGGTAACTATTTGTTTATGCTATTTATTTGTGGTTTAAAGAAAGGGTGGAAGGGTTCCTGAGAGTTTTACTGCTCCATGCAACTGAGTTATCCCCGTCCTGGTAAATGCATCGGCTTGTGATTGGGTGCGGGGGCGTTTTCGCCCCTGAACATATCTCCAGCTGCTCTCCGGCGAAAAGGGAAATAAAAACCGTAAAAAGAAATCAAGGCCCCCCCCCGGAAACTTGAGCCTAGTAAGGGTCAAGCTGGAGAACTGTTATTATTTTAAACCTGGGGATTTTTTAAATTTCGTTTGGGGAAGGTTATTTTGTTTTGGAAACTATTTTTATTTATTTCGTTTGCGAAGACTAATAGAATCATAGTAGAGTTGGAAGGGGCCCATATAATCATGTAGTACAGCCCTCCGCAGTACAGGAATCACAGAGTCTTTGTGGTCGCTTTTCGTGAAAATGATTAAGAAATGACCCGTCCTGGATGTTGGTTGCTCTTCTCACAAAACGTGTCTGGAACCAAGAGAAAGGAAATCATGTGTAGAAACTGACACTCAAATGAGTCATTCCGGCTTTTTTGGTGAAGGGTGGAGTCAAGTTCCGGCCCAGGAGGGGAACAACTTGATTGGGTTCAAGCGCTTGGATCCTCTTCCACATCACAACAACAACAACAACAACAACAACAACAACAACAACAACAACACTTTATATGTTTAGTTGAGTGTCTCCCTGAACTAAGAAAGACAAAAACTTTATCTTTTTCGCCCTCCTCCAATTATACACTGTGTTTTGTTTAATTTTCCAAATAAAGAGCTATCAGGATTTATTTTCAGTTTTATAGATATAGATATAGGTAAATGCGAATTAACAACAACAACAACAACAACAACAGCAATTTTCATTCATTTTCATATTATTTTGCTGTAAATTAATGTAAAGGCATATTTCGGTTGAAGCTGTTCCTCAATTTTGTAGCGTGTGTGTGTGTGTGTGTGTGTGTGTATTCCTGTGGTTGATGCGACTGTGATAGTTCAAACAACAATAAACGTCAAATAGATTAATCATCATCATGAATTTATTCATTGCCCGCCCTTCACCCTAAGGTCCCAGGGCGGGTTGCAGCACTAAAACCCAGTATTTTTAAAAAAAACATTTAAAACAACACACGACCCTAAATTTAAGGTGAGTCCTAAAATCCCGAACCTCTGTGTCAAAAGCAATGCATCTGAAGCGCTGGCGTCTTTCTCCAGAAAAAGTTCAAGCAAAGGAAGGATCTAAAATAAACCAGGAGCGCGCACAAAAATACTCTCGGAGATGTGACGAGTGCCGCGAATGAAAACGAAAACCAGCCTTGTGTTATAAAAAGGGGGTGGGGGAGGCACTTGGAACTCGTCAAAACCCAAATTTCCAGAACAAACAAACAAACAACAGAATAATAATAATATAAAAACAGAATAAAATTAAAAAGAAACAAAACGCGAAGGAAAAGCAAAGAAAGTTCCAGGCAAAAACGAGGCAGGGCTGGATGTTTTAAAACCACATTTTGAGCCTTGATTTGTTTCTGCGCCCTGCCCGCGACTGGGCGCGCGCGCGGTCGGGGAGGGAAGCTTTATAGTATATTTATTTAGTAAAATTTATACACCGCTGTATTGTTTAAAAACTCACCCACACCCTCAAAGCAGTTTACACAAACCATAAAAATACCAGTATGGAAAAATGAACAGCAATAATTTAGCTTTCCTATTTTTGGCGGTGATTTTGATGGGACTTGATTCGTTTTTTGATGGGACTTGATGGCGGTGGTGGAGAAGGAAGGCGACGTGGGTAGGTTCAGACCAATGGGAGGGCGGAGGAAGACCCCCCCCCCCTGCGCACTAGCCCCTTGGAAAATCGATAAATACTTTTTTTAAAAAGGACAAATGGGGGCGGCGGAGGAAGCCGCAGCAAAAATGAGCAATGCAACAGGTGACCCCGTCTCCCAAGGCCACGATCCTGCTACCTTGCTTCTGAGCCACTGTGCCTTAGGATCGGGTTGCGCCTTAAGCAAACCATTTCTCTCTGTCTCCTCACCTCCCAGTTCCTGGGGATACCAGTGGAATTGGGGGGGGGGGCAGGATAGACATTGCGCTCCCCAGTCCCGAAAAAGGCTCTCCGGCATCCAACCGCAAGGCGCTGTGTGACCGCTCAAGAACTGGGCGCGCAAGAGGCAGAAGTGAAAGGAGAGCGAGATGCCTAGATTAATCACTCAATTACTTAATTGAGTGAACTAATCTGCATGTCTCTAAAATCTCCAGGTTGTTTTCTTTTTAACACCTGTAAGGGATATATTCTATTATGTTTTTAATTTTAATTTATTTATTTATCACTGTATTTACCGGCCATAAAGACCTTTGAGGGATCATAGAATCGTTGAGTTTGAAGGGAAAGTCTTTGTTTCTGGGAACATAGAGATCAGTGGCTGGGAGAATATTTTAAACTTCTTTTAGAATGCTTTAAAAATGGTGTTTGTTTGTTTTTAATCATTGGTGTATTAGAATCATAGCACTGCAGAATTGGAAGGGACCATGAGGGCCATCTAGTCCAGCCCCCTGCACTGCAGGAATCACAGCTAAAGGATCATAGCATTCTAGAAGGGGGCCACTGACAGACTTTGGCTCTCAAATTTCAGCAGCACCCTGTGCAACGCAGAAAGCTCAGTGCCCCCACCTCTCACACTCCGTCTGACACCGAGGGGATCCGAAAAGCCATCTAGTTAAGCCCCCTGCAATGTTGTGCCCAAAACTGGACTCCAGGTGAGGTCTGAGCAGGGCAGAATGGAGAAGTACTATTCCTTCCCTTGCTCTGACCTAAAATCACATTAGCCTTTTTTTGCTGCTGCATCAAACCTGTTGCAAGGTTGCAAACACCTGGCTTGACAGGTGTCTCTGTGTCTTTCTCCCCGACAGAGGTCCCGTTATGCGCAGGGTGCAACCAGCACATTGTGGACCGCTTCATCCTGAAGGTGCTGGACCGGCACTGGCACAGCAAGTGCCTGAAGTGCAGTGATTGTCAAGTCCAGCTAGCGGAGAAGTGCTTCAGTCGCGGGGAGAGCGTCTACTGCAAGGAGGACTTCTTTAAGTGAGTCCTGGGGGTGGAGGAGGAGGGGGATCAAATGGGCCACAAGGGGGTGCGTTTCCTAAGGGGAGATCCCTGTTGGGATCCACCCCCTGTGCAACAAAATAAGGTCACAGAATCAAAGAATCACAAAGAAGGGGAAGGGATCCTCCTAAGGACCATCTGGTTCAAGCCCCTACAATGCAGGAATCACAACTAAAGAATCGCAAGCCTTGCCTGGAGGTAGGACTCAGGCCAATTCATATCCAGCAAAAGCAAAAGAAAGAGTTGTCCATTGGAGGCATTAGAACACCAGCAGAGCCATGCAGGATCAGGCCAATGGCCTGTCTAATCCAGCCACCTGTCCTCATTGTGGCCAGGTTTATGGTGACAGTGGTACCCCCATGCCCAGGGGCAGTCTACTCCTCAACACCAGGTGGTGGGGAACCAGAGAGTTGCTGTTGCGCTTGGGTCCTGCTTGTGGGCTTCCCATAATGGGCATCTAGTTTGTCACTGTGAGGACAGGATGCTGTATGACATACACTCTCTTTAGCGCAATCCAGCAGCCAGGCTCTTGTTATATTCTTATGGAACCTCCAGGTCCAGAGGCAGTCTATCTCAATTCCTAGGTTCTTGGGGGCATTTGGCTGCTGTGAGAACAGGATGCTGGACTAGATGGGCCCCCTTTGGCCTGATCCACCTGCAACAACCAGGCTTTGCTTGGGCATGGACAGAATTCCCTTCCCATCATGAAGCTCCCCATACCACTTGCACTTGCATTATGGACTTTCAGGGGGATGAGTGCACATGACTCCAGATTTCACTCTGTGTCCATTTCTTGGGAAAGTGTCCCAGCATGCTCTTGGGTCTCTTCAACAGCAGAATTGTACAATAAATCCCCCATTTGTAAGTTCTCAAATCTTTCAGTGTGGTAGCACCTACACTTTGGAACTCCCTGCCTATTGATATCAGGCAGGCACCTTCTTCAGGGTACTCTTTGGCACCTGCTAAAAACATTTTTTGTTTGTTTAGATAAACCTCTCCAGACATTGAGAAAGTTGGTGTGAGTTTTAATTTAGTCTATTGTTATTGTAACTTTTCAAAAGTCTTAAATTGTTATTAATTCTTCCTATTGGTAACTTTATTGTTTCATCCTTTTTGGAAACAGCTTTGAGGTTGTTGTTGTTTTTTTACTATCAAGCAATGTATAAATTTTATGAGATAAAATTTGTCCCTGCTGATTTATTTCAAGAGACTTTGCTGCAGTTGTTTAATTAAAGATGAGTTTTAATTTGTCTTTAGTCTATTTTTTTAACTTTTTGAATTTCTTACATTATTGTTAATTTTTCTTAGTGACCATTTTAATGATTTATCTTTTTTTGTAAAATGACTTTGAGATTTTTTATTTTTACAATTGAGCAGCATACAATATTTTATGAATAAGTAAATAATAAATAGAGCTGCCAGTTGACCATGGGATCATTTTCTTTGCATCATAGAACCAAAGAATTGGAAGGGATCCCAAGGATTACCTAATTCAGTGTTTCCCAAATTTGGGTCTCCAGCTGTTTTTGAACTACAATTCCCATTATCCCTGAGCACTAGCCCTGCTAGCTAGGGATGATGGGAGTTGTAGTCCAAAAACAGCTGGAGACCCAAGTTTGGGAAACCCTGATCTAGTCCAACTCTCTGCAAGGCAAATGGTCCTTTTTCAGCAATGAAAGGAAAATTTCAAGGAAGGAACCAGAACATATTAATTTACAGAATCATAGGATTTTAGAGTTGGAAGGGGTACCAAGAGTCATCTAGTCCAACCCTCTGCCATGCAAGAATCACAACTAAAGCTTTGTTCCTTTCAATGACCAAACAGGAGGTTTGGGACCAAATGTGCGGCCTGTCAACAGGGGATTCCTCCAACACAGGTTGTGCGGAGAGCCCAGGACTTCGTCTACCACCTCCACTGCTTCTCCTGTGTTGTCTGCAAGCGGCAGCTGGCCACAGGGGATGAATTCTACCTCATGGAGGACAGCCGCCTGGTTTGCAAAGCTGACTACGAGACGGCCAAGCAGAGAGGTGGGTCGCACCCAGAAGGCTCCCTGTTATTTCATCTCCAGTATTTATGGATCATTTTCACCATAATGGTCACAAAGTGGTGCTTACTTTGAGAGGGTTGCCTCCCCTAGTAGGGAGTGGCTTGGCACACTCATTGTCACATGGAGTTTTATCTGCTTTGGAAGTTCTCCAACCTCTCTTTACACCTGGGGTGGGTGAGGTATTTTCTGTTGAGGGCCACATTCTATCAGGGGAAATCTGCCATGGGGTTTATGGTGGAAATGGGCAGAGCCAGAGTCACTGGGTCAGTTTCCCTAAGAAAATTGGAAACAGATTTTAGAGGTGTTGATTCCTAAATTTTATTCCAATCCATTAGAAGAATTTGTGTGCTGATATCTGGTTCCCATATTTTTTGAAGGGGTTCCATAAATCCATAAGTTGCATTAAGCAATAAAGAGTACCATTTAGAAACTAACTCTTCCCCCTGCCTCTATCCATTGTGTTTAATAAATTTTCATATTTTGTCAAGGCCTCAGAGCTTGTATTTTTACACACTCTTTTATAATAAAATTATTAATTTGATTAAATTAAATCCAGCTTGTGTTAAGATTTGGCAAAGTTTATTTTATTCGGTTAATGGAGGCTGATTATTGGTATAGAAATCTCACTATGTGTGTAAATATTTGGATTCCCAAATTATTTCTCCCTTACTGGGAAAAAATCTGGATGATGTGATATTGGGATTAATGAAGAAATAAAAGATGCAAGTTTAGGTTGCCAGGTTTTCCAATAGTACAATATGAACAGTACAATTAGTAAATTGATTCCATAGAATTGAATTGTAGAATTGTAGATTTGGAAGGGATGCCAAAGGTCACCTCGTCCAGTCTCCTGTTATGCAGGATTTGTTATAGAGTTCAGTCCCATTTATGTTGAATTGTTTATTCCATTAGTTCAAAAGAGACCAGAGAAATGAAGCACTGGCGAACTCTTTCCACTGCTATGTGGATTGAATGGACATCTCAGATTTGGGGGGGGGGAACAGACATGTGAAATTAGAACAAGAAGGAGAAACAACATAACAAAAGACTTTTAAAAAGTTTGGGCAGGTTTTATTTCATTTGTAATGTCTAAGTCATATGGTTTTCAATATGTCTAAGTCATATGGCCTATTGGAAATTTATGGAAAAGCGTGAATGTACACACACACACACACACAGTTACTAGACACTTTTTGTTCTGAGGAGGGTAGGGAGACAAGGTTAGGGGTGAAAAAATGTTTGCTTGTATTGTTTTGGATATATGAAAAAACCAATAAAGAATTCTTAAACAAACAAACAAAAAAACACAACCCAGAGAATTGGATAGGCTGGGGGCTGATTTAGGGTCATAGGTTTGTGGCTCCTGGAGCTTTGGGATTTTGATGCCTTGTCTCTTGGGGACATTTGCAGAAGCGGAGTCCACAGCGAAGAGACCCCGCACGACAATCACAGCCAAGCAACTGGAAACCTTGAAAAATGCATACAACAATTCCCCAAAGCCGGCCCGGCATGTGAGGGAACAGCTTTCTTCCGAGACTGGCTTGGATATGAGGGTGGTCCAGGTGAGTGACCCCACACGAGGGTAGGTGGGGCAAGGTAGGGGGGCAGGCATTTTCCAGCAAGCATTTTAACTAATGCTTGATTATATTATTATTTTTACTGATTCTGAATCAGTGATAGATGCAAAGATGCAAACTGCTTAGAGACCATTATAGTTAAGCGTATATAAACTGTTTAAATAAAGAGAAAGAGAGAGGAGTGTGTGTGCTGGGTTGGGAAAATAGTTGCTGATATGTTATTAATATCAACTGTCACCCAACTGTGACAGCTGCAGCCATTCCTGAACTGGGAAAGCATTACCATAGTGGTTCGTGCACTGGTTGCTTCAATGTTGGATTACTGCACTGAGCCCTCTGTGGGGCTTCCCTCATGCTTGATCCGTAGGCTGCAGCCACTGCAGAATGCTGAAGCACAATTGCTGGCTGGACTTATGCCTTGTCAGCATATAACACCTGTGCTCAGAGATCTGCTATGGTTGCTGATTTGCTGCTGAGCCAAGTTCAAGGTGTTAGTGTTAGTATATATAAAACCTTAACAACTTGGGACAAGTTTACCTATGAGATTGCCTTACCCCTCATGCACTCTCTTGAGTGCTTCAATCAGCAGAATTGGCACTAATATAGGTGCCACAGAATACCCATTATACATTTGTAAGAATTTGGTAATTTAGTGTGGTAGCTTTGGAACTCCATGCCTCTGGATATCAAGCAAGCAGGTGCTTTCACTGTACTCTTTTTGGCAACTGCTAAAAACATTCTCATTTAGACAAAGGTATCCAGACAAAGGTATCCCGCTCCAGCGGGAAGGTAAACGGCGTTTCCGTGTGCTGCTCTGGTTCGCCAGAAGCGGCTTTGTCATGCTGGCGACATGACCCGGAAGCTGTACACCGGCTCCCTCGGCCAGTAACGTGAGATGAGTGCCGCAACCCCAGAGTTAGACACGACTGGACCTAATGGTCAGGGGTCCCTTTACCTTTACCTTTTTATCCAGATGCTTAGAAAGTTGTTGTGGATTTTAATCTATTTTTGTATTTTTGTATGTTTTAGATTTTTCTTGATTTTATTGTTTTATCTGCTTGTAAACTGTTTTGGGGGTTGGGTTGGTTTTTTTTTACATTTGGGTGGTGTATAAATTTTATGAAACAAACAAACAATTATTAATTTACATATTTGCTTTGCTTTGATATTTTTTTGTTCTGCTTTTCCAACAATGGATGTTGAGCACAATAATCACAATAGCATTAAGAACAACAAAAGATTGCAATCCTTATAACATGCAAATAAAGCAAACAGAGCAATAAATTCATCAAAGCAATTTCTCGTTTAAATGTGCTGTTAAATATTGTCTATTTGTTGCATTACATGCATGTTTTGAATTGTTGTACTGTAATGCAAAAGCGATAAATAAAAATATTTATCTGCTTGGATAATTAACTGTTAATAAAAAAAATTAACTGCTTGGACACCTTCAGGTAACAAATGGCTAACTGGAGGTAGGAATACCAATAAATATTTATTTATTTATTCAATATCTTCCCTGCCCTTCACCGCAAGGTTACAGCAATTTAAAAACACGGGGCTTTTTTCAACTAAGTTTTTCTCAGAGTAGACCTACTGGAATGAATGACCGTGGCTAAGGTAGTTTCATTAATTCCAACATATCTACTCTGAATAAAACTTAGTTGAATACCCCCCCCCCAAAAGTTTAAAACAAATTACTACCACAAAGCCAGGGTAAAGTGGTGTATCTTCAATATATTATATTATTTGCTTACGTTATAAAATTTATAGACCACCGCCTGGTTGTTAAAAAAAAGACCCTTCAAGGCAGTTTACAAAAAGATAAAACAATAAAATCAAGTAACAATACTTGAAAATGTACAAAACTTTCTAAGCGTCTGCGTAGGCTTGTCTAAACATGAATGTTTGAGCTGGTGCCAAAATACCTAGAGGCAGGGAGTTCCAACGTGTAGTTGCTGCTACACTAAAGAATCAAGTTCATATGCTGGGATTATATTATTATTATTATTATTATTATTATTATTATTATTATTATTATTAACATTTATATACCGCCCTACACTCACAGGTATACCTATACCTGATGGAAACTATATATAATAGCATTTCTGTGGTGACAGAATCCCACAACTTCAGAGGTCAATATAAACTTGTATATTGTAAATGAGAGCTTGAACTTGTAGCAAGTGCCCAAACCTCAGAAAAATAAAAATAAGTGAGAGATGGACATCTCTGGAGAAATGTCCATGTTGCAGTGAGAGGTGAATTGCAGCTCCCAGGATGGCAGTGGCTTTCTCAGGAGCACTTAAATGTTGCAGATTTAAGAGCTTCTCCTGGCCGCCTCCTCAGGTTTGGTTCCAGAATCGGAGAGCGAAAGAGAAGCGGCTCAAGAAAGACGCTGGGAGGCAGAGGTGGGGGCAATACTTCCGGAACATGAAGCGGTCAAGAGGGAACTCTAAATCCGATAAGGAGAGCATCCAGGAAGAGGGCCCAGACAGCGACGCTGAGGTCTCCTTCACAGGTACATAGAATTGTAGAATTGCATACCCTTCAACATTTCTCCAATGAAAATAGGGGTGCCCTATTTCAAACTGCGGGAGGCCGTGGAAGACAGGAGTGCCTGGCGTGCTCTGGTCCATGGGGTCATGAAGAGTCGGACATGACTAAACAACTAAACAACAAACAACATTTCATATTAATAACAATATTATTTATACCTCACTCATCTGACTGGGTTGCCCCAGCCACTCTGGGCAGCTTCCAACATATATAAAAACATAATCAAACATTAAGTATTAAAAAAAAAAAAAACTTCCTATACAGGGCTGACTTCAGATGTCTTCTAAAGGTTGTATCTCCTTGGTTCAGGTGTTGCATAACTCTATACCCTCTAACATTTCTCCAAAGAAAATAGGACTCAAATCTGAATATGGGATGGCTTCTGCAAATCTGGGATTGGCCCTGGAAATTAGGGACACTTGGAGGGTTTGGAATTGGAAGGGATCCCAAGGGCCATCTAGCCCAACACCCTGCAATGTGCAACATCTGGACATGCATTTGGAGGACAATACGTTATGTCCGACTCTTCGTGACCCCATGGACCAGAGCATGCCAGGCACGCCTATCCTTCACTGCCTCTCGCAGTTTGGCCAAACTCATGTTAGTAGCCAAACATGAGTGGCTGGCGTGCTCTGGTCCATGGGGTCACGAAGAGTCGGACATGACTGAACGACTGAACAACAACAACGTTATGTTTGGTGATTGTTTTTTTTTTTAAATTCAACAAAGTTTGTAAAAATAAAAATAAATAAAGCTGCTCTCTCTTTTCCCCCCTCTTCCAGATGAACCATCTATTTCTGAGATCAGCCACACCAATGGAGTCTATGGCAGCCTTGGGGAAAACTCTCCTGCCCTGGGGCGGCCAGCTGGGGGCAACGGAGGCTTCTCCCTGGAGCACAGCGGACTCCCAGTTCCAGACCAGTATCATGACCTCCGCCCTACCAGCCCTTTGCAGGCCCTGCCTGGCCACCAGCCCTTGATGTCCAGCCTGGTTTACCCCGATGGTGGCCTCAGCCTGGTGGGGCAGAGCGGACAGGGCGTGCCCCAGCCCCTGAGGGTGCTGGCAGGGAATGGACCTGGCTCGGACCTCTCCACAGGGAGCAGCGGGGGCTACCCAGACTTCCCTGCAAGTCCTGCCTCATGGCTGGACGAAGTGGATCATGCCCAGTTTTGACAGAGCCCATCACTTCTGGCAAGGGTGTGCGTGCTCCCTTGAGACTTTTAAAAAATGGAATGACCATGTTATTTCAACTGGCGTTGGGATCGGCCAGCAAAGATGATGGAGGATATCCTCCTACAAAATCCACTGCCCCAGCCGCAGGACTAGCCCCATATTAGGGGCATGTGTGCGGGAAAAAATGGACCAAGATGCCTTTTGGGCCTGACTGACAGTCTGGAAGTGCTTCCTGGACTGGGCCACTTGCCATTGAACCACAGGTCCAGGCAACCCTGCTGATGGCACCAAATGGTTAGGGGAAATGCCTGGAAGTTTCTGTATTTCCCCCAAGGATGGTTGCAGCTTCTGCACAGGGTTCTGTGCTGCTGAGCGCCTAACAGACCTTGTGCTTTCCATAAGATATATGTGTGTCTGGGGAGGGATGTTAATTTTGTTTTTGTTTTTGTTTCTATTTTTTTTTAAATAACACTGTTCTCCATACATCTCTCAATGGAAGACTGACCTTTCTGTCATCCCAGGCCCTTCAGAAGCTCTTGAAAAAATTGCATAGCTTCAAAATTGTTTTCCATGGTGAAAAGAAAGGGGTGTGTGTTTGTGTGTGTGTGTGTGTGTGAATACTTCCAAGAGGTGAGATATTTTGAGGAAATACCCTTCTAAGAGGACTCTGAAAAGAATATGAGAGAGAGAGAGAGAGAGAGAGAGAGAGAGAGAGAGAGAGAGAGAATGAGTTTTTTCCTTTTTTAAAAAAATGCATGCACTCAACACATAGGTTTTCAAATGCTAATGATGCAATGTTCTTTCTTTCTTTTCTTTTATGGCCAAGGTGGCCCTAATTTGTAGGCTACTAGCTGTATAATTTCCATCATGCTGTGAATAAGGTGTATTAATTACAGAACCGGTTCTCATTTTATCACAGGCTCATAGAGATCAGTGGTCTGTATGTGTCATTCATCTCTTGGAGCGGGAAATGGGGTTTGTGTGCTTTTTCAATTTACTCCTTTTAAAAGTGGTTGTTCTGCAGACTGTCAGGGAGCCTGGCATGGTTGCTAGGTATGGCGGTGACACAGAATCATAGAATAATGGAGTTGTAAGGGATCCCAAGGGTCATCTAGTCCAACCCCCTGCAATAACTGTGAGCCCTGGCCTTCTCTGCTCCACTCCCCCCCCCCACCATGTTTCCTAATTGGAGAGAAGGTGAAAGAAAACACTTCACCCCATGCATCTCCCCACACTTCTTTACTTTCTCTCCAAGCAGTGTAGGCAACTAGGTGGGAAGGTGGGTGCTGGAGGCCAATGGGGTGAGTCCTCTGTTGTCACAGGCTTCCTATTTCCCTGCAATTTTGGGACGTGGGTAGCACTGTGCTCTAAACCATTGAGCCTCTTGGGCTTGCTGATTGGAAGGTCAGTGGTTTGAATCCCCACGATGGGGTGAGCTCCCATTGCTCTGCCCCAGCTCCTGCCAACCTAGCAGTTCGAAAGCATGCCAGTGCAAGTAGATAAATAGATACCACTACAGCGGGAAGGTAAATGGGATTTCTGTTCGTTCTGGTTTCTGTCCTGTTGCGCCAGAAGTGGTTTAGTCCTGCTGGCCACACGACCCGGAAAGCTGTCTGTGGACAAATTCTGGGCTCTCTCAGCCTGAAAGCAAGATGAGTGCTGCAAACCCATATTCGCCTTTGACTGGACTTAACCGTCCAGGGGTCCTTTACCTTTTTTCACCTACAGGCTTCCTATTTCCCTGCAATCCCATATAATGGGGGTGGGGGTGGGATGCTGCTTCCCTGATCAAAGGAATTCCTATCAATTCGTTGCAAGGGTTTTATTCCCTTCAGAAACAAAGAGCCTTGTGGCACCTCAAAGGCTTATAAATGTATTTAAAAGCATTTATAATACCTTTGAATGTTTTTTTTTTAAAAAAGCTGAAGATGTGAACTATCTAAAAATGAACAATATTTCATTAAAACACACAGCCCCAAACCAGCAAATCAGCAATATGAAAACACGCAAAAGCATGGCAGGGTAAATAAAACAGAAATTTGGGTGATCCAAAGATGTAGAACAGAAGTCAATCTTACTGGTCAGGGAAAGGCAGGGAAAATGGATTGTGGCATCATCTTTGATGGATTGTGATCCATTTCAGCAGATAAAACCATGGGCTTTATCTGTAAATGTTTTAGCATAATCAAGTTGCTAGTCCCTTAAGAAGCCACCCAGCCCTTTGTTGGTTTTGCTGCAAGAGCCAGCCCCTTCATTAACTTGCTAAAGCTGCATTAATTTGTGTGTAAGATTTGAAACATAGTTCTAAAGGGGGAAGAGAAGTATATGTCCTATTTACTGGAGAGCAAAAGGTTTTTAACTGGGCAATCAAACAAATGAGTCAATTAAGGTTCTATGCATATCTGCTCAGAAGTTAGTCTGAGCTCAATGCGGTATGTACATTGGAGTATGTCCAGGATGGCAGCTTAAACATTTACTGCAAATGAAGGTCCATATTTCATTAGTTTGCTAGGGATAAAATCCCCTCTGTGAGGCTGTCATTGCAAAGGAATTCGTTTCTTTGCTGCCTGATTGCCAAAAGCTTCCCTAACACAGTCTCTGGCGAAGACTTTCTGTATGTTGGAGACAGACCCTTTCCAAGCACCCATCTTAAAGCCCTCAAGGGATACGCAAGGGATGTTTCCTAAGCATCCCCCCCCTCCTTCCAGGAACCCCTGTGTTTTCCAAAGCAGACTCCTGTATATCATAACCTGTAATGCTGAATATTACCTGTTGGTTATGTGTTCTGTCTGTTGTCTCTTTCTCTCTGACCAAATACCATGAAGACTTTCAATAAATTTGTCAGCAAAAGATTGATGGGGCCTCATGTTCAATGTGCTCAAATATTCTCCTGGTTGTAACCCCATAAACCTCCTACACTTACTGGTCACTATTGGGGGGAGTGCTGGGGGGCACTCCAATGACCCCTTCTGTCTTCTCTGTCTGTTCTTTCATCCCAGGCTGTGGACTGAAGGGGTCTGAAGTCAAGGCAGCCCAGGCCTGGTCAGTGGTAGTGGCTACTTGCCACAATGGCTATGTTTTCCCTCCCCTGTTGAAGACAGTAAACATATCTGAATAATACCAGTTGCTGGGAATTACAGAAAGGCAGAGTGCTCTTGTGCTCATATCTGCTTGTGGGGTTTCCATGGGTTTCTGGGTGACCAGTGTGTCTGTATGAAATCTCCAGGTCCAGGCAGTCTATCTAGATTCCTAGATTGGCCACTATGATGACAGGATGCTGGGCTAGATGGGCCCCCTTTGGCCTCAGCCACAAGACTTTTGATGTCGTTCTGAGGTGTCCTTGGAAGCCAGGACCCATTCCTTTGATGGTCTCAAAGACCATTCCCATGGAGGAATCCCTCAATAAAGCCACTTTCAGTGTCACTAGCCGCACTTGGGTTCCATCAGAATAGAAAATGTACCTTCTCTAAACTTCCTCATGACCCTGTGGATAAATACAATTCCCCATTTGCCTCCTAAGTCTCATAAGCTCTCTATTTCAGCAGAGAGAAAGATGTTGGGGCAGCCTGACCCTGCATCCGTTCTCATTGCCAATGTGGTAGGTAACCTGATCCTTGTGAACATAAGGAAACAGAAGGGGGAAAACAGGTGAGGATGTGTCACATGAAGAGCTGCTAATCCAACCCAATCCTCTCATCAAAACAGTTTCCAGGCAGGTGCAGCAGGTTTCCAGGCAGGTTGCATCTACCTGGCAACCAGGTGAATCACAAACAACATGGGATCAGGGTGTGAATTAGCGAGCAACTTTTGTTACAAAGCTTTTGTGTAACTCACAGGATGACTTTTAGGTGATCTCTGTGCTTCTGCAGCACTGTGCCAAGCAGATCTAACGCCAGGGGAAGGGCACCTGCCCTGCAAGCAGAAAGTCCCAGGTTCAATCCACACTGGTATCTCCAGGTGGGGCTGAGAGAGACCCCTGCCTGAACCCCTGGAGAGCTTCTGCTACTGTCAGTCATTGCAGACAATATGCTAGATGGACAGTATGTGACCCAATGTGGGATGCAAAACAAAACTGATGCTCAGTCCGTCAAATGCCTTAGAAACAGAGGAAGACCTTATAGTCTTGCAAGCACAAAGCGGGCCTCTGTGGGGAGACGTCCTGGTGTTTGGGGGCCCAGATTAAGGGCAAAGGAATAGAAGTTGGTGGGGGGCTTTGTGAGGGGATCGAAGGAGAGCTGTCCTGCCCCTCTGCCCACCCTTCATCAGCATCTAGCTTTCTGCCCCAGCCTTGGAACACAGAACATGGGTGTTTGACTTACAGAATTGGTACTTGACTGGATCTCTGGGCTCCTGTGACATCATGCCAACTCAGCCAGTGCTTCTAAGGAAGATTTCTCAATGGACAGACAGACAGCATGAAGGTTGGGACAGAACCCCTGATAGGGAGTTCCTGTGATAATGAACATATACATACTCTAAGTGTATTTTTCAACATATCTGTTTTTCTGTGCTTACATCTGACACGTCATCCATATATCTGGGGTAATGTCAAACATGACAGAATCCAGAGCCTGACACCACAATACAGGCAAGATTTGATAGCAAACTGTGTAGGTTGTTTCATCTGCTGTCCTTGGCCTATAATTTAAGAACATCAGAAAGAGCCTTCTGGATCAGGCCAAAGGCCCATATAGTCCAACATCCTGTTCTCACAGTGGGCAACCAGATGCCTGTGGAAACTTGCAAGCAGAACCTGATCCAATAATATCTCTCCCCAACTGTGGTTTCCAGCAACTGGTACATTCAGAAGCATTGCTATGGAGGCAGAGCATAGCCATTGTGGCTAGTAGCCTTCAATAGTCTTCTCAACGAATTTACCCAGTCCTTTTTTTAAAAAGCTATCCAATTTGGTGGCCCTTACTACCTCCTGTGGGAGTGAGTTCCACAGTTTAACTCTGCTCTGTGTGAAGAAGGGTTTCTTTTTATTCGTCCCGAATCTTACAATGTTCAGTTTCATTAGATGTCTTCAAGCTCTAGTGTTAGCAAACTACTGGTATGTGTTTGATTGTTTCTTTTACTTTCCTTGGTTTATAATTTCATTGTATTTATGGAAAATGTTCTTGGTCATCTTTTGGGCACCGCTGAGTCTTTTCTTGTTACTAGAATGTAGAATTAAGCAGAGGCAGTAATAAAGGACATTTGAAAAGATCTCTCTCTAGCACGCAAAAAAACCTTTGCTGCATTTAAAAGCATACACAGAGATTTACGTGGGCTATTTTGATGGGGAGCTCTTAATACCAACTCTCCCCCTCTGCATCCAGTTATCATTCAAGGGCACTCAAGCCCGCTCATTTTGGCAGCCCCCCCCACGAGGATTAAACCCTCCACCTACTTGCTACTGCCGCCACCAAGCTTGGGATGCATGAATACAACCCGAGGCCACCTGGCCCGCCTCACAGGGAGGCTTGTAAATGTTCCCCTGTCAGCTGGAGGGGAGTAAATCACCCCTGACAGCTACATCTCCACAGAGCCGTTAGAATTAATGTCACAATTTGGTGCCTAATGGAGCGAAGAGATTTGCCGAGCTGTGGCCAACACCTCCTGGGACGCCGGCCTCTCCTGGGACCTTGACTAGCACAGATGCCATCAGGGGTTGCCTTGTTCTGGTGCCGAGGCAGAGCCATGTGGTGGGGCAGAGAGTGTGGGGAGGGCGGCAGGAGAGAGGCAAGGACAGGCAGGCAGGCAACTGAACTGTCAAGCAAAAAAGGCCCTTTGTTTTGCAAAACCTTTGACTGTGTACACACCACACTATTTGGGGGCTGGAGGTGGTATATTTTAATTTATTTTCAAGAACAAAAACTGGGTCCAGAATAATAAAAAAATGTATTCAGCAGTACAGGTGTTTGCCATTTTGGAGTTAAGGTAGTAATGGTTACGGCAAAGGTAGATGAATGCACATCATCACTCCCAGTACTGCGTTTGTAAGAACGGGGTTGCTTAGTGTGGCAATGTCTACACTTTGGAACTCCCGGCCTTTTGACATCAGGCCGGTGCCTTAGCTGTACTTTTTGCAGCATATGTCAAAAGCATTTTTGTTTAAACCAGCCCGTGCAGATGTTCAGAAAGTTGAGGTGAATTTTAACCTGTTTTTATATTTCAACTTTTTGCATGTTTTAAAGTACCTTTGTCAATTTTTTCTGGATTTTCTGGCTTTATCTTTTTGTAAAGTGCTTTGAAGTATTTTTAAACAATCAAGCAATGTATCAATATTATGAAATAAAAATAAAAGGAATAATAAATACATCAAGTAACCACAGTACAAATAACAACCCTGAAAAGGTTCAGAAAAGGGCAACCAAGATTATCAAAGGAGTGGAGCGACTATCCTCAGAGGAAAGATTGTAATGTTTGCAACTTCTTTCTTAGAAGAAAGAGGTTGTGTGTGTGGGGGGGGGGAATAGACATATAGATCACCCAAGTGGTGTAATTAATAAAATAATTGGCTGGATCCCTAGATCCAAAGCATAAGGCTAAACACACACCCTAGCAAGAGAGAGCTCCCAGCAGCATTTAAAATCACAGAATTATGCAACACAGTGAAGCTTGAGGAATATAGACTTAGACATTTTAAACATCCCATTTAGTCCACTTAAAGTGCTTCTCTGGTTTCTACCCCCTCACAATGAACAGACTATTAGTGAATTTAAAAGCTTTACTTACAAACTCCAAAGGTCAAATTCATGTGTTCATGTGTTTTTCCATGCAGCATCAAGAATAGCACAGGTAGAAAATCTTGGGACACAAAATAGTGAAATAGTCCTAAACACACTGTAGCGAGCAAGCTCAGGCACATCCAAACTAATGTTCCTTCACTAGGGAAAAATAAGTACATTTTAATCTTCCTAGATGTATTTCCTCAAGGAGGAAAGTGAAACAGTGGAGATGTCCAGAAACTATTTTCCCATGGTGAACAATAACTTTCAGAGTAAACCTACAACTTTCATAACAACTCTGATGAGTTTGTTTCATACCATATGAAAACCCTCCTGGAAGAGGAAAGGATTACATATAATCATAAATTTGTAGAGTTGAAAAGGACCTTTGTCATCTAGTACAACTCCCTGCAATGCAGGAATCCTGCCCATAGCTGACCCTGGGTGGACTCAAAGGACCAACCTTCTGGTTAATAGCCAGACGCACTCACCCATTATGGCACTGGGGCTCATACAAAATAATTATTTTCTCTGCTATCCCCAACCTGTCTTACTTTAACCATCCTGCTTCTCCCTACAGGGCCCATGCAACCCTTGGCTGTGCCCTTCCATCATCCTAACACACCAGACCCTACAAAAGCTACCCACCTCTGCATCCTATTTCTCAAAGTGTCCAGTCAGATGCCTCTAGGAAGCCATTAAAAGAAGGCACAAAGGCGACAAGCCTAAGAATATAACAAGAGCCCTGCTGGATCAGGCCAGTAGCCTATATTGTCCAGCATCCTGTTCTCACAGTGGCCAACCAGATGCCCATTACGGGAAACCCACAAGCAGGATTTGAGCACAAGAGCAGCATTCTCCCCTCCTGTGGTTTCCAGCAACTGGGATTCAGAATTGCTGCCTTTAACTGTGGAAGCAGAGCATAGTCATCCTGACTGGTAGCCATTGATAGCCCTCTCCTCTGTGAATTTGTCTAATCTTCTTTTAATGCCATCCAGGTTGGTGGCCATCACTGCCTCCCAAGGGAGTGAGTTCCACATTTTAACACTGCACTGCGTGAAGAATGACTTTTTAAAAATCTGTCCTGAATCTTCCAACCTGCAGCTTCAAGTTCCAGTGTTAGGAGAGAGGAGGAAAAAACATTTCTCTATCCACTTTCTCCATGCCGTGCATCATTTTAATAAACTTCTGTGCTGCCACCTCTCACTTTTTCAGAGTATCAGAAGTTGATTCCTTGTTCCCTCTGTATTTCCAAAGCAAATATGATGATAAAGATTTACTACTTGGCTATCATTAATCACCACATAATTATCTCTGTCAACAAACTGTCAACAGGAGATGTCTAGTTTGCCATCTTTCCCCCCTTGAATCTGCTGCTAAGGACAAATGCTTGAATGTGAGTGAAATATATGCTTTAAACTTACTTTTCAGTCTCTAGCCTGTTTCTTCTTCTCTTTTTATCCAAATAATTTTATTGGTTTTCATGTAAATACAAGAACAACATATAAATACAGCAACTTGTCCAGTGGTACATTCTTACTAAGTTTCATATGCAGTACACAGTACACAAGCAATATGTTTATTTATGTGATGTCAATTCAAGGGGAATAAAGGGGAGATCAGGCTAATGGCTAAATCCCGTGCTTTCAATTAAACTACTTAAGATGGGATTTAAACACTGCTCAGCCCCACACTTTCAAATGCAAGCAGTAAGCTGATCTTTTTGACTGTTAACCCACACTTGTGGGTCTGTAGAGAGGTAATGTTTAGTTAATTATATTCCCTCACCTACCTAATAAAACCCATCATAGGGACATCATCTGTTCTCCAAGAATTCTCAAAGATTATAGACAGAGGCACTGATATTACACCCACAAGCTCCTTTAGTATCCTTGGGTGCTTCTCATCAGGCCCTGGAGAGTTGTATTCATTTGGCAAATTCATGGAGGATAGGGCTAGCGATGTGGCTACTAGTCACAATGGCCATCCTGTTTCCATAGTTGGAGGTATTAGTGCTTCTGAATACCAGTTGCTGAAAGCCACAGAGGTGACTGGGCTCTTGCACTCAGGTCCTCCTTGTTGGCTGCCCACAAGCAACTGTTGAGCCATTGTAAGAAGACAATGCTGGACTAGATGGAACATTGGCCTGATGCAGCCAATTCTTCTGATGTTCTTATGTTTGTAGGCTGGGAGGATGGGGGCCAGGAGACACCCCTTTGGAGGATCACCCCCACAGCTCTACTCTTCAATTCCTCACAGTCTAGGCGAGACAGGTGTTTCAGCTCATGACATCTAATGGCATATAACACGCATCTCAATGAAGATGCATGTACGTCACCTGGGGCCAGAGTGTTGCTTCTTTGCAAAATGATAAAACTTCAGCCATCCCTGATCCAGCAGGCTCTTCTTATGTTCTTAAACAGCCTTGAAAGTTTGCTAAAGAGAGGCAAATAGATTTTTTAATGACAATAATAATTGCAAACCGGAGTGGCCTGCCTAAGGGAGGGATGAGTCTACACCATGTAAATATATCTTTGGAACTCCCAAGTGATGGGGATTAAATGTCGCTCTGGGGTAGGTATGTTTGCACCTTGGTTCAGAAGGAGGATAAGGCAGGGGAATCTACCATAAACACTAATTATCTGCAAGACAAATTCATCGTGTGCTGTTTTTGTGAATGGCAGTTCGTATCTTGGAGGTTGTGGGAGGTGCAACCCCCTTAAAAACCTTTTGTGGTGAAAGCTAGTCATCAGCATTAAGGCCTGGACAGATTTATAAACTGCTAAGTGTCCTCCTGGGACAGACTGAACTGCTCACAGATAAGATCTAGGCTGCTGCATCCAGCTGGTGTAGCAAGAATGCATGAAATCTAAATTAATTTTGGAATCGCTTCTGCTGCTTCTGATGGCAAGTTGTTGCTTTAAGCCTCCGGGAGGCATTGAAACAGGAGAATTGCACTGGGGGAGAAGAGAAAGAGGTGTGTGTGTGTGTGTAAGATTATATAAGAAGGAATCCTTTTAAACCCAGGAGCTGATCCATTAATGACAGTGTGATAGTCACACTTTAGATAGACACTCTTCCAATATTTTTAAATGAGAGGTGTGATCTCCTCTGATACACAAATATGGGGAAATAAGGGAGGGGGTCGTGGCTCTGTGGCAGAGCAGGTTCAAAGCCCAGTGTCTCCAGATAGGGCTGGAGGAAGATGCCACCTTGAAACCCTTGAGAGCACCTGTCAGTCATTGTAGACTGTGAGCTAGAAGGAGCAATGGTCTGATATTTTAAAACCAGACCTTCATTCAGCACCATGAGGACTAGAGACTTCAGAGGGGGGAAATGTAGCTTAGTTGGAGATAATTTGTTTTGCATGCAGAAGATCCCAGATTCATTTCCCAATGGCACAGCTAGGCAGGGCTGGGAAAAGACTCCATCTTGAAACCTTGGAGAGTCACTGCCAGATGATGCAGACAACACAGAGCTAGGTGGACCTGGGGCCTGATCCAGCTTACTCCACTAACCCCACAGGGCCACATTCACTGGAATTTGCAGGCGGTCAATAAAACTGAATGTTGGAAGATTCAGTACAGATAAAAGAAAGGCCTTCTTCATATAGCACAGAGTTAAACTGTGGAACTCACTCCCACAGGAGGAAAGAATGGCCACCTCCTGCAAGCAACTTATCCAAGGAAGAACTTTCTGATGGCAAGAGACATTTGACATTGGAACAGTCTCCCTCAGGAGGTGGTGGATTCTCCTTTCTTGGAAGTTTTTAAGCAGAGGTTGGATGGCCATCTGTCAGGGATGCTTTAGTTGATATTCCTGCATTGCAGAGGGTTGGACTAGATGATCCTTAGATTCCCTTTCAACTCTACAATTCTATAGTTCTATGATTCTATGGTGCATGAGATGGATGAGGTGGTTCGTGTCGGCAGTAAAAAATTACCCACCTTCCCTCTTCTGGGGAAATATGTTGGGGAAGCAGCAATCATGGTGTTGCACTAATGAAAGTTCTCATTTATGAAGGCCATTAATTAAAAGCCTCCTGTAGAAGGAGGGTTGGCTAGCTGGCTGGCTGGCTCTCTAGCTGCATTTTCCTGGGGACATGAGACATTAGGCCCCTGCTTGAAAGCCTTGTCAACATTTTTTCAAGGAACGATGAAAATGTAAACGGCACTAAAATGATTCCATGGCGTTGCGGTTTGGGGAAAGGTCACCTCGCTGGATCTCATTTATCTCCTTGCCAATTTAAAGAGCTTCTTCCCTATTAGTGGTTTTTTTGAAATTAATGTTACCAAAGTAATGTGAACAATTATGGGCTGCAAAGGATTGATAGTTTACACGGAATAGAGACTGAGATCCTCAGAATATGGGGGGGGGGATATATAATTTTTCCCCTTGCGTCTCTGTTGCCTTTTGATGGATGGGGGATCAAAAATGCTTACGTGGTTTAATTTGGAAGAGGACAAAAGGGCTGGGTGAAAAATGCAGTGAAAAGTTTGCAAAGAGGAAGGTTACGTCTGGGAAGAAGGAGAGAGGAAGCTGGTGGAGGATTCTCTTTGGTTGGAGGTTTATAAGCAGAGTTTGGTTGGCCACCTGTCACAGATGCTTTAGCTGGGATTCCTGCATTGCAGAAGGTTGGGTTAGATGACCCTAGGGATCCCTTCCAAACCTACAATTCTATGATTCTGCTCCTTCCCAGCCTGACTTGGCTGGGAAGCTAGAAGGTGCAGTCACAGATGTTGCTTTGCATGCCATAAATTTCCGCCCTCCTGGTAATGACCTTGCTCCAGCTTGCTCCATATGCCTGTGGACTGAGACTCATGGCAGCTGGCAGGACCCAAAGCAAATGGGGCCATTTTCATTAGGAGTGCTTGACACCAGCCTGCCCTGGATGTCGTCAATCCTAAACTGCCAGCCCTTTGAATATATTTTTAAAGGTGCAATGAGATGGGATGATTAAGCAGGGCCTGCTCGGTTGTGAACAGGACATCTCTCTAAGTCACGACAAAGCCTACCTGCCCTGGCAAGAAGATGCTAATCCCTTGGGACTAAAAAGGGATGTGAGTTGGTATTACTGTCATCTGGTGTTTTGTTTTGACGACTCCGCTTTCCTGGGATAAGGATCGGGTTTTAACGGTGAGGGGGCTGGGAGGCCTCCATGTCACACAGAACTGTCTTCAATTCAGAACCATGATGACTAGAATTTTGCTTTGGCCATAACTCCAAGGTAGAGCAACTGCTTTGCATGTAAATGGTCCTAGCTTCAAATTGTATATCCAAGCAGGGCTTGGAGGATTCTCTGCTTGAAACCCTGGAGAGCCACTGCCAGTCAGTGCAGATTATCCTGAGCTAGATGGACTCATGGCATGCTATTAGGCTGCTTCCTATGTTCCTATTTGATTCAACCCTCGAGGACCAGAACCTTATTTTATATTTTCAGGGAAGAGCTGTAGCTCAGTAGCAAAGCACCAGATTTCCACCCACCACTTGTGTTGCATTCTGATCTAGATGGACAGATGGCCTAACTCTGGATAGGCTGCTTCCTATATTCCTGGGAGCCTAGTAGAGCTTTGAGGGTGGTCAAGGCTGGTGCCCATTTCAAGTTAGGCGATGGTGAGCTGGAAGAATCCTAAATGACTCAACAGACAGGCCAGGATGAAAGGAACTCGCTTCCCAGCCAGAATGAAAATGGCAGCAGCAACAGAGTCCAAGGCTGCATTTCCTCCAACTGGGGACCTCCAGGTGCCTTGTACTACCTTACACCAGACCCAGTCAAGCACAGCTAGGCTCCCATCAGTCCCAACCAGGACAGCCATATGATGTGGGGGCTGATGGGAAGTGTAGTCCAAAACATCTTCAGGGCTCCAGGCTTGCGAAGGCTGGACCAGATACATATATTAGTTAGAAGGGGATGTTGAGTTTGCTTCTCTGAGTTCTGCTTCTTGTGAGTCCTGCTCACCACCCAAACTTTGAAACTTCTGGCCTATTGATATGAGGCAGACACCTTTGCTGTCCTCCTTTTTGCTACCTGCAAAAATCTATTTTGTTTAGGTAAACATATTCAGACACATGTAGAATGCTGACGTGTGTTTCACAGATTATCCACACTACTTCTTGTCATGCTACTTCCCCCCTGGCAAAACTGCTCTTTAGAGCTCAATTGGAGAAAAAAAAAGGCAAATTGGGTTTCCCCTGGATTGCTATTTGTTCCAATCTATCGTTAAAAACCACTCAGGCCTGTGCTTTCTAGGTATGGGAAAGCAGAAATGTGGCTGAGCCCTTAATCTGGTTTTTAGCTTGATCATTTACTTTTAATTATTTTTTGAAGGTTTTTCAATTATGGCAATTATGGCTGGTTTTTTTCCTATGGGTAATTCAATTGTTTTATTATTTTTGTAAAGTGCTTTGAGGTTTTCTTTTAATAATCAAGCAATATATAAACTTTATGGAATAAATAAATACCCAGTACATTGAAATTGATGGGCATGACTCAATTAAGTTGATAAATTTCAGTGAATTTACTCCGAGCAGAATTTAGTTGGCTGTAATGCTCTGTCTTTGTGTGTGTTCCCCAAGATGATGAAGAAAAATAATTGTCATAAATGGGTTATTAAGCTACCTAAACCTTGATCTTTTTTTAATGTTATTTATATATTCCATTTATATTCCACCTTTTTCTGCCTTGAGTCTTGTCAGGGAAAAAAGTGGGGTATAAATAAATATAACAATAACAACAACAATGACCCTCCCCTCTTCACTGAATATCCAAAATGACACTGGGAGGTAGGTGAGGTTGAGAGGCCTCAAATATACACCCAGTGAGCTTTGTGGCCGAGTGAGGGATTTGAACACTGGTCTCTCCTGGATTCTTTTTTTTTTTTATTATAAGAATTTATTGACATTTTTTCCTTATAACAACATACACCCATATCCACACCTACATTTATACACATACAAAACAAATACAATTATAAACCAAATACAAACATTGCCAGGATTCTTCTTCTTAATTAAACATCTCATAAAAAAAAAATTTCTCTTTCTGAATCTTGACGGTTGACTTCCCCTACCTTTTCACCTTCGGTTTTATACCCATAATCTACTTTTTAACCTCTTCTTCTAAAAATTAAACACAATTATATATATAGAATGAAACAATCATCTTAATTATCTTAATCTATTGACTTAATCATCTTATACTAGATTTACTAGTAATACATCATAATAAATCTTCACAAATCTTTCTTATCAAATCTACACTATCTCCTCTGTCCTTAAATCTGCTGCTAATAACATAAAAACTTCAAATATCTCCTTTCTTGTTAAGAAAAACTGAATATAGCTAACAGTCTTCGCCCTCCGATTTCAGAATGCCATAACAGACTGTTTTAAATTTTACTTAATACTTCACCCCACTCCCCCTCTATCCATTATCCTTCTCCTAATGACGCCAGAACCAAACTTCCAATTGCCTTCTTTTTCCAAATGTCCACAGATCCAGGCACAGTTCAGAACACTCCTCGCAACGAGCCTCAGGGTATCCATCTCATCTTCTTTCAGCTGCTCCGTTTCTTTATAACATTCTTCTTCTTCTTGTAAATATCTTAATTCTTTGTCCCTTGCCCCCGAGCTCACACCTCGGGGTCTGGATATAGCAAATCTTATCGTCGTCCTGGGGCTGCCACCCCCAAAGAACGAATCTTTTTCCCGGAGTCGCCCTGTCATTTCTCTCCATCCTTCCAGCAACCCTCTCAGCTCCTTGCCAAGGTTTTCTTCCAAAGTGTCAAAGTTTTTAAAAGCCTCCTCTGTGGGAAGTAAATTTCTTTTCAAATCCCCACACAAGACTTTCACTTTCCGATAAAGCAGTTCCAGCCTCAAAACATTGAGCCTTTGTTCATCCGTTAGTCCAGAGTTCAAAACAAGTTCAAAGACAAAGTCCAACATGATGGTAGAGGGGGTGGGAGTGGGTGTCAAATTACAGTTTCTGTCTCTATGTTCTTCCTTTTGTAAGAGTTGTTTTTCACCTCAGTTTAAACTTTCCGTCGCCATTTTTTCTGAGCCGGAGCGCAAAGACCGCAGTTTTAAACGGAGATATTTTCCGCGAATTTACTCCCCAAAAGAAAATTTTAACAGTCTCATGTATCAAAGTTCAAATACTTTGTAGCCAGTTCTGTAGCAGCAGTCTCTCAAATTGGTTAACTTCTTTCACTCGAAGGGAGGGAGGCAGGCTGCCTTTCTCCTTCCCCCGGATCGTCCAAAAAACATAATATCTAGTCCAATCAAGTACTCACGACCACCGGGTTTCTTTAGATCCATGCATCAAAGGTAGAACTTAGACGCTCGTCACAGGCTTTGTCGCCACATTTACATCCCGGTTGGGGCATGTCCCCTATAGCCCGGCTCCGTCGTCCCTTCACCCCCACTCCCCCTTTACAGGGGGAGCGAGGGAAGGGTTCGGAGCCACAACGGGCACAGCCGGGGAGCCCAGGGTGTGGGACGCTCTTCCCGCACCCCACCGGAGCCCCGCTTTGCGGTAGCGGGGCTCCAAACCCCCGGGATGGACTGGGCGCTTGGCAGCCGAAGCAGCCCACGACCACCTGCAATGGCGTCGCCGCCGGAAGTGGTCTCTCCTGGATTCTAGTCCGATGCTCTAACCACTACACCATACTGGATCCTCCAGTGTTTGAGAAAGGGGGGAAGGCCCCATAACCCTGCCTGCCAAGATTACTTATGAGTAAGCCCCTGATTCTGTTGAGTCTGCCTCACTACGTTAATCCATCTGCCTGCATGAAAAGACCCAGTTTCCTTTTGTCGTTGTGAACACGGACTAATATGTAAAGGATCTAGGTGGACAAGACTTTAGGATCTAATTAGAGAGTTCCTCTTATGCAAATTCCTTTTTCATTAAACTAAGTGTCTTATTAAAATATGGGAGATATTTGAATATATTGCTATGAGGAAATTAATAACACTGACAGGGGAAGTTTTATGGCTTCCCCTTTTCCCTGCTTCCCCTGCACAGCCTCCTATTCAAAATACTTTATTCCAAAGTTTAATTATTTTGATGACTAGTTTTAAACATTGCTGGGGAATATTTGCATCAGGCACCCAAATGGCAAAGAAAAGGGATTCGGAAACAGCATATTGGTTGTCAGAAACCATGAAATATTGGGTGAAATTCTTGACATATGTAGGATTGGAAGACAAACACCTAATGCAATATGATGTCACTAGAGAGAGAAAGAGATTCATGTCCCAGGAAAACAGAATCTGCGACCCATCCACATCTGCATAGGGCCCATTGCAGTCCATCATTACCCCAGTTGCAAACCAGGAGCCACAATATTGTTACCATGTTTATTTTAATCTGTTTTTGTATTTAAACTTGTGTATCTTTTAAAGTACTGTTGCTTCCCCCCTTGATTTTCTTTTTCTATCATTTTGTAACCAGCTTTGAGGGTTTCTCTCCCCCCCCTTTTAACAATCATGCAGTGTATAATATTTTTTATGAAATAAAGAATTAAAATAAAGCAGCATAGAAGGGATCAGAAGAGATAAACTAGGTCAGATTGAAAAGCCTGTTGCTGAAATGACACCCATGGGTGCCTCATCCCCAGTGCACTTCAGCCGAAGCAGGAGGACCTCAGTTGAAGAGAGCTCAGCAGACAAGCAGGTGGAAGCAAATAGGACACTGAGGAGTTAGAAATGGTACAGAAAAGGACAATCCAAATGATAAAGGGGACAGAGTGACTTCCCTAGGAAGAAAGGTTGCAGCTTTTGGGACTTCTTAATTTACAGAAAAGGCAAGTAAGAGGTAACATGATGGAAGTTTCTACAATTAATGCATGTCATGGAGAAAGTAGTCAGGGAAAAGCTTTTATCCCTCATTCCTAACACTAGAACTGCTGGACATCCCATGAAGCTGCATGTCAGAAGAGTCAGGGCAGATAACTAAAAGTCCTTCTCCATGCTGTACAGAGTTAAACTATGGAACTCACTCCTGCAGGAGGCAGGGAGGGCCACCAACTTGGATGACTTTAAAAGAGGATTATACAATTCATGTAGGACTATCAATGGCTACTAGCCACAATGGCTACACTCTGCTACCAGTTGCTGGGACCCTTAGGAGGGGAGAGGGCTCTTGTGCTCAGGTCCCGCTTGAGGTGTCTGCTTGGCCACTGTGAGAACAGGATGAAGGACTGGATGGGCTGCTGGTGTGATCCAACAGCCAGGCTCTTCTTATGTTCTTATGGAACCTCCAAGTCCAAAGGCAGTCTGTCAAGATTCCTAGGTTCTTTGGGGTATTTGGCCATTGTGTGAAGAGAATGCTGGACTTAGATGGGTTGCTGGCCTGATCCAGCAGGGTTCTTCTGATATTCTTATGTATCAAAGACAAACCCCAAGGACATGAGGTGCTGGCTGTTGGGCAGCTTGTCTGTCCTCAACCCACCCCCAGCCGTCTTTCTTTTGACTTACAAGCAGTCCAGTCTCAGGGTTGCCCCTTGAAGACCTCAGCAAGGAGGAGGAAAGGGAGGACACAGCTAGGTCTGGCTCGTCCTACAGATGGCCCCTTGCCCTTTTGCCCTACTAGACCCAACTGATGTCAGACACACCTGGGCTCTTCCTGATTTGAACCAATCCTAAAACTTTCTCTCCCTCCTCCTGTTGCTGCTTGCAATGGGTCCCTTCTTTTTGCATCTTATTATGCAAAAGAACTTCTTAATAAAGGTTAATCACGGATTATCACAGAAATGCATGGGGGGGGCAATCACATCAATCAATGTCGAATAATTGTGTTGTTGTGTAGCCTAGAAAAAAAAATCTAAATCAAGGCTGGCAAAAAGGGGTCTAGATTTTCTGCTCCAACATCAAGCAGAAAACTTGTTTCTAGGCAACCCTCAAATCCAATTTCATTAAATCCAGAAATGCATTTGATTTATCTATATCTATATCTATATGTATGGATTGTTTATGGAATCTCCCTTTTCCTAATTCTTTTATCCTGCACTATTGTAAAGGATTTGTGTCCACAATAAATAATGCTGGTTAAATTACATCCTCCTTTGGCTTAAAATTTAATATTCCTATCTCCATAAAGAAATTGTATTTGAAGGCCTTGCATATATGTACAGCTGCACTCATAACCCTAATGGAATTACTACTCCAGAGCAGGCGAGATTGGAAGGAAAAGGTAAAGGTTCACAGTTCAGATGGCCCCCGAATTATTTATCTCCCTAATAACTTAACCGATTGAATATATTACTTGTCAGTGACCTCAGTGTGTAACAATAAAGACCTGCGGTTATGTCAGAAAATATATGAGACTGTAATACATTGGACTTGCATAGCAAGCTGGAATGCTTTCTTTATGCTAATGAAGTCCTTTGCAGAAGGACATCCGAAGGACAGGGAGAATCATAGAATTGCAGAGTTGGAGGGGACCCCCAAGGGTCATCTAGCTGAACCCCCTGCAGTGCAGGAATCATAGCTAAAGCATCCCTTGACCATCCAACCTCTGCTTAAACCCCCCCAAGGAAGGAGAGTCAACCACCTTCCAAAGCTGTCCTTTCCACTGTCCAACAGATTTTGCTGTTGGCAAGTTCTTCCTAAGGTTTAATTGGAATCTCCTTTCTTGACATTTGAATCTGTCAATTTGGGTCTTTCCCTCAGAGTAGCAGAAAACAAGTTTGCTCCATCTTTCACTGACAGCCCTTCAGATATTTGAAGATGGCTCTCATAGACCTCTTTTCCAGGCTAAACATATCCAAAGTGGGGGAAGGATCATACAGTATTGATGCTTTTGATCCATGAAACCATAATTATGGCAGGAGTTGAATGCTGTTTTGGTCCTAGGCAATAGAGTAGATTGGACTACACAATATCTTTCATTCTCCTCCCCCCAATAATATTTATTCTTTTTCAAAATAAGCATACAAAAATATAACATACAAAAACATAAAAACATACAAAAGGCTTAAAAAAACATAAAAAGATTCTTTTTTCTCCTCTACCTTTCTTTAACAGATTTTTTTAAAAAAATATTTTTAGTAAAGATTTTCTTGATTTACAAAGGTAATGCAATGTCTCTCTCGTATTTTTCCATATAACATTTTTACAAATTGGTTGTTGTTGCTGAGACATTAGGGAGAGATGGGGGAGAGAGGTGGGTAGGATGGGGAGATGGGTGGGTAGGGTGGTGATGTTTCTGTCTTACTTAATATGTGTAGGGTTTGGTGTCAGCTTTGTCTGTGCAGGTTCTCTGTTGTTCGCTTGTGCTCCTTTGGTGTTGAGAGAGGTTGGGGTTGGCGTGGGGCATGATTGTACTTTTGTGGTTGGCTGTGGTGTTCTTTGGTCTCCTGTGTGATCTTTAACAGTGTTAGCTGGCTTCCTTCGGTCCTTCCCATCTGATTTTCATTGTTAAATCATCATTAGCAGTTTGGTTTATCATCATACTTAACATATTAATATTAATTACCAATTTAGCTATTATTGACCTATATTATTACCTCACCATAAAAACACAAAAATTCTATACTAAAATCAACCTTCATGCTGTAAGCCTATAACTCCTCCTCTACGAGTCCATAATTCTATATATTGCAATATTTTTTTTCAAATAAGCTTTGAATTTCTTCCAATCTTCTTCCACCACATTTTCTGTCTGGTCATGCAGTCTTCCCGTCAGTTCAGCAAGTTCCATAAAGTCCATCATCTTCATTTGCCATGCGTCTATGGTTGGTATCTCATGTGTCTTCCAGTTTTTGGCAAGAAGTAGTCTAGCATACGCAATATCTTTCAAGCCTTATGAGCAATGGTTGATGGAGTTGGATCTGTTTAGCCTGGAGAACAGAAGATTGAGAGGTGAGATTATTGCCATCTTCAAATATCTGAAGGGCTGTCACATGGAAGAAGAAGGAAGCTTGTCTTCTGCTGCTCAAGTGGGGAAGACACAAACCAATGAAAAGAAAGGAAATTCCAACATTAGGAAGAACTTTCTGAGGGCAAGAGCCAACATACTCGCTCAGAATGTAGGGGGCTCTCCTTCATTGGAGGTTTTTAAGCAGAGTTTGGGCGGTAACCTGTCAGGGATGCTTTGGTTGTATATACTGATTAGTTCCAGTATATACAAATTTAATATAGATTAGTGAAAGACAAAGAGATAGGATTCGAAAAAGAAATATCTAAATTTGATAAATATTTGATTCAAGAAAGATCTAAAAATATATCCAAATTATATAATCTGATCCTGGAATGGGAAACAAAGGATGAAATAGTCAAAGAATCAATGATTAAATGGGCTCAAGATATTGGTAAAAATATAATGTATGATCAATGGGAAAGATTATGGCAAAAGGATATGAAATTTATGATGTGTTATAAATTAAAAGAAAAAATGTAAAGGTCCAACATAGATGGTATATAATGCCCAAAATAATTGCTAAAATGAATAAAAATTGTAGTAATATTTGTTGGAGATGTAATTTGGCTATAGGCACCCTATTTCACATTTGGTGGAACTGTCCAGATATTAAACAATTCTGGAAGCTAATTTATAATGAAATGAAAAAAATGTTCAGATACAGTATTTGTTTGAAAAACACCAGAGGGTGTTCTGCTGGGTATTGTGCCTGAAAATCTAAAAGAAGTAGATAGGGTGCTCTATCTATATGCAACAGTGGCCGCAAGGCTGCTCGTTGCGAAAAACTGGAAAAGTACTGAAATTCCAACAAAAACAGAATGGCTTCTTGCTAAATTGATAAAGTACTATAATACGATTAAGATAATGGGGAATATTGGAGGAATCTCAAAGGGCAGGTTGGAAAAGGAACAGAATGACTTTATTGGATATATACAAAATTATATTGAAAAACCTGAACTCCTAACAGAATGAAACAGGTTCCATGAGAAAAATAAGCTAGAAGGAGAAAAGCAGGAATTCAAAATATTAGTATTGAAAATGATAGTATAATTACCGGTAATAGTATATAAGAGAAATGATAGAAGACAGAAGATATTGCAGCTGAGAAGATTGGAAGCCCAGCACTGGTGGAAGGATGGTGGAGGTTAAGGGTGGTAGAGGGGTGAGAAGGAATGTAAAATGTTATTTATAGGCATAACCAATTATTTTCTACACAATGTATGGGGGAATGTATATATGTGTGTATGTATATTTGTATGTGTCTATTAGTATGTTTTAATATTTATTTTTTCTATATATATATATATATATATATATATATATATATATATATATATGTGAGAGAAACTGGTTAGCCCACAAACTGCTTCTCAGTAATGCAGCTTACACACTTGGTTGTGTCAGATGCACTTTGGTTTACCTTCATCCCTGTTGCAAGCTCCTTGTATTGCTGTTCCATGATTGCTCTGATGGCTCAGTGACAAAAACCTGTGCCAGAGTTCTGGGTCTGCTTCATTTTTCTGGAAAGTCTGTGTCACATTTACAATGTCTGCTGAAAGACTAGTCTTGTAGACATCATAAATCAAACATGCTTCAACATACAACTTCCCTTCTTTGGTTGCCTTGCATTTGCCATTTCCATACTGTATGAAGAAGCCCTTTCTGTCCCAAGTGGACATGCTGATCATGTTGCAATTTAATTGTGGGACATCTAGGAGCTGATGCACATAATTTTCCTTCCATTTATTGCTTAGTTTGCAGTTTAAGGTTGCAAAACCTGTACCACAAATCTTTATGTTATCACCATTTGCAATTTGAATGCTTCCACCCACTGATGGGTTAATATTCTCAATGCCTCCAAAGAATCTTTATCATAATTTATATGCTGCATACATTCAGAATCTATTAACCAATTGTTTGATTTTATATCAGAGCTGTTCACATCAATACTCTTCTCTTGCAAAATAAAATTGCTTTCTTTGTCCTTTCTTTCCCTTATTTGGATTCTCTTGTCTCTTGGGATGTGGTTGCTTAGATGAAGAGGTTTTTTTTGCTGGTTTAGGGGCTTCACAAAATTTGGATATATGTATTTCTTTGTTACATCTGAAACAAGAAACTCTTTTGGATGGAGCCTTGACTCTCCTCTGAAGAGTGGGGCATATAGTTTGAGTCATTGGGTTCATCAGTCCTGGTGGAGAGACTGCTCTCCTTTCAGCACATTCCTCTCTCAAATGACATCAAATAGAGTTGACTTTAGACTGTCATCCATGAAAGTGGCAATTGTCTCAAACTTTGGTCCAAATGACCTCCTAAAGTAGCATACTTACCCATTTCAAAATCTGCTAGTTCCAGCTTCTCAGTAATAGCTAGGAACCGTGTCACATGGCTGTTAGAGTGTCTCTTGGACTCAAGCTTTAATTTGAATAGTTCCTTCATCCAAGCTCAGTAAGAATGCTTGCTTGTAAATCCAAAGGCTTTCTGTAAATTGTCAATCATCTGAGTGGTTGTGTCACAGTTGTTTGTGTAAACTAGCTGGGAGCCTAAAACACTATCCATAATAACAGGCACTGCTACATGACCCTACTGTTCCTATCTGGTTATTAATGCTGCATCATCTATAGGCTTTTCCTGTTGGATGCAAGAAATAACCCTTATCATTCTTATCTTTCATTGGGAATGGGTAAATATACGCAGTTTGGGGCTGTGAGCAGCAAAGGGATTTTGGATATCCATTGTAAAAAGAAAGAAAAAAGCCAGAAAGAATAAAAATGATGGCAGGATAAATGCAAAAAAATGGGAGATTGTTCTAAAAAATCTCCCTCAGGAAAAAAAATGAATGGCTACTTGGGAAGGGGTGGGAAAAGGAGGGGGGATCAGTTTCCTTGGAACACAGAATAAGAAAAGAACAACAGAACAAAAAAGCTTTGCCTGGAACATCATGGCTTGGGAGAGATCAGGGGAGGGGGGAAATATTTCACTGCTTTTAAAAGCAGGCTTTAAAAACTCATTTAAAAAGCTGAAATGCCCACATAAATATTCATCACTGGAATCTCAATGAAAATATTCTTTCCTGGGCTCATAACCCATACAAGGAAAAGGTATAATAAGGGAAGAATTCCTCAATGCCAATACCCAAGTTTGAGGCGAGTACTACTTGGTGAGAGAACCCCAATAATGATTTAAAATCACAAAATATGCAGCAAAGTAAAGTGTGGAAATATAGGCTTTCAAATATACCATTATGATTTCTAATCCTTCCCTCTTCCCTTAGCATAGAAAAAGACAACAAGTTTGGTGAGTTAAAACTTGTTTACTTACAAACACTCTGAAGATCAGGTTCATGTGCTTTTCCAAACAAGCATTCAGAAAGCATTGCACAGGCAGAAAAACGTGTCTTTTTAAAATGTTTTTGGTTTTTAAACAAATACAAATACAAATACAAGAACCATTAAACACATATCCAGCAGTACATCTAATTGTGTTCGTTCTAGCCATTGACTTTTGACATAAGCTTATGCATCCAGTGTTCAAACATATTACTTAACCTCTCCACTGACGTGAGTGGTTGGTATAACAAGGTCTTGATTTGGGTCATTAACACAGTTAAAGAAAGGGTCCAGCTTTCTTTGATTTGGAGTATAGTTGCTTAATGAGGTGCAAGAACTTATATCCAAATTTCAATTTGGCTAGCAGGTGTATCAAATTCTCCTGTAAAGCCATCCAGTCCTGGTGACTTTCCAGATTTTAAATTCTCAATTAACTCTAGAACCTCTTCCTGAGAGATGGATTGGTTTAGGTACTGTCTGTGCTCATCTGACACTGGCTGAAAATCTGCTTCTATTGAGGTGGGTTGTTAGATGAGTACAGAGAAGCGTAATATCCTCTGAATATGTTGCTGATCTCCACTTTGTCATTACATACTGTCCTTTCAAGGTTGCAAACCCCAGTAATTAGATTTGTATTTCTACATTTATTTTTTTACCATGTTTGCTAATAGTCGAGAAGCTTTGTTGCTGAATTCATAATAGGTACTCTTAACTCTAGCTAATGCCTTATGTATCTGTTCAGTTTCTAAGAGCTGCAGTTTTGCACATGCAGCTTTTAAAGCTCTAAGAGATGTGGCCATTTCTCACTTGTGGTATATCACCTCAAGCTTTTTAATTTCTGCCATGAGAGTTTTCTCTTCCTCCTTATCATGTCACCATTTTTTGGTTGTCCAACATAAAAGGGTGTTCCTGCATGCTTGAGCTTGGGAGGGGCACAGAGGATTATCATCTGCTGCTTGGAGCTGGAGCCTGGCATGACAGCTTACTCTATGGCAGGGCAGCTCAATTTTTCATACCAAGTGGGCCACAAGTGTACTTCAACATGGAACCCACGGGGATGGGGGCAGGGACAGGGAGTGAGCCCCAAATTTGACACACACAGCTGTCGTGCAGCCTTCCCAACGCTGGCTGAGTGTGTCGGGCTTTGGGAAGGAGGCATTAGGTTCCTCCAGGGTTCTAGAGCCCTCCCTCCTTCCTAAAGCTGGGAAAGTATTAACCAGACTTTGAGAAAGAGGAAGGAGGATTCTAGAACCCTGTCAAAGCCCAGCTTTGGGAAAGCAGTGTGAGAGCTGGGGTGTGTGTCAAATGTTGCCAAGGGCCACCAAAAAAACCACTGAGGTCCACATGCAGTCCTCCAGCTGCGTGTTGGACCACCCTCCATCTATGGTATTAATCCATTCATTCAGTAATTAGACTTAGGCCGTTGGTTATATGAGGCTGGTTATCCCACAGACTGCTTGCATCTGCAAAAGATTTGGGGTGGACACAGACTGCTTTGTTTTCAATTGGTGCACATCCTGCAACCTTCTGCAGAAATCCTGTAACATTTTATACCATAAATTGTTTTGGATTTTGTTTGTCCCACTTTTGCTGCGCCATAATGCAAGAGATGTCCTCCTCCACTCCAGAATGAAAAATAGCAATGAAAATGGGGGAGCATTTTGAATCTACCTTATAGGGTTGTTGTAGGGACTAAATGAGGTGTTGGGAGAACCATATAGACCACCTTGAGCTCCTTGGAGGAAAAGGTGATCTATTAATTTAATCAAGCAAACACTCATAAAGAATTTCCCCCCATATTCCCCTCCTCAATATTTGTTCCTTTGTGATCCCCTGCAACCTGCTTTCCACTTACCAGCCTAGAGGTGCAAAGCCCAGTGGAAATTCAAGGAGTCATTGTCTTCATCATCACCAATCGTTAATATTAGATTTATTATTTCCCTAATATTTACTCCCAAAGGTGCAGTGTTGCTGAGATTTGGCTCCAGACCATCCAAATCCCATCCATTCCCTTCAGTACATTTCCCACTAGTTGCAATATTGCAAAGGGAAGGGGAAAAAATGTAAATAGACTTTATAAATGGGCAAGCAATTTCCCTGAGTGCCAAAGCTCACTACCTTTCAGTATTTTAATGCTTCTTACTTTCCAGGTCTTTGCATTATTATCTGGATCAAAGACACACACAACCGGTTATTGTTCTGCTACGAGTTTCAGGAGATTCTCTTCTCATCCCCCCAGTATCCCATGTGCATCACCATTAATAAAAGATTTAAATGGGATGACCATTTCTGTGTGGTAGCAATGGGACCGCTAGTTCCAAGGATTTGCACAAAGCTGGAAAGACCCAGACAAAATAAAGGAAGGAAGAGGACTGGACCATTGTTTGTGGAAGGTGATAAGGGGAGTTTTATGCCTTCATTTCTCTCGCTCTTCATTTTAGGTGTGTGTATATTACCTTTTAGGTCAAATGCACAAACTGGTTGATGGAAATAATCAAAACAATAAGCATTAATATACAATTGTGGTGGTAGACTTCCCTTCACTGGAGGTTTTTAAGCAGAGGTTGGATGGCCACCTGTCATGGATACTTTAGCTGGGGTTCCTTCATTGCAGGGGTTGGGCCAGATGCACCCATAGGGTCCCTTCTAACTCTACAGATATGTGATTTTGTTAAAAATTCCCCAAGATCTGGAACCCCATTCATTCATGATTCCAGATCCCAGTAAGCCTTCTTGAACATGAAGTCACCTTTGATAGATTTATCTCCATTTATAGTTGTGTCATTAAGATAGGTCCACTTTGAACGCAACCAGAAGAGAACCCCATTGAGTACAGGACGGTTGGAGAGTCAAGGAGCTTCAGTGATCAAATGTGCCAGACCTAGACACAGTGACGCTTCTGAATACCAGTTGCTGTGGACCAGTTGCTACTTGTGCTCAGGTTCTGCTTGTGGGTTTCGCTTGAGGGCATCTGGTTAGCTACCATGAGGAAAAGATGCTGGACTGGGTGGGCTCATAGTCTATTAAACATTAAAAGCTTCCCTAAACAGGGCTGCCTTCAGATGTCTTCTAAAAGTCTGGTAGTTGTTTTTCTCTTTGACATCTGGTGGGAGGGCATTCCACAGGAACCTCCCAGTCCAGAAGCAGTCCAAATCCCTATGTTCTTAGGTCTATTTGACCACTATGAGAACAGGGTGCTGGATTAGATGAGCCCCTTTTGGCCTGATCCAGCAGTCTATTTTGACCTTCTTATCTTCTTATGTCAGGTGCTTTGTGGCTGGTCCACCAGGATCTCCACAGGATCTCCACTGCCTCCCCCTCACATTCCTCATCCAAGTGGTCCTGCATCCCTAATTGTTTTGATGGTGACTTACTCCGCCTTAGCAGGATATATCAAATATATATCTGAGCATTGATCAGCTTTGGGCTGATAGAAGCCCGAGCACACGAGGTCTTGGTCTTTGACCCACAAATAGCTTATGAATCTCAATCCAATAGACTGATCTTCACACACAGAGGCTGGCTGAGGAAGTGTGGGGGAGAGGAGGAGGGAGAAATCGATGGAGCACCTTAATGATTCACAATTTATAGAGCGGCTGCCATTTTAATATTAGAATAAATGTTATATGGCAAAGGAATGGGAACAGAGGTGGTGGCAGAGAAAATATTTCTTTAGAGGCTCCTTTTCTGCTGGGAAATTATGTGCGGGGGATTTTATTATCCATAATTTATTGGACTCATTTAGACGTATAATTTAAAATGCTGTATGGGAAATATATTAACTGTTCAGGAGAGAAACTCTGCAGTGGATGGACGAGGTTTGGGGCTGAAATGGCTGCCATGTTTGGGGTCAGGAAATTTTTGATGTGGGCTTGGGGTGTGTGTGTGATGGGTTGGAGGGGTGTGCTGCCTGCCTGCCTCCCTTCTGCCAATGTTTCTCCTTTGGGAGGCATCAGGATTGTGGCGGCGGCCACCGAGCTAGATGGGTCCCCTTTTGGCTGATTCAGCAGCCAGGCTCTTCTGGTATTGTAACCTCCATTCAGAGACAGGATGAGGTTTCAGGCAGAATGAGACCTGAATTGCATGTGTCTTGGATGATCTCAGAAGCAAAGCCTGCATTTCTCTCCCCACACATGCGATGTGCACTGGGGTTAAAAAAATAAAAATAAACACTAACCAACTCCCTCCCACTAATTTCAAACATCTGCTCATAGGGTCTGAATGGGTGGTGACTAACAGGAAAGGGACTTTGGCATCCCCAAGGGTCATCTAGTCCAACCCCCTACAATGCAGGAATCTCCACTAAAGCATCCATGACAGATGGTCATCCAACCTCTGCTTAAAAACTTCCACCATTTTCTGAGGGAGTCTGTTCTACTGTTAAACAGTTCTTGCCATCATAAATTTCATTCTGATGTTTAATCTGAATCTCCTAGTAAATTGATGCCATTGGTATTTTTCCTGCTGCATCACACTTAATCTTGACTAAACCTTGTGGCCTACTAAGACCCCTAGATCCTTCTCACATGTACTAGTGGCAAGTCAGGTGTCTCTCATCTTATCTTTGTGCAGCTGGTTCTTCCTGCCTAAGTGTGGAACCTGGCATTTGTCCCTACTGAAATTCATTGTGGTAGTTTTTGGCCCAGTTCTCCAATCTGTTAAAATTATCTTGAATCCTAATTCTGTCTTTTTGGCATTAGCTACCCCTCTCAGTTTGGTGACATCTGCAAATTGGATGAGCATCCCCCTCAACTCCTTCATTCAAGTCATTTATAAAAATGTTGAACAACACCAGGCCCAGGACAGAACCATGTGGCACCCCACTTGTGAACTCTCAAGGTTCCTGTACTTTTACTTTTGTCAATTAGTTTCTCTATGTTGGTTACAACCAGATTCAAGAGAGATAACCCCTTGTTGTTTCTTCTACCTTCTGGGAAATGAAATTGTCAGTGAGGCAATGGAGGAATTTGTTGGATTTACATTCTTATCAGAGTTTAAGTTCCAACAAATATCAGGGTCGTTGAAGTCTACTATGACTACCATATCTCTCATTTTTGAATGTTTGGTAATCTGCTCTAGGAAGGCATCATCCAAATGTTCAGTCTGGCTTGGAGGTCTATAGCAGACACCCGCAGTAAGGTCACTGTTGTTTCCCTCTTCTACAGTTTTTACCCAATACTCTCAAATTGCCTTCCATGCTCCAAGTCATGGATCACTTCACATGTATCCATCCTTTACATATAATGCTCCTCTTCCTCCCTTCCTTTTGAGATGGTTGTACCCCTCTATATCTACATTCCACTCATGAATCTCAGCCCACTAGGTTTCAGCAATATTTGCCATCCTGAATTGAGAGCTCAAGCTCTTCTTGCTTATTTGCGTGGCCAGCCAGAGTCCCCCCAATCCCCAGCCAGAATAACGACACAAGACAACATGCTATGGGATTAAAATCAGGCCACAACTTTATTCAGATTCAGATGTAGGGAGACCTTGGCTCAAGGCACTGGGCGTTTTCCTTCCCAGCTCCCCAGCCAGGGACCAGGGTAATTTCAGGGTTATCCAGCATGTGAGGGGATTGGGCTAGCCTGGAGAACATATGTTCAAGCAGATAGCCAGCCCCCCATTTTGCCACCACTGGTGGGGGAGAGCAATGACAACCTCGGGGCGTATGGGCCAATCCCTCCCCTCAAGACCCCTTTAACGGGAACCCTGATATCAGAACGCCATGGGGGCGTGGGGTCACCGCCCCACGCCCCCCCCTTTATGAAGATGACTAAAGGATTCCGCCCAAGGCCTGCAGCCGCCAAAGTTGTGATGTATTGCTACGGGAAAGGCGAAACCTGCCAATGCAGGGAAATTCCTTTCCAGCCCTTCAACAGTGGCCTTGACATAGCAGCGCCTGCGTGCCTGTGGAAAAGAGGTTAACCTGCAGCATGAAAATTTAATTGAGGGAGTGGAGGGCAGGAGAAGCTCTGGAGCCCGACTGGTGCTCCCAGGTATGTAAAACCTTCTATTGTGTGGGTCTGTGTTCCCTCCCCTTACCTGGCCAACCCCCCCTGGCAACACCTCCCCTAGGCAGGATTGGGTGGCTGACTGTGTAGGCGGAGACCACAGGTATCCAGCCTGGGAAGGGGAAACCAGCCCGAACTACCAGGAGCTGCTCTGGGATGCAGGCGGCTGCGTGCGACCACGCAAAATGCGCACCCCATTTGATGTGGGGAACGGTCATTCCCATACTCTGTGCATTCATGTAGAGACAACTGAAACTATGAGTCATTCCTCTGCACACTGCTGCCTCTGTCCCCCTCCATAGGGGGTCACCTGCCACCACCAGAAGTCTCTTCCTTCTCTGGGGAGTTATTTTGTACACTGCAGCTTCCACTGCCACCTCACTATCTTATGAGGTCTGCAGCTGCTCTTCTTGCTCCTCTGGCTGAGAATCCATGTCCACAATGAGGACATGGAATCAATTCTATAGCTCCAGAGACACAGCATGGATGCTGTCAGTCCTGTTTCTGTGTGTCACATTCCTCCAGGAGTTTGTCTCCTGTACTGGGTGATATTCCTCCACCCTAAGGGCACCCCACTTGCATCTCTGTAGATAGTAGATATCTTGATGAAGACATTGACCTAGTGCAGGCTTCCTCAAACTCAGCCCTCCAGATGTTTTGAGACTACAATTCCCATCATCCTTGACCACTGGTCCTGCTAACTAGGGAACATAGGAGTTATAGGCCAAAAACATCTGGAGGGTCAAGTTTGAGGAAACCTGACCTGGTGTGTGGTAATCATGAAACAGGCAAATTCCATTGAAAAGAACACTGTCAACATGTTTTAAGCAGGTGCTGGAAAGAGTCCAGCAAAGGCTCCTACCAGTTCCAAAGTGTAGGTGCTGCCACCCTAAAAGTTATAGGATATTAAGCTTAAAAATGAACCTAATGTTATTGTGGGAGTGTGTGGTCTTCCTTAAGCCACTCAAATCTCTGGCTTGTTCCTACAACATTACCCCCCTCCCTCCAAGATGTTCAGGGCCCCTTACAACCACCCTGTAAGGTAGGTTAGACTGGGCAGTACTGCTAGCCCCAAATCACCCAGCGAGAGATCCACCTGAGCAGAGATTTGAACCTGCACCTTTCTGATCCTAGGCAGACACACTAACCACCACACTACTCCACATTTGCAGCTGGGGTAAATCACTTTGAGGGTTTGTAAAACAATGCAGCAGTGTAAAAAAAAATGGAATAAATAAACAGTGCAATGCGGTGTAATGCAAATGCTGCGAGAACAAATGCGATCTGCTCACTTTCCTGTTTGGGCCATCCTGAATTTATTTATTTATTTATTATAAAGCCTTCAGGTAGCTGCTTGTTTATTTACACAAGCCCATAGTTCCTGAGCTCAGTTTGCGAAAGGTTCATCTCCCTTATAAGCTCAGGGTTTTCTATTGACAAAATTGTATGAAAAATGTCCATTCGACTTGCCAAAGCAAAGACCAGCTGATGGATGACTCTAGTCTAAAATGATTGCTTTGCTGGTTCACAGAGAGGCTGTCGCCAAACTGTGTTTGGGTGTATTTTAAGCCCACACCCCACCGCAAGTCCATGAAACAAAAACACATCCTCTGCGTTCCCTTAACTGCTTCACGAGTCAAACAGGCAGACACACCAGCAATAGACAGTTGTTACTTACTGGAATTAAACCCGGATTTATGAGGAACAGAGTCATAGAATCATAGAATTCTCTAGTTGAAAGTGACCCCAAGGATCATCCAGTCAAATCCCCTCCAATGCAAGAATCACAATTAAAGCTTCCCTTTTTAGCATGACTTTCACCAACTGGGGGCCCTCCAGTTGTTTTGAACTACAACTCCCATCAGCTAACATGCTGCGGAGTGTGTTGGAAGTTTGGGTGCAACACACCTTGCTGAAGGGGGGTTGCATGGGGTTGAGAATGACAGAGCAAGAAACCTCCTGATTCCCAGGCTAGCCTTGCACTTTTGATCTCTTTGCTGACCTCCCTATCTCTCTGATGTTTTGACTAATTCATCTTAGGTTGCATCCTACTTATAATTTCATTCTCCCTCTTTTCTCAGACTTCAAAATCTTGGATCTGTCCTCTGAAGACAAAAGAAGGCCTTTGCCTTCTTTTTAAATTAGCCAATGTGGTATAGTGGTTAGAGCATTGGAGTAGGACCTGGGAGACCAGAGTTCAAATCCCCACTCAGCCATGGCATTCATTGGATGACCTTGGGTCAGTTGCTGCCTCTAAGCCTAGCCTACCTCAAAAAGTTGTTGTGAGGATAAAATGGGAAGATAAGAGAGAACCATGTACACCATCTTGAGCTCCCTTGGGGGAAAAGGTGGGAAGTAAATGCAATAGAAACTAAAAGTTAGGTTAGAACTCAATTCCTTCTCCATGAAAGTTATGTATCATAGAATAGTAGAGTTGGAAGGGACTCCAAGCACCAGCTAGTCAAATTTCCTGCAATGCAGGAATGTAGTCCCTATAATTTTTGTTATTTTCTTGCTCTAGTCTACAAGCATCTCCCTCCCTCCCTCCCTCTCCCCCCCTCTCTCTGTGTGGTTGCAATAGGTAAAAATCTGCTCTCTTGCCAAATCCATGACCCACAACAAAAGACTCCCAACAGGGTAGCTACAGTTCATTATAGCCAAAGGATGCGGCCAGTAGGAGGTTAGGAAGCAGCATAGATGTACAGTGGTACCTTGGGTTACAGACACTTCAGGTTACAGATGCTTCAGGTTACAGACTCCGCTAACCCAGAAATAGTACCTCGGACAGGGGCGTCGCTGGGGGGGCGGTAGGGGCAGTACACCCCATGTGACAGGGGAGAGGGGGGTGTGACAAGCGGCCACTCCCACGCGCCACCGCTCCTTCCGTCAACCTGGGAGCAGCAGCGCACGGCTGAGTGAGCACCCTGTCTGTGCAGCACTGCTGCTCCCGGGGTGACCGGCGGTGCGTGGGGAGTGGTGGGAGGGGCCGCCGCTTGTCACCCCCACACGCTGCCGCTCACACCGTCGCCCCGGGAGCTCACACCGGTGTGTGCGGTGCTGCTCCCCCTGGGGCAACGCGCCGCCATTCCCATGCGCCGCTGCTCCCTCTGTCACCCCGGGAGCAGCAGCGCACGGCCCAATGACATTTCGCGCAGGTGCACTCCATCATCAGACCGCCGCTTCCACAGCCCCCTTTTGAACCGCCTTTTCACTCTGCGGCTTAAAAGGGAGCTGCGGACTCCGTCGTGATGTCGCAATGTGACGTCATGACGTCCCGCCCCCGGGGCGTTTTCTTTCACCGCCCCGGGTAGCGCGGAGCCTTACTCTGCCAGTGACCTCGGGTTAAGAACTTTGCTTCAGGATGAGAAAAGAAATTGGGCGGTGGTGGCGCGGGGCCCCATTAGCTAAAGTGGTGCTTCAGGTTAAGAACATTTTCAGGTTAAGAGCTGACCTCCAGAACAAATTAAGTTCTTAACGCGATGTACCACTGTAGTTTCATTACAGCTTTGTGGTTCTTTAGTGTTGGGGGAAATCCTCTTCTCTTGAAAAGATGATGCTCACTTGCAAAAAGGGCAATCCATCCACTGGACTAAAACCTCTCATTTCCTTAATTTAAAGTTTTCAAGCAGAGGTCAGATGGCCATCTATCAGGGATTCTTTAGTTGTGAATCCTGCATTGCAGGGGGTTGGACTATAAGACCCTTGGGGATCCCTTCCAACTCTACAATTCTATTATTCTGTGATCATACCAGACCATGACTGGCCAAGCTGGCCAGAGATGATGGGAGCTGTGGTCCAGCAGCAACTGAGGGACTCCACATTGGCTACCCTTGATTGACAGTGACTTGGCTGCCTGTGGAGGTGGGGGTGATGACAAATGGCAAAAAAGGGGGGTGGTCTCCATTTTCAGGGTCTCATTGCCTGCTACCAGCTTCCAGCAACCCATTTTGTCAAGCCTGGTGGTGGCTACCGTCAGCCTTTTCATCAAGAACGGCTTAATTTACAGCAAGCAAAGACTAACAAATCAAATGCCTTTTGGATTTATGTCCCCTGGGATCTGATTGACCAAGCAACCTTTCTAGCACTTTAATAAAGTTTAAAAATATAAAATATGTATGCATGCATGCAAGGACCTCCTCCCCTGATCCAGAATTTATGCAAAGTGTTTGGTGCCCTTCTGGATGGATAGATGGATGGATGGATGGATGGCAGGCAGGCAGGCAGAGAGCAACTCCTTCATCTTTTAATTATGTAAAAAGACACAGTTGGGACCTTTCAGGCTGCGGCATTTATGATTGCAATGATGAAAGGCACGAAAGAGGCACTTCAGAAAGGGTAGCATCAAGAAGGCCTGTGCTTTTATGAGTGGGAGGGAGATCTGATTTAGCCAGATTCAAGAGGGGAGCAGCTGAACACATAGGGAAGCCAAGGAGGGTTAAGAACCCCAAGATTTCTGCACTCTTTTGCAAATGTCAAAAATGTTTTCTCCTACATTGCCTAATTGCTGGAGGGGTTGTATGGTGGGATTGTCAGTTGGTGCAAGATTTTTTTTTGGGGGGGGGCTTGATTTTGACAGAAATGAGAAACATTGGTAAAGAAACTAATATTTCCGATGATACCAACACAGATATATTGTCAAAAGAATTCATCCTATGTAAGATATTGGCAGTTCAAATAGTCATTGCAATTCAATGGAAAACGGCCTGAAATGTTACACTGGACACTTGGTGCAACTTCCTCTGGAATAGAGTTATAATTGAGAAAATTATGCATAATTTGAGATTTCCATAAGGACTAGAACCTGCAGACATTTTTCATAGGATTTGGCATTCTTTTATGACATACACAGCGGAACCATCATTTACAAGGCAACCCTCATCCTAAGCCAGGCAAATCTTACTTGATTATCTCATAATACTGATACTTCTGCACTGCAGGTGGTTAGACTAGATGATCCTTTGGTTCCCTTCTGATTCTATGATTCTCTACTGGGACTTTGTTTTTTTCCACAATAATTTTTATTGTTTTTAATTTTACATTTAAAAATAAACATTTTACACACTTTAAAATATCCATTGACTTCCCTTCTTCTCCTTCCATGGTTCATTTTACGTATCATACATTCCTGCATATTTTACTAAACCATTCAAATCGGTTTTCCACTTTTGCATCCATAAAAAAATATTTACTCTGTTGAATTTATCTTAGTACTGCCAGCGTTTTCAGCTGTATACAGTTATTTTCCATATATTCAATAAATGTTTTCCATTCTTCCTTAAATATATGTTCTTCTTGCTCTCTTATTCTATGTGTTAAATCTGTAAGTTCTGTATATTCTGTCAATTTAAGTTGCCAATCCTTTTTAGTTGGGACCTCGCTCACTTTCCATTTTGGGGTTAACAAAACACAAGCTGCAGTTATTGCATACATAAACAACCTTTTCTGACCCTTAGGAATTTCTTTCTGGGTTATTCCAACAACAAGGACTCTGGTTGTTTTTTTTTGGGGGGGGGGAATTAGTTTTAAACATTTTCCCCTCAATTCATTATAAATCACTTTCCAGTATACTTTTACCTTTGTACATGTCCACCACATGTGAAAAAATGTTCCTTCCGCTTCTTTACACTTCCAACACATATCTGATTCCTTTTTATAAATCTTAGTTAATCTACTCGGAGTTAGGTACAATCCATGAATCATTTTCAAATAATTTCTTTACTGGGACCCTGGTACTTGAACTCCTGTGCCATTGAACTTACTCTATATGCCTGTTTGATAGTTTTGTTTTATATCTTTTAATTTACACCTGCTATTATAACTCTTCCCTCTGTTCTATATACACAATAGATTTTTTTTTTTAAAAAAAAAACTTTACAAAGAACAAACCCCAAGATTTCCACATCTGGAAACTACACTGAAGAGGTACCTCTTCTCCCTTGCTTTAGATACCCATGATGGTTGCTATTAGGGCCCACCTTGTTCCTTTTATCGCACCAACATTAAAAATAGTTTGAACCAAATTGCAATCATCAGAATAAGAGGAGCCCAAAAAATGTATGTCTCAGATGTCCACAAAGTATGTCTTGAGCATTTGCTGGAAGCTGAATCATGAAGGTGCCCAGCACACATCTGCAGGGAGTTCCACAGCTTAGGGGCTGCCACCGAGAAGGCCCTCTCCCCCAAGCAGCCACCCCACAAGGCTCTGAGAATAAAGGAACTACCAAGAGGGACCCCTCTGCTGATATTTTCATGGAGAAGACTGTTGTCAATGGCTATGAGCCACAATGGCTCTGTTCTACCACCACAGTTAAGAGGCTGCAATGCTTCTAAATACCAATTGCTTGAAGCCACAGGAGTGGGTAGGAGCTCTTGTGCACAAATACTGCTTTCTGGCTTCCCACAGGAATCTGGTTAGCCACTATGAAATTGCAGGAGGGGAGAAGGCTCTTCTGCTTGCGGTTCCCCATTAATGCATCTGTGGCCACTAGACGGGTTACTGACCTGAGTCAGCAGGCTCTTCTTATGTTCTTATGGAACCTCCCTGTCCAGAGGCAGTCTATCTAGAGTCCTAGGTTCTTAGAGGCATTTGGCCACTGTGAGAACGGGATGCTGGAATGTATGGCCTGATCCCCTTTGGCCTGATCCAGCAGTTTCTTCAAACATTCTCATGTTTTTATGTTTGGGTCATCAGCATATCGATAGCAAGGCAGCCCAACTCTTGTTGGCCTGCTGCACCCTCCAGATTTAGGGCGACTGCATCCTGGCTCAGTGCTGCTGACATCTTACAGTATAAGGCCAAATCCTGCCACCTCCTCAGATGTCTTGAGGGAATGCTGTCCTCATCCCTTCCCTCAACCTCGCGAGCTTCGGCTGAGTGTCCCAGGGAAGAAAAAGCATCAAATGGACCCTATGAAGCATTGTGGGGACCCACAAAGGCAGGAGGCAGTCTCCTCCTGACCTGCAAAGAGGTATTAAGGCTAACCTCGAAATCCGCCCCCAAACGCAGCCCAGAACTCCCACCAAATTGCTTTTTGCTCTGATGCAATATGATAATTCCTCTGGCAGATTCTGATTTGGACAAGCAAATCTTGTAGTTCAAACATGGGATTAACACAGTGTGTGTATATGTGTGTGTGTATATATATAATATTAAATATTATTATTACTTACAGTTAGGATTATGGAGTAAAGCCTTGAAAGTAGCCCTGGGCAAGCTGGTGCCCTCCAGATGTTGTGGACGGCAACTCCCATTGGTCTCAGCCAGGCCAACACATCTGGGCAGACCACCAGGTTGGGGAAAGCAGAACTTGGGCAGGGCAAGGAATGCAAGAGATGCAGGATGGAAAGCAAGCTGGCACTGCTGGCTTTCATTGCATCACACACAGAGAGAGATTATTGCAGGGGGTTAGAGTAGACGATCCTTAGGATCCCTTCCAACTCTGTATTTCTATGAGACTATGATGGGCAGGATGGGGGACCTTGTGGATAGTGCGACCACTAGGGGACCCTGCTTTGTTGACGTCGTTCTGGGACAGGGGCTTCTTGGTGGTAGCCCTCTGTCTTTGTGGAAATCCCTCCCTTGCAAGATGGGCTTGTCTCCATCCTTACTAACTTTCAGAAGAAATTTGAAAACAGTCATAGAACCATAGAACTGTAGAGCTGGAAGGAGTGTGGGGTCGCTTCCAGTGGGGGGGGGCTCCTTTGCTAAGTCTCTGCTGCCCCCTGTTGCCCAGAGGGAAGACCGCCTGCCCTCCCTCAACCCGCTAATTTATGGCAATTGAAAGCTGACAGCTTTCCCGGCTTCCTCACTAAGACTATGGGATGTTAGGCCAAGACTTATTGATCAGGCAATATATCACCCCTGAGTGCTCCCTCCCAAGCTGACCCGGGGGCCTCTTAAAACAGGGTTCACCAAATTGTCAATTAAGTGCAAATCAATCCTTGGCTATTTATCAATGTGTTATTCTGTCTGCGCCATCCCAGGGTGGAGAAATCGATTTGCTTCCTGTCACTGGGGACCTATTGAGGGGAGCAGGAAGACTGACATATGCAGGGTCTGGGAAACGACTCAAACTGAGGATAATTGCTGCAGTGGGGAAGCAGCTTGGCCAGAGGACAGTTTGAGGTGGATGAGGCCTTGGGAAAGTTGGAAAACATTCAGAAAGGGGAAACAAAAATGATCCAGTTAAGCTGGATGTTGGAAGATTCAGGGCAGATAAAAGAAAATCCTTTGTGCAGTGCAGAGTTAAACTATGAAACTCACTCCTGCAGGGGGCAGGGGTGGCCACTAACAGGTGGCTTCAAAGAGGATTCTACCAATTCATGGAGGAGAGGAGTATCAATGGCAAGCAGCCACAATTGCTATTCTCTGCCTCCAGAGTTGGAGGCAGCAATGCTTCTGAATACCAGTTGCTGGAAACTACAGAAGGGGAGAGGACTTTTGTGCTCAAACCCTGCTTGTGGTTTTCCCACTGGAGCATCTGGTTGGCCACTGTGAGAAGAGGATACAGAACAAGATAGACCATTGGCCTGATCCAGCAGGCTCTTATTATGTTCTCATGTAGATTAGCTTGTGTGAAGTTGATCCTCTTCCAGCAAGGAAGAGGATCATGCCAAGCATCACTGATCCCATAACTGAATGGAAGCCACCTCAGGGCTCAGTGCCCTGGGGTATTGGCCTGGAAAAGTATCATCTTGGCCCATGAACAGGACAAGGAAGGTAGTGGATACTCCTTCGTTGGAGGTTTTAAAGCAGTCATTGGCTAGTCATCTGCCAGGGAGTCTTGTGTTGTGATTCTTGCACTGCAGGGGTTGGGATAGATGACCCTTTGGGGTCCCTTCCAACTTTACAATTCTGTGATTCTATGAAAATGCATCTCTAGCCATCAGCCTTAATTGCAAGAGCTGTACTCATCTTCCTGTTTTGCCTTGGAAATCAGGTTAAGTGTAATCTGTCCTAGATTCTCCCGCAGATGGTTCGTTTCTTAAATACTTGAGGAGAGTTAAGTTGATCCTTAATTCCTTAATCTGGGAAGCAAGACAAACAGATTTGGAGTGGGGGGAGGCTTTTACTTGTTGCAAATCTGGCAGGAATCACCCAAGGCTTCTTTGCTTTTAATTCCTAAGGAGTTAATTGGAAGCAAGTAACAGGATGGGGGAGGAGGCCATGATTTTCCTTCCACGTTGGGGATGGTGGTTCTGTCTGTTATAGTTGGTAACTTGATTTATATTTTGTATTTGAAATTGTTTGTTTTTATGCTTTTGTCATGGACTTTGGCTAGCACAATAAACTTTCTGATGATGAAACCTTGGGCATGGGGAAACCTCAATATTCCCTAGCCATTGCCTCATCAGTTCCCCAAGAGCTTCCATCCATCTCCACTGGGCTCCTGGGGAGCTGTGCAATATGGATGTTCTCCTTGGTTGTTCTCCATGGTAGCCACGAGGTTCAGGACAGATCTGATGACACACAACTCTACTTCTCTTTTGAGAAGTGTAGCAGTGGATTTGCTGGACCATTGTCTTGCCTTGGTAATGGACTGGATGAGAACCAACAAACTGAAGCTCAATCCAGATAAGGCTGAGGCACTGTTTGTGGGTGGTTCACTAAACAAGATGGATGGGAGGTTGCCTGCTCTTGATGGGGTTGTACTGCCTCTGAAGGAGGGCCATAGCTTATGAGTACTTCTGGATCCATTGCTATCACTTGAGGCTTAGGTGGCCTCAGTAGCATGGAGTGCCTTCTGTCAACTTCAGCTGGTTGCCCAGCTGTGCCCCTATCTGGACAGGGATAGTCCAAAGAGCCTTAAACAGCTCAGGACCACAATATCTCAAGGACCACCTCTCTCCACCCAGACCCTGAGATCATCCTCTGAGGCCCTTCTTTTTGTGCCTTCTCCACAAGAGGTCCGGAGGGTGGCAACAAGAGAACGGGCCTTTTCTGCAGTAGCTCCCTTTTTTGTGAAACGTTCTCCCAAGGGAAGTTTGCCTGGCACCTTCATTATACACCCTTAGGCACCAGGCAAAAACATTCCTCTTTAACCAGGCCTTTGGCTGATTGACACCCAATGCCCATTTAAATGTGTTGTGGGGGATATTTGTTCTTATTTTTTAATTGTTTTTATTATATTATATTGTATTGTGTTGTGAACCAAATGAAGGGCAGTACAGTATACAATTCAAATAAATAAACACAGGAATCACAACTACCTTTCTCCACTTAGAGAGGAGGAAAGGGGACCTCAAAAGACTGGGAATTGGCATTTTGCTATTTTTAAGCAATGCAGGAATCTTTCACGCAACATATAGCTTGAACCCACGACCTTAAGATTAAGAGTCTCATGCTCTAATGACTGAGTTATTGAGGATGACAGATCTGCTGGAAGAAGAAGAAGGCTTTGGAAAATAAATATGGATTCACCAAATCTGGAGCATATTTCAAGCGAACATTTCCATACATGGGCTGCTTCTTGTTTGCTCATATTGGAAAGTGATCCATAACTTACTTTCCATCAGGCAGCCTCCCTGGGCCATCACAGAGCTTCTCTGTGGGGGGTGGGACTCTTTCGTGGGATGAATCATTCCCACCATGAATTACAGCAACAGCAGCAGCAACAACAACAGATGCTATTGTGGAAGGGTCTGTATGATGATCACCTCACCGCTACTCCCAGCCCTGGCTTGGCCTTTTTAATATCACAGAGAGGAAAAGTATACCTTGCCTCAAAAAGGAGGCTGGAAAAGATTTAGGAAAGGGGATGGAGTGACTCCCCTCAGAGGAAAGGTTGCAGCATTTGGGTCTTCTTTAGTTTAAAGGTAAGAAACGGCGTGATGGAAGTTCATAAAATGATGCATGGCATGGAGAAATTGGATGGAGGAAACACTCTTGTAACACTAGCACTAAAAGAGGATTCTACCAATTCATGGAGGAGAGGACTATTAATGGCTACTAGCCACAATGGCTACGCTCAGCCTCCACAGTTGGAGGCAACAATGCACCAAGTACTAGAAAGCACAGGAGGGGAGAGTGTTGCTCTTGTGCTCAAATCCTGCTTGCTGGATCAGGCCAGTACCTTAGCTGCCCAGCATCTTGTTCTCACACTGGTTGAACAGTTGCCCATGGGAAATCAGCAAGCAGGATTTGAGCACAAGAGCCCTCTCCCTTCCTGCAGTTTCCAGCAAGTGCTATTCAGAAGCATCGAATGGCTAGTAGCTGTTCATAGCCCTCTACTCTATGAATGTACCTAATCCTCTCTTAAAGCCTCTCAAGTTGGTCACGATCACTGCCTCCTGTTGCAGTGAGTTCCCCAGGTTAACTACACACTGTGTGAAGAAGTACTTTCCTTAATCTTCCAACTTCCAACTTCATTGGATGCCCAAGAGTTCTAATGTTATGAGAGAGAGAAAAAAACTTTCCTCTGTCCACTTTCTCCAAGCTGTGCATAATTTTGTAAGCTTCTTTCACCCAAGAGCAGGTGGCTTTTGAACCTTTCTGTGGATGCCCCCCCCCCGGCTGCCATCCCCTTCCTGAAATGGCCTGGAGACTTGCAATCCCTTCCTTTGAATCAGTCAAGAACTCCTTGACTGAAACTTCACTCCAAACATGCAAGCAAGAGACTGGAGCTCTCCTTAGCAAGGGCTTGATAGTGTTAGACAGATAATTATTGATCTGGCCAGAGTTTATCCCGGCTGCCTAATTTCAATAAATGGTTGTGCTGGGGAATTAACAAGGGATCTTGGTTGCCCTATTTCTTGGGGATCTGTCACAAACGTGATTTATACATGCTACAAAAAAATTCATACTTACTGGTTGGCTGGGCAACTTTATTTGGCAGAAGGTGCTTAGAAATGTTTTAGCATGTAAATATTTTCTCCTGGCTCTTAACATGCTGAGCAATGCCTTGAATAATGCCAAAGGCTTCTCTGCAAAACATGATAACTGAATTTCAATGTTGTCCCAGCTTTGTTTCCACACACACACACACACACACACACACACTTGTGCTAAAGAAAGAGAAATTGCCAGGAAAGAAAATGAAGCATTTCCAGGTTCTCTTCCAGATGGAAAGTCTTCTCCTGTGGTGACCAATGCCCCACTGAGAGAGGCCCAGAGGAAGCCACACCATGACTTTTGGCTATTTGAGTTGGGCTCAAGTCTGCCTGAGGCCGCTCTTCCTTCCAGCAGTTTGACTTGCCAGTAGTTATCAAAGAAACAGAACTGTAGAGTTGGGACTCCAAGGGTCATGTAGTTTGACCTCCTGCATTGCAGGAATCACAACTAAACCACCCCTGACAGGTGGTCATCCAACCTCTGCTTAAAAACCTCCAAGGAAGGAGAGTCCAGCTCCTTCTGAGAGTGCCTATTCCATTGTCAAGCAATGGCTTCTCTTCTCTAGGCTACACATGCACAACTCCCTCAACTGTTCCTCACAAGGCTTGGTTGCCAGACCCTCCATCTTCTTGGTAACCTTCCTCTGCACAGCTTCCAGCTTGTCAGTAGCCCTCTTAAACTGTGGTGCACAAAACAGGACATAGGTTAGGAAGTCATAATAGGTGCCAATGTGCACCTTCCCCTCTCAGAGTGCGGCTGGGCATCTCTCCAGAACGTGGCAAGCACCCATCTTGGGACTTAATAATTCAGTATCAGGGTTTATGGGAGAAAGAAATGCTCCATCAGCTCACAATAACAATGCAATAAGCATCAGGACACCCTTCTTGGTTAACATCTACAGGTGGATCTAGGCTATCCAAATGCCTGAATAAGTATCCAAGGAAGGTGGCCTGTGTAGAAAGTATGTCCAAATGTAGTAAAGGGCTTTGGACCTTACATAATAGATCCAGGCTCAAAGGGTAAGCCTCCCATCATCTTTAGTTGCCCAAAAGCACTCAGTACCTTTCTGCAGATTTGTGTCTCTGCCTGGAGCAAGTCTGTTAAGTAGCCTCTGACAGCCCAAGACTCACCCTTGAGGGCAACCAAACCCACAGGTGAAAAAGGATTCTGGGCTGGAGTGAAGACAAATGCACTTGGGGCTCATGCCTCTAGCACACTCCTTGTGGCATCTTGTGAATAAGTGGTGGTAGTGAAGCTAATGTTTGCAGGATCCTTCCTTGGAAAAGAGGTCAGCCTTAATTAGCATGATTTACTTGGGGCTATAAGAAACCTTTGCAGAGTCAGGACCACCCAGAGTGAACATTTTGAAGCTGCTTTTCGTTAACAAGACTCTCCTCTGTGATTTAATGGGAGGAGGGCAGTCCTGTTATTATCATGCCCTATTAAAAGCTGTTAGCAACGTTTCTTTCCTTTTAATTCTTCTAAAACAGAAAAGCACACAAAACCTGTAAAAGGAGCTAAAACCTGAAGAAAATCAGGGGGAAATGCAGGAACCCCATTGCTGGAAATCACGAGCAAATTATTTCCCAGATGAGAGGCCTTTTTGGCGCGGCAGAGATATTGCCCATTTTTCACAGCAGACAAAAACATTTTCCAGTGGATCAATTTAACGTCGCCAAGTCGGCTCTTTTCAACCCACAATCCATCATATTTCCCCTTCTGCAATCTGCCAGTGTCCAAGTGTTTTAAGTTTCAAATGAATTATTTGATCACGCACAAGCAAGGGGTGCCTTTTCTCCCCACCGAAATTAGGACATTGCTGGCATGCCCCGTTCGGGTCACAGGCCATTGGGGGGCTGCGTGGAAGAGCCCCCCACCCACCCAGGGCTTCTGTATTGGCAGCCCCGTTAGCCGGCTCATCTGTCAAAGAGATCCGGCCATCAATCACGGGGCCGCCTGATCAATATGCAGCTTATGCATTCATCGCTCCTTCTGGGAGACTATTAGGATGAAGTTGTCAGTGGAGCAGGAGCAAGGGGGGTGGGAATGTGTGTCTGTGTGTCTGTGTCCACATGTATGTGTGTGAGAGAGTGGTCAGCAGCAGGAAGCATAACCCCAGTGGAAAGCTCAAAGTGAGCTGTTTTTTGAGAAAAATATTTTTTTTTTGACAGATTTATTCGGAGGCTCCAGAATGCACTGCCAGAGGTGAATCATCCTTCAACAAGGCAGAACTCGGTTTTTTTTTTTTTGTTTTTGTTTTTTTTAGAAAAAAGGGGGGGAGACCCCCCCCCTTGATTGGCCTGTCAAGGTGATTTGTGAGCTGCACCAGCTCAGGTAATGGGTGAATCCTAGAATTCTATAGTTGGAAGGGATCCCAAGGGTCATCTATTCCAACCTGCTGCAGTGCAAGAATCATAGCTAAAGCATCCAAAACCACCGGTGCAAGGGCACCAGGGGGTGGGTGGTGTGGTGTCCAAGGCAGATCAGAGCCAGGGGGCTTGCAAATGAAGGAATCCACCAATGGAAGGGCAGGGGGCTGGGCTCAGATTCTTACTAGCATCTTACTCCTTTTTAAACACCTTTTATGCTTTTATTTACCAGTGTTAATGAGGAATGGAGCAGGTGCATCCATCAGGATCAGGGGTAGCAGAGGCTGGCAGCTGCAAGACCTGTGGCTACATCTCTAGGGGAACTCAGAGCCTGGTGGACTTGCTTCTGTCTGCCTCTTTTCAGTTCTGGGGGGCTGTCCTGACCACCAGTCCAGGTGACACTCACAGCACCTTTCAGCTCACCTCACCTTTATGTCTAAAAGAGATGCAACACTTGGTTTGTTTGTATTGTTTGTTTTTATATCCCACCTTTTCTCCAAGGAGCTCAAGGTGGCGAATATGCCTCTCTTACTCTCTGTTTTCTCTTCACAACTGCCCTGTGAGACTAGGCTGAGAGACTAGACCAAGGTTACAGCCAGTGAGCTTCATGGCTGAGTGGGAATTCGAACCCTGGTGTCCCCAATTATTGGGACAGCATACTATGATGGTGATGGTGATGATTGGGGCAGCTAGGAGAATACAATACATCACATCTAAACACAAAGCAAGTGTATTTGTTTTCTTTATCATATGCAAATGTATACAGATACAGTCAATTAATTGACTTAAGCTTAATTAACTGAGGCAGTGATGCCACCAACTTGGATGCTATTAAAAAAGAACTAGACAAATTCACAGAAAGGGCTATTGAGGGCTACTAGCCATTATGGCTATGCTTGGCCTCCCCAGCTGGAGGCAGCAATGCTTCTGAATCCCTGTTGCTGGAAACCACATGTTCTTGTGCTTGAATCCTGCTTGTGGGTTTCCCTTGGGGGCATCTGGTTGGCCACTGAGAGGTCAGGACACTGGACTAGATGGGCTACTGGCCTGATCCAGCAGGCCCTGCTTACATTCTTATTTATGTGTGTGCGCCGGTGGGGGTGTTGTTGAGCCTTGATTCCTGACACTAATCACTTTGACCTCCATGGCTGGCCGCTTAATCCAAGGCTGCTGACCCTGTGACCCCAGGGGCCTTCAATAATGATGCAATAAAAGGTATTGGGTGGGGAATGAGCTTTGCCTTTGCACAGGGAGCCCTGGCATACAATACGCCTTTAAGTAATTTGGGAGAAACCTGGGAACACATAGACTTATTGCATTAACTTTAATCTCCTCTGTTTACAAGACACGAGTTCCTTCAGAGACCTCATAAAAACATCCCTTCACCTCTGACCTCACAGGGAAGCCACCGTCCACATGCAGGCAGAGAGCAAAAAACACCTGCACCCCCCGCACTGTTCGTGGGGTGGACGCCATCTTGTCCTTTTCCTCAGGCAGGCAGCAAAATGTAATGGGCCAGACCTCAACATGGGCTGCCATTTTGAACAAGCTGGCAAACTTTGTAGAAACTTCTCTATCCACCTGGGATTCAGTGGTTTTTCCTTTAATTTTTTATTTATTTAAGTGAACTGTGGTATGCACCAGACTTTGAGGGGGAGATCCCCCCACCCCTCTCTTTTCTCCTGCCCTCCAGTTCTGGGCACTCCAGCTCATGTTACCTCCTCCACCAGGCCATCTGCTCTGCAGGGCCAGGACTTGTGCATAATTCACTAGTGTTGAGCAGTGAAGTCCTCGTGAGCCATTGTAAGCCAGCTATTCATGAGGAAGTTGCCTGTGAGGCCCAGATCTGGTGACGGGAAACCAGACACCCTCCATGGCTGACTCCTGATCTCTTGTCCTTTTGCCCTCCTGTGCGCATTATGCAAGGAAGAGGCTGAAAGGGAAGGAGGTCGATTGGGCATTGGAGGGGGGGGAGAGGGGGGTGTCTTCTCCATGCAGGAATCACACACCTGTGCTAAAATCCAGACATGGAGAAATACTGGTTTTCGTGACAACTGAGTTAGTGTCACTGCAACTGCGTGGCCGTGATGGGTGCAGTTCAGCCTTAGGACAAACTGTGTCATGTCTTTCCAAAACTTTTTGATAGGAATACCCTTCTGAGGGGCCGGCCCTAAAGTTAGATGGGGTGAGGAAGCAGCCTCAGGCAGCAGAGGCTGGGGTGCAGAGAGGGTGTTGAAGTGTCAGAGGCTGAAGGTGGCCTTCCAGCATTGTGGAGGATGCAGGCTGCTTGCCAGCCTGGAAGGAAGACACTGCTCCCAACCCAGCCATACTCTGTGGATTAAGTCAAGCATTGCCCTAAGGAACATGTCTGGTTACTGCAAGCATGCATTGGTGGGTCCTGGGATCATCAGAAGACACCCACACCCACCCACCCACTTTGTCTTGCAGGCATTTGTCTCTTTATGTCACTAAAATGCACTCTTGGGTGGCTGTTGGGTGTGTGTTTGTCTGATGCCTCCCAGAGGCTGACATAGCCATGTGGCTCCAGGTAACTTGAGGATCTGCCTCCTTTCTCAGTTTCCGCCAGCATTCATTTTTAAAAGATATCCCAGCATGAATATTTAACAGGCAGTATTAACAAAAGATCTGTAGCTAACATTTGGCAGGCATCATTTTGGACACAATGGGCAGGGGCGAAAGCTGGGCTTCTGGGGGCGGGAAACAAGGCTGAAATGGAAAAGTCACTACTATAAGGCTGCCAGCCCATTAAATAATATTAGCTAATTAATTGCCTGCCTCTGAACGGAATAAAACCAACTTATTACCAAAACCTCGGCAAGGATGTGTTTTTGTGGTATTGGTAAGTTATATTTCAATAAAAGAGAATATTTTCACATCTTTTTTTCCATCCCAGGTAAAAGCAACACTCAAGAGTCAAAATAAGCAGCCAATGATCAATTATCAAAAACTTTATTGTTGCCTTTTTGATGGGGAGGCTTGTGGTTTGTGTAAATATGTGTGTGTGTGTGTGCGCGCAGGAGGTTCTTGGAAGCTGGTCCTTAGCTCTGCATCCTCTCCAAAGACACTAAAAAAGTAAGATGGGGGAGGCCTTGGAATTTACACCTTCTTCTTGGTTGAGGGACCAGGTTCCTATGTTCTCCCTCCATTGTCGGAGGCAGTGATGCTTCTGAATGCTAGTTGCTGGGAACTGCAGGAGAGGAGGGTGCTCTTGTGCTCAGGTCCTGCTTGGGAGCTTCCAGTAATTGGCATCTGGTGGCCATTGTGAGAACAGAATGCGGCACTTAGTGGGCCATTGACCTGATCCAGTAGGTTCTTCTTATGTTCTTATGGAACCTCCATGTCTAGAGGCAGTCTATACTGATTCCTAGGTTTTATGGGGCATTTGGCCATGGTAAGAAGAGGATGCCAGGCAGGATGGGCCCTTTTTGGCATGATCCTGCAGGTTCTTCTCATGCTCTCGTGTTTCAGCACTTCTCATGCTCTCGTGTTTCACCAGTAAAAACATTAGAGCTGACCAAACTCAACCCACCCCTGTCCTTTTGCCCCTGTAGTATAAATGAAAGGATTGAGTGTGAACAGTTCAGATGTTGGCACATTTCCAAGATTGATGCAGTCTAGAAACAGGTGATCACTTTGCATATTTTCTACCATGACCTTTAAAATAATTAACTTGCAATCATTACAGTGGAAAGGGGGTAAAAAAACAAAACAAAGCAGCATTTCCAGCTTTGTCCAACCTTGACCCCAGGAACTCGTTACCAAAACAGTGGCTGGCAGGATTACCCAGTGGAATCAGATTCCCTGACTGAATTGAAACCACTAGCTCCTTTCCTGCCAAAACTATGTGTGCTAACAAACCCTTAATTGCTCTGCAATCCTACATACAATAGATGGGATTTGGAGGACGGGAAAATGGAAAATTGGAAGGGGGTTAATTTTCAGAACACCTGCAGGACAAGAAGGCAAGTTTCCCATTGCTGAAATCTGCTCAAGCTCTCAAATCCAACATCTGCATATTCCATGTTGACTGTGCAACCATCTCCCATCTGTGCAATTAGGACAGGCAGCCATGACATGGTCAGAAGGCAGGATCAGTCACATCAAAGATCCACTTCTCTCTGGTTTCCACCACCCACCCCAGTTCCAGCTAATATCACCTTGCATAGCCCAGGTCCATAAGGAGGCCACTGCTGGATGAAGCCAAAGGGAGCCCACCAGGCCCAGCAGTGCCCAACCAGGTGCCCACAAAGGGAAACTCATGAGCAAGCAGAGCATGAGTGGAGCAGCTTTATGTCTCATTTATGATCCACAGCAACTGATATTCAGAGGCAGACTGCTTCTGATCCTTCAGGCAGTACACAGCCATCGTGTTGCCACAGATAACCCTCTCTCCATGAATTTGTCCAGTCCTCTTTTAAAGTCATCTAGGTTAGTGACCATCACTGCCTTCTGTGGGAGGGAGTTCCACAGTTTAACAATGCATTGGGATGAAGAAGTCCTTCACCATCATTATTATTTTCTGTCCAGCATTTCTGTCTGACATTCAGCTTCACTGGACAACCCTGTTGAGTATTAGTGTTATGAAAGGGGGCGGGGAAACTACCTCTCCCCACACCACACACCCTTCCATCATGATTTTGTCCCTTCCCAGACCACCAGGGATGAGCAGCCCAATTCCTTGTGGAGCAAAAGGCCTTATAGTGGAGCCTCCCAATTGGCTATTATTGCGTAGACTGAATTTGCTGGATGTGATTGAATCTCCCCAGAAATAGTGAGAGTCTGGAAGCCCACCCCACCTTTGGAGAACTTTTGCAAGGAAGGGGTCTTGGGGAAGGCTGTTCTGAGGAGCATCCCATCATCACCACCACCACTTGTGCCCATTAATCCATGATAGCTAGCCAGATTAATGCACACAGTATTTACAAAATCTCATTCCACTGCCTCTTCTGGGTGAGAAGGATTAATGGCAGGGCTGTCATATCTACATATTTACATAATTACAAAGTGGTGGAGAGAGAGGAGCAGCTCCCAAGGGCCCATTCACAGGCCCTTCTTCTGACCCCATGACATGGGGAAAGTGCTAAATCACATTTTTTGGGGGGGGGATTTGCCCTCAATGATTCTCTATCTGGTTTGCCACAGGAAGATTCCCTCAAATACCTCCTTTTACTACTGGAAGATCTGTGGGCTGGCATCGAGTAGCCACGGGCTGGGGTAGCTGAGACACCCAGAGCTTAGCCTGAGACAAATTTCATGGATGCAACAACAGAGAGCACTCTGGTTGGCAGTAAGAGCTGTTCAATGGTGGAACAGACTCCATTGGGAGGTTGCATATGCTCCTTCAGTAGGTTTTTGAACAGAGGTTATGGATGCTTTAGTTGAGATTCCTGCATTGCAGGGGGTTTGACTAAATGTCACTTGGGTTCCCTACCAACTCTACAATTCTATGATTCTATTACTCATTTCTACCCTTTCATAGTTTGTTTAACAAATCTGAAGCTAACCACAAGTTGTCTCAAAAGGAAACCATGACCATGTTCCTTAAAATGTGGAATTACTATTAGTAGCAGTGCTTTTTAAATTTAGGTCTGGTCAAAACAATTGTCAGCTGGAGGTCCCTTTGTTGCTGCCACACACATGTGCTAACTTTGCCACAGTGTGAATTCATGCAGAGATTTACAAGGAGGCTTTTAACAGATGATCTGTGTTGTGCAAGGTGGATCGATTATTGGCAGCTTTCACTCATTTGGGTGTCAAAATCTAGATTTACATTTGTTTGGTCACTGGGATTGTGTGCTGTTTGTTGCATGTGTGAGAGGGCGTCTGTGTAAATATGGTGGTGAGATCTGAATCTGAGCAAAAGTAGTGCTAAGACCAAGCCTAAAGGTTTCCCTCTTAAGGTGCCTGAACATTCATTTGGCCTTACTTTCTGGGGAGCCCCAGATTGTGAGCCAAGGTTATTCACCTCCCTCTCTGCCTTTATTTGGCTGGTGAGGCTGACACCCCCTCCTTTGACATAACCACAACCATACCTGCTTTCGATTCCTAGGCATGGCCATTTCAATGGCCACAAAGCCCCACAAGCTGGCACCATAGTGCCAGATATGACCCCTGATGGCACCTTTGAAAAGTCCCAGCAAAGATTCTCCTTAAACTTCATAACGCAGAGAAAACTGTTTGCTCTTCCTGCTCAGTTCTACTTCGCATTGGCTTGCCCATTTAATGGTCCTTAATATAGATGAGATTTCCTTAGACTCACCTGTCAGTTCCTGACCCCCACCCCAATCGTAGCAGTAAGACAGGTTGTGGCTTCTCTTCCTACTTGCCCATGAAGCACACGGCCCAGTGTGCCATCCACTCCTCTGCTCTTTACAGGGCTGTGGCAAATTCAATGCTTCCCTCCACCCCACATAAAACCCACATTCTCCCCATGCTCTGGTGACCCTTCTCCTGCTTCCTGCTCCAGAGCCAAAGGATTCCCATTTCACTGGGCTGTTTGTGTGGTGCCTCCTCTTGCTCCCATATAATTCCCTTGCAGAATCTGTGGTGTTCTTAGTAGATTCCATAATCACAAAAGGTAATTAAAACTGCCAGAGTCTAATTAAACCACTTAATTAAACACCCCTTTGGCAGCAGCTTGTGACTCTGCACAGCCAAATAATCACAGGGTCTCTCCTGCAGAGCCTCCTCCCTCAATTCTTAGGGCAGGAATAGGCCGTAAATCAGAATAAAAGGAATCAATACTCACACTTTGGGAAAAGATAATCAAGGCCAAGCAATCTGATCACTAAGCACTGCAAGGACCAGCCCTAAACCAGAGTTGGGCAGCCTGCAGTGGGGCTCCATTGCTACCCATACCAGCCCTAGGGGAAGCTGGCATGACTGTAGGATCATTGCTATGGATCATGTGCATAGTATCTACAGCAGGCCTCTACATGCAGGATGGCTGACCAACGTTATTCTGGTGTGAGATGAATGAGGGCGTGAGGCTTGTCAATAAACTCATAAAGACCCACAGCCCCATAATGGCCGTTCAGAAGGGAAAGGCCATCTAGGAAGCAAACAATTGTGACCCTTATTGATAATTGCATTGGCTCACAAAGCTATTGGCACCTCAAATCAGCTGGGCAAGGCAGGGCCCACTGGGAGCAATGACTGAAGGAGCCAGCAGGATCCTTCCAGAGGGGAGGATGGAAGCTTGCCCACTCCTCACACAGGGCCATTTTGCCAAATGAAAATTGACATTTTGGACTGAACTTTGTGACCTCCCATCATTACGCTAATGGCCTCCTCTGAAGTGGAATCTCTGAGGTTGGGCTTGGGAGTCTATATGGATTCCTTGGGTGGGGAAACCGGCAGGAGTGGGTGACAGAGGCTGTCTACACACACAGCGAAATCCAAGCAGGAGGAGGTTGGAGAGAGAATGGTGCTTCGTCTCATTCTCACATAGCGTGGCCATTGTTGAAAAATAAGGGGCAGAGATCTGTATAAAATTTCTATGGACGCAAAACACCAACACCACTGCTGACCTGTGTTTTGGGGTGGATGAATGAGGGCACTCAAACATCCTCTTGTTATAAAAAAATCACCTTGTGCAAATATCACCACATGCACACATATATATTGAGATGCATATAGCTAAATGCACCCCTGCATATACACCACACACAAAACCTATCACCACCTTGCACTGCAGCCACACTGTCACCCATTTAAGCTATAATGGTCAATGCCAGAGCTTTCCAAACTGTGTGTCACAACACATTAATGTTTCAGCTGCAATGTGTAGGTGTGTTGGGCGAACACTCCCCACGTTCCTCCCAGGGCTAGAAAGGGGTTAGTTTAACCTCCAGTTTGCTAGTAAAACTGAATTACTGTGTTGCAAAATGATGCAAGTCTAAAAAGTGTGTCACCAACATGGAAAATTTGGAAAGCTCTGGTCTGTACTATACAGGTAGATCAGTGGTTCCCAATAAGGGGCCCGGGGACCCCTGGGGGTCCACGGAACACACCCAGGGGGTCCACGACCCCTTTCCTTGCATCCCCCCAACTAAATTTTTGGGTTTTTTTTGCATGGTAATTATTGTCTGACTTAGTGCTGTGTGATTTTCAATATATTTTGCCAAAATTCGTTTTGAAATCAGACTGAGCTGACGATTTTGACCCAGCAATATGCAGCAATATATTGCTCATCATGCAAGGGATAGCAGGGCAGCCAATTTCAAGGTACCACCGATATTGCACGATGATCTCAGCCAATAACGATGCTGATCTACCTTCCCCTTATGCTGAGGGAAAACAGGGCAGCTGTTTGCCCTCACTGCAAGGCACCATGGCACTACCTTCCCCTGGCACTGAGGCAGAGCATCTTTTCTCAGTCAGCAGGAAAGCAGCAGCAGCCACAGTGGACTGCATCTTTGTTGGCTGCCACCATGGCTGCCCCACTGATAGCGGCTTGATGCACCTCCCTCCATTATATTTGCCTGACATTCTGTGATGATTTGGGTGGTAACTCTGCCAGGAGGCCCTCTCAAAAGCAAAAGTATAAAATGTCAAACACACTTTTGTTCAGGGTTCTCTGCTGATTATTCTGTAAGGACCAAGTTGCAAGTATAATAAATGGATCAAAGTCTACTGGCTGCTATTGCTCTGGTATTCTTGGTTGCTTTGCCTCTGTCTTTTCTCTGACCATCTAGCAATCCCTTTAACAGGCTCCTGTGTCTTCTGTGGAGTGTGAGGATCCCTCAAAGCTCCCCGCCTCATTCCCCCCCAAAAAACATCTGGCAAGCATGAAGGGGCGACAGCTTCCCCATTTTTCCCAAGTCCACTGGGGTCTGGCAATTTAACCGGCACCAGGCCAATTTGCCGAATGATTATGTTCATTGCACAGGGGTTCAAACCCAAAGGGAAGTTCTGGGCTCTATCTCTGTCCTGTGTCTGTCCAGTCACACCAGTACTGACTGGGGCTCCTCAGATTGGGCATCCAAAGCAAGGGGGCAGACTCTGTTTCCATCCTCTTTAAATCTCCAATATAGCCACACCTGTTGCCTGCAATTCATCGTTATGAAGTGACAGGGATGCTTCGAGAAGCAAGGGGACCATTCTTTTCCCTGCACTATCATTGGATTGGCCACACTGACACTGCAAAGGGAGCAAGCATTCAAAGAAGGCGGCCCTTGTTTCCTTAGCTTGTAAGAGGCAAGAGGATTGCCAGGGAAACACTTTTCAGTGAAGGCAGTGGGAAGAGAGGGACCGGGACACAAGCCACCCCAGAAGGCTATAGGTGCAAATAGGAGGGATGGAATCCAGATGGTATCAGGTGGGAGAGCTGTCATGCCAAAGGCCATGGTCCCAAAATGTGCCCACATTCTACCACAGCTCACTGGGGAGAGATGAAACTAGCTGAAAGTATAAAGAGCTTCTAAGAACTGTGCAACCTGTGTGGGATTTGACATTTCCCAAGGAAGTTCCTGGCTACATGCCGGCAGGTCAGGAACATGATGGAGGGTTAAAGATGGGTCAAACACCATTGCCTGAGCCACCACAGTTCACCCTATGTACAATATTGTGACTTTTGGTTGTTGAGTTCCATTCATAAATATACTATTTCATTCATAATTTTGACATTTACATTCATAAAACACAGAGCAAGGTTTGTATATTGATTATTTCTGGAAGGCATGCACTTTTAATTATCAACAAATATGATCAGTTTAGGGCAGTGGTTTCCAACCTTTTTGAGTCCACAGCTCCCTTTACCAGCCACATCCTTTCTGCGGTTCCTTTGTGGAAGCCACTTACACTGGGGTTCTGTTACAGGACAAGCTAAGTGGGGATTTCCCCATTCTGCCTTGCCCCTTTTCAGCACAATTTTTGGTGCTCGTGGAGTGCATGTGTTGCTGGGAACCCAAGCAACACCACTGCTCTGCAGGGCTGAGCTGACACACTCCACATGGCAGCCCCAGCCTACCTTCCCCAAAATTAATGTGCACATGATGGGGCGGGGATGGAGAGGGCAAAACAATATGAAGATCAGAAGCAGAAATATTTTGTTACTGCGGTGAAGGAAAGCAAGAAACACACAGCACTGGATACAAAGGCAGACATGGTACTTTCCGGTAACATTCTCCTTGTCCCCATAAAGCTGGGTGACTGTTAAGAAGGAGTTGGGTTGCCTGTGGGAAGAGGAAGAGAAAAAGGGGTGTGTGTGGACAGGGGTGTAGCAAAGGGGGGGGCGGGGGGTGATCCGCCCCGGGTTCCATAATGGAGGGGGTGACAAATCATGAAGGGATTTTTTTTTTGAATTTTTTTTTTTGAATTTTTTTTTTAATGCCTGCTCCCAAGGTCTTATCTTACTATATTAGGGATTATATAGCTATATATGAAATTCCATGCATATTGGTTAATATCTTGACCCTCCTCCACCAAAATAGCTATTCACTTGGCTGCTTTCCTATGTCATAAAGGCTGTAATTTCAGTTCAGAGAATACTTTACTGTTCCCAACCCTAACCCTGTGGGAAGCCATCTAATTAGACTTTAATTTGATTTTGAGATGTTTTTAGGAGGTACTATAATTATTGTTTGATTTTATACCAAAGTTATGTATCTGATGTTAGCCACCCTGAGCCCGACTTCGGCCGGGGAGGGTGGGATATAAATAAAAGTTTATTATTATCATTACTTGTTATTATTCCTTTGTAAGAAAAAATGAAATAATGTAAACCATTTTTTGCGGGGGGGGGGGTGGTGGTTGACAAGAAATTTTCCGCACTGGGTACCACCTGACCTTCCCATGCCTGGGGGGGGGGGGGGTTGACAATTTTTTTTTGCCCCCGGGTACCAATTTACCGTACTACGCCCCTGTGTGTGGAGTGTTGAGGGTAGAAGGAGAGAGAAACACAGAAGACACTCCTCACTTTCAGGGTTGTTTGTAAATCCCTCCTTATAGAGCACACACACATCAGGGCACACACATCATCAAGCTACTTTGCTATTTTCTTGCATTTCTCAAGCCCTCTGTGTAAAAATAAGGAACTGTTAGTTACTGAAGCTGGGGAGGATTTTTGTTTGGTGGGGGAGAGAGATTTTAAGAAAATAAACAGTCATGGAAAAAGTGTTTCCCCACTTTCTTGTCGCTGTTTTATTTTGGGAAGATATTGGCTGCAAGTTAATGAAAAGACAGCACCCCCCCCCCCGTGCTCCTCGAGTCACCCCAGGATGCCATGGCTTACTGGCTGAAAACCAATGGTTAGGGCATTTGGCATAGCGCCTCTACTGCCTGGCCCATTTGACAGCTAGCACACTGACCTAAAGGCCACTTTTTTTGTTTGTGAACTCACGTGTGAGTTTATGTTTCTGTGCTTGTGGGTGGGTATTAATGCACTTATGTACATGCACTGATTTCATGTACATATTTCTTATATTACTCTGATGGAGGCAATACGTTTTGAGCATTTCTGCAGGATATTAATAAGCAAACCTTTAAAGATCATTCCATCTTATTCCAGCCCTACAGTTCTATGACCATATGACTCTATTACTTTATGATCTCACCCTTTTCTCTGAGAAGCACAAGGTGGCATACATGGTTCTACCTCTCTCCTCATTTAATTCCTATGACAACCCAGTGAAGTAGGTTAGGCTGAGAGGCAGTGAGCTTCGTGGCTGAGTGTGTATGTGGGGATTTGAACCTTGGTTTCTTCCAGGTCTTAGTCCAATGCTCTAACCATTACTAGCTACATCCCAAAAATGCATATGGATCTTCTAGGTTGGGTGTTGTTGTTGTTGTTTTTAAATGTCTCACTTAGAAGGTTAATATTTGCCATTCTTTCCTGCCACTCTCTGGACATATATGTGGTCCCCAAGCCCACACAGATGTTTCTGAAGCCTGTAATCCTGACAAAGGACTTAACTTAGTGTTAAGGAAAAATGGGTTACATAAAGACGCCTGATCTTCTTAAGAAAGCGAGGGTGGCCCCCCCACCCTGCCCTGCGGGCATATTGTATGCCAAACAAGACTAAAAGAGGGGCACGGAGGCACCAAGGCCACTTGGCAGATGTCTCTCCTTGGAAATCCAGTTTTATTTTTTCTGATTTCTTAGTGTCTGGTGGAGGCTTCCTGTACTAATGCAGAAAAAGGACCCTTCAAGCCCCTGGCACAACCCCTTTCCTTCTCCCATCGTTTAGTGTAGCTGCACATACACTTTGGAACCCCCTGCCAAAGCAGGTACCTTTGCTGTACTCTTTTTGTCGTCTGCTAAAAACATTCCTGTTTAGATAAGCCTTTCCAGATGCTTGGAAAGCTGGTGCAAGTTTTAACCTGTTTTCTAGTATTGTAACTCCTTTAACTGAGCTGGCCTGTGTAAATTACCCCAAAGAGTCACAAATTCCCCTGGGGAAGGTGAGGGGTTTGGTTGCTGAAGCAGTGCCAGTCACTCTTGTGGTTTTAATTAAAAGCTTTGATTAAAGACATTGGGAGCATTATTAAAGCTGGTAATTGATCTTACTTTCTGAAGAAATTCTATTAAAAGAGAATTATTATTTCTCATTTTGAGCTGGGCAACTGCTGGGGTAAGGATGTGTGTGTGTTGTGACATTGGTGCCTCCCTTGCCTCATCGTGGCATCTTCACAGTCCATAGTGCTCTCAGGAGCAAAGCAGAAAGCACAAGAATAGTTATGGAAAGACTACAAAAGTGTCTCACAAATCCATCACTGTGTCTGAAGCTTTTGTGGACTCCATCTCATCAGGCAAATGTGGAAAGAGAAGGGAATAAACAATAGCAATTTTCTCAGGGTCCCTGGCCACGCCTGTGCCACCTAACAGAGAGGAAGGACACTGTGTACCAACAAGGCCACATAGGGAAAGCTCCAATCACCACATGGCACAATCACCAGGAAGAAGTCTTCCGCCAACCAAGTCACACATAAGAACACAATAAGAGCCCTGCAGGATCAGGCCAATGACCCATCTAGCCGAATATCCATTTATCACAGTGGCTACTCATATGCCCTCAGTTGGAAACCCACCAACAGGACCTTAGCACAAGTGCACTCCTCAATGGCTTCCATCAACTGATATTCAGAAACAAAACAGAATCCAACTTTGGAGGCAGACCATAGCCATGGTCATTAGTAGCCATTGACAGCTCTTTTTCCTCCATGAATTTATCTAATCCTCTTTTAAAGCCATCCAGGTTCATGGTCATCACTGCCTCCGTGGGAGCGAGTTCCACAGTTTAAATTATGTGCTGCGTGAATGACTCCTCCCCACCCCTTTCTGTCCTAAATTTTCCAACATTAAGCTTCATTGGACGTCCACAGATTTTCAGTGTTATGAGAGGAGAAAAACTTCTCTGTCCTTATCATTCATACACTTCTATCTTGTCCCCACTTAAGCATATTTTTTTCTAAATTAAAAAGACCCATTAGGGTATTGCTCCCTAGCTTCTTGATCATTTTTGTTTCCTCTTTCTCTGCACTTTGAGGTGCTCATCGCTTGAGTAATTACAAGTTGGTAAGAATGACCTCACACCATTTAAAAATAATGTGAGGGTAGATCCCCACCTTTTAGGAGGAAATTTAATTCTTTTCCTTTTAGCAACCCTATTGGAAGGAACTATCTTCTTGCTAAGGGCTCCTCCTAATGGCCAAACATCAGAAGCACTCCCAACAAAGAATTCCTCCGAAAGAGCTCCAGGGAAGGTTTTATGGGGTTGGCACAAAGAACGGACCTTACTTTAAACAGGGGAAGCTATACTATGAAACTAATGAAGCTTAAGCTTCCGGGCCCCTAATCCTGGAGGGCCCCCAGAGGTGACCTTAGTCCACATTGCTTTAAAAAATTGGGTCTGGTAGACCAAATTTGAGTCACATGCCTGAAAAACAATAAGACATAGGAATTTTTTATTCACATTGATGACTTTGACATGTGACATAATCCAGTAAATTATAATTTTTTTTAAATGGACATATAGCGGTAGTACTTTTATATATATATATAAGTGATCTGTTGTGGAACAACCCCATTGAAGAAGATAACGGTGGTTACCCAGACCTTGTTACTGGTTGCAAAAGGCCCCTCCCATAACAGGATCCCCAAAATGTATGTCTGCCACTAACTTTAAAAGCTGTTTTGAAAATAGTTCTGCTTTGTCCCATAAGTCAACTAAAACCTGAGGTCCAATGAAGTGCATAGCTGAGGGTTCCAAGTCATGCAACTCAGGAATAAAAGGCTCTTCAACAGTAAGGGCTCTCAGAACACCAGCAGCTGCAAGCAGGTGTGGGTGTGGAAGGCCAGGTTATATTAATCCTTATTTTGAGCATCCCAGTTGCTAGAGCACCATTAGTTTCTAGCTACCTATAGGTGGAAGAGGGCCTTTTGTTGGACCTTGCTCAGAATAGATCCTCTTTGTGTCTGGACTGCTGTCTTCTAATGCTGCTCCAGGGTCATATTTTGGACTGAGATTGCTTGTGCCTGATTCTGTTTTGACTCTGACTTTACAGTTTAGACAGTTGTTTTGTAATTTGGCTTGGTGCCTCCGCACACATTGTACCAACTGGAACAGGACTGACCATCTCCTGGCCTAACCTACCTCACAGGGCTGTTGTGAGAATACAGGGAGCGGGAAAACACATAAACATCATTGAGACTGATAGTTGTCCCTGGGGATTCTAACTCTCCAACCTCCCCCTCCCCACACATCCAAGTGGCAAATAGGTGTGCATGGGATGTTTGCCTTTTCCTAAGGCCCATGGCAGTGAGGGAAGTACTACTCTCCCAATTAAATTTAGAACTCGTGTTTTGAAGATGTAGAGTTGGCATAAAAGGTAAAGGTAAAGGTACCCCTGACCATTATGTCCAGTCGCGGATGAGTGGGGTTGTGCACTCATCTCACTCTATAGGCCGAGGGAGCCAGCGTTTGTCCGCAGACAGCTTCCGGGTCATGTGGCCAGCATGACTAAGCTGCTTCTGGAGAACCAGAGCAGTGCACGGAAACACTGTTTACCTTCCTGCCAGAGCGGTACTTATTTATCTACTTGCACTTTGACGTGCTTTCAAACTGCTAGGTTGGCAGGAGCAGGGACCAAGCAACGGGAGCTCACCCCTTAGTGGGGATTCGAACTGCCAACCTTCTGATCGGCAAGCCCTAGGCTCAGTGGTTTAGACCACAGCGCCACCCACGTCCCTAGAGTTGGCATAACTGGTGACAAAATCCTGAGTTATCAGAGGTTCACTCTCTCCTCTCCTATCTCACCCTTGTTTGGGCTCAGGTGTCCAGAAGCCCCTTTCCTGCTATTCTGTGGTTGTTTTGCTAAGCAATGCTGCTCTTATGAATATTCCAGCTGCGTGGATTTTGTTGCTGCTAAGCTGCCACCTTTTGGAAAGGTTTGCACATTATGCTGTCCAGCATTTCTCACTGCAAGTTGTTCCTACCTGCTCTTTCCCTTCCGCCTCTTAGTGTTGAACCCTCTTGTAATTCATCACTCCTGGTGATCCAGTTTATTCTTACTGTTGATTAAATTAGTAAATGCAATCATAATCTGAAGTGATTTAATTGAGAGGATTTATTTGAACATGACAGTTTAATGCATGTTTGATAAACTATTATAAGGTTTAATTTTGATTTTGCATAATTTAACTTTTAAATCTTCACAGGAGGGTCCCCCATCAACTATTAATGACCAAAATAAACTCTTTTAAGATGCATATATTTATAATTTATTTTGAAGACCAGGTTTTTGCCTCCTCGGTGTTGTTCTAGTGACAAAGTGACAAATATATTGAAAATAATATTTGGAGCTCTTCAGCGGTGCTATAAATCTTTAGGAATGCATACAATTTATTAAAAGTTTGGAAAAGTTAGCATTTATATGGCAACAAGTGACAAACAAATATGTGTGTTTGTCTTCCCAGGTGACCATCAAACACCCTGCTCCTTGCCAGCAACTTTGATTTGGACAAATGTTGTTGTTGTTGTTGTTCAGTCGTTCAGTCGTGTCCGACTCTTCGTGACCCCATGGACCAGAGCACGCCAGGCACGCCTATCCTTCACTGCCTCTCGCAGTTTGGCCAAACTCATGTTAGTAGCTTCGAGAACACTGTCCAACCATCTCATCCTCTGTCGTCCCCTTCTCCTTGTGCCCTCCATCTTTCCCAACATCAGGGTCTTTTCCAGGGAGTCTTCTCTTCTCATGAGGTGGCCAAAGTACTGGAGCCTCAACTTCAGGATGCTCCAGTTTGGACAAATGGGTTACACTTATTGCAGTGAGACTCACCTCTTCCACCTTGTCAATGCTTACACTCTTCAATCAACAAGAAGGTGAGTTTTGTCACTACTAAAATTAGTAGAGCCACAAGGACCCTGGGGGCACCGCAGCTCCCTTGTCACAGGTAGCAAAAAGCACAGCACCTCTGCTTATATAAATTCAGCATTAGCTTCAGTAAAGGTAATTCGATATACCGGTATAATCTACAATTCTTTTTTGCAGTGTGGTGGGTACTGCTTGAAGAGGTTCCTTGAGCATATGAAAGCAAGTTCAGGTAGCTATTTGGGCTAATTACAGCCTTCATTTCATTTTTTATAAACATGAATGCAGGCGAAAACCTCCCTGGTGATGACTTCATGCCATGAGAATGCAGCAGTTGCTGTGTGTGTGTTATCCATTCATGGCAGGAAAGAGAATTTCATTGATACAGATGATTGGCTCCAGAAGTGGGCGTTTGCCCACCATGGCAATTTATTACTAGATGGCCATGGGCCAGCCCTGGTCTCAATTATTTCATTATGTACATGTGTACTACTATATATTAATAAATATGTAGGCTATTAAACTCAATGATAAACTAACTTCTCTAGCAGGGGTGGGGATGGGGAATCTCAGGCCTGGGGACCAAACAATCTCCTGAATGCCCTGTTCTGCACCCTCAAGTGCTTTTGCAAGGCTAAGGGTGGTTCCCAGGATATTTGCAGGGCAAGCAAAATATCCCCGGTAGTGCGGGAAGCCACATATTATCAGCAACTGATTTTATCCCATATTGTTTTTATTCCTTTGTGTTAGCTGCCTTTGCAGGCTGAAGGTGTGGGGTAAAATTTATGTGGGAGATTGAAATAAAAATCCAGTGCCACAGTTAACAGCATAACAAAATAATAAAGTATCTGAAGAAGTGTGCATGCACACGAAAGCTCATACCAGGAACAAACTCAGTTGGTCTCTAAGGTGCTACTAGAAAGAATTTTCGATTTTGTTTTAACAAAATAATGGTTGATTTCCCAACCCCGTCCTGCCTTTCATTTTTCCAGCTTTCCCTTTTCAGGTAGGAAAAAGTAAATCAATTGTATGTTCACACTATGCACCGAAAGCGCTATGAGGCCACTTTAAAGAGCCCTGGCTCCCCCCCCCTCCCGTTCCAAGAATCCTGGGATCTGTGAGCTGCAGTTTGCACAGCGGTTTAGCAATCAATCCCTTTTCGCAAGGAACTCCGGGAACTGTTACTGTAGAGCCTCGTACCCATCTCCAGTACCATACACAAACTACATTTCCCAGTATTCTTTTCGTATTTTTTTGGGGGGGGGAGGTGCAGAGCCACGACTGGCTTTAAAGCAATATGAAGCCACTTTAATGCATGTCATTGAATGTACCCCAAGGGCCCAGCAGGCCTCGGACTTTCCTCTCCGTTGCTAGGTAACCGCTTCCCGGTTCGCACTTCCGCCTTGGAGGCCGCGGCGGATTGGCGCCCTGCGATGATGCCATCGGCCCGCGCGGCTCTTTCCTCGCCGCTGGCCCAAAGGAAGGAAGGCAGGAAAGCTGAAGGGACAAGAGAGACAGCTCAGTCGTGGTGCCGCCGCCGCCCGTCCCTCCCTCCTTCCCGTCCCTCGCTAGCCATGGATAGTCTCCGCCGCCTCCGCTGGCCCCCGGTGAGTCCATGGAATGTCCCGCGGGTGAGTGTGAGGCGGGAGAGCCCCAATAATGCCTGGAGGGGTTGGGAAGGGCAAAGGGCTTCTGGAAGTTCCGACGGCGATGGTTCTTCAGCCCCTTGAGGGAGTTCAGGGCGCTGCACGTGGACCCGCTGCCCTCCTCCCCGTTGTTATAATCCCCACAACAGCCCTGCGAGGTAGGCTGGGCGGATTCGTTGGGGCTGGCCCGGCTTCTGCCTGCCCCACCCCATTCGCCGCCCCTCTCACCCCCTCGCAGACAAACAAACAAACAAACAAACAGGTGAATGGATGGCCGGCCCTTTGGGCAGCCTGGAAGAATTGAGGCCGCCTGCTTTTGCACTGCAAAAAATACCCCTGCCTGGCGACTGCTGATGACTGAGCTGCTCTGTGGGACAGCTTCCCAGTGCACCGTCCATGGGGTCACCAGAGCACCAGCCATGCTCCTGCTGTTGCTGAGTTTCCCTCCTTTGCCTTGTTTGCCCCTGTGAATGTGGGGCTTACGAAAGGCCCTGCAGAGGGTGGCAGGAAGGATCTCTGGTTTGGTTAGTGATAGAGCATGGTCTGCGGAAGGTAGCATCTCCTCCAGGTAGGGCTGGAATCCTGCCTGAAGCCCTGGAGAACTGCTGCCAGTCCATGCAGGTGGGCAAGATGGGTCAATGGTATGACCCTGTATTGGCCACTTTACTATGTGTGATAGTTGACAGGGAAGCAAGAGACATCTTTAATGTTATACTGGTAAATTGAGATGGAAGACCTTTGTAGGAATATACAGTGTTTTTTCTGGGGGTACTCAAGGGTATGCAGTACCAGCACTTTCCCCCTCCCTAGAAAAAAAAGCATTGGTTAAAAGTGTGGCACTTACTGTAACAACATGGTGAGTACCAGCACTTTTTTCTCTAGGTGAAAAGCACTGCTTATCAATAAACCCACATCTGAGTAAAAGAGATTGCTACATCATGGCAGAAAAGTTGCCTAGTGAGAAATAAGATGCAGACAAGATTCACTCATTTGTGCATTCATTGTTTATTTGCAGACATGCCTCTTGAGTAGGGGTCCTATTTGCTTCCTGGGATTTATTTGTGCGGAATAAATCACAGTTTGCCTGAGTGGGAAATCTGAGCTGGATTCTTGATCTGAAGCTGTAGTGCGCAAGTGGCAAAAGAGTGTTAGTGACCTTCATGAGAGGTCATCGAGCATGATGGTAGTAAGCTCCCCAAATCCACTTCTTGTTCATCTCCACATACAAGGTATTGGCAGAGATTTTAAATTGGTGACTGTGTTCCATATTGTAAGTGGCAGCTAGGGGCTATGCTGTGGAGGCAAAGTAGTTTAAGAAATGGTTGTGCTCAGCTGTGGTATCTGGAAGAAAGGATGCCATATGCTTTAAGAACAAAGATGCTATTTCAGTGATTTTTAATGAACTGAGGAGGTTCACCTGGCTCAGCAGAGGAATAATTCATTTTCCCTTTCTTGGATCAAGAGACATATGCAGATACTTGACAGTGTCATTGGAAGCAAATATACTTTTGCAGGACAGAAGTGCAATCAGAATCTACCACTGACTGGGCTTTAATCTTGTATTTGTATTCATAATACAAATTGCTGTTGCATCATAGAGTTTAACAACACATTGTGTGTTTGTGCAAATTTATCTCATGGTTAACGTTTTTCAGTTACTTTCCTTGGGGCACTGTTGTCAGAATGGAGCTATGCATGGCAAGTAGACAGTGATCTGGACTCATTGCTGCAGTGTAGTGAGTAATAAATGTGTCTTCTGTAATGAATCCCCTGTGCTCTCATCAGCTATCTGGAGATCTAGTGGGTGAGATTCGTTGCGGGGGTGTTAGGCAGGATAGATTGATCACAAAATCAAGCCCTCAATAGCGTGAAGTACTGTGTGTTTAAAACATTACAAATACAGGGGAAATGTTATAGGTAGCCTCTCTGAAAGGGTCCTTCCAGATGCAAATGAATGTACAGTACATTTTACATATGTGATGGTGTATTGTATGTGGACTTTTCCCTGTGCCTATGACAACATGTCATATGTAGAATGGCCTTTTAGAATCCACCTATTACAGAAGAAACCATCCCAGTTCTTGACCAGCCTGTCTGTCCACCTTCCCTTTTTTTAATCACCCGGATAGAGCTCATTTTCTGGTCATACACTCCCTGGCTTTCCGACATCCAAACCAACCTCCTTCCTTAGCAAAGCTAAACTGTTTTTTGGCATTTTATTGCTGACATTCTAGTCTAGTTGCTGAATTTTCTTTGACTTTGCAGCAGCTCAGCCAGTGGTTTAGGATTCACCATCCGTCAGTTTTTAACCTACTTATGTGTGAGAATTTTGCGTAAGCTGTTCATCTGCGATCCTCTTCCTAATGTATTAAAATCTCCATAGAATTCCCTCCAATAGTTGTTCTCTTGCACTTGTTCCATCAGTAATTTTCCAGGCTTGGCAATTGGCTAGGAAAATCTTAGAGTGAGTTGACCAGTTACAATCTGGAAATGTTTTGGAGCATTCATGGGCTAGGCCAAGTTGACTTTACATATGAGTGGCCTGCACAACCAGACCAAAGGTGGTCCATCTAATCCAGCATCATAGTCTCATAGTGGCCAACCAGATGCCCCAAAGAGAAACCTGCAAGTAGAACCTGAGTGCAACAGCACTCTCCCCACTTGCAATTCCCAGCAACTGGTACTCAGAGGCATACTGCCTCTGACAGCAGAGGGAGAACATTGCCATTGTGACCAGTAGCCATTGATAGCCTGTTTCTCCTTCATGACTTTGTCTTCTCTTTATAATTCATCCAAGTTGGCCTCCTGTGGGAGCAGGCTATAGTTTGCACTGTGTGACAGGTGGCTCTGAGTGACTCTGCTTTTGGCTGCTGTCTGGGAAGCAGCCTTTTGGCCAGCATGGGTGCAGATGGGCCCTGGTTTGGAGCCAGCCTTCCAGCCCTCCCCATGGTCCTCCTTGCCCTCTCAGGTTTTTTCTCAGCCTGACTCTCCTTCTGTTCCTTCCTGCAGGCAGCCTCCATCCCGGCAAGTGTTTGTGCTCCTGGGTCGCCGGTCTTCCCCTCCATCTCCACCTTCACCTTCACGGATGCTGCCTGGGTCCTCCCATGCAATCCCTGCTCTCTGGCTCTGTAGAAGGTGGGGTGGTGCCTGATGCCTGTCATCCCCATCCCGCGGCGGGTCCGCTCTTTCCATGGCCCCCACACAACATGCCTGCACTCTGCCTGTGGGCCGGTCAGGACCACCCACTTGGTGCGCACCAAGTACAACAACTTTGACATCTACCTGAAGTCCCGGTGGATGTACGGCTTCATCCGTTTCTTGCTGTACTTCAGCTGCAGCCTGTTTACCTCCATCCTGTGGGTGGTGCTGTCTGTCTTGTTTTGCCTCCAGTACCTCAGCATCCGGGTCTTTCTCCGTTTCCAGTACAAACTCTCCATCATCCTGCTGTTGCTGGGAAGGAGGCGTGTGGACTTTAGCCTCTTCAACGAACTGCTCATCTATGGCATCCATGTCACCATGCTGCTGGTGGGGGGGCTGGGCTGGTGCTTCATGGTCTTTGTGGATATGTGAATAAATAAAAACCAGTGCATGTCATTCAAGGAGGCATGTTGGACTCTAAATTGGGTTAGGTCTTGTATGTGTGAATGCGTCCTCTTCTCCCTCACTTAGTCCTGCTGCTGAGGTGTATAAATTAATGGGTACTCCCTGAGAAGTAAGGATTGGAAGTTGACTTGGAAATTCATTTCTAATTCTTCATTGCCTTTGGTTGGTAATATGTGGAAAACAAATCCATTTTTATCTGCTTTTTTAACATAAGCACCTGCCATATGTGGCCTATGGCCCATCTAGTCCAGCATCCTGTCCTTCCAGTGGCCAGCCAGATGCCTCATTGGGAAGCCCAGAAGCAGGATTCAAGCACAAGAGCCCTCTCCCCTCCTGTGGTTTCCAGCAAATGGTATTTGGAAGCATTGCTGCCCCCAACTGGAGGCAGAGTATAGCCATCATGGCTAGTAGCCTTGTCCTTCATGAATTTGTCTAATCTCTTTTAGAGCCATCCAAAAGCCATCTCTTTTAGAATCTAATGATATACAAGTGGGCCCTGCAACAAATTGTTGCAGTCCATTCCTGCCTCTTAACAGGGACCAGCCAAGATAACCTCCAGGGTGTTCCATCCTCCCCTTGTTTTCTTTTCTAACTAGCACTCAAAAATAGGTTGCCACTAAGCATGCTGGATCCTCATTCTTTCTAAAAAAAGTATTTGATGTACTTCTGCGAACTTTTGGGGGCTCTTTCCTCCTGTTGCTCAGTGGCTGTTCTTTCTCCACTCTTTCCTGAGTTTGCTCTTGGAGGGAGGGATGTGTTGTGTGCTTGCTGCCCCCAATGCCATTCTCGGGGCAGCCCCTCAGGATCTCAACGGCCTGTTGCCATTCCACTGCAGAGTTGTGGGCTGTTCTTTTGCTCAGACTATTGAAAAAACATAGCCTGTACACAGACAGTTGTGCACTCCTATCCCTGTATCTTGGCTGAGGGATGTAAAATACAGAACTCTGAGCAACTGTTTGTTTCAGCACTATCATTTATCTATTTTATTTCAGAATTTGTAAACTCCACTGGTGTACAAAAATAGAATATGAAACATAATACAAATCTCAAAACAATGAAAACTGTGAAGCCAACAAGAATTAAAAGGCACAAAAATATAAGTGACCAATTTGGGAAAGCTTGGTGGGGAAAACATTTTTGACAAACATTGGAAACTGAATGGTGTTGGGTCCTGCTTCCCTTCCAGAGGAAGAGAGTTCCACAAAGCTAAGAGCATGTGGATTGATGCATTCTTGCCCCTCGTTCTGAGATTTCCTCTCAGCCCCTCGTTCTGAGATTTCCTCTCACATTACTACCCCCAGTTCCTTTCAGGGTTACAATGATTTCCAGATTAAAGTTGAAGATGGACTGGGCTAGTGTAGCCAAGGTAGGCGAACAGTGATACCAATAAGGGTCTCCCAGGTTCAGCTCTTGTCTCTGCTATGGGTTGCCAAGCAGCCTTAGGCTAGCCTCGGCCCCTCTACAACACGGTTGTAGTACTTGCCTACCTCACAGGGTTCTTGGTATAAAGAATGGGAAGCACTCTGAAGTGTGTGTTTTTCCAGTGTTGGGCTGTGTGCATTCTGCAGCAGGAACCAGTTTTGCATTTGCAGAGTGATCCACTGACTCATAATGCTGGAGAAGACTAGAAGAAACTTCTGCAGCTCTGGAGAGGGAGAGGGAGAAGGAAGAGAGAGCTTTTGCTTGGTATTCCATTTAAGCAGCAAAAAGGTGGAAGAAAGGAGGTGGAAGAGCCTCTGGGAACATGGACTTCTTTTGGAGGAGAGAAATGTGGAAGGAATCTCTGCCTTGTGAGTTGTTGTTTTTTTTTGGGGGGGGGGGTGAGGGGCTTCATCTCCTGCTCAGCTTCCTGCTGCCCATGCATTGGACCTTGGTCATATTTTGGGCTAGTCTTTGCTTCCAGTCATAGTTTCAAATGGACAGGCTTTTCCCAGTGGTGGGTCTGCCAGTGTTGTAGACTGAAAGTCATTTATGTGCAGCAGGATGCCAGGCAGGGATGACAGATTCCAAATGCTTGTTTGCCAGCTCCCTGGGGCATCTGGATGGGCCAACAACATGGAGCCCTTTTTTGAAAGAGAAAGTGAGAGAGACATGTTCCACCTCCTGGGATGTGATTTGTCACTGGGTTTCAGTTCCAGGAATCCTGGGCCTTTTCCATCTCTTTCAGCATCTGCCCCTGGTGGCTGTCACTGCCTCCTGTGGGAGCGAGTTCCAGAGTTTAACTATGTGCCATGTGAAGAAGTCCTTCCTTTTGTCTGTTCTGTGTTTTGCTTCTGTCTTTTACTTGGTCAAAGAGTTTCTGTAGTTCTTGGACAGGGTGTGAGTGGGAAGGAGAATAAAGATCTCCTTTCATTTCTTCGTGTGCCAACCCTGTGACTTTGCTCTCTCTCTCTCTCTTTCTCTCACCCCAAAGCAAAAGATTCTGCACAGAAAATGACCTACGGACAAAATTGTTGTTCAATAATAGCCACAAATCATATTGCTTTGAATTAATTTCTCTTTGGTTTCTTCTGTGTCTGGGGTCTACCTTGATATATAGTTACATGGCAGTTTTAATCCAGGCTACAAATAAGGATTTTTTATTTTTATTTTTAGAAGGAGGAGGATGTTGTTTGTATCGGTAGATCTTGCAGGACCATTGTAACCAGGGAGAGGAAGCTTTTCTGTGGTGTGGGATGCCTGATATAGGGAATATAGCTGCTGGGGTCTTGAGGTCATGGCTGAGAGGCCAAGAGGAGCGGAGAGTAAACTTTTGCACTTTGCATGCTGGTTTCCCTCCAGCTCAGTTTTTTGGAATCCCTTTTATTAACAGGTTATTTCTGTTGTTGTGAATCAGAACACATTGTAATAAGGAGCGGCTCATTAAAGTGTCCAACACAGAGATTGGACTCCAGCCATCTCCTGAGGCCTTTCCTTGGCCCCAGTCCCCGTCCTGTGACACATCCATGCCCTTCACCCCCACCCTGCTGCTTTGCCCTTTCTATGCTGTAGCTGCTGCACCATAATTCAGGTTATGCAAATGCCATACTATGCTATGCTGTGACGTCCAAGAAGAAACAAATTAAGGCCAGGTGGGGTCAGAAAGAAACTGAGCACTGATTTTCTTTTTCCTAGAAATGTGTTCCCTGAAATCTTGAGAGGCCAGATAAAAGGGGCCACATGGATGAGTGTTTGGTTTTAGTTTTTTGTGTTTCTGTGCAAATTCCTAACCAATTGGTTTACTTTAAACAAGTAGGGCCCTGTTAATAGCTGGGAGGGCAATCTGGATTATGCTCTAGGAGACATTATCCTACCCTCCTCCCTGCCTGTTTCCTGCTGAGCTGGAGAAGGGGCAGGACTCTCAAAGCCCTTGGATTCCAACTCCAATCCTCATCATCTCTGACCATTGGCAGCCAGCAGACTCCTGGGAGTTGAGTCCAGCAACACCTGCAGGGCTACAGATGCTCCCCAGCTCTCCTGTACCCCCACTTTCTTTCCCTTGTTCAACTTAGGCCTCCTCCTCCGGAATTTGCCTTATTAATGGCTTAGCGGCCATATTCTTTCCAACCTGTGACTAGTTCTCCCTCAACTTCTACAGTAGCCAGATTAGCTGCACAGATGCAAAGGCTCTGTGTGTGCGTATGTGTGGCTTGCCATCCCAAATGTCTCAGCTGATATACATATATATATTTAGAGTATATTTTTAGGCTACCCAACCCCTAAACATTCTCTGGGCAGCTGGCAGTAAACATTAAACACATCAAATATACAAAATGAGTCTTGAAGCATTAAGGATAAACTCAGCACTGGAGAGCCAAATCTGTGCTATAAACTCATCCTGCTTAGAAGGGTGTGGCCAGAGGACCCCTACATTGTTAATATAGGCCAAGGAAAATGCCAGTGGGGGTCTCTGGGGACCCTTTGGGGTTGGTTCCTCTCACAGCATTGGTTGGCTGCTGAACTTGGATCTGGGAAGGAGGTATTCTCCCCCCCCCCCATGTCAAGCAGGAGTTGCCCAAAGGAGGCATACAAGGCACCATCCAGCCACCTTAGGGACCCCACTTCAGATTTGTGTAGGGTTTACTCCATCCTGGCTAATAAAAGCAAGTCGGGAAGGGCTGGGCAATGAGCTCTGTGGGGTGGTGAATGCTTCCCTCTATGAGGGAGCCTTCCCAGACCCGCTGAAAGAGGCGGTCATTAAACTGCTTCTTAAAAAAAAAACATCTTTAGACCTGGCCAATATGGCCAACTATCACCCAGTCTCAAATCTTCCATTCTTGGGCAAGGTGATGGAGCCGGTGGTTGCTGAACAACTCCAAGCGTGCTGGGAGGATGCGGACCATTTGGATCCCTTCCATTCGGGATTCAGGCTTCATCATGGGACTGAAACTGCCTTGGTTGCACTGGTCGATGATCTCCGGCGGGCTAGGGACAAAGGTGAAAGCTGCTTCCTAGTTCTGCTGGATCTCTCAGCGACCTTTGATACCATCAACCATAACATCCTTCTGGACCGTTTAGGGAAGCTGGGGGCACTGTTATGCAGTGGTTCCACTCCTTCCTCCTGGGCCGTGTTCAGAAAGTGGTGGTGGTGGATGAGTGTTCAGACCCCTGGGCTCTCACTTGTGGGGTGCCTCAGGGTTCCACCCTTTTCTCCATGCTTTTCAACATCTATATGAAGCCACTGGGAGAGATCATCAGGGGGTTTGGGCTGGGTGTTCATCAGTATGTGGATGATACCCAGCTCTACCTCTCTTTCAAATCAGAACCAGTGAAGGCAGAAGGTCCTGTGTGAGTGCCTGGAGGCGGTTGGAGGATGGGTGGCAGCTAACGGGTTGAGGTTGAAGTACAGAAGTACTGTTTTTGGGGGACGGGTTGGGGGACTCCCTGGTCCTGAATGGACCAACTGTGCCCCTGAAGGAGCAGATGTGCAGCCTGGGAGTAATTTTTGATTCACAGCTGTCCATGGAGGTACAGGTCAATTCTGTGTCCAGGGCAGCTATCAGCTCCATCTGGTACGCAGGCTGAGACCCTACCTACCCACAGACTGTCTTGCCAGAGTGGTCCATGCTCTAGTTATCTCCCGCTTGGACTACTGCAATGTGCTCTATGTGGAGCTACCCTTGAAGGTGACTCGGAAACTGCAATTAATCCAGAATGCGGCAGCTAGACTGGTGACTGGGAGTGGCCGCCGAGACCATATAACACCGGTCCTGAGAGATCTTCATTGGCTCCCAGTACATTTCCAAGGACAGTTCAAAGTGTTGGTGCTGACCTTTAAAGCCCCAAACAGCATCGGTTCTGTATACCTGAAGGAGCGTCTCCACCCCCACCGTCCAACCCAGCCACTGAGGTCCAGCACCAAGGGCCTTCTGGCGGTTCCCTCACTGCAAGAAGCGAAGTTACAGGGAACCAGGCAGAGGGCCTTCTCGGTAGTGGTGCCCGCCCTGTGGAATGCCCTCCCATCAGATGTCAAAGAAATAAACAACTATATGACATTTAGAAGACATCTGAAGGCAGCCCTGTTTAGGGAAGTTTTTAACGACTGATGTTTTAATGTATTTTTAACCTTCTGTTGGAAGCCGCCCAGAGTGGCTGTGGAAACTCAGGCAGATGGGCAGGGTAGGAATAAATTATTATTATTATTATTATTATTATTATTATTATTATTATTATTAACCTTTTCCTAAAGATGTTCCACAATGCAGTGCGTAAAAGGTGGCATATAAATAATAAATTATTATAATAATTTTTCATTGCACAGAGTTGATAGGTCTGTGGAGGTGACTCTTCTGGGCTTTATCCCAGAGGCCAGCAGGCGAAAAGATGATTTGCTTTATTCATTGCATCTATTTATATCCTGCTTTCGAAGGCGGCTTCTAAGTTTCCTGGTGCTGCACTCTGGGCCCTTTTCCAGTTTGGTGTTGATGTTTTGATGACCTTGAGGCTCTCCTGTTTTGCTGGCAGCACATGATGTGTGGGGGCAAGGAGGGGGCTGGCACCAGCTCAGAATGTTTGTACAGCGTTTGCTGCAGTGAGGCTGGAGATGCAGCAGTAGCAGCAGTAGGAGCAGACTCTGTTGGCGGTGGAGGCGGCTGTTGTTCAGCTCTCCTGGAGCAGCGCCAGGCTCTGTGCTGGGTGGCTGGGGCTGCTCTTTGCCCAGTTTAGAGTGCCTCTTTGTTCCTGGCTCCCTTATTGCTGTTGTTTGGCCTCAGGACCCGTGGATCGTGCCCAGCCAAACATTTTGCCTGCCCTCTCCTGGGCAGTGGGGGTGATTTATCATGAGCCAGGATGCCCCCAAGCCCTCCCTCTCCCTTTACCCAGGGAGAGAATGGCCTTAAGCAGCTGGGTGGGGTTAGATGGCATGCTTACTAGAGAAGACTGACATGCCCTGACAGTAAAAGTCCAGGCTGAGAGACTGTGCTCCCTTGACTCTGACTGTATTGGCTTAATCCACAACCCAGTGCCCTCTGATAATTTTAGACTACAACTCCCATCAGCCCTAACCCACCTCGAAGTAGACCCAGGGGTGTAGCAAGGTAAATTGGTACCCGGGGGCAACAAATTTTTTGTCACCCCACCCCCAAGGCATAGGAAGTTCAGGTGGTACCCGGTGCAGAAAATTTCTTGTTAAACCCCCCCATTGATTCCCCCCCCCCGCAAAAATGGTTTTACGTTATTTCATATTTTCTTACAAAGGAATAATAATAAGTAATGATAAAAAACCTTTTATTTATATCCCTCCCTCCCTGGCCGAAGTCGGGCTCAGGGTGGCTAACATCAGATGCATAACATTGGTATAAAATCAAACAATAATTAAATTACCTCCTAAAAATATCTCAACATCAGATTAAAGTCTAATTAGATGGCTTTCCACGGGGTAGGGTTGGGAACAGTAAATGCTCCCTGAACTGAAATTTCAGCCTTCATGACATAGGAAAACAGCCAAGTGAACAGCTATTTTGGTGGAGGAGGGTCAAGATATTAACTGATATGCATGAAATTTCATATATAGCTATATAATCCCTAGTATAGTAAGATAAGACCTTCGGCGCAGGCATTTAAAAAAAAATTCAAATTTTATTTTTTAAAAAAAATGTTCCTTGATAATTTGTCACCCCCTCCATTATGGAACCTGGGGCAGCCTGCCCCCCACCCCCCTTGCTACGCCCCTGAGTAGACCTATCCTATATGGATTTTGCCATTAGTTGTAGTTTTGGGTTTGGGGTGGGGAACCTCCATGTTGTGGCATAGTCTACCTTTGAGTACCAGACCTTGGGTGAAGGCTACACCGGAAGGGCCACTGCTGCTTTTGCACCAAGGCCAGATAATAGACAGACAGCATCAATTATTTGAAGGATTTTGAGATGTTTTTTTCTAACGGCAGGAGCTGTTTGATAGTGAAAAAAGTGACATTGGAAGGTGGTGGACTGTTCTTTGTCAAAAGTTTCTTTAGCAGAGGTTACATGGCTACCCATCAGGGATGCCAAGGGGGTGGGCAGGGTGGACTAGATTTGCTTTGTGGGGGGGGGCATTCCAATGTCATCCTTGGAAGCACACTTCTTTCATCAGGATGAAAGACCATTATCAAACTTTGGGGCAAGAGCTGGAAAACCCAGATACCTAAACTGGCTTGTTGGAGTTGGGCATCATACTGTACTTTGGGTTCAAGTTAATGAGGTGGGGGGAAGGAAAGGAATTGCTCATTCAGTATTAGTACCAATATCTATACCTGAGCCAATAAGGAATGCAAAAGCTTTGGCTTGCCCCCCTCAATTAGATTTCCACCTTTTCCTTTTCTTCCTTCCTTAATTTTGTTTGTTCTTTTTGTGACATAGACTACCTGCCTACCTCTACTTCCCCCCTTTTGTTTGCAATAATAGCATCAGACTTGAAATATGGATGCCTTCTTAAATATTTCCTGTCATGCCATCAATCAGATATATATTTACAGTCATTCATTAAACTAGAGTGTACATTTCATCCCTTCCTCCTTGGAATTTTAATGCTGCTTCTGGCTGAAATGCTGTGTGAATATTCAGGTGGGGGTGAGGAATCAATCCCTGCACCAGCAATGATGTCACTCTGAGCTACAATCAAGCATTCTGTTAAAAAAAACAAACCCCAATTGGCATTGCAAAGTCCAATGTATATTGATTGCTATAGGAGAAATCTACAAGGAGGAGGAGAAAGAGAGATTTTGGCTTTGCTTTTTGTAGTTGAGGGCTGATGCTCTGGTTAACACTCTGGTGTTTTAAAGTAATATGATAACCTTGTAATAAGGCCCTATGCTGTGTGTGTGTAGATGGTCTATGACTCTATCTTCCTACAACCATGCAGAGCTGAGAACTGTCTTCAGAGGACTGTCTTTCTACTGAGGAGAGAGCATAGCACAGCAGTCTTTGGCTGCAGTTGGCTTCAGTGGCCAAGGCCTACTTCTTAATTGTCTACTCTCTCTCTCTCTCTCTCCCCCCCCCCCCAGTAATGGGGTCTCTTCTCCTTCCCCATTTTTTGAATGCTATATTTGCACTCCATGTATGACTCCTGCTGTTGATCGGGAGCCTACCTCAAGTGTTGTTTTCTTCATTTTTTGGCACCCATTGCATCAAATGTTTTGGGATGTGTTAGAGTGCTTGATTACAGATTGGAGGCTTGTTAAGTATAAAGAACTCGAGAGCCTGAAGAAGCTCCAGGACAAGGCAGCAGACAATCTTATCACTGGAGGACCAAATAGGAATCTAGATGCATCTGGAGATCTGGCCTGGATCCACCAGGACCCAAACGTTGCTGTGTTTATAATCAAAATGCCCCCCTGCATGTGGAAAGTACATTTAGGTACCATGTCAATGTGAATCTAGGGCATGCTCTCTCTACATGTAAATACAAAATCTTTTAAAAATATAATTCTGCAGTACATTATTGTGACTCCACACTGTTTCTCTAAATGCTGGGTGTTAATGAAATTCCTCATCCTTTGGCAGTTTTTGAAGCATCACATTATTATTTTTTTAAAATCCTCTAGCATGGCAAGTAGCTTGAAATGCAGAAATGTCTACACTGTGGAAATTGAGAGAAGAGGTGCTTAGAGGCATCCTCTCCTGAGGAAGACCTTTCACAGGGGCTGATCTGTACAATTCTTGAAGCAAAACCAGCACTAGATTCATGCCCCACATTTCATTGTCACTAGAACTGAAGCTGCACCATAGTTAGCAGCACCAGGCTGAGCTAGTGGGCCACACAGTTCATTGCCTTTCTGTTTACATTCCAGTCATTTTTATTCTTCATCTTTTTAATTTAATTTTATTAATAAAATAAACCAAAGATAAGGAGCATAAATAAATCCTGTAATGGAAGGCTGAAAGCAGCATAAGTTGTACATGATGCTTGGGCTTACTGTTCTAAAACATTACAAAAAATGCCTATTTCCCCATGAACCTGTTAGGCTGGTTTGCATGTATCCCCCCCCCCTTTTTGATGTTAGTTTAGTCATATGGGTTTGATAAGTTAGTTTAGTCATATGATATCCTAACATATCAGATATATTATTAGCCTGAACAGATTTCAAGGGTATTTCTATTTGAGAATAATTCCAAAAATGTGTATATGGTCTGCTTTATTTAATCCACATCATCAACATTTATCTGATCGTAACGTAATTATTTCTGAATTTGTATCAAGCTATGTACCATATTTTTCCATGTATAAGATGCTCCGTTTTGGGGGACTCCAAATTAAGAAAACACCTCTCAGCACTACCTGTATATAAAACGATCCCCAATTTTAAACGTATTTTTTTTTGTAACCCCCCCCCCCCTAGTTTTATACAGTGGTACCTCTGGTTATGAACTTAATTTGTTCCAGAGTTCTGTTCTTAACCTGAAACTGTTCTTAACCTGAGGTACCACTTTAGCTAATGGGGCCTCCTGCTGCCACCGCGCGATTTCTGTTCTCATCCTGGGGCAAAGTTCTTAACTTCCAAGTTAGTGGAGTCTGTAACCCGAAGTGTTTATAACCAAAGGTACCACTGTACACAGAAAAATACAGTAAACGACCATGTGCATGTCTACTTTTCTCATTTCTGGTCCTATTCCCAAGTGACCACACATGGAGGCTGCTTGGATGGGGCAGGGGACTACCCAGAGGCAGAAAAAGGGCAAAACGCTTTTTTTGGGGGGGGGGCTTACAATTGCTGCCTCTTTCTCCTCTGATTTGGAAGCAAAAGATGGGTGGTGGTGGTCATGGGATCCACCCCCCTCTGTAAGGCCTTCCTGGTGCAAATCTTGCTATCTTTTTGATGCCAAGTAAGCACTTTCCTTTGATGGAGTGGTGATGGTAGTTATTTATTTATTGCTTTCTATCCCACCTCCTTTTCTCCAAGGAAATTATTCTGCTTTTATTATTATTATTTTTATTTTACTGTATGGTTTTATATTGTTGTAAATCCATATATTTCCATGACACATCAGTATATAAATATTTTAATTAATAAATAAAGGTGCTCAAGTGTGCCTATACACTTTCCCCCCTCCTCCATTTTATCCTCACAACAACCCTGTGAGGTACCGGGTAAGTTAGGCACAGAGAGTGGATTAAATAACTCACCTTATTAATTTTTATAGGGTCATAAGGTTTTAAGATGATGAAAATAAAGCGACTGTTAAGTTCGGTTTTAAAAGTTGTACCCTGCATGGAAATGTGACTCTCTTCATCTGGGATCTGCTTGAGGGAGGTTTCTACAACACATATACACACAAACTGCATTGTAGGCAACAAAGTTCTCCTCAAAGTAGAACCATTGAAAGCAATACATCTAAGTTGAGGCACATCCATCACACTCAGTGGCTCTGCTCTTAGTACTAGCAATGGGTGCATATTATTCTTATTAGGTTGGTAACTCCTTGAGGTCTTTCTAGCCAGGATATTCCCTCACCTCTCTCTGTTCAGGCAGTTTTGAAACCCCTTTCTCTTCTATGGCCGGGGCGGGGAGGCTCCCTTCCCCCTCGGGAGCCCCCCTCCCCCCAGTAACTAAAACTGGTGTGTGTGTGTGAGCCACCCCCCCACACCCCGTCAGTGTTGTAGGGCTGAGCGGGTAGAGGGCTGGACGCCCCCCCCCCCGCGCCTGCCTGCCTCCCCCCTCCTCCTCCACGATCACTTCCTGCCTCCAGCCGGGAGGAGCTGCCGCCGGGGAAGAAGGAAGGAAGGGAAGAGGAGGGGGAGGAGGGCCCCGCCGCCGGCCCCACAGGTAAGCCGTCCGCCTCCAGTCTTACCTTTCCCCAGGAGGGAGGGGAAAAGGGGGTCTCTCTCTCTCTCTCCCCTCCTTCAATCCCGCTTGCTCTGGCGCACCGAGTGGGGAGAGGGCGTCAGCTGCCAACCTCCCCGGCACTGCCCTGCGCCCCCTTCCCCCTCTTATGTCACCCGAGTCTTCCTCACCCCCTAGAAGTGGACAGGACAGGATAGTAGAAAGACTGTCTTTCGGAGACTCCCCAGCGACACTGATGATTTCCTCTTCGCATTCCCCCGTATGAAGGGAAATCTGGAAGGGGGGGACCCAAACTCGAGCACGGCTTGTCCTTTTCGCAAAGTGGTCTAGGACGACTGTGTCTGCTGGGAGCCAGGCTGCTGAACGCGTGGGGAACCCTGGGGGTTGGGGGCTTTCATGCCTCTTTAAAGAGAGGGCGTGGCCTGGGGTGCGGGTTGGGGACACCTGGGTGCTTGTTGTCCAGGTGCTGCTTCTCCCGCCTCTCCTCTGGCCGCGGGGGCTGCTGGGTGTTGGAGAGCAGCAGCACCTGCTTCCCCCCTCCCCGACAGTCGCCTATCTCGCCCCTGCTTTTGCGCCCCTCCACATCTGCTCTTTGAAGAGAGACACCGCAAATTCCATTCTCTTTTTGTAGGGGGATGGGGGGCAATTTAGGACTCTTTCCCCTGACGCCTCTGCACCTGCCTGCTCTGCCAGCTGAGCACCTCCTTGCCAGTTAAGTGTCAAGGTCTGGGAAGGGGGAGCGGCACCCCCTGTCTCAGGGCCCCTGAAAAGACAAGCGGCTCCAGACAGCCCACAACTGGTAAGTGTTCCTCTTGGAGACCATCCCTCAATCCTTCTCTTTGCTGGAAGAAGGGGGATGCAGACAGAAGGAGCTGCCCTCTATACCTGTTGCATCCCTTTCTGGGGTGAGGGAAGTGGTCCTCATTGGTACAGGAGTTCTCTTCTGATTCTCTTCACCTGCACACGCCCCCCCCCCCCAACTGTAAGAATTCTTTGATGGGTTATGTGTGGTAGATTCTGCTTTGAATACAATTAGCTCAGTATGTTAATAAAATTAACAGAGCACCTGGATATTGGGTGCACGAGATGGTCAGCGAGCAAAATGGCTTATTGGCTGTCACTTTGCAGGGCAGGATGGTGTAAGTTTCCAAAGGCTAGAACGAGCCAGAGGACTTGTGATATTTGCTTTTGGGGAAGAAGGTTCTCTCTCTCTCTCTCTCTCTCTCTCTCTCTCTCTCTCTCACACACACACACACACACACACACACACACACACACACTTACTTCCTCCTCCTTTACTGAGGTGAGCTGCTTGGATATTTCTTACCTCAGCATTTTGATGGACCTTGCACTTTAAATGCTTTTAGAGAAGGAGGAGGATTTTGGCAGGTGTTGCCAGGACACACCTGGCAAATGCACCCTCAAGGGCACAGGAGCCTGCGGGTCTTTGCTTCTGTCAGACATTTGAGGACTTTGCAGAGGGGTCTGTGTTCTTGGTTCCAAAGATGTGCAGATAAAAAGATTCTCAGTGTAAGAAACTGTGTTGTTGGAGGTGGACTAGAGAGGAGATGGGGCAACTGGTAGACACTGGTGCTTTTCAAGAAAAGTAACCTTGGTGTTATTGAAGAATTTTCCTATGTTGGGCAGTTTTAAAAGATTGGTTTCTTTATTGAAAATTATTTGACAACTGGAGTAGAAATATGTTGTTTTTTCATTTCTTAGTCTTTCTCTCCAAATCTCTTTACACCCTCGGATGGAAGTGGCTTCCTCAAAATTTGCTGTTGGTGGGCCAGACTGGCCAGCAGGTGTGATTCTGCTCCCCTATGGTCAGTGTATACCGGTATGCCTCATGGGAAAATGACTTCTCAGAATTTCTTAAGACTGTTTTGTTTTAATGAATACCTGATTTTAGTTTAGGAGCAGTGGTGCACCGTCTGAGAAGATGGTGAGGCACATAAATGGAAGTTTGTTTAGGAAGGGCAGGAGGAGAGCTGTTAGAATTTGATAGTGTTGTGTATTGTCCAAGTTGATCAAGAATATACTTCCTGACCTCAGCAGGTGTGTGTGTGTGTGTGTGTGTGTGTGTGTGTGTTTTCTTGGATTCCAAGCCAGATAAGTGCCTTTCCCAGTGCAGGTGTGTTCCTGAACATGCTGTGGTTAAAATGCATTTGGTGCCCCAGGACTCCTCCAAATGGTTCAGCTTCTGTGAAGAGGAGGAGGGGGGCACTGAACTCCAGTACGTGAGTGTCTGTGCTGCGGCAGCAAAGTACAGAAGCACTTAAAAATGACGTGGATCCATTACATGCTGCTCCGTTAATTGGGAGACTGACTTGTGTGTTTCCTCCTCTTTGGGAGGCATTTTGCAGGGCTGTGCGGATTGATGCCCTGGCTGCATGCCCAGGGTTGGTCTTGTGACATGAGGAATTGATGAGCTGGTACATGCTCTTACCTTTTGCTAACTGAAATATTAAAGAGCAGTTGAAGTTGAATTTGGTAAACAGAGTGGAATTTATGGCTGTTCTCTTCCTGTCAAAGCTGCTCCTATGAATTAGTATTCTGCTGCCTGAGCGAAATATTTTCCTGTCATGCAGTTTCTGGGCCTGACTCTTATGATTTTAGCAGCATTCACAGTTTGTGTTTATAGGGTGATTTTAACAATTTCTGAAAGTCCTTAACAAACATACCTGTCCTCAACCTGTACAGAGGAGACACTCCTGAGCCCTGAATTGTTGGTTTCAGGAACAACGTGGAGTTTTCTGGCACAAGTTTATAGTTTTTATGGACTTAGGTCTCCATTAGGGTCATGAAGTGTTATGCAAGGCTTCAAATAAAGGTACACTTCAAATTTCACTTTAAAGGTTTTTAAAGCAGAAATGGTGCCAAATTGTAGTAATATGTGTAGAGTGAGGAGAGTTTTCCCAAGGATGACAACTCTCTCTTTTATTACCTTCAACTTAGTAATATAGAAATATTTTCTCCTAGCTCTGAAGGAAAGAGTGATTTCTTCACTGGGGGCTGTTTGGATGTGATGTTTTCCTGGGCTTTTGGCTTTAGATTTGTGTCCAAGCTTGCCATCCAAACATGCTTCTTCATTCTGTGGGTTTTGCTTCTAAATGTTTAGGCTCCAGCTGTTGTGTGGTCTCTGGGGAAAATGAAGTTGTACTGCTGGTTAAGTATTTAATGGTTATTGTATTTGTATTTGTTCAGAAACCAATAAAATTGTTTTTTCTTTAAAAAAAAAAGTTGGAGGGGTAGCTTTGGGGTATTGCTCACAGTTTCAGATGCAAGGAAAATGATACTTGTGCAACAGGGCAAGGGTGGTGCTGGTGGTGCTACTGGAAGAGATCCCACTCTGGTGCATTTGTTCCCTCCTTTGTTCCCTAACCCAGAGTCATCAGAAGCCAGATGAAGTTAAAGAGCAAAGACCTGCACCATTTTTAGCAGGTGCTCAGCCTCCACAGTGGATGGGTGTAGCTTCAGAACCCCTGCTGTGTGCCCTGGAGGCCTTAATGGGGCCCAGTGGCAGACGTGATCCTATGAAGTATGCTTGGCCCCACTTATCTAGTGGTAGAAATGTGGAGGTGCTAGAAGGAGCATCATTCACATTCTGGTGCTCCACCCAGTCAAGAGCTAGTGGCTCAGGTCTGCTCCAGTTGTGACTTTGGGGCAGTCATCAAGGGCAGTCCTAAGCAGCACTTGGTGCTGACAGACACCACCAAATATGGGGAGTAAAAGGAGGCAGCGATGGAAATGAAGGGCTGTGCTTTTCCCTTCAACTAGTGGCTTGTACCTCGTGTTATTACTTCTTCCCTTGCCTTGTTTAAGTTCTATGCAACAGCAGATGGCTGCAGAGAGAATTGTACATTTTTGCTAATTCCTCTCTTAAACTCTGCTGGTGTCTCTGAGGCCATCTGAGAGCATCTTGTGCAAATTGCTGGCTTAACATTTGCCTTGTTGTGAGTTGACTCTTCTTTCTGTGGGGCTCGATCTTGACAGCCCAGTTTATCTCCTGTTTTAGGGGTGCTTGGCTAACAAGATTTGAATGAAGCCATTTCAAATGTGGAAATTAAAACATGATTAGTAATCAGGAGAGTGATTGTTCAGCCAGCTAACAAGAGAGCACAAACCTCCCAGGGTCCTTTCCTTCCCCATCTGACCTGCCATTACATCCCAGTGACAAGGCTTTTGATAATCTCTGTGCCAATTTTTTGTAGCAAATCCAAGGCCAGCCCAGGTTTTTCTTTCCATTGAGATCATTTGCAAAATATGTTTCTCCCTTGCTGCAGGCATATTTCACTGTGTCACTTGCCAGTGCTCATTTGCTGGGAACTGTGATTCATTAGCCAAGGCTGTATTCCTTTTCTTCTTCTTCTTCTTCTTCTTCTTCTTCTTCTTCTTCTTCTTCTTCTTCATTTTGTTTAATTTTTCAAAGGGAAGTCACAAAAATATACATCTTTCTTCATAGTGATTACTGTATTTATGTGAATCTAATGCACAATGCACCTCCATTTTAAAAACCTACCAAAAAAGTATTTGTGGTGAATGTAAATGCACCATCAAACCTAATGTGCACCCTAATTTTCAAGACATAGTTTGGCCAAAAAAGGTGTGCATTGCATTTGAGTAAATACAGTAAATCATGTGTAATGTTTTGTTCCATGACCCAGCTTGCTTGTCAGGGGGGAAACTGCCTCCACTCTTGGAACTGTTGTTCCCTGATGTTTGTTGGGACCTGTGATTTGGCCCAAAGTTGGGGCCAGGCCTTCCTAGGCAAGACCACAAACAAGTGACCTTTCACCTCTTGAGCACATGGCTCACTGCCTGCAAAGTGGGATGGAAGTAGAAGCTGCCCATATAAAACATGATCCTGAGGCTTAGTACAGCTGTGATCCAGGTTGCTGCAGGGCTAGGAGCAGCTGCCTTTGGCATTCAGGGGGAGCCTGAAAGCTCCATCTCCAAACAGTGAAGCAATTACTCTTGTGTTTCTTATCTCCCTGGTCTCAAAACCCATATGTCCTGGAAGCTCACAGATCCTTATCAAGTCCCCCCCACCCCTTTTTCAATGCACACATTTACTTCAGCCATTTAAGTTTGCCATGCAAGAGAAATTTCTGAAGGAGGGAGAAATCTGAGCAATGTCTTTTCTAGGTCAGCCTGCCTTTTATTTATTCATGCATATTTTCTGCTTCATCCAAAGGGTTTGAAGCTTTTCAGTAAAATGCATAAATAATACTCTTCCAGTATTATTAGTCTTGATATTATTATTTATTTAATAATAATAATAATAATAATAATAATAATAATAACAATAATAATAAATTTTCTCTGCTCTTGGGTCACAGAATGAAATCTTCTAAAATTTTCATCCTGTCCTACCTGTCAAGAGCCCCATGAATTGAGAGGAGAGGCAGGCTCCTCCTCTTCAGATTCCTCCTCCTTCTCTGCCTCCTGAAGAGAGTCATCGAGGAGGGCAGAGCAGTGTTCAAAATTCACCATGTGCCAAGTGACCAAGTGAAGATGCCCAGGCACCAGGATGGCTTACATCTCCACCATTTGGAGGTGCCTGCCTGGGGATCCTTCGATCTTGCCTGTTTTCACACATTAACAACTAATCCTGTAGAATTCTATCAGTGATATTTTATCTGCACAATCAGAACGTATTTCAGGAACAAAAAGTCGTATTGAAAAATACAAGTTTCAAGCCGTCTGGCCCCAACATGGCAACTAGACATTCTGTTTTGGTGTCTGTAACCCTGGTTTAAGGAGTTGTTTGGCACCTAGTTTATATACCTGAGTTTCTAACACTGGGGCAGAGGCCAGATCTCCAGGGACAGTTGGCTCCAAGGAATGTCTACATGGACTTTTTCAGGGCAAAGGATCGGAGCTGCAACCTGCAGAATGGAAGCTTTGCAGTGGTTGTGTTTAGCACTCTCCACATACTCACAGGCATAGTCTACTTGCTCTGGGCACAGAGATACCGGGGTCCCCTCTTTATGCTTTCTTAAGAAAGAAGGCTGGATTACCGGTACTTCTTGCTTGGTGCCTGTGAAAAAGAAATACACAAACCCTTTTGTGTTGGTGGTGGGGATAGGAGAGAGTGGTGTGGTTTCTGGGACTCACAGCAGCCAGTGAAATCACACAAGGCTGTTTGGGCCTGGTTTTGTGTCCTCAAAACCTGTCCCACCAAAATAACATGAAACTTCCAGGGATCATAGCGGGGAAACTGCTTTGTGAGCTTTGCAAAGATTCAGCCACTGTTTTGCTTCATGGTCTGCCTGGTTGCCACCAAGGTTCATGACATGCTTTAACTGTAGCCCTGCACCTGGTTACAAAAGAAAAAAAAGCAAGAAAAAAAGCTGGGGATTGGAGGATATTTCAACCCCTCGCCTAAATCTTGCACCTTGTTTTAGAATTACCGGTAGCATGTGGGACAAATGGAGCATTTCTTTCCTTTTGTGTGTGTAAATTGCTCTTTTGCTGAATTTAAGTACATGACATACAACTTAATGTCTGAAGTAATAATAAAGCAAAGGAACCTCTTTGCAGAGCAGCAATTCCCTTGCTTGCTTTTGCATTTTTTTATCATCCTGCCCACCTGTTCACCAGCAGTGCCCCCAAATATCCCTATGCAGACAGAGGAGTCTTCTGCCTGTGAGCTGCTTCAACCCCTTGTTATCAGTGAATTCCTCTGCCTACCTGCCATGTTTGCATGTCTACAAGGAGTGCAAGGTTTCTCCCCATATTTTCCTTCCCAGTAAGCTTGTGGGGTAGGCCAGCCTGAGAGGCAATGACTGGCCTTGAAATCACCCAGTGAGCTCCATAGTTGAATGTGAACCCCACTGCCACTTGGCCATAGTCCTCCACTTACAGCATACTTGATCTTCTGAAGTGTTGCCTTTTCCAAAATTTCATATCTGGAAGCACTTTGATGCCCAGTTTTAATGCATCTCTGTAAGAGGGCAGAGTTAAGGTTGCAACCCTAAATTTGAATTTCCTGATGCTTGCAGAAACGTTTTCTGTTTTTAATGCACCATAGATTACTAGGCTTGTTTCAGTTCTCATTATGGACTTAAATTCTGTTAAACGTTGGAGGGGTTCTCTTGTTCTCAGCAGTTTTTCTGTTTTGTTTTTTTGAAGACTGTAAAATCATTAGTGTGAAGGAAGATTAAAAAGATGCATAACAATTAAAATGTTAATGCTGCCTGCATTTCTGACTTCTGAAGCTGCTCAAGCATCTTGGACCATCTTCTCTTTCTCCGCTTCTCATCTTAACTGCCCAATTTTTATTCTGCACTGACCCCCTGCTGAGCCAGTTGTCCTGAAATGGGAACACAGACACACATATTTGGGGAGTGGGGAACTTCAAGGCAACAAGCCTGGGTCCTGTTGGTTCTCAAGGGACACCTGCCTGCCACCTCCCACTCAGTCCTGCTATTACAGGTGGCAGTACTGGCTCTCAGGATGCATTGGTGCTCCCACAGGCTGGCTGCCCACCAGCTGTGCCAGGGCCTGCTTCCTTCCTCTCTGCCGTAATTACACTTTGCCCCAATCTCATTAGCAGCTCTCACTTCTGCAGGGCCAGTGGGAAGACACACAGGTCCAGTGGGAAGACACACAGGTCTAAGCAACAGGTCCAACAACTCCCAGAGTGAGCAATTGGGAGCTGCAAGGGGGGAGGTGTAAGCTGCCAGCAGGGAAGGAGATTCCCCCCTCCCCCACTGCTGGTTTGTCTTTGGAAGTTGCATTTTTGCCTGAAATGTACTGTCTTCCAGAGCTGATTGACATCTTGGACTCTTGGAATTGCCTTTGAATAACTTGCTTGGATGTTTGAGTTCCTTTATTTTTATTTTTATGTACAGTATTTCAATTGTTATCCCACTTAACCCCAAAATTGTGTCTCCAGTTGCCAGCCACGTCCAGGGAGACGTTCCCAAAATTGTTTTATGGATGTAAAATGACAACATCTGAAACAGCAATCCAAGAATGCCAGTGAATTTGGCCACAGCCTTTGCTGCTCCTGATTTTATAAATTTCCTCTTTCTCAAATAGTGAAGGAAACAAACTGATCCATCTGTTCTTTGTATTGGTGAAGATCCCATGACAACTGTGCAGCCATTTAGTGGTTATTGCTCAAACCTCTCTTGAAGCAGATACAGTATTACTATCTCACAAAGTCCCATACATAATTTGGGGAAGGGGCCACTAGACACAGGGGACTCCAAAATCTCTGGTGGAATCAGCCAGCCTCTTTTGTCTGAGATGCCTGCAGATCTCACACCATAAGAAACTGGTGGTCCTTATGATGCAACAAGACTTGTTGCTGTTTTCTGCAACAGAATAGCACAATGACAGAATGGAAATTGTCTTTTCTGAGTTTGGCATTCCATGTGAGCTGGAATAATGTTTTAATGAAACATTAAAAATATACAACAAAAATGGAACAATTTTCACATAAATCACAAGATAAGGATACCAAAAAACCAACAGCAGCACACACACCCCTGCAACAAACTCCCCGAAAACACCACCACAGCCCAAGAGTCAGCTAGAGTCAGTTGGGACCCCATCCTCCCAGGCCAGGTGGAAAAAGCATCCTGAAGAGATGTGCAGCATAGCAAAAGCTTTTAGGAAACAGTTGAAAAGTTGCATATATTAAAACAGTCTAAACTTTTGTTGCTTGTGTGTGTATATACATATATGTGCTCTCAGTTTAAAACAGTGGCACATGCATCAAGTCAGCATAACAGCTTCCCCAGTGCAGGAGGCCCAAGGCCGAGGCTGACGCTTCTTTTGCTTCAAGCTTTGTTTTCCCAGATCCTACAATAGCACAGCTCAGAGAAATGCCAAGGCTGGTTGAGGCCCATTTCAGACAAAACGAGGGCAGTGGACTATGTGTGTCAGATGTAGGGGGCTCAAGGGGCCTCCTAGGAACGGTGTTCAAAATAGGTCTCTGTTTTGTGTGTGAGAGAGAGCTGGAAAACTGTCATAAATGGCAGACTTGTCTCCCCATGACTTCCCCTGATATTTCTGAACCTGAATGAAAGCCTGGGCCATCACCAACTCGATCGCCTTCTTCCTCCCACAATACTTGTTTTTATTAATGCACTAATAAGTGTTCCTCCTTCTCCCTCCCCGTTTCCCCCATGTGCCCATAGAATGGAATCTGCTAAACAAATGGCTCTGAAGATATCCTCTTCCTTATAAGATGTTTGTGTGGCATCATGAATTAGAGTAGCGAGAGGTTTTAATTCAAACACAGTTGCAAGAAGGGATATTTTTCTCCGCTCAGTTTTCTCCTTACATAAATGTTTTCTTTTATAGTGCAAATTACTGTGGAGAATGTTTTGACTAAACTTTCCAGGCTTTTCCTGGCACTCTGGAGAAATGACAACTGATTGTTGAGGCTTTGTCGGGGTTCTTGACAAGCCCTTTGCTTCTCCCTCCTGCTCCCAGGGCTATGCTCACTTGCCCCTCTGACCCCCCTGCCTTGCTCCCTCCAGTCCAGGTACCTAATTCTCTACTTGGGCTGTGGGGCTTCCTGAAGGGGCTGCAATCTGCCTCCCCCTCAGGGGCCCAGTTCATTCTTGCCTCTTTCCAGATACCTTGCATTGCAAGGGGTTGAAATAGATGGCCTTTCTGGTCCCTTCCAACTCTCGGTCTGTAATTCTATGGGGGAGGCAGCTCTGCAGAATTGGCAGAGTTAGTTTACTGCCCTTGCAGTAAATGCATCTTTGATCCCTAAACTAGGGAAGAGTTAATCCTTTTCACATCTACAGTGATACAATTTAAATATTTTTTTCTTCCTCTCTCAGCATGAGAATAACAGCCAAGAATCTCAATTGGTTATGTAAATTCAAAGCAGAGGCATGATTATTCCAACTTAGTTTAATTTGTGAGTGAATATAATAAAAGGTGTTCTGAAAATGAATCACAATGACGCTTGGTTCAGACTATTCTTGCATAAAATAAGTGTCCGACTTCTGCCTAGCTGCAGGATGGATGTGTGGGGTACCCCCCCCCCCTTGTTTGCTCTGCTGTCTCAAAATAAATAAATCAAATTGTGAATTTAATAGATTGGCATGCAAAAGTCCTAGGTTCAACACCCATTATTTAGGTGGGAATGTTCTCTGCCTGAAAACCTGGAAAGTTGTTCCTGCCAGTCAGTGTTGACAGTACTGAGCTAGATGGACCAATAAATCTGACTTGGAAAAAGGCAGATTCCAATGCTCCTAAATGAAGAAGAGCCATGCAGCTGGACCAAACCAAAGACCATCTAGCCCAGCGTCTGACGTCTTGCTGTGGAACAGATTGTTCTAAAGGGCATGAGGCTCTGGGTCCTGCCACTGCTGGTGCTAAGTACCAAAATACTCTCTTTACCTCCTCACCCTCTTCATTTTGGTGCTTTGGTCATGTTTGCTTTGTGTTCAGGGGGTTCCACTGGGATGGATGCTGCAGAGAGTCACTTCATGTTGTAGTGTGGACATGCCACCTGAAGATGGTGGCAGGCTGTTGCCACCACCCCACCCCACCCCGCTGCACCCGCTATTCTTTGGATCAAACAAATTCTAACTGCTATAAAAAAAACCAATTGTACTCCAGGCTATTCAATATATAGCAGAGCTTAAAAGCACTTACTGCCTTTCTCCTTCTTGCCGGAAAAAGATGAAACAAACCCATTTGTAGAAAAGCCTCAAATGCAGAAACCAACTATTCTAATTTCCAGCCCATTCCCTTTATTCTTTCCCCTTTCTAAAATGTGAAAGGAGGGGGGGCACAATGCACAGAAGAAATGATTTCCATAAGCAGACCATTTTGGCAGCTAATTTTACCACCACTTACATCTGACTTTATGACTAAGATCTCATGCTAACTATGAGGTTTTTGAAGCAAGAAAAAAATGAGACTGTATATTTTATGGATGCAGTAACTTCTGAGCCATTAGACATATATGCTGACATGAAAGTAATCAAATATTACAGGCCACCAGTTTTCCCCATGAAAACCCTGGGTGTTTGAATGTAGCTTTGCAGGTGGGGGGTGTGCAGATGACCCCTTGAATATTACTGTTTATAGATGAGCAGTCTTTCATTTTTCCTTAGTTGTGAAAGAGGCAGGTGTGTCCCACCTTAGTTGCATGATAGCAGAGGCCCTTGGGTCCATTGTATTGGGAGGGGTGGATTGGTGCTGTTTTAGTTTTAATTTAATATTATCCTTTTTTTGGTGTAGCAGCCGTTTATGTAATGCAGCTGATGACAAAATGTTTTGTTAAGGGTTTCTCAGTTAAGTCTGTTTCTGGAGAGAATATAATGGTTCTTGGAAACCCAATTAAGAAGGTAGAACATTAATGGGGGCCATAAATCATCAAGTTAGAGGCTTGGGAGGAGCCAGCAGGAGTGGTTCAACTTGCCCTTTCGGCCAGTTTGCTGTTCTGCTGCTCAGTCATTCTGAGAAGCATGCAGGGAGGTTTGGGGATGCATAGGGGCAGGGAACTCAACTGCTGCCCAAGGATGCCACTTGGCGCAAGGGACTCTGGTTCTTAGGCATCTCCTGGCCCTCTTTGGATGGCATTCTTTGTGGGGAATCACCCATGCCAAGAGGGACATGATGCTGAGCAATGCCATGCTTGCTATTTAACTAATGTGGCGAGTGAGCTTGAAAGCTGTTTCGACAACTGTTTGTTTCTTAAGAAGTGAGCAAACACTGAGAGAAGAACTTTGTGGTTAAAAATAAAATAAAAAGAGGAGAAGGAGAAAACAGCAAGGGAGGGTACAGTCTTATTTGAGCATGACTGCAAAATTTCCTGTATTTCCCAATTTTGAAGGTTGTAACTTCAGCTGTGCAGAACGTGCATTTTTCAGAGCTCTCTCTCTGAAGAGACCTGGCTGAAATTCTCTCTTGCTGTGATTCTCATTCTTTCAGCTGGGAAGGGTTCTGTGGGGTCAGTGCATTTACTCTGTTGCTGCAGCCCTGGACCTGTGTAAAACATTGTTTTGCTACTTTCCCTGATGACCTAGATGCCTTCTCCCCATTGCCCAGCAATCCATCCTAATCTGGTAGCTGCAAATGGAAAGGCAGGAGGAAATCCCAGTTCATGAACAGGACCTGAGCTCCACAGTAGCAACTCTCCATACTTGCGATTTCTAGCAACTGGACCATCATGGCAGGATATATCTGAATACTAGTTGCCGGGGGTGGGGCTAGTGGTTACTGGTATGCTGATCCTCAGTCAGTTTCAGGGGCCTAATCCGGCCCGCCTGTTGGTTTAAAATGCCCCTGTGGCAGTTTATTCCCTGGGGTAAAATAAACAAAAACCCCTTAACAACCTCAATCCTAAAAGAAGCTCAACAACTTCAATCCTAAGGTCAACAACTTTGGTCAGCCCTTTGGTCAACCCCCACGGCCCTTCACTTCATCAAATCTGGCCCTCTTTGAAAAAAGTTTGGATACCACTGCTCCAAGAGCTTGCTGAATCCTCTTTGTCCAGGAAACTGAGCTAAGGAAGGGGATGTTTGCTGATGAATTTCACTGGGCCCTTTTGCCCTTGCTTGGACACTTGTGCAAGTGGGGAGCGTTTCACTGGTTCCTGGAGTGCTGCAAAGGACTAATGGGCCCACTCAGTCTTGTTCTGTCCTCTTTTCTGGGTCTTCATCCCCAGCTTCTCCACACACAGGAATCCCCCCCCATAGGAACTGGTAGGGGGCAGTGCTTGACTAAGGGGAGAATGGCTGGGGAAGCTGCTTCCTATCCCTCAGCAGATGGACAAAACAGCAGCAGCAGCAGAATAGGTCCCTGAGTTAGGTCACTTTCCAGGTTCAGATCACCTGGTGGTTTATGCAGCCACTCCTCTTCTGCCTGAGAAGGAAGGCAAAGTATAGGAAAAGGACTTGGCTTCATAGGCTGAGCATTTGAATATTTTCACAGGCAAGCAGAGAAAAGCATATTGATCCAGGGAAGCTTCCCAAAATGCTGGGCTTATTTGCAAACCTTGGAAACGTTTCCAGCTTCTGCATAATTATTTTCTTTCTTTTTTCTTTTTAAAAAGGAAGCATACATGAAATACAGTATAACGTCAGGACGGTAGTGGATTGTAAGTCGTAGGTGGAGGCTTGCTGCAAAATGAATGAGTGCCCAGATCCGAGGATGGTGGTATTTTGCACCAGGGAGGCTAGGAAAATATCTGCACTGTAGACACCTTTGTGTGTAACAAGCTTTTAGAAGGTTTTTGCCCAGTGTCTGCTTGTGGACCTGGAGTCAAGCCACAAGTTAGTTTGCTTGCTGGGCTGCAGCTCCGTTGCTTTGCTTACAGTTTAAAGAAGAGCCAAGGCTGCCTCCATTTCCTCTCCATTCTTCCAGTCCACCTATGGGACCCCCTATAAGGCAAGGTGGGCAGGGTCACACAGAGGGCTGCTCCCCAAGGCTGCTTGTTCTGGAAAACCTCTGAATTTGTTGACATACTTGAGGAGTGAATCAGCCCCTAATGAGTGCTTTGTCGTGGGGTGATCATCTACCTGTAATGGGGGTGGGAGTGGGGTCTTGCACTTCTTCCTCCTGCAAGATTTCAGAGGGTTCAGGAAGGCAGCGTGGATGTTGAATCCTTGGGCTGTGTGTCCACAAGAAGGTTGTCCGTTGAGGTGTCCGGTGTGCAGCAGGAGCAGCAGCACCTTGTGGTTGTGGGAGTGGAGAAGAGCTCCCACTACTTTTTAGAAAGACCTCTCTGTGTCTGGGTTGATGCCAATCAAGCTTCCATCATTATGGGAGGTATACCCCTAACCACCTGCTTCTGGGGAAGGGCAGCAGGTGCAGTCCTCTGTGCCATAGTCCCAGGTCTTGAGTTTGGGCTGTCCTTTTCCCACCTTGCCTTGTCCAAAGCAACCTTCTCCAGAGTTCCCTCATTGGGGAGCTTCAGGTTTTGCTCTGATATGACGTTGGATGGCCACCTGTCAGGGATGCTTTCGTTATGATGCTTTCATTGCTGGGGGTTGAACCAGATGACCCTTGGGGGCTCTTCCTGCTCTATGATTCTATAAATAAATGTAGCACCGGGGTGGAGGTGCAAGGGTGGAAGCAGCTTAAGTTGTAAAGCACTCTGTGTTCTGCAAACGCAAGGGTGGGGACTTGTCCGTGTCTGTATGCCACGTTGTGGGGCAGAGCTGGCCCTCACCAGCTGGGAGTTCTGAGTGCCCCTTCCATTGGAAGGAAAATGGAACATGGGTATTACAGCTTCTTTTGCAGGGGATGGAGGGTGGTCCTATGTGTGTGTGTTGCCCCTCTCCCTCTCTCTCCCCACCCCCTACTGCATCCTCTTGCTTTCTTCCACCTGCTTTCCTCCCTGGTTCAGCCTCTTCCTAGTTGCTCCTTCCAGCCTTTGGCTTAGAGGCTCTTCCAGCCTGGGTGGCTGCTGCCTTGTCTCGCCTGCCCTCCTTCCTTGTAAGTCTGTCATGAATCAGAGCAACTTTTAACAAAACAAGATCCTCTCACTGTTGCAAAAGAGCTTTGGGGAAATCTGGCTTTTGTGGTTCAGGGTCTTACTCCGATGCACCAGGAAGGCAGGCAACGTTTAGCTTTTATTTGGCCCAGAGGATTCTTACAACATTATCCACATTTCCTTTAATTTGTGGGATTTCTAGTAAATGGGTTTAAAATTAGGTCTGGGCACAAAGCCAAAGAACATCTGAATGGTGCAAAACTGCAAGGCAACAAATGGCGAATTCTGAACAGTTTGCTTTCATTTCTCTCTGGGTGCTGGCAGGATTAACGGAAGAAAGTGTGTGTGTGTGGGGGGGGTTATATTTTTCTCTAAGCCAGCTGGGGAGAGACATTGCCCAGTCATCCTACCCCACCTGTTCCTTCTTTGGATGTGTAACTGGGCTTAATCAATGCACATCAGTTAAAGGAGCACATTAAAAGGCATTAATCAGGACTGGTCCCCTACACCTCTGCCTGGTCACTGGGCTCCTTAGGTTGTGGCCCTGCTGCGGGTGCCACACCTGAGGAGTATGTTTAGTTTGCACTAGAAATTGGGCTCTTAGTGCTGTGGCTCCAGCCTTCTGGAATTATACGAGTGACTTGATATTTAGTCACTTTTGCTTAAGGAAGCATTCCTTGAAATAGGATCCACTAATTTGATGGAATAGTAATGGTATAATTGTATAGGTCAATTTATTGTCTTTATTTTGCTGAGTTTGTCGTCTTTTATATTTTGTCTTAATTGCACACAGCTTCATTAACATTTTTGTTGTGAAGATGTTTATGAACCTGCAATCACTCCATTCCCCCAAGGGAAATAAGAGGGAAAAGAGGAAGATGGAGTTACTTGCTGGGGGTAGGGGATGCCCTAAGGAAGAAGTGGCTGCCATGTGGGGGCCGGTGATGGACAGAGGTGGTGGTCTCCTGCAAAATGTCCCCCTTTTCAAACCAGAACTCTGAACAGGCGGAAATGTGAGCAGCCAATGCTCCTCAAGCCAGCCCCACAATGTATATTCTGGTGTATAAGACTACTTTTTGATCCAGGAAAAACTTCTCAAAAGTCGGGGGTCGTCTTATACGCCGGGTGGAGAATCTGAGGTCGAGTATATCTCAAACTCTATATTTTAACTGGAAAAGTTGGGGGTCGTCTTATACGCCCAGTCGTCTTATATGCCGGAAAATACGGTAACCATCCTTACATGTGAAAGGGAACTAATTACTCCCAGGGAGAGTCTTATCCAGCTTAGTCAGAAGGCTAATGATTCTTGGGGTAGGGGGATAAATACTGTAGTGAGCGTCCAAGTCTTAAGGAGGCTTCTGAAAGAGGTTGCAGGAGGAGGAGGAGGAGGAGGCTGAGTCAGGCCTTTGGTCACTCCCATCAGCCCTGACTGGCATGGCCAGAGGCCAAGGGTGATGGTGAGAGTTGGGAGTTCCCACGCTGTAGTGGCAGCTCTCTAAGACCACCTGGAGGTGGTGTTTGGGGCTGAACCTGGGAACTTCTGCCCCCTCCCTTCCCTCATCCAGCCTGCTGAGTCCTTCTCAACCATCAGCTGCAGTCTTCCTTGGCCTCCCCAGGGGTGGCTGTCATCTGTGACTTGTTCTCTCCCTTGGCCTTCAGCAAAGAGTGGGAAAGTAGCAATGCTTAGAACCCCCTGGGGAAAAAAAAAACACAGGCAGAGAGAAAGTCAAAATATCTCAATTTTAAAAGTAAAATAACGAATGGGAAGGCCAGGGGAGGTGGGTGGGTGCTGTGGGGCTGCCCACAGGTACCACATTGAGTGGGTAGGTGGGGGCCCAGTTTTAAATAACACACATTTGGTTTTCCTGCTGCCTTCTGTGTAGTTTATTATTTTAATGTGATTTTATCTGAAATGTTGTGCTTGCTAGCTTCCTTCTGGACCCAAATTGCACAAGGAGGTGGGACCCCAAAGACAGCATAGAATTGTAGGGTTGGAAGGGACCCAAAGGGTCATCTAGTCCAACTCATCTAGTCCAACTCATAGAACAGAGCAACCTCTGGGGAGGGGCCCTTCTCTCTTCCTTCCACCAGTCCTGAATCTCAGTTCCTCTCCTGGGTGCAGGGTGGGTTCCAACCTTATTGTTGTTTTCCAGACAGTTTTTGCAGTACCAGACCTGAATGGCAATACAGCAAATGTAAATCTCCAAGAGAGAAAGGATTACATCTGATTTTAAGCACAATTAGAAATGCAAGTGGAACACTTTGTATTTCACCTCATCGTCTACTATTTATGGCACGATATGCAAATAAACCAAGCTATGAATATTAAACTTGTAAACTCTTTCTCTGCCTCTTTGAAGGGTGCAGCCAGGGGGGGCTTAACCACTGCCTCTGATGGCCCAAGGGGGCCCTGTTCGCCCCAGAGCTTCCCTTGTGGCAAGAGGAAGGGAGGGCTGGAAACTACCTAGAATATGAAATGGATTCAGCCCTTGGGAGATCATAGAATAACAGGATTGTAGGACTGGAAGGGACTCAAAAGTCATCTAGTCCAACCCCTTGCAATTCAGGAATCTCAGCTAAAGCATCCCTGACAGATGGCCATTGTGAGTCAGTTGATGAATCAGAGGCAAGAATAAAGGTAAAGGTAAAGGACCCCTGGACAGTTAAATCCAGTCAAAGGCGACTGGGGTTGCTGTGTTCATCTCGCTTTCAGGCCGAGGGAGCTGGCGTTTGTCCACAGAAGGCTTTCCGGGTCATTTGGCCAGCATGACTAAACTGCTTCTGGTGCAACGGAACACTGTGACAGAAACCAGAGCGCATGGAAACGCTGTTTACCTTCCCACCACAGCAGTACCTATTTATCTACTTGCACTTTTGCGTGCTTTTGAATTGCTAGGTTGGCAGGAGTTGGGACAGAGCAACAGGAGCTCACCCTGTCACGGGGATTCAAACCACCGACCTTCTGATTGGCAAGCCCAAGAGGCTCAGTGGTTTAGACTACAGCGCCACCCGCGCTGCCCTTCCAAGAGGCTTTGTAGGAATGGAGATGGTGGAGAGGGCTTTGGATAGGATGAACTCTACTGAGCCAGCACACTAGCAGTGAGTGGATCCCGCCTTGCTGTTTTCTCCAGGGAGGACCCAGCTGAATTTTAAGGAAAAACAGCAGAGTTTATTTCACTCTCCATCCCCCTCCCCAAATCTTTCAAGTTGGCCCTTTCAAATCAATTCATGCCAATGTAAACACCTGTATTTTTATATACTCATTAAATTATGGTGTTGTCCAAATCCATATTTGATTATCATATCCCACTAATGAGTACTTGCTGAAGCAAGCAGAGGAAGTGGCAGAAAATGCTTTTTGTTGCCATCTGCACTTTCCTGTCCCAAACTCCTATGTTGAGCACTGATGCTTCTGCTGTTGGGCTGCTCCTCCTGCTCCTCCCATAGCTGTCAACCTTTTCCTTTTTTGCGGCAAATTCCCTTCTTATAGCATTGGGAAACAGCAGGGAGGGTTGACAGCTATGTATATAGCAGTGGGGAACAGCAGGGAGGGTTGACAGCTATGGTTCCTCGCGCCCCCAGATAAGGGGCAGAGCCAGGCACTTGCATTTATTGATTTACAAAGTAGTTATTTATGAAGGTTTTCTTTAGAAAATGTGGAAGCACTAGAGCAGGGGTCAGCAAACTTTTTCAGCAGGGGGCCGGTCCACTGTCCTCAGACCTTGTGGGGGGCTGGACTATATTTTTGGGGGGGAAATGAACGAATTCCTATGCCCCACCAGCAGTGCTGTCAAGTATCCCGTTTCCCCCGGGAATCTCCCTTATTTCAAGCAGTTTCCCACTGCTATCCCTTATTTTTTTTTATATCCCTTTAATTTCTCATTTTTCAAAGGAAGCAGCTCCTCTCCCTCCCCCTGCTGGCCAGGGACTGGGAAGACCTCGCCTCCTTGCAGCCTCAAAGCAAGTGGGAGCCATTTCCCGCTCTTACAGTCGTCGTCGCCCACGGGCAGCGTTTCCAAAATACAGTAAGCTTAATGCGCGCGTTCACACTAGTGCCGCCCACTTTTGCTTCTGGCTCCGCCCACCACTGCCATGTGACTGTCCCCGGGATAGGTGAGGCTGCTGATCCCTTATTTTCAAATCCGAAACTTGACAGCTATGCCCACCAGTAACCCAGAAATGCATTTTAAATAAAAGCACACATTCTACTCATGTAAAAACATGCTGGTTCCCGGACTGTCTGCAGGCCGGATTTAGAAGGCGATTGGGCCAGATCCAGCCCCCGGGCCTTAGTTTGCCTACCCATGCACTAGAGACCGCCCCCCGCCCAGCTGTATAGGAGGGAGTACTGTATGGAGAAATCTGCCATCCAACCTCCTCTTCCCAGGACAAGCTCCTGTGTGGAGGTTCTTGCTCCAGCTCCCTTTGAGAGAGATAGGGATTCATGGGAAGGGAGGCAGCCTTGTGGGCACATGGCTGCTCTTCCCCAGATTTGTGTTGAGATAAGCACCCAATTTGCTTTCTGTTGGTGCAAGTGAAATGCCCATAGTAGCACCCCTGCTTTGTACCTTCCCATCAGCATGCAGAATGGTGGCCCGCAGTGAGACCCACTGCTTGCCTTGGAGGCAGTGAGACCTACACTGCTCTTTGACTATGTTGCTCCAGGGCACCACATCCAAATCCTGCTCTTTCTTTGAAGTCTAGTCTCACCTTTGTCTGTTTCTGTTTGATTCTCCAATGTGCTTATGTCGGAGCCCCTCAGCCAAGGCTGGTTATTCTTTGGGGCTACCATGTCATGGTGGCAAATAGCTAATTGTTACATTTTCCCCATTTTGGGGGTGCCCTTTCATGCTTTGTTTTGTGGTACATGGCCTCAAACTGGCTTGGACCATCTCTGCCCAGCTTTTGTTGTACCGTCTTCCTGAGTAGGGCCCTCCTCCCTCTGTTGATTTTTGTCCCACAGGTGGCATTGTGAAGGGAAATCCCAGATTCTTCCCTGTGGAGCAGCAGCACACATGTTCCCCTCCCCACCCTCAGAAGGCAGGGCTTGTTCCTGGGTAGAGTCTGGCCTTGCTGGCCACAGAAGTAGGCAGAGTACTTCGATGGCTGCGTGTGTGGTGTGTGTGTGTGTGTGTGTGTGTGTGTGTATCACAGTCTCCGTGAAGAACAGACATAGCTCATGAATGCAAATGGAAAATATGCCAATCTCAGCATTGTAGTTGCATGTGATAAATACTATTTGCATATCATTTTCCTGACTTTGATGAGCATCTGAATACAGTTTCACTTATTCTTCAGCTTCATAGCTGGCAGATTGGGAAGGTCTGAATGGGGAATGTGTTTCAGCTCTTACAGCAACATACTAGCCCGAGTCTTTTTTCATGCTGATGTAAAGTTTCAGAACCAAACAAAGAAGGGAGTCATCAGGCTGCCTCCACCTCCAAGCACCTGAAGGACCACTGATTTATTTATTTTTGGCGGGGTGTGTGTTTGTGTGAGCTTATTGTTGGCATCCATCTGTCTCCAGAGACAGTAGAGTGCGCCTTCAGGGGTGAAGTTAAACCATTGCATTAGCAGCACGGAAGTGACTTCGCTGAGGAGTAATCAGTGTATATGGAGGTGCAGGCTGCTCACATGGCAAGACTCCCCCTCTCAGCCTTGCTAATGTGGTTCAAAGAAAAGCAGAGCAATATGTTTGGCATCAGCTTTGTTGCAGGAGTTGTCAGGAGACAAGGCATATTCCAAGCGTCTTAGGGACTCCACTCTGGATTTGTGTAGGGATTATAGCCTTTTCTTCTCCCAAAGAAGGCAGCAGAGGTTTAGGATCAGAGTTTTCCATCACCTAGTTGAGCTTCCTTCACAGGTTGATGAGCTCCACCTGCCCTTCACTTCCCTCTACAGCATGTGCAGAAACCGCCATCTTAACCATTGGACCCACTATTAATCTCTTCTGCTCAATCTGCTGGAGCCTGTCTTCACATGCAGGTGATGTCCCTAAGTCACTTAGGTTTTAAGAACCACCGGCTACCCTCACCTGGTTTAGCTAGCCAGTTGAAGCTGTTTCCTTGGGTGTGGCTGCTGTTGCATGCTGACAGCTTCTAGGAGCCACAGGTGAGAGCTGAATGCAGGGTGGGGACCCCAGGGTGGACAGACTACCCCAAAAGGAGCACGATGTGTCCCCCACCAGAGGTATTACCCCTCCCCTAACACCCCATACACTCTGGGGAATGAGAAGCCCACAGTCATTAATCTTTGTCTTGTTGCAAAAACCTTTGTCTTGTTGCAAAAACCTAGACTTACAGAAAACCAGCCTAGGAAAAGAGTTTCAGGGTTGAGGTCATGGGCAGAAAACTGAGGGCAGCAGCTGCAGTAGGACCAAAGACCGACCAAGAATACAGGAACACACAGGATGGGCTGAGGAAGACCTTGTGGCTCAAGCAAGGTCCAGCTGAAACAGCAAACCTTTTCAACCCTTTCCTGCCCATGAAGGTCCAGTGGCCAGATTGGGTGGGGGGCAGAGTGTGTGGCTCTTTGCAGTTCTGTGGCTCACTGCAGGGGCAGATGCATGCAGGCCCAGCAGCTGCTGAGGGAGTCCAGATGCTGGGGGGCATCCTGTTAGCCCCCACCCCCTCCGAATTTTGAAAGGGGTGGTGCTGTGAAGGTCAGGAGGGGGGAGACTGGGGAAATCCCACCTGAATCTGGCCCAAGGCTGCCTTTTTGCCTTCGGCTGCTAATCGAAATAGGGGACTATGCTCAGGTTCCTGTCCAGTGTCATGGGAGGGAAGGAGGGAGAAGTGCCTCTGCAGACCCTGCAAAAGTGAGTCCCCCAGCTACTTGCCTGCCAGCCAGCTAGCCAGCGATCTGCCTTCTGCCTTTCCCCTTTCCCCTGCCTTAAAAAAAACCAAAAAACACGGGGGGGACCCACCCGGTCCCCATTGCATCAGAACTAGGCAGCATTCCTGGTGCTCTCATGTCTGTTTCTGCTGACTCACAGAGTAATTTGCTGAAGGGATAGAAAAAACAACCACCTTCAAAGTTCAGGGCTGGCCATCCCATCCCACCATACTAGGCAATGAGCTGAAGCAAGAAACCGCCTGCTAGAGGAGAGAGAGGGTGCGAAAGCAAAGAGGTATATTCCTCTTCTGCTTTCTGCTTTGCTGTCCTGGTGCATTGGGGAGGAGGTTTGAGGCCAGCCGGCTAGCCTGGGGGCTTCTCAGCAAATGCTGCCTTGATAGCTCTGCTCTGCACCTGCTGCTCTTGTCCTTGTAGTAGTGGTTGCCTGTAGACTTTGGGCATCCAGCCTCCTCTTCCTTCTTCAGGGTTCCTCTTTTTGAACTGGGACCCTTCAGTATGGCATGCCACTTCCCATTTGCCCAGGTTTGCCCAGGCACTATCAGCACTGTGACCACCCCATCCCTTCTTCTGAATGCTTCCGTACTATGAAGGTGGGGGGAACCCCACCCCAATGTAAAGGTAACATTGCTTTGGGGTTGTTTTTGAGACCCTCCAGAAAATGCCTATGGTTTGGGGGCATACAGGTGAAACTCGAAAAATTAGAATATTGTGGAAAAGTCCATTTATGTAAGTTGAAATTGTTAATTTGGGGTTTTCATCAGCTGTACGCCATAATCATCACAATTATAACAAATAAAGGCTTGACATATCTCGCTTTGCATGTCATAAGTCTATCTCATATATTAGTTTCACCTTTTAAGTTGAATTACTGAAAAAAATGAACCTTTCCACGATATTCTAATTTTTCGAGTTTCACCTGTATTTGTTGGGGAAAGGTGGTCAGAAGGCAACACTGCCCTTGGTTGCTTTCCTCCTTGTGGAAGCTGTAATCATTGGTCTGCTCTTTGAGAAGGAGCTATTTTATGTTTGGGCAACTTGCTCTGTTGGTAGCAGATTACTTAGGAAGCAACCTTATACCAGGTTGGAATGTTAGTCCCTCTAGCACAGGGTTGTCTGCACTAACTGGCACCAGTGGCTCTCCAGGGTTTCAGGCAGGAGGCCATCCCAGCCCTTACCTGGAGATGCTGCCAGTAGGGCTTCAACCTGGGACCTTCTGCATATAAAGCAGGTGCTCTGTCACTGAGCTATCTGGCTTCTTCCTCTAATGTTTTGCCTTGATAACACCTTCCTCCAACCTGTCTGGGGCTGATGGGGGGTGGGGGAGAGAGAGACTATAGCATCTTTATAGAGTGCTCTATAGAGTCATAAGAGCCCTGCAGCTGGACCTGCCCAAAGGCATTCTGTTCTCACAGAGGGAAGCCAGATGACTAGTGGGAAGTCCTCTGTTAGAGCCAGTGTTGTCTACTCTGGCTGTCAGTAACTATTCAAGGTCTCACCCAGCAACTCCTCCCTCTGGTACTTTTTACAGGAGGTGCCTGCCTTGGGGGATTGAACCCAAGGTCTTCTGCCTGCAGAGCTGCTACTATGCCACTCAACTGTGGCTCTTTGCCGTGGATGAAAAGTGGCCACTTGTCAGCTTTTTGGAGAGCAGCCCTTCAGTGCCTGTAAACCTCATTGATTTCAATAGAACTAGAGCTTCCTAACAGAGTGCAGGATTGCAGTGCATAGGCCCCCATCCAGAGAGTGTTATGTACATTTAAGGTGCAGCCACAATAGTTTCCTCAGGAGGTGGTTGGAAGCAAGGCTCCCAGGTCTGGATCTTGCATTGTGCTAAGTGGTGCATCTTCACAGCCAGCAGTGTGGGGATTTTAAAGGATTTGAGGAGCTTTCCCCCTTTCAGCTCAAAAGTGCTGAAAGATAAACTGGAAAAAAACGTGGCTTTCTGCACACAGGTGCCGCCTGGGGGGCTCTGTGGATTTCCCCTCATACCTGAAAATTGAAGGTAGGCCATACACACATTGCGGTGGGCTGCTCCTGCTGCTCCTTGAAGTTTTAAAGTCCCTGAGCTGCAATCACCACAGCATCCTTCAGTTCATACTATGTCTGTCTGTCTGTCTGTCTGTCTTTGTTAAAATCTATCTGTCTCAGGAGACAATGGAGGAATGCGCTGTTGGGGTCAAATCAAACCATTGGAGAGTTACAGTGCCTGCTGTGGCTGTAGAGACCGATGCAGGAGAGACAATGTTTTATTGTAGCTAGGGGAGATGAAGGTGCCCAATTTCACTGTTAGAGATGTATCATGGCGTTTCTTCTCTCTTCCCTCCTCCCAGCAATCATTCCTCCTCTGGTCACTGCTATGGATACACGACTTGTCTCCAGGCACTGTGGTCATCTGCAAGGGATTATCACACAGCAGGGTTGATGTCGTCAGCCATCATGTCTTGTTTGCAGACATCTATGTAACGCATAGTTGGTCTGCCAACAGGCCTGGTCCCTGTAGCCAGCTCCATGTAGAGCATGACCTTGGGGATCCTGCCATCTTCCATTCTGTGGACATGACCAAGCCAGTGTAGATGTCATAGACAGGAGTGTGAACATGCTGGGAATGTGGGTTTGGGAGAGCACATCTTTGTTTGAGACTCTGTCCTGCCATGTGATGCCCAGAATCTTCCTGGCGCAGTACATGTGGAAGGCTTTGAAGCATCACTCCTGACAGCTGTTAAGTTGCCCTCCACTGACTTCCATAAAGTAGCATGCTCTAGATGCAAGCCTGGTAGACCTTCATCTAGGTATTGGTCATTAGCATCACTTTCTCCAATACCCTTTTGAAGAGGTGGGCCATTGCCAGAGCTGCCTTGCCAATACACTTGTCCAGCTGAGCATCAGTGGAGAGGTTGCTGGTTATGGTGGAGCCCAGAAGCACAAAATTGTCTATCACCTCAAGTGTTTGGTCACCAATGCTGATGCATGGAGTGCTGGCAATGTCCTGACCCAGGATGTTGGTCTTTATCAGGCTGATGGTAAGGCCGACTTCCCTGCAGGCTTGGGCAAAATGGTTGATGAGCCTCTGTAGAGCTTCCTTGGAGTGTGCTGTAAAGGCTGCTTCATCTGCATGATAAGCACCCGGTGTGGAGACATTATCATTTTGTGAAGCTTAGGTGGGCACCGTATCTTGTTGAGCAGTGTGAAGAGCCTGTTTTGGCTGATGAGATCAAAGGCCTTTGTCAGGTCTATGAAGGTGATGTACAAGAGGCGTCTCTGCTCCCGGCACTTCTCCTGCAGCTGATGCTTTGAGAAAATCATGTCAACTGTTGACTTCTGAGTTCTAAAGCCATGTTGTGACTTGAGATAAACTATGTCAGTGAGTGACTGTAATCTGTTGAGAACTACACAGGAGAAGGCTTTCCCTACAGTACTCAGTAGGGAGATTCCATGTTAGTTGTTACAGTCATGGTGGTCACCTTAGTTTTTGTAGAGGGTCACAATGCTGGCACTTCTCCTGCAGCTGATGCTTTGAGAAAATCATGTCAACTGTTGACTTCTGAGTTCTAAAGCCATGTTGTGACTTGAGATAAACTATGTCAGTGAGTGACTGTAATCTGTTGAGAACTACACAGGAGAAGGCTTTCCCTACAGTACTCAGTAGGGAGATTCCATGTTAGTTGTTACAGTCATGGTGGTCACCTTAGTTTTTGTAGAGGGTCACAATGCTGGAGTCATGCATGTCTTGTGGCATAGATCCTTGTTCCCAACACTGCAAGATGAAGCCATGGAGGTGCATCATGAGGGAGGAATTGAAGCCAGCTTTCAGCACTTCTGTTAGGATTCCATCCTGTCTTGGGGCTGTACCACATGCTTGAGAGTTGGTGGTATTCTTCAGCTTCTAAAGGGAGGGAGCCACATCCCACTCTTCCAAGGCAGGCAGAGTCAGGACACTGTTGACTGCTGTGTCAGAGACCATGTTTTCCCATGAGTACAGTTCTTTGTAGTGCTCTGTCCATCGCTTCATCTGGTTGCTGCAGTCTCCGATGATCTCTCCTGGCAAAAGTTTTTAGTGGTGCAGTTTTCCTGACCGTTGGTCCAAAGGCTTTCTTCATGCCATCATACATTTTGCGAGTGTTTCCAGTGTCAGCAATGAGTTGAATGCTGTGACACAGCTTTAGCCAGTAGTTATTGGCACATTATCTGGCAGTGTGCTGGGCATCACTCCTTGCCTTTCTCAGTGTAACAGGTGTCTTTTTGCAGGGCTTGTAGTTCAGAAGAGCCTTGCGCTTTACAGTGATAACAGGCTCCATGTCCTTTATGCCACCCTCAAACCAGTCTGGGAACTATTGCTCTCTTTTGCCAAAGGAGGATATAGCTGTGTTGTAGGTTGCCTCTTTGATGTGGTTCCACCTTACTTCAACACTTGTTCAGCAGAATCAGAGAAGCATTCACAAAGTTCAAGTATGATTTTTCTGGCAGTGTTGATTCGAAACTGCACTTTGTGCTATGGGTCCTCTTTGGCTGGAAATGGATCTTGCTTGCCACCAGGGAGTGATTTGTGTCGCAGTCAGCACTGTGGTAACTTTGTGTGACACAAACACAGTTCAGTGCTGTTCACCTGGTGATTATCAAGTCCAGCTGGTGCCAGTGGCCTGACCTTGGATACCTCCAGGACATTTGCTGTTTTACCTTGGTAGAGAAGAACAAGTTTGTGATGCAGAGGCTTTGATACAAGCACAGTTCAAGCAGCCTTTGTCTGTTCTCATTCATGCTGCCAGTACCAAAGAGACCATGGGTAGGCAAACTAAGGCCCGGGGCCAGATCTGGCTCAGTCGCCTTCTAAATCTGGCCTGCAGATGGTCCAGGAATCAGCGTGTTTTTACATGAGTAGAATGTGTGCTTTTATTTAAAATGCATCTCTGGGTTATTTGTGGGGCATAGGAATTCATTCATCCCCCCCCCCCGCAAAATATATAGTCTGGCCCCCCACAAGGTCTGAGGGACAGTGGACCGCCCTGCTGAAAAAGTTTGCTGACCCCTGAAAGAGGCCTATGCAGTTGTCCCATGTATGATGATCACCCCCTACTACTTGCATTGAAACCTCCCAGAAGAAATAGGTGTTCACAGTAGGACCCTCCTGACAGCATGGTCTAGTTCCTTGTAGAACTGGTCCTTTTTTTGTATGTAAGAGAACATACAGTGGTACCTCGAGTTACAAACGCCTCAGGTTACATTCAGGTTACAAACTCCGCTAACCTGGAAGAGTTACCTCAAGTTGAGAACTTTGCTCCAGGATGAGAACGGAAATCATGTGCCGGCAGCGCAGCAGCAGCAAGAGGCCCCATTAGCAAAGGCACGCCTCTAGCTAAGAACAGTTTCAGGTTAAGAACGGACCTCCGGAATGAATTAAGTTCGTAACTAGAGGTACCACTGTAATGGGAACATAGACACTCAATATGTTAACTGGACCGAAGGTGGTTGAGAGGTGGAGGGAAAGCAAGTGTTCCGAGCCCTCAGTTGGTTCTGTCGCAGACAGAAGGGAGTTCCCCACTGTAAAGCCTATGCCATGAATAGATGGTTCTTCCGGATGACCTCCTTGCCAGAAAATGGTGTAGTTCTTCTCTCAGAGTCTGCCATTCGAAGCAAGTCTGGTCTCCTTTAGAGTGGCAAGTCAGTGTTTGAATTTTTTCAGATCACAGACTTCCATGAGTCATTGACCTGCAGCAGTTCAGTGGACAAGCGAGGACACATGGTCTTGACATACCAGCTTGCTAGGTGCAAGAGGATTTGTTTCTTTTATTTTTTACCTGGTATAGTAGTTTGGTCTGATTCTTGATTGTTCCAAGCACCCATTGTTCCAAGCATCCATTGAAGCAGGTGGACAGTGGCAGGTCATCACTTTATTGACTGAGGACTGCCTGGCTTTAGGTGGGCAGTAGCTGACAAGTGAGACATGATGATCTCTCCCACTGACGAAAGCTACCCATTGTGCTCGTACCTTACATCAATCGGATTGATCTTATAACTCATAACTGCTGCTTCCTGCGTTTTTGCCTCGTTTTGCAGCATCGAAGTGATCAGGGCACAAGCCTGGGGCAGTGTGTATGGAGGTCCTGGGCTGCTCAGAAGACAAGACCCTTCTCTTGGCCTTACTGATGTGGTGCAAAGGAAAGCAGAGCAATATGTCTGGCACCAACTTGGCTGCAGGAGTTGCCTGACAGAGGTATATAGTTAGAAGCCAACTGGCCAGACGTGTACATGGCTACAGAACTGTTTTTTACTCGGGAATTGTTTTTTAGTTTAAAAATACTTTACCCTTCTCTCCACCAAAATGATAAATGTGTTTTAGCATCAGGGAAGCTGAAGCAAATCCCACATTCCTGTAGTCATGTTAGTGCTATAATTTAAGTGAGTTTAAAATGTGAAACTGCAATACACAAAGAGTGTTAGGATTTTTTATTATTAGGGTTGGTAAATCTGTGTGTTGTATCTAACCAAGTTTTTATTTAGAAATTAATGGAAATTAATTTTGTTTGGTGTGCCCTGAGCCTGTCTAATGTTGGATGCAACTCTGTATTTTGTGCAGAAGCCGTCCTGAAGTCTGGGGTGGCAATTGGGGGAGAGGGCAACATGAACTAGGGGCTTCTCAACTGAAGCCATCTCAAGAGCCACCCACCTAAAGGCCATTAAGTTCTAGGTCTGAAATTCCCTGGTGCCACGACCACTGGGGCTGGATCTGTCTGGTGCCTATTGCTCCACTTGTGATAAGGAGACAGATCAGGCTCCAGGTCTCTCCCCCTTCTGAGGCCTTTAAGTCTCTTTTTAAGGGATAACTAGAATTCAGATGGTTTGTGTGGCAACCATCTGTAATGCAACAAGGTGAAAATCTGAATTAGCAGTTGATGAATTAACTGGAGAGAGAAATGGCCTTTTTTGTGAACATTTTTGCCACTCTAGCATCCCTCTCTTTCAAGGAAAGGAAAAAGGAGTAATTTCCTGCTTCTGTGGTTGCTGAATAATATAAGTAAACACAGACCTTTGAAAGAAGCAAGTCCCAAATTCATGATTGATTGATTTTTCTTCTATTTGTTACCTACCCTTTGTGGCAAGGTGGGTTACATTTTTAAAAAGTGGTATTTATGTGGGGAGGCTCACCTTAAGAATGTGTGTGTGTGTGTGTGTGTGACATCTCATTTTGGGGCCCGTGCTTCCATGAGAGCATGGTGTCCAAAAGCGTGCGAGATTGCGGTGCCCCAAAATATGTGTTTTTTAGGTGCCATGTTCTTGCATGGTTCATGTGACTTGTGCAGGAGTGCGGATGGAAGACACGTGTCTTGTTTTGCACTGGGACATGTTGGAGGGTATGATATCACCATTCACGTAACAAAAACTACCACAGATAACAACATTTTCAAAAGTAGGGGGCCTATACCTTGGCCTTTGAAAAACAGGGTCCTCAGTGCCTAGCTTAGTGGGCAGTATATAAATCCTTTTATACATGTTACTAAATAAAATATGGGGTTTGCTAATACTTCCTACCATTCTTAAGCAGCCCTTCCCCAAAAGCTTCAACAAACAGCAGATTTAGATTATATTGTAGGAATTAGAAGCTGTGTGTGTATTTGGGAGTTTATGCATCATTGCAAGTTCAGCCAGCCAGCCCAGGAGGTTCCCTTTTAGCCCCTTGCTAGCCAAGGTGATCTTTAGGGTCAGGCCAGGTTGCCGCAAATGGGTGGGTGGGTGGTTGAGGGGAGAGAACATCAGTGGCAGCTGGACTAGTAAGGCCAAGAGAAACCTTAATGCACACTGCCAGAGGCCCCCCCCCAAAAAGAAGAGTGTTGTGAGAGGCTTTGGGGAGGGAAGGGAATATGATAGGATGCTTCCCCCTCCCCTCCCCAGAGTTTCTTTTCCACCTAAATCTTCCAGTCCTCTAGCAGAGGACTTGCAGAGAATCTTTCAGAGAATGTGTCTTTCTGGTTAGGAGTGTCTTCTAAGAAGGGGCTCAGATCTGAGTAATGTTGCCCCTCCCTTGAAAGGCAAAGGGAGGAGTGTGGTGTGTGGAGTGGGGAATAATGGTTGGGGGTGGGGAGTGGAAAGCAACTGGCTCTGTGACCTGAAACACTTAGTCTTGATAACTTGCATTGTAGAAGGAAAACAGGTCTCTGTCCCAAGGAGATTCCAGTGGTAATACACCAGGCTGCCTCCAGCAGCTTCTGGGGGATTGCAAGCAGATTCCAGAGCACATAGTGAAAATGACACAGGGGCATGGGGTGGTGACTGTGCTGCAAGGTGGGCTCAGAGCCAGCTCCAGCACTGGTATTGCCCCTGGGTCAGGCTCAGGGTTTGGAGGCAGGCTCCAGGGCAGTGCATGCACCTTCTCTTTTGTGACACCCTGGCCATTGACTTTATCAGGCAGAAGGAGGATAGTAAAAGGTGGGTGGGGGGTATTTTGCCTTTGCCCTGCTTCCTCCTGTCCTTTGTTCCTTCCCACCCTGAGGAGTTAATGGAGAGCCTTCCCTGCGCCAGCTCTGCAGACTGTTTGGAATACTTTAAATGCTTTGACACTCTGGATGTGCTGGATGGGAGAGGAGGCGGTTTGCAGCTTAATTCATATGCAAAACTGTGCCATAAATCCTGAGCCCTGTCTCAGTTGCTGTGGCACCACTAAGCATTTCATCAGCGCCCCATACAGTATTTCTGCCATCTTTGTTTGCATTGCAGTGACTCATCAAAAGTCTGTCTTGTACCAACACCCTGAGCATTCCTCTGGCACTGATCCTTCTCTTCCCCCCCCCCTTCTCCTCCCTTTTTCTTTCTCTCTCTCTCCCCCCTCCTTTTCTTCCCGAGCTTCAGTTTGAAACTGGCCTTTGCTTCAGGTCTCTCGTCAAAGGGCTCTATTCATTGCAGAGAATGGCCTGAATGTTAAGCTGCATATCCGGCCCTGTTCATTGAGATGCTGCTTTGCGCTGCTCCTGCTGCTCCTGCTGAGGAGGTTTGACTTAGTCTGAAGCTGAAACTCCTCACAGCAGAGGCAAGGAGGAAGGAGGACAGGCGGGAGGGGCTGAGACAGGAAGGACTGAGGCAGGAGGGGGCGCATCCTCGTTGGCCCCCCCCCCTTCCAAGCAGCCTTTGCTGCTGCACTGGAGAGTTGGGTGCTGAAGAGGGGGGGTTGAGGAGACCCTTCCAGAAGCAGGTGCTGTGGATTTCACACCACTTAAGGTATGTTCACATGAGGGGGGCTCATCCCTGCTCTGGATGCTTGGGCAATGTGATGCAGATGCAGAATGGGGCTCTCCTAGCTGGCAGCTTTGCAGGGGTGGTTGGAGGTAGTGTGTGTGTGTGTGAGAGAGAGAGAGGGGGGGGAAGAGAGAGAGAGAGAGAGAGAGAGTACAGAGCAACCTATTGTGTGGTCACTTTTTTGGGAGCAGTCAGTTTGCAGGGAAGAGGGATCTGGAGTTTAGTTCAACTAGGTGCTGTTGAAGCAACTCAGAATCGGGACCTCTTGTGTGGAGGGGGTGGACTGTGTGTGTGTTTTTGTGGGGGGCGGCAGCGGGGGAGAGGTCTTAATTGTTCCTGTGTGCCAAGGAGATGAAGGGAGGCGCCATTGAAGTAATGGGGAGTTTCTCTCTCCCTGCCCTCAACCAGCTAAAGAGAGGCATAGATTTTGCTGGCTTAAGAGAATTTGTTGGCGTTTCTCCGCATGCTGCCTGTGTTTTGGTGCATGTGGGTGGGGGGAGAGAGGAGGCATCACTGCCATGACATGACGGTTCCCGGAGGATCTTAAAATAGATCCATGGGGTTTGCTGCATTCTTGATGCAAAGGCGAGAGCCCAGGCAGGTGTCTCCTTTGCATGGAGGTCAACACTTCCTCTCCCCCTGAAATATAGAAAGGGGGTGCCATAGAGGAATGCCTTTGGGAGCCCAACAGTTGAGAAGAGTTTCAGGAACTAGGGAGCCTGTCCATATCCTGGGCTGCTGCAGTAGATGGCAGCCCCCAGCCCCTCTCCATTCCCTGCATCCAGCACTTTGAATGATGGTGGGGGCGGAGGGGGCGGACAGCTGCCTGGCCCTTCCTTGGCTCCTCAGCAGTTCCAATGTGCAGGGAAACTTGGAATAATTATGCGCAGAAGTTGCTGCATTTCTGAAGTGTCCACCCATCTCTCTCTCCCCCCTCCTTTCTCCCAAGTTTCCAGCTGTGTCAGCTTTTTTCAGGAGCGTGCGCTGCCTGCCCTGATAGTGCCTGTGTTAGAAATCCCATCCCAATACCTTGTTTGGGGGATCATACCTTTTGTGGCGTGTGTACCCCACCTCCGAAAAAGGGAAGAATCTTTCAGCAGCATCAGCCTGGATTCAGGTTGGTGGAGTCAATAGAGGCAGTTCTCAACGCCCACCCCCACCCCAGCTGGAATGGGTGGCCATCTTTGCCTGTGTTTCTCTTGCCCTGGACTGGATGTGTTGCACTGGTGGTACACTGAGGGCTCTGTGGGTGGGGTGTAGTTTTTTGAACCCTGTTATATTGAATTTCTGCCTCCTCTTGTTAGGGATGCTCTTCACAGGAGCGGGATTTTCCAAACACTGGCAGAATCCCTCTCCCTGGTACTTTCTGATTCTTGTGTTTCTGCCAGATATCCTCTCTCTTCCTTTCTCTTTTTCACGTGCCTGTTTCCTCTCCTCCCACCCACCCACCCTGCCCCGCCTACAGATGTGCCCTCCCTCAGATGCCCTGGCCTTGAGCGTGTGAGGCAGCCGCTGAGCCATGTCGCAGATGCTGCACATAGAAATCCCCAACTTTGGGAGCACCGTCCTGGGCTCCCTGAATGAGCAGCGCCTCCTGGGTCTCTACTGTGATGTCTCCATCCTGGTCAAGGGCCAGGCCTTCAAGGCTCACCGGGCTGTCTTGGCGGCCAGCAGCCTCTACTTCCGAGACCTCTTCAGTGGCAACAGCAAGAGCGCCTTCGAGCTGCCGGGCTCCGTGCCGCCCGCCTGCTTCCAGCAGATCCTCTCCTTCTGCTACACCGGCAAGCTGACCATGGCCGCCAGCGAGCAGCTGGTGGTGATGTACACAGCAGGCTTCCTCCAGATCCAGCACATCGTGGAGAAGGGGACAGACCTGATGTTCAAAGTGAGCTCTCCACACTGCGACTCCCAGACGGCCATGACGGAGGAGCCCTGCTCAGGGCCCCAGAGCCCCTGCCACCCCCTGCAGCCGCCCTCCCTGCCCTACGCCATGTCCCCTTCTGTGCCCCTTCCGCTGCTCACTCGCGTCAAGCACGAGACCTTGGAGCCTGCGAAGCGGTCCTTGGAGTGCAGTCTGCGGGAGGCGGCTGGGGGTAGCTCCTCTGCCAGCGCCCCGCTCAAATTGTCGCGCGTCTCCTACTATGGAGTGCCCAGCCTTGCCACCCTCCTCCCCAGCATCCCTCTGGCTCAGTACTGCCAGGGGGAGCGGACGAGCCCTGGGGCCAACAGCCTCCCCACCACCGACAGCCCCACCTCCTACCACAACGAGGAAGATGAGGACGACGATGAAGCCTATGACACCATGGCGGAGGAGCAGTATGGGCAGATGCACATCAAGTCCACAGGCGGCTATGCAGGTAAAAGCCCCCTTTAGCTTCCGCCACTTTCAGTCTCATGGGACCGTAAAATGAGAGGCATCTGCAGTCAGGCAGGTGTTCGTTTCCCTGCATTTTAGAAAAATAGCTCAGTAGGTGGAGTGCCTGATTTGCAAGCAGAAGACCCAAGGTTCGATCCCCAGTTGGCATCTCCAGATAGGGCTGGGAGTAAATCCCCTGCTGGAAACCCTGCACAACCATCACTGCCAGTCAGTGTTGGTAATACTGAGCTAGGCGGACTGATGGCCTTACTTGGAATAAGGAAGCTTCGCACTGATTAAAACTTGAATGGGAACAGTGCTGAATGCAGCTTATTTCCATTTCAGGATGAGGTCTCTTCTTTCCTTCCCCCTGCCAGATATAGGTCTCCAGGCTCTGTGAATTTCCTGAAAGGGAAGGCATTTCTAGTAAGGAGTAGTTCATTTTTCAAGATGATGTTTTCTGGGGGGGGGGGGGGAGGGACTGGATCTCTCCGTGTGAATCTGCCGAAGGTGCCGTTGTTGTCCCTTTGGTTTCTTGGGGAAAGTAATAAGCTCTTAATTTCTGCAGACTTATTGATGGTGTCTGTTTCCTTATTTGGGGGGGGGGTGTCTGCATGTTCAGAGTTTCCTCCTCATTTAATGAAACTGGCAATGCAGCATGACTCTATGGATCAGTTTCCTTGATGCTGACAGATTTTAAGGGTTGCATATTGAGCATAGCAAGATTGTTGAGCTCTTTCTCTTGGTCCATTTTCTGTAGCTTAAGGAGCCTGGAAGCCCAGCCCAGGCAGATGTCTCCTCTCCTTCCCAGGAGAAGGAGGCAAGATGCCTTCAGGCAGGATTGGGAATGAGGTGCTGGCTTTGGAGCTGTGTTGAGGTGCTGTGCTCCAAAAGCAAAGAAGGGGTGACAGTGTGACTCTTCAGTCCAGGCCACTATGGGTCACTGTGGTACTCTTGGGGTCATGAAAGAGTTTGTAGGGCAAGAGACACTTTATGGGCAGCCTGGATGCCCCCCGCCGACCCACTGGAGAGACACATTGCTAGCCAAGCCAGCAGGATTTTGTAGCCGGAGCCCAACTAGGTTCTATGTCCATTGATCAGCTAATTTTGTGGGTGACTGACAGGGTGCTTGGCTGGCAGCATCTCATGTGCCCAAAGTATGTTAGCTTGGGGGTAGGGGGATCTCACTTTGCAGGTGTTTGAAAAAGCTGGGAGTGTCCAAAATGTCAATGTGCTGATTTGACCAGTCATTTCTGGAGGGCTAAAACTTTCCCTGTCTGTATAGATAGTTTTGATGCTGAGGAGCAGGTGACTCTCCAGGGTCATCTTGTCCAAAGGAGGACTCCTTTCCCAGGGAGAAACTGAAATCCATCCTTCAAAGCTCACTCAAAACCTAAAACCCTGAGAGAGTGCAGCCAATCCAGTTCACTCAGGGATAGTGATTCCTTGATGTGAGTCGTATGCCAGGGAAACAACAGCCCACCAGGAGCACTTGGAGCACCTAGGTAGCTCAGCAGGAAGGAACCTGTGGGCAAGACCTGCTGCCAGCAGCAGCAGCTCTCCCCACTAGCAGTTCCAAGCCACTGGCATTCAGAGGCCTACATATTACGCACTTCTTTAAAACATTGATCAGCCAGCCATCTTAAAGTTTATTTTGTGCAGTGTTACTTATTTGTTTATTTCGTAACTCTTATATACTGCTTGACTATCAGCAAAATCCTCAAAGCGGTTTACATAAAGTTTTGCTAGTGTTTTGTGTTCCATTGCGTGCCATGCACAACCCTATTGGTCCCTTAGGAAATGGCGTTATAAATATTTTTACTTCTAAATGAACAATAAATTCTGCCTTCGAGAGTGGAGGTAGAACAACCAGTGTGGCCTGGCTGTAACTATTGGGCCTGCTTCCCCAACCCTCTTGTCAGGATCTATTCACATTTCCCGCTGCTGCCTCTGCAGAGCAGGGGTCATTTGCAGTGGCTGCTTCTGCTTGGCTTCTCGGCCCAAGAGAAAACAGGGTTCCTGCAGCCCCAGCCACTCGGGACACCCCCAAAAGGTGTTTTCCCTTGCAATCCTGAGCAGCTCTTTCATGCCTCCCTCCTTCTCCCCAAGGGCCTCAAGAGAAGCCGGAGCCGGTGCCCCTGGAGAGCCGCTCTTGTGTCCTCATCAGGCGGGACTTGGTTGCCCTCCCTGCCAGCCTTATCAGCCAGATTGGGTATCGCTGCCACCCAAAACTCTACTCAGAAGGAGATCCTGGAGAAAAACTTGAACTCGTGGCAGGTAAGGATCACAGGGGCAGGTTTTTCTTTGTGCTTATGGACGTGTTGCAGTAACATGGCTTAAAAATTGTAGAACTCTTGCAATTCTTTGTTTCATTAACAAGGGATCTTTTAATTTCTGCATGATTTGGTGGGTTTTTTTAATTAAAAATAAAATAAATTTAGAAAAAGATAAATTGCAGTGAACCAAAATGTAGAAAATTTTGCTTATAAAACTAATCTGACCTGAATTTATTTCGTTTATAAAATTACTTTGTTATTTATAGTAATATTGTAAATGTGATATCTATTTAAGTAGAGCCCCCCCCCCACCTTTCTTGTCTTTCACTCTTCATTTTCCTCCTCCTTACTTCTGAGAACAAATATAACTTCCTTGGATTCTTATTTCATTTACTTTGCATTGTATCTGTGAAAGCTCTGATGTGGTCTTACATTTTTCTAAGCTTTGTTTATGAAATGGACTAGCCACCTTGGTGTACACCTTCCCTGAGCAAATTCTCAGTATTTAGGTGTTGTGAAGGGAGTTTTAGATAAGAGACCCCAAAGAGCTAATCCAGAGCATTTCCCCCTTGTCAGGCCTTCAGTCGGGGAAGAAGAAAGGTTGCTTCCCTGAGAGAGCAGGGGGTAGAGGTGGGCAGGGCCAGTGCGCCCTCACCTGGCAGGAAGACAATGTGCCTTTACTGCTGGCTGTTTCAGTAAAGAGTGAAAAGGCTGGATCTTTTGTTGGGGGTAGTGATCCTGAGGGATCTCAGGACCCTCCCTTGGGTTGCCGTGCTCAGGTCACAGACAACTCCTTTTCCTGCTGCCCAGGTCACTTCTCTGGGATATGTCAAAAGTCTTTGCTGCTTCAAGATGATCCGAGTCATTATTAACTGCATATATGTTTGTGTCCTGTTGTAAACCTTGCAGAGCAGAGCTGGGGTGTGACTTCGGGACCTCTTACTTGCTCTCTCCTGCATTGCTGGAGGTTGGACATGATGACCCTTGGGGTCCCTTTCAACTCTACAATTTTATGATTCTCTCTCTCTCCACCCAGGCTCCGGTGTTTACATCACTCGGGGGCAGCTGATGAACTGCCACCTGTGTGCAGGTGTGAAGCACAAAGTTCTCCTGCGGCGCCTGCTGGCCACGTTCTTTGACAGGTAGGACACAAAGGAAGGGCCTGTCCTCCTAGCTCCTCTTGACCCAGCTGGCTTCTGAGCTGCTGCCAGGGAGCCAAGTTTGGAGGGAGCAGGAGCTTTAAGTGATGGAAGGGAAGGAAATTACCCATCACATTTTGCTTAATGGAAATTAAAAGTGTTTTTATTTTGTCTGTCAATGGAGGTCAGATGTTTCCTAGTAGAAAACAAAAATGTGAGGACGTGGGATTATGTCCAGTGCTAGTCCTGTTCAAAGTAGACCCACTGAAGTTAGCAGACTTGACTAACTTAAGTTTGTTCATTTCAGCAGGCCTACTCTTGTTAGAGCCCTTCATGTCTGTCTTTACCAATTAGCAGAAATGGCTAAACCCTGCCCTGGGGACACTACACTGCAACACAAAGGGAAACCAGATTAAGATTAACAACCATGCTGGGTGATTTTGTGTGTGTGTGTGGGTCCTTTGCGTTTGCACATGTGAGAGTCTGAGGTGGCTGTACTCAACGCTGGCATGAAACCTTCAGGGGGTTGGCTAGAGGGGAAAAACGGCCCTTGGGCAGAGAAAGATTTAGCCACCGCTGGGAGCGGTGAGATCTGGAAGCGGGGAGATCTGGGAGCATCAGCATATGGATCCGCAGGTCGAGGGCAGACAGACCATTTTCATTTTGCTGTTCTTTGAAGGAGGTGCAGTGTACACAAATGCTCGTAGGTGTAATAAGACATCACAGAGCCTAAATTGGACACTGCATGTCAATACATTTGGAAATACACATGGTAACAGATTTTGTCCCTTGTCCTAGAATCACAGAATGAGATGCAGACAATTCTTCAAATAACTGGTGTGAGCATAAATATGTATGTTTAATAATTCCTTTAAATGGGCTGACTTGTCTACTGGCAAGTGAAAATTCTCTTGCCTCTTCTTAGCAACTAGTATTTGCACCATCTACAAAGAAATAGCTTCCAGAAGTTCTTGAAACTGCATGTCTCTGTAGGTCTGTAGATTTGGTTTAGTCAAAGAAACGGACATGTAGGTTGACGTCTCTGTTGTGCTTTTTTCCTGAAAAGCTGAAACTTTTGGGGGTTTATCCAGTGTAAGTAATTTGGAATTGTGTTCGTATATATAATACTATGAAATACCTTTTTTAAAATTTTGTTCTTTGGCCATGGTGAAGATTCCTTAATTTCTGCTTAATTTGCAGAGTGAGCCTCAACAAGCCACAACTGATAGATTTGTATTATCTCCTGTATGGTTTTTTTGGGGGGGCTTCTTTGGGCTTCTGCTTCTTCCTCTCTTCTCCCCCCACCCCTTCCTCCATGGAAGCTCCTTCAAGGCCTGCTGCCTGAAATGGGCTCTTTCCCTTGCTTTGGATCCCAGCTGTGGGTTTTCTTTGAATGTGCTCTTGAGATTCTGCTTCCCACTCCTTCCCGGGACAGGAACACATTGGCCAACAGCTGCGGAACTGGGATCCGGTCTTCCACAAGTGATCCCAGCAGGAAGCCACTGGACAGTCGGGTCCTTAATGCTGTGAAACGTAAGTGTGGAGAGGAAGAGGAGAAGGAGCCTCAGGGTAGATGGGGAGCTATTTGGCTTATTTTACATCTTCCTTTAGTTGTGACTCCTGCATTGCAGGAAGTTGGACTAGAAGACCTATGGGTCCTCTACAACAGTGTTTCCCAACCTTGTGCCTCCAGCTGTTTTCAGACTACAATTCCCATCATCCCTGACCACTGGTCTTGCTAGCTAGGGATGATGGGAGTTGTAGTCCAAAACATCTGGAGGCACAAGGTTGGGAAACACTGCTCTACAATACTATAATCTACAATTATAGATTAAGAGACTCTTGCTCTACTGACTGAGCTACTCTATTATTCTAAGGTGTCTGGATTCAAATGCTCCTTCTAAAAAGACACCAAAGCTTTAAAATCCTGCGTTTTGGCGTCAGAACTCTGTTTACTGCCTTTTTGAAAAAGTGTTTTTTATTAAAGATTTTATTGGGTTACAAAGGTGCATACATTATCTCTGTTTTTAGATCATAAAGTCCTTTCTACAGGGTAGTTATATTTAATATAGCCACTGAATGTAAATGAAGCGATCATGACAACTCAGCCAAGCACACCCTCCCCATGTTTTCATGATGGGATTCTCCTTTCTTGTATCACTGATCTGTGGACACAGCAGATTTCCTCTCTACTAAGCTATTTTGTGGCAGTCCCACTTGGTTGAGCTGCTCCTGTTTCAGGAAATGCTCATTGTCTCATGACAGCAATATGGAAAGAAGCCCCAAACAGGGGACCCTTCTTGTACCTGCTTGAAAGGGCAGGCAGAGAGAGGTCAGGGAATTTGGACACTGGAGGAGCCAGGCCAAGCCATATTGGCCGAAAAAGGACTGCTGAGAGGTCATGAGTCAGAAGGGGCCAATCAGAAAGTCACAGAAAGAAATTTGCTTCAACTGTATTCTCAAGGCAACTTGCAAGAATTAAATAGTTCACTAGCAAATTAAAATGCAGCAGTATAAATCTGATAAGGTCAAATGAGACCAGATGCATGCAGAGCCAAAGCAGAGAGAATGCTCTAAAGACTGTGCAGTTTTGCTTTGGAAGGTGAGGAGCCTGTCTGGGTTTCTTTAAAAAGAAGGGGAAATTCTGCCAAATGAAACTTCTATCACTATGGGATTATGTCCTTCTGTGCAGCTCTTGAAGGCCTCTGAGGCTCTCTCAAGGTCTGGACTTGGGAAATCAAGGCCTGAAAAGCAGGAAAGGGTTAGGGTTGGTTACTCTGGCAGCTGCATGTCTGGGAGAATCTGCTCTGAGAGGGGGATGGGGAGAGGGAGGCCTTGAGCTGAGCAATGCCAGACAGGCTCTCAATAAGTACAAGTTGTTTGTTATCTGCAGAAGCTGGGTCTGGTCTTCTCTGTGCTTGCTTGCCAGTTTCCTACCAGCCAGGTGAGGTGCAATTCAAGCTGTTGAATGCAAATCTGGAAGCATTCAATCTTTCTTTCTAAAAATAGTGAATAATTCACAGTGTACTTCTATGGGACCTTCCAGCACTGTCTCCTTATCTGTGCTGGATGTTACGAATCTTGTAAAGGCACCTTTATGCAATCTGTAATTTTATGGCTATTGTTCCTGATGCTGGAAAAAATTGTTAAAACTCTGCCTCTGTTGCAGCTAAAACGCCCCCTTCTCTTTGCAGTGTATTGCCAGAATTTTGCCCCAAGTTTCAAGGAGAGTGAGATGAACGTCATCGCAGCTGACATGTGCACTAATGCCCGCCGGGTGCGGAAGCGGTGGCTGCCGAAGATCAAATCCATGTTGCCGGAGGGTATGGAGATGTATCGCTCCGTCATGGGCTCCACTACCAGCAGTATCTCCCTGGACCCTGAATTCCAGCCTTCTGCTGCTCAGATGTTCGAACAGCGGATCTATGCAGAGCGAAGGGGGGATTCTGGAACCATTGTGGCACTGAGAACTAACACGGTCACTGTGGATCAGAGCAACAGATCCAGCCAGCTGTTTGAGCCAAATGAGCAGGGGGAAGGGGCCAGTTCTGTCATCCAGGAGTCTGCTGGCCCAGAAGCAATGGCTTTGGAGAGCCACAGCACCACACCGCCTTTCGAACAGGGCCCACCTGGGTCCACTAGCCGGCCGGAGACTCCGGCAAGACGACCGGAAGGCCCCTACGGAGGAGGAGGAGGGACTTTGTGAAAGAGCCAGGATCATGCTGGGCTTGACCAACGAGGGATCTCTAATACTAAAGCTGCTTGCATGCATTATTAATACAGAAAAAAGAGAAATGTGATCAAACCATTTACCTACTGAACTGCTACTGTTGCCTGAGAAAAATGTGATTTTTATTCTGCTTGTGTTTTAAGATGGATGAAGGAAATATTACATTCATTATACTGTAAGCAACTCTAGGCCTAAGGCAACCTACTTACGGAAAACAGAAATGAAACAAACCCCAGGCTCCTTTAAAATCAAAAATCCCGAGGTTTGTCTAGAAGGCAATAGGATTTTATTTCAAAAGAGCTAAGCGATATTCCTCTCCCCCATTCATCATCCTCCTCCTCCACCACCATCCTCAGCCCTCCTCTTCCTTTTCCTCCTCCTTGGGGCGGGGCATGTGCAGAGTGGGGAGGTATGAGGGGAGGGGGCAAGGAGCTGATGGAGGACGAGGAGGAGGCCTTGCTGGGGTTGGCTGCTGTAGGGTGAGGTTTTGGTTTGGTTGCTGCACAATTCCATTGCTTGGACCTTTTGTTTGACTTGTGGACAGGGAGGATTTTTTTCAGGCACAATCCACTAGGAATATATCCTGTGCAGGCACTGTTGGAAACTCCACCGGTGGCCAGTGCTCAGGATATTTGCTGGATGGAAAGCCTTAAATGCCCCTTTTCTTCCCTTGATGGTGGCCCCCTGCCTGGTTGTGGCTCCAGGGCACCATCCTTTCCTTTGTGTCCCCCTCAGGCAAGGGCTTCCCCCAGAGTTTCTTTGTTCTGTTTTGGAAGGTGAGCGCAGGGCTCCTTCTGGCACAGCAACACCCTTCTGCTTCTGAAATGATTTGCATCAGGTTGGGCACATGACACCATTTGTGGGTGACATGGATTTCGTCCTGAGGAGTATCATGTTTGTGTGGCTGCACAAAACATTCCAGAATTACTCCCATGATACTATTCGGCCCGCTCTTAGATACAGGGGCATCTTTGAGCTGCATTTTGTTTAATGCTGAAATTTTGCTGGCAGAGACAGCGAAAGGCAAAAGATGCTTAGGGTGGGCAGAGGTGCCTCCCAGGGGGCTAATACTGAGGGCCTCACTCTAACCTGGTGTATCTCATGAGACTGGGGAGGGGGTTATTGTTAGCATTGAGTGGTGCATTGATGGAGGTGGAATATGGTAATGCTCTACTGGGGCAGAGTTGGGGCTGCAGTTGCTGTTCTTGGCTTTTCTGAAGGCATTTCTGAAGGAGCAGATAGGGAAGAGAAAAGAGATCAGAGGGAGAAGTGAGAAGGGGGTCACTGACTTGAGAGCTTTATGGCACACTTGGCCAGAATGGATGTCTATGCTGGCTGTCCAACCCTACCCTACCCCACCCCAAACTCTGTTGTTCCTTTTAGGATTTTTGTTTTCCTATTTGATCCCAGTTTTTCAGTTCTGATGTCTTGAGCTGCTTTGTCTGGTAGGGTGCTTCTTAGAGAGGTGTAGCTCAACTTTCACATCTGAAAGGTGTTGGGTGCAGAGCAAACTTTGGCCAAAGGAGAACCAGCATGTGTGCAAGAGACAGAGCAGGTTGGGGTGGGATCTGGGCTGGGGAAGCAGGCAGGCAGCCTAGCTTGCTTTTTGGGTATGTGTGTAGCAGGGGGAGAGCAGCCTCATTTTTGCTGCACTCGGCACCTCCCCCTAATATATGTTGGCCCAGCGTGACAGAGGAGAGAGTAGGGGGAAGCTACCGTGGCCCGACTGGGCTATTTCATAAATGGAAGGGCAAAGAGGCCCCTTCTCTGGTCTCTGGTTGGATGGCCATTGCAGGGGGTTGGCAAGATTACCCTTGGGGGTCCCTTTCCTCTCCACAGAAAGGAGGGAAAGGTGCCTTTGCTCTGGGATCTGCCCCTTTTCCACTCCAGAATGGGTCCTTGGCCGCCCTCCCCTTAGCTGTTCTAGAATGGTTTATCCCAAGATTCAGTCACCTTGATCGAAACACAGGAGTTACTAGAAGGCACCAACCTGGTATGTGAGAGGAGATGCTTTACCATGAAGGGTGTGCTGCTTAGGGATCTCTCCCCTTTCCTGGCCCAACCCCCTCCTTGGTGTAAGGGTTTGTCTCTGCTTTTCTAGGCAGGATCCCTCTATGGGTTTCTGGGAAGGGACCACAAAGAGCAGGCTCTTGAGGGGGGAGGGGAGACAGACTAAGTTTGGGGGGCTTTTTAGGTGCAGAAAGCTCAGGACAGTGGGAGCTTCTGAGAGCTCTGCAATGGGTACTTTCTGAGCTCCAGGTGAGGCTCTGTGCTGGAGCCAATGGCATGAGGTGTTGCGGGGTTTACTCTCTTCCTGGGGGTTCCTCCCTTTGCCATGCGGCCATGGAGGCTTTGGAGGGAGTCCTTGCCTTTGGCCAATATTTGAAACTTCATTCTGGGCCCTGAATAAAAAAACTGTGGTCCCTGATCTGTACCAGTGCCACCACACAAAGGATTGAAACCAGCTGAGCACTGATGATGTGGATGGGTGAGGCCTTGAGGAGGGGAAGGAGAAGCACCAGGAGGCTGAGCCAACTGTCTCCAGGCTTTTTCTGGTCTGGGATGCCTCTGTAGCTGCAGCTCAGTCAGGCCAGTGGTCTATATAGTCCATCCTAACCTCACAGTGCTCAACCAGTTGCCTTTTACAGGAAACTCGCAACCACTGCCTGAGTACAAGAGCAGCCCTCTCCCCTCATGCAGTGTCAAGCACCTAGTAGTTGGCCTGGTACTCCCACAGGTCCTTGGTACCCTTGCCCTGTGTGCCATAGGGAAGGCAAGGCAAGGCTTTATTTGGGATCTGGCATGAAGCCCTGGCAGTTGACTCCACACCTTCAACAGCCTAATCCTGCATTTGCGGGTGAATGAGAACTTTGTTATCAGAGTGAGCAGTCGAGTAATGCTCTGCCCTAGAAGGTCCAGTGAGTAGGGGTAGCTCTGTGGGCAGTGCCCCCCCTTCTGTATCTTCCCCTGAGTCAGTGGTAAAAGGGGATTGGGTCCATGAAACAGGATGGTGTCAAACTGAAAGGATTACTGCCTTTCTTATCTTGGGTCATTTCCTCTTCCAATTGGATACCCTACCCAAAATAATGGTGGTACAAAGTGCATCCAGGAGCTCTTCCACCTGCACCTGCCCCAGGATGAAATGACCAGAACATAAAGGAAATACTTGAATGGCTTAGAAAAGAATCTGAAGAGAGTGTCGCATTGCACAGTTAAGATATATTTTTATACCGAGCACAATTTCATGTACATTTTTATTTGGGGTTTCTTTGTTTGTTTTTACTTTCTAGTAAAAGAGAGAGAGAGAGAGAGAGCTTTAGGTAAACTTGAAAAAAAATGTGAATGGTTTGTTTTGGGGGAGGGGGGCCTTCCTTGTCTTCTTGATGAGGATGAGCATTTGCACTAAACCAGATCCGCATGTGGAGGCTTAAGGGCAGATTTCCAAGACGTATCTGTGGATCATAATTGTCTCCTCCCTGGTGGGAAGAATGTCGCAAAATAAAAGAATGTAAAGTGAGAATGAAGCCCAGAATGATCGGGATTTCCTGAGTGCCTTAGCCCTTTTTGGATCACTTGTTTTCCATGCGGAGGGGACAGAGGGGGGGGGAATGCCAGATCAGAAGGAATGCCCCCCGCCCCGATTTCCCCCTCTTTGTTTACAATAATGCTAGAAATGTCACGAGAGTGTCTGGGAGTTGCTTTCTGACTGTGATGATGCATAATGTGAAATGGAAACGGCATCCCTCTAGATCTTAAAAAAAAATAATGGAAGCAGAAGTATTTATGGTATGTCTGCACCTCTATTCTTAATGCTTGACTGTTAGCAATATTACATGTGTATATTATAAATATATATATATTAAAAATTATATCAAGCACCTTTATAAAGAGAGAGAAAACCGAGTGAACTTAGTGGTTGCCACATCATAGTATAGGAATCGAACCAACATTCCCACCCCCTCCTTTTCTGCAATGGAAACATCCCCAGATTGCAGTTGCTTTGTAGATTAGCCTGGCCTCTCCAAGGTTCTTTACCTAACCCTTGCTCAGAATTGTGCAATTCCAGGGTTTTTTTTCCCCACACGAAACCAAAATTTGGAGCCAAAAACAAGACTCGGAAAAAAGATTCCAGAAATCTGATCTCATTGCAAAGGTGAGACCATGTTAAGCCATAAGTCCTGTCCTTTTGTCTGCTGAGACTTCCCTGTCAGTTATTCTCTCCTTGCTCCAACTGAAATGGCCACTAATTCAACCCTCAAGTTGCCAGAGATGTTTGGCTGTTCCCCATTTTTCTTACCTGTCCTGGGAATCCAGTTTGGAAATGGGTTTTGCTTAATTGAAGAAATTTTTCTTTCTCATTTTAATTAAGTGCTGGAAAGCATCCTGGCTAGAAAGTTTAGCTTTTTTGTAGGATGCTGATTTTCCAGGGTGGATAAAAGGTTGTGATAGTTTTCTCACCTGATGTGGCAACCTTTCCTGGTACTACCCATCACTGAGGAATTGGGACCCTCTTGGTGACTTCTCTTTCCTGCATCTTCTTCCTTGCAGCATTCAATGCAAAGAGGAAAAGCAAATTGGTGCCATCCCCCCCTGACAGGGCAGGAGAAGGCAGAGTCCTAAAAAGGGCACAGCCGTTTGGGCATGGCGCTCTCCATGGGAAAGGTGCCCGGGGGAGGCGGGCTGCTTTACATGTAATCATCTTTGCCTGAGAAGAGGCCCTCTCTGTGATGTTGGCTTCCCTGAGCCGCAGAGTTTCCACAGCTGTCCAAATGATGCAGCCTGTTATATGTGCTGTGCATTTTGACCTTATCTCCTGTGGCCATTAAGGGATCCCTAACCAGTCTTAAAGGGCCAGGGGTGCAAAGCCCTTTCAGTGTCACTGTTACAATGCTACTGTGGCTGCCCATGGAGGGTTGTGGTCAATTCACTGGGTGCCCACCTTGGAGCAAGGCAATCTGCGCCTCTGCCAAAGCTGGCATGAAAGGAGGGAAAGAGGGATCCCGTGTGTTGTCCTTGCTGAAGAGCTTACAATCTTCTGTTTCTTCCAAACGTCCTTTTTGCACTTTTACATCTGAGGTGGAGGGGAGGCAGCCCAACCTTGCAATACTGTTTTTAAGACTCAAAAATGATAAAGTCATAGGCTAAGCAAGAAAATGTATAAATATGTTTAACTTGAACCTTTGGATTGCACTTGATTCAGATTGAGTGCAGATCCTTTTGAGCTGCCTGAGAGAAAAGTCTTAAGAGAGCAAAAGGGTTGCTCTTGGGGTCTTTATCAAGAGTACCCAGTAGTACTGTAACTCATGACTGTTAAAAATAAATGAAAAGTTAAAAATCCCAGCGCTAATAGGGGAGATTTTGAAGTGCTTTGGAGTTGTTTCAGCCACGCAAAGTTTCGTTTATTCTCTTTGTTATTTATGTGCCATCCCTCAGCTTGAGACTGTTACAGCCATGGCTAACACTATAGATTCAGAACAGTGTCAGGTGGCTGGGCGGGGGCGGGGGGTAATGTGGGGGAGAGGCTTCAAGATGTCTCTTCTTCACAAGCCCCCTTCCAAGAGTTTAAAGTATGGTTGTAGCGCTTTTCATATAATGAAAAATCCATGGAAAAATGTGATCATTAATGATGAAAATGCTTTGTAAAATTCACATTTACAAAATAATAAAGTAAATAAAACTATCTGTCTCTTGTTTCTGCTGCCCTGCTCTCTTATCCACCATTTCTGGAGTACAATGGGGGATAAGAAGGGGCTGAGGTAGGGTGGGGCGTAGAATGATCCTGGTTTCTTATAAATCTGGCCCTGTCCCCTACATTTTACTGCAGTGCGGTGCCTATGAGTATAAGCCCTCTGAATTGTGTTACCGTATGTGCTGTTTATTGACAGATAAATAGGTTGTGTTCATATGTAAGAATTGGGGCACAACTGAATTTTCAAAAAGGTGTTATTCCTCACCACTTCTGGGGGTGACCAGTTTTGGAGCTCTGTTTGCTTTTAAGACAGGTGAAAGTGCAAGGCAAGTGGATGAAGAAATAGTGTTTTGCTCGGATAAAGGGGGATCCATCCTACAGAGAAATTGTGTGGGTGCAGCTGAGACTGCTGAGCTTTTCAGACACCATCTCGGTTGTGAGTCTTGGGGGACCTGCTCCCTGCCTTGCAGGTCTTTTCCACCTTGCCTAGGAGGGCGGGGCCCTGACTGACCGCAGCTTTGAAAGCTGAGCAGACCTTTAGGTTGGGGTATTGTTTAGCTGGTTTCGGTTCTGTTATTGCCCCATTTGTCAAAAATGTTTTAAATTGTTATTAACTCTTTTTAACTTATATGTTTCTAAATCTGAGCTTGTTACAGGATGTGCCTCACAAAATAGGAGCTGGAGAGAGCAGGAGAGGTCCCAATCACAGTGGTTCAGGGTAGGGGGAGGTATTTTGTGGGAGGTGGGGCAGGCCAGGTAAGAGGCACATGGTACAGGCAGATGGTAGCTGTGCTGTGTGCCAGTCCCATCTCCAACCTGGGGAATTGGCTTGAAATCAAGCTTCTTGAATAAAAGTTGAGTGCTTATGCCAGCAATCCCCACTTTTGACAGGAAGCCACATCTTCCCTTGCCCCACACATTAGGGGTAGGACAGGTGGGCACTACTGGCAGAGGAACATGGTCTTGTGGGCCAAGTAAGGGGCCCTGATAGGCCTAACTTGAGCAGCTGCTTTTCCTGTAAAAGGCCCTGAGTTTAGTCTCTGTCATTGCCACTTAAAAATGGTCAAGTAATATAGAGGATGTGGGTGGTGCTGTGGGTTAAACCACAGAGCCTAGGGCTTGCTGATCAGAAGGTCGGCGGTTCGAATCCCCGCGACGGGGTGAGCTCCCGTTGCTCGGTCCCAGCTCCTGCGCACCTAGCAGTTCGAGAGCATGTCAAAGTGCAAGTAGATAAATAGGTGCCGCTCTGGCAGGAAGGTAAACGGTGTTTCCGTGCGCTGCTGTGGTTCGCCAGAAGCAGCTTTGTCATGCTGGCCACATGACTCGGAAGCTGTACACTGGCTCTCTCAGCCAGTAACGCGAGATGAGTGCTGCAACCGCAGAGTCGGACACGACTGGACCTAATGGTCAGGGGTCCCTTTACCTTTAATAAGTCATAGGGTGACAACTGCCAGCCAGCCAGTTCTCAACGCTTGGAAAAGTTCAGAGGTGGAGCATCTGTTTTGTTTGCAAAAGGCCCTGTATTCAGTTCCTGGATTCTCCAAGTAAGGTCTGGACCAGGCCCCCTTCTGAAACTTAAGAGAGCCCCTGGATACTAGTGCAGGCCATTTGAGAACTTTGGTCTCCGGAGCCCAATGTGTGTTGCTTTACTTATTTCAAAACATGATATGCTATCACTGCTGCATGTGGGGATGGTGTGTGTGTGTTGGGGGGGGGGGGAGGCTCATATTCTGAATCTTGGAGTTCTGCCCCCTGCATCTAATCCTGCTGATATCACTGATATGGAGTCTTATCAATTTGATGTATGCCAGCTAGGAATATCACTGAGCAGGGCAAATATGAGCTGTATTGGTGGAGGGGGGGCAGTTAGTTCTTAAAGCAACTAAGGACCTAAATTGGAGATTAGGTACCTTGTTGTATCAAAACATAGTAAGAAAGGATGTTTTCATCACAGGTGTTAGTGCAAGAGACTATAGCCACGTAAAAGTGCCACCTAAAGGATCCATGGCTGGTATGAGCTTTTCTCTTGCAGCCCGTTTCCGAGGCCAGTGTTCACCATCAAGCATGATAGCTGCAGTAACTGTCAGTTTACTGCCTGTTTACCTAGGCAAATTGACCATTAAAATGCTGCAAAGTTGCATTTTCCTCTAGTTACCTAAAATATATATAAAGCAATTGCTCCCAAACCACAGCCATTTAATTTCTTTCCTATGGATAGGAGGGGCCCCCTAAACCATTGTAATGTAGAATCATAAAACTTCCTACTGTGTTATAGAAGCCATTTCCAAACTGATTTATTCTAAATGAGTTGCTATAATCAGACTTTCCCTTTTCTTGCAGGCATCAGTGTTTTAGGAATGCCAAAGCCCAGATGCTCCCATACTTCACACTGATTACTTATCAATGCCATTTCCCAAATGAGGCCTTTGGCTTGCAGTATAGTCAGTAGGGGAATGAATGGTGGTCGGTTGCAGGAATAAGAAATAGGAATGAATTATTTGCTGCTTCATGACACAGTTCATAGAGTGAAGGAGCCTTTCCAGAAGGAGGCAGCACCAGAGCCAAATGCAAAGCTAGAAAAACTGCTTGAGAACAAGCGTGAGGAAGGGGATGCTGTTTTGGCCTCCCCATCCCAATTTGCAACGTTTGCATTATTTTTTTAAAAAACCAACTCTGAATATTTGGTTGGGTTTTTTTTTTTCCTTTTGGGACTGTGGAACTGTCCCCCAGTTGGTGCTGAACAACTGCAGCTACAACTGCTGGTTTGGTGGAATCATGGAGCTGGTTAATCATCCTGTTTAATGCCAAATGTGTAGACTGGGGAATGTTGGTTATTATTACAGTATTATTATTTAATTAACTCACCTGCATTTTTCCATGTACCTTTCCCTGCTGTTGAAGTGGAGAGAACTCTCTTAAATGAATGTGTTCCTACCTTAGAAACACTGCCTAGTGCAGCTCTTCCTCATAGCCATGGAGCTTTATCTTATTTCCTTTACTGCTGGATTTGCCCGGGAGAACTGTGAAATCTAAAATGTGTGGGTCCCTTAAATCGTACGCCTGAAAATCTGGCATAATTCTTTTTACTGAGTGTTGAATTTCCAGATAGAAATTATCCCTGGCCACCGGCCATACTGGCTGCAGGGTCTGAGGGGCGCTAAGAGTCCATCAACATTTGTAGAGCTGCCATAGATATTCCCCAGCTCTGGGTCACAGGGAAACCCAACCTCTTGGTTTCCTAGTACTGGGGATCACTTCTTCCCACCCTGCTATCTCATCTGCGGCAATTGCAACAGCAGTGTACAGAATGGTGGCACTCAAGTGTGACGACTTAATGCTTCCCCACATCATTTTCACAGAATCATAGCTGTGGAGTTGGAAGGGACCTCAAGGATCACCTAATGCAGGCACCCTAAAACTCGGCCCTCCAGATGTTTTGGAACTACAATTCCCATCATCCCTGACCACTGGTCCTGTTAGCTAGGGATGATGGAAGTTGTATCCCCAAAACATCTGGAGGGCTGAGTTTGGGGATGCCTGACCTAATGCAACCCCCTGCAATGCAGGAATCACAGCTAAAGCATCCCTGGCAAATGGCCATCCAACCTTTGTTTAGAAACCGCCAGTCAAGGGGAGTCCACCCCCTTCCTAGGAAATCCTTTACATTTTCAAAGAGCTCTTACCATCAGAAAGTTCTTCCTTAATGTTTAATCAGAATCAGTTGTGTGCTGTAAACTCGGGCTGTACATATATTCTGTTAATTATAAAAACTTCTGGAATAGAGGCAGGGCTGCTTCTTCACTTCTTGTCCTCTTCTTCATGGAAGAGTCCATAAACTGGTTCCTAGGGGAGAGAAGGAGAGGTATTTAAAGTTTGCTGACATTTGGTAGAATGCAGGAAGTCATAAAAAGAAGCCGTCGTCTGGGAAGCAGCTCTCTAGAGGTGGTACTAATGAACCACATCTCCAAAATCTCTTTTTGAAAACAAAAACAGGGCAAGAAGTGCACAAGGGAAATTTGTGGGCTTAAGGTGGTTCCCAGGAAATTTTTAGAAGCAAAATATTATGGGTATTGTGAGAAGCCACATATTATCAGCCACTGATTTTATCCCATATTGTTTTTATTCCTTTTTGTTAGCTTTCCTTGCAGGCTGAAGGTGTGGGGTAAAATTTATGTGGGAAATTGAAATAAAAACCCAGTGCCACAGTTAACAGCATAACAAAATAATGCTTGACTTCCCAATCCCAAAGAAAATGCCTTCTTTTACTACAGTTAAACAATCAACAGGGCAATGAATTTGCCCAGTGTGGGAATTGTTGTTGATGGGCTCAATTGGGGCCCCCTGAAAAAAAGGGAAGGGAGCTTTATGACAAGGGTGAGGAGCACCTGCGAGCCTCCAGATGTGGCAGACCTTTGTAGCTCCCATCAGCACTGGCTAGTGTGGCTAGGGAGAAAGGGCGAGGGAAGTGGTCAGCCTCCCACAACCACTGGAGGGCCAGAGACCCCATCCTTCCCTCCACTCTTTCAACTTTCCCTTAAAGGTAAAGCTAAAGGGACCCCTGACCATTAGGTCCAGTCATGTCCGACTCTGGGATTGTGGTGCTCATCTCACGTTAATGGCCGAGGGAGCCGGCGTGCAGCTTCCGGATCATGTGGCCAGCATGACAAAGCCGCTTCTGGCGAACCAGAGCAGCACACGGAAACGCCATTTACCTCCCCGCCAGAGCAGTACCTATTAATCTACTTGCACTTTGACGTGCTTTTGAACTGCTAGGTGCGCAGGAGCTGGGACTGATTCAAACCGCCGACCTTCTGATCAGCAAGCCCTAGGCTCTGTAGTTTAACCCACAGTGCCACCTGCATCCCTACCAACTTTCCCTTACCAGGCAGGAAAAAGCAAATCAAGGCCACATTCACACTATGCACTGAAAGCGTTATGAGACCACTTTAAAGAGCCATGACCCCCCCCCCAAAACCAAGATTCCTGGGAACTGTATTTCGGGAATTAGGATATCGCCCCAATTCCCCCCTCCGAGAGCTGCAAATTGCAGAGTGGTTTAGCAATCAATCCCTTTTAGCAAGGAACTCCGGGGATTTTAACCATCCTCAGCATCTTAAACAAATTAAAGTTCCTAGTATTCTTTTCTTTTTCGGGGGTGGGGAGCAAAATCACAATTGGTTTAAACTTTAAAGCAATATGAAAGCAGTTTAACGCATGTCATGAAAGTACTCCAAAGGCCCAGCAGGCCTCGGACTTTCCTCTCCGTTGCTAGGTAACCGCTTCCCGGTTCGCACTTCCGCCTTGGAGGCCGCGGCGGATTGGCGCCCTGCGATGATGCCATCGGCCCGCGCGGCTCTTTCCTCGCCGCTGGCTCAAATGAAGGAAGGCAGGAAGACGGAGCGGACGATAGTCAGCTAAGTCGTGGTGCTACCGCCGCCCGTCCCACCCTACCTCCCCTGAGAGTGTGAGGCGGAAGGATCCCGATAATGCCTGGAGGCGGGGAGGTCCCGACGGCGATGGTGCTTCAACCCCTTGAGGGAGTTCAGGGCGCTGCACGTGGACCCGCTGCCCTCCTCCCCGTTGTTATAATCCCCACAACAGCCCTGCTAGGTAGGCTGGGCGGATTCGTTGGGGCTGGCCCGGCTTCTGCCTGCCCCACCCCATTCGCCGCCCCTCTCACCCCCTCGCAGCTAAACAAACACACAAACGGATGGATGAATGGATGACCGGCCCTTTGGGCAGCCTGGAAGAATTGAGGCCGCCTGCTTTTGCACTGCTAAAAATACCCCTGCCTGGCGACTGCTGATGACTGAGCTGCTCTGTGGGACAGCTTCCCAGCGCACCGTCCATGGGGTCACCAGAGCACCAGCCATGCTCCTGCTGTTGCTGAGTTTCCCTCCTTTGCCTTGTTTGTCCCTGTGAATGTGGGGCTTACGAAAGGCCCTGCAGAGGGTAGCAGGAAGGATCTCTGGTTTGGTTAGTGGTAGAGCATGGTCTGCGGAAGGTAGCATTTCCCACAGGTAGAGCTGGAATCCTGCCTGAAGCCATGGAGAACTGCTGCCAGTTCATGCAGGTGGGCAAGATGGGTCAGTGGTCTGACCCTGTATTAGCCACCTTCCTCTTTGTGATAGTAATAATAATAATAATTTATTATTTGTACCCCGCCCATCTAGCTGGGTTTCCCCAGCCACTCTGGGCGGCTTCCAACAAATATTAAAATACATTAAAATGTCACAGATTAAAAACTTCCCTAAACAGGGCTGCCTTCAGGTATTTTCTAAATGTCAGGTAGTTGTTTATCTCTTTGACCTTTGATGGGAGGACGTTCCACAGGGCGGGCACCACTATCAAGAAGGCCCTCTGCCTGGTTCCCTGTAGCTTTGCTGAGGGAACCACAATACATCTTTTATGTAAATTTTCAGGTAAATTCAGATGGAAGACCTTTGTAGGAATAGACGGTGCTTTTTTTTTTTTCTGGGGGTACCCAAGGGTACGCAGTACTGGCACCATTTTTTTCCTAGAAGAAAAGCATTGGTTAAAAGTGTGGCACTTACTGTAACAACGTGGTAAGTACCAGCACCTTTTTCTCTACATAAAAGGTATAAGATATTTTAGACTGATGACTGTGTTTCATAGTGTTAAGTGGCAGGCAGGGCCTATCCTGTGGAGGCAAAGTAGTTTCAGAAATTGTTTGTGCTCAGCTGTGATGTCTGGAAGAAAGGATGCCCTATGTTGGAGAGTTGTTCTGATTTCATAGAAGCTGTGTGCTCTATCCCAACAGCATTCAAATAGGGAAATGTTACCAGTGCTGTGCCATTTCATGTATTCTTTGCTGTTGTTGTTGTTGCTGCTGCTGCTGCCTGGGCCCCCTCCTTGGTGGGTGGTGGCTATATGTTGAACAAGTCACAGCTAGACCCATTTGCAGCAGTTGAGAATACAAATCAAGTTGTGGCTACATGTGAGAGTTAGAGGGATTGACTTATCTCCAAAACAGATCTCCCTGTCAACTTCGTGAAGCGTCCTATTTCATCCTTGAGCTTGCAGCAAATGCATACTAATGCTAAGCCACTGTGGCTTTAGCAAGCATCTCTGCCCATATGATTGGTTAATAATTTTTTAAATAATAATATTGTCCATAGTGTCAGTAAAGCCCCGGGAAGGCCCGGAAGACTATTTCTTGGGAGCAGTGGGAGCTGGTCTTCCAATTCTCTGAAATGGTGCAAGCATTTTCTAGCACAGCCATCAATAATGGCATGAATATGTATGATGCTGCATTAAAATGATGCCCATGAATAAATTAAGCATAGGCAGATAACTTATGAAGGAAATTGTATCAAACTGTAGCAATTGTTGTTATTCCTTGGAAACTTGTTTTCTTGGAGGTTCTCAGGTTCCTCTTTGGGAAGAACTTTCCATAACCAGAGGGAGGGGTTCACCACTGAAAAGGTCTTTTCTGCAGGAATCACCCATTGCACCTCACTCAGGTCTCCTTTCCTTTATCCCTTTGTTTTTAGGGACACCTACATCTGGCGGGAAGGTAAACGGTGTTTCTGTGCGCTGCTCTGAAGCAGCTTAGTCATGCTGGCCACATGACCCAGAAGCTGTATGCTGGCTCCATCGGCCAGTAAAGCGAGATGAGCGCCGCAACCCCAGAGTCGTTCGCGACTGAACCTAATGGTCAGGGGTCCCTTTACCTTTACCTTACATCATAAAACCAGACCAGCTTCTCAGACTAGAAGCCACAGTCATAGAGAAGCAAGGATGCATGCTCAGCTAGAGGAACCCCAGCAGTCTGGCTGATTTAGCTGTGATTCCTCATTGCAGGGGGTTGGACTAGATCAGGGGTCAGCAATCTTTTTCAGCAGGGGGCCGGTCCACCATCCCTCAGACCATGTGGTGGGCCGGACTATATTTTGGGGGGGAAATGAACGAATTCCTATGCCCCACAAATAACCCAGAGATGCATTTTAAATAAAAGCATACATTCTACTCATGTAAAAACACCATGCAGGCCCCACAAATAACCCAGAGATGCATTTTAAATAAAAGGACACATTCTACTCATGTAAAAACATGCTGGTTCCCGGACCATCTGCAGGCCGGATTGAGAAGGCAATTGGGCCCCATCCGGCCCCCGGGCCTTAGTTTGCCTACCCCTGGACTAGATGGCTCTTTGAATCACTTTCAACAGTATAGTTCTGATTCTATGACTCCTAACTGCACTGAGAACATTTTAAGCTACTTGCTGCTATGCAAAGGTTAACAGCTTGCTGCAGCATTTAGAAATATATTAGTGGAGAGGAGAGAAACGAAGTAGACTGTTTGCAGGCTGGAAATGAATAACTGATTCATTGGTGGTAGCAAATGAGCCTTGATCTGATTTTAAGTGCACTGACTGTAGAATTTATTTTGCATTTAATTGCTTGCTTAAGCTGCTGAGGATGAGGTAGTTTTTAACCAAAAAATTACATAGGTTCCCACCAAATCATCTCAAATGGGCAGAAGACTCAATTATGTTTATTGGGTTAAAAAAAAAAAGAAAGCAAGCCCATAGAGCACTGTATATAACTGGAATTGGTAGGGGTTTTTATTTGTTATTTTTACCATAGTTTATATCACCCTTTTCTCTTCCCACTTCCCATTTTTCAGTAATGGAAGTACAGGAGCTGTGATTCCCATGTCATATAAACCATCTTGATTCGTTATTAAATTCTTTTTATTAATCTAAAGCACTACAAAGAATTTGTATGGCTAAATCAGGTGCTCAATAGTCATTTCCTCTCTGCTGTAGCACTATAAATATGAGACTCATTTACGAGCCTGCAGTGCCAGATGAGAAGGGTTCTGTCAGCCTTCATCTTTATGGCTTTGTGCTACGGCAAAATGGAGGAGAGGGTTCCCCCCTCCCCCAGATAAAACGTGCCATAATGCACAAACTCTTTCTAGGTTCTTAAGTGAAATGCGAGCCCCCTCAGTAAGCTCCCTGCCTCCTCGCGGCATTGGGGAAAGCAAGACCTGTCCTTTGTGGGGTTTGGTTGCTGAAAATGGGATCTGGGCAGGAACAGCACAGTCTATTAAGCTGTTTTTAAAATACTTTGAGAGTTGGTCTATCCATGCAGGGACTCCTGAGATTCTGATCTATAAAGAGGGAGAAGAGGCAGTGCAAAATAGATTCCCCTGAAATAGCCAGCTCAGGTGCTTTGAGGCCAAGAGGAATAGAGCACCAGGTTGAAGAGGAAAGTATCCATATGCTGAAGTGAGCCGCAAGACTTGCAATGGGGGAAAAAGGCATTGAGGATGGGCCGAAATTCCTGTTTGAGATCCTTACACAATGTGCTAGCAACCTGGGGGGACGCCATAAGGGCCTGGGGTGCTGTGCAAGAGATGAGCTCATCTCAGGGGATGAGGATACACTGCACCCTTTTGTTGCAGGTCCCCTTTCTGCTCATAGTGACACTGACTTTCCCAGTTCAGCTCAGAGAGACTAATTCCATAGCATTTATTTAAATTTATGCCACTTGATTGCTTTAAACAAAACAAAAAGCAGTTACCAAAAAGATAAAACATTAAAATCCAGGGGGGAAATCCAACAATACTTTAAAACATACAAAAGTTAAAATACAAAAACAGATTAAAATTCACACCAGCTTTCTAAGCATATGGACAAGCTTATCAAAACAGGAATGCTTTTAGCAGTCACCAAAAGGAATACCATGAAGGCACCTGCTTGATATTAAGAGACAGGGAGTTCCAAAGTAAACGTGCTTCCACACTAAATGAATGAGTTCTTACAAATGCAGACTGGGTATGAAATTCTGTTCAGAGGTGGGAACTACGAGGGTTGTCTAGTCCAACACCCTGCAATGCATGGATCTTTTGCCCGATGTGGGGCTCAAACCCCTCACCCTCAGATTAAGAGTCTCATGTTATACGAACTAAATAATCCCAGTGGAACAGACTCCCTTGGAAGGTGGTGGTCTCTCATTCACTGGAGGTTTTTAATCAGAGATTGGGTGACCACCTGTCAGGGATGCTTTAGCCACAATTCCTGCGTTGCAGGGGTTGGACTAAATCAATGTTTCCCAACTCAGGGCCATACGGCCCCCTGGGAGCCCCCAGGATATTCCAAGGGAGCCACAGGTGAAAATCGAGTAAATGGAGGTGGGGACAGTACAAGGCTAGGGGGCCACAGAGGGAAGTGAGAAGTAAAGGGGGGAAATCATTTCTTTTTTAAAAAATCCTGATTGACTGGCTATCTGCTTGGCCAATCATAAGTGGGTTAGGGGGTGGCCAACCAGGTCCTAATGCTCCTTTTTGCCACATGGGTTTTCTTGGAGCAGTCCTGGTTTGTTTCTGGAGGGAGAGGGTGATTGCCAAACCTCCCATTTTGACCAGTAGAGCCTGCGACCCAGAGCCCCCAGGTCAGGTGAGTGCTGTGCTGGGGCAGCAATTGCTAGGGTTGGGCAAGCCGGAGCTGTTTGTTGGTGCCTCCAGTGCTGGACCCAGTGGCAGCCTGGGCCTGACTCTGCAAGGTGAAGGGTGCCATCCACCCCAGCACCTAGTGGATCAGGGCCTTCGGATGTTGCCAAGGGACGCAGGGCCCATTGGCCTGGCTCTGCAAGGCATCTGGTGAAATCCACCCCAGTGTCTAGCTGGACTGGATGAATCCCAAGACGGAATTAAGATTGCCAGAAGAAATATCAACAACCTCAGATATGCTGATGACACAACCTTGATGGCAGAAAGTGAGGAGGAATTATAGAACCTTTTAATGAGGGTGAAAGAGGAGAGTGCAAAATATGGTCTGAAGCTCAACATCAAAAAAGTAAGACCATGGCCACTGGTCCCATCACCTGGAGCAGTGGCGTAGCTAGCCTCTGCGCTGCTGGGGGCGGCGGCAGCACAGAGGCACCCCCTGGGGGAGGGGCACGACGCATGCGTCGTGACGTCATCATGATGTCACGATGCACGTGTATGCAGAAAGGGGGAATTTCCCCCTTTCCGAGGCTTTTTTTTCGGCGGGGGGTGGTGGCCAGCTAGGAGGGGGTGACAAGCGTGACACCCTCTCCTCGCTGGTCGGCCCCCCCCCGCCGAAAAAAAGTGGCGGAAAGGGCAAAAAGAAGCAGAGCAAGCGCTTGAAAGCGCCTGCTCTGCTTCCTTTCCCTGCCCCCCCCAGCGGGTTTTTTCGGCGGGGGGTGGTGGCCAGCGAGGAAGGGGTGACAGGTTTGACACCCCCCCTCGCTGGTCGGGCCCCCCCCCTCCGAAAAAAAGCGGCGGAAAGGGCAAAAAGAAGCAGAGCAAGCGATTGAAAGCGCCTGCTCTGCTTCCTTTCCCCGCCCCCCTGCGGGTTTTTTCGGCGGGGGGGTGGCCAGCGAGGAAGGGGTGACAGGTTTGACAACCCCCCCTCGCTGGTCGGCGCCCCCCCCCCCGCCGAAAAATAGCCACTGGAAGGAAGGAAAGGCGACATGCTCCCGTTGGGGTCCGCCCGGCGGAGCAGGGTGGGAGGGGCCGGCCAAAGTGTTGCCCCCCTCCCCTTGACCTAGGGGCGGCCCGCCCCCCCTTGCGACGCCCCTGACCTGGAGCCCCTTTTCAAACCATCCACAGCATAAATTGTTACCCCCTGCTGCTGCGCCCAAACTTTCTATGGGGAAAGGGGAGGCCATAAGAATCCCGATATGAGGCCCCCTCAGGAGTCAGGCCCCAGGTGCTGCCTTGAGCTGGCACTTCTCAACCTGGCAACAAAGTTTTCAGTTCAGATCCCCAAAGCAGGGTGCCAGGAATCAAAATAGAAGTGTCTGGCTTTCTTCCATGGCTGCTGATGTCCCTTTTCTTTCATCAGTCTGGGAAAGGAGTTTTATTTGGCTGGGGAAGAGGGGAGGTCCTGGTCAGGGGCTGGTAGTTGAAATTGATGTCAGGGGAGTCCAAGTGTATTCATCTGACTTCTTATTTTCTGCCTGCCTTGGAGTCGTGTGTCTCTTTGTTTGTACCCACCCTGTACCTTGCATTGCAAGGGAAGTAAAGTTTGAATGAAATTCATTGCTCTAATTTGTAGTAAATAGGTAAAATGCAATAAAAGAAGTGTGTGTTGCACTTTCCAGTTAAGTATTGTTGCTAATGGGAATCCATCAATCACAGCAGATGTTCTAAGTGGCTGCTACCCCCAAGACCCCCTATTTGCAAGGAGTTGGACTACATGACCCTTGGGGTCCCTTCCAACTCTAAAGTTCTGTGATTCTATGTGGTGGATGATTCAATCTTCTCTCCCTGGTGCTTCCAGCCCTCCTCTGCCCTTTTGTGGGGCTTTGTCATTTCTAGAGCACCAGTAATCCATCACAAGGGATGGATTTGCCTTTGCCTTGCTGTGCCTTCTAAATCAAATTGTCAAAACCTATTGTGAAAAAACGTCTTTGAAATGTTTTCTGTTTCTGTGCGAGAATTGAGACGATGACACAAGTGGGACCAACCTCCCCACACTCACTTTCTGCGGGTGTGCAAGTCAACCCTCCTTGGACACACCAGGGAGCAGTGTTAGAAACTCACAGCTAGGTGCCAAATGACTGCTTAAACCAAGGTTGTAGTCACCAAAATGGAATGTGTTGGTGCCATTTTTGGGCAAGATGGCTCTAAAGTCTTATTTTTCAAATGGTGGACTGACTTTGATTGATTCTCAGTTAAAAATCTGGCTAGTTTTGATGACAATCTTGAGCTAGGTTAAAAGCTTTGAGAACTTAAAGAAGAAAATTCACTTCATTCAGGGACAGTTCCTGTATATACCGGTATTGGCTTATTCCAACCTCTTTTTCTTAATAGTGACCACCTGCTCAGGCTGCACAGAAAAAGCAATTCCAGAAATTCATTCCAATTACGCAGATAAAATATAACTGAAAGAATTCTACAGGATGGGATATTAGTGTGTGAAAATAATTCAGAGCCAATAATCCCTGATGGTGGAGATATTGAGAGTCATCCTGGCACCCAGGCATCTTCACTTGGTCGCAAGTGATCAAAATACAGGTGCAAATGCGACTGGAGCCTGGCTAATTTTGAACACTGCCAGGGAGTCAACCTCACTGGGCTTACTCTGGAGTAAACCTGGGTAGATATGTGCAGGGCACATGCAAAACTCTGGAGCAGAAAATGGGAATTCTGTGTTTTGGGGAGTGGCTGGTGTTCAGTGTCATACACACACACCAGAGGCAGAAAAATACCTTGAGCTTTAGGGGATGTGTCTGCAAAACCAACTTCACCCAGCTCCCAGCTCTACCCTGTACAATATTACTAGTGCTACTACTACTACTAATAATAATAATAATAAAATCAAGAGACCACTGGGCCTTTTACATATAAAACATAAAATACATAATATAATCGGGGCTTTTTTCAGCCAGAACTCACTGGAACTCAGTTCTGCCACCTCTCAGTTGGATGCCATTGCCATTATAAGAAAACAAGGGAAGCATTCATAGTGAGTTCTGGAACCTCTTATTCTAGAAAAACAGCATTGAATATAATAATAGTAAAAGTGGGGGAGCCAGCACCCATTCCATGCCACTTTCTCTGATATCTCTGATGCAGGGATGCTATTGCAGGCAGTGGAAACCCTTAACAAACTACTAAGACTTGAATTATCTGCTGTAATGTAAAGCCAGCAAACCCTTTCTCAGGGAACTGTACAGCCCCCTTGTTTCTCTCTGAACTACACTGCAAGGCTGTGTAAACTGCATTCACCATCCGATTCCACACCTGCAATGTGGGAACAGAAACCTTGGCCTACACTGCGAGGTTGTAGGTCTCTTCCCCCTACTCTAAGCTGCAAGCAACTTTTCAACCTCGGAGCCCCACCATCAGCCCCTCCATGTAAAATTATAACATCGTCCAGTAGCACCTTAGAGACTAACTAAGTTTGTTCTGGGTATAAGCTTTCATGTGCACGCACACTTCTTCAAATACACTGAAACAAGTCACCAGACCCTTATGTATAGTGGGATGGTGGGGTGGGTTTTTTCTCAGAAGGGTAGTAGGAGATGGGTGATTGACTCGATGGGTATGGTAAACCTGTTGACAGGCTATTAACAACTGCAATTAGTCCTACAGGAAAAAGCAAGGGATAGTATACAGATGACCCAAAATAGCTTTAGCATATGTAATGAGACAATAATCCAATATCTATTCAGACCAGGTCTCTCCATAGTTTTCAGTTTAGTAACTGAATAGAGATATTGGATTCCTGTCTCATTCTATGAGAGCTGTTCTCTCATGTTTGAAAACTGCGCCTGAAAGAGGAGCTAAGAGCCGGAAAGTTTGCTCTTTCCCCATGGAGTTCCGCGGGTGTCCACTCGGGGCGGAGCTACCGGGGTGGGCGGGTTGGAAACGGCCCCCGAGGTTGCCCCTGTCAACCAGGCAATGATCCACTCTACCACTTTCCTATCTCTATTAAAGAGCGTCGGGTAGTTCCGCGGCGGCGGCTGAGACTGCAGCTCCCGGTATCCCAGGGGCGACGGGCTTCCTGTCCCCCTCCCCTATCCTCTCCCCGCCCACTTCCGGTCTCCTTTCCTGGCCGGCCGTTCGCATCTTTGCGTTCTCCCTGGGCGGCTTCCCGGCGGCGATGCGGCGATGTTCGTGCAGGAGGACAAGATCTTCGCGGCGAAGGTGCTGCGGGTCCGCGTCTGCGCCCTGGACGGCACCGAGTGGCTGGAGGAGGTGCCCGAGGACGCGGCCGTGGAGCGACTCAAAGAGCGCTGCCTCAAGCGCGTGAGCGGAGGGGAGCAGAGAAGGGAGAGGAGAGGAGGGGGCGCTGAATGCTGGGCCTGGCCAGGGGCCCTCATGTGCTCGGAGCGGCCCGGAGCCTGATGGTTTTATCAACGGGGAGCGTGGGGTGGGGGTGAGGCCTCGTTGAAGTGGCGGCTGGTAGAAGCGCCCTCCTCCCTGCTTGCAATCGCAGTTGTTGCCTCGAGAAGCTGCCGGATCCGACCCTTGGCCCTCTGGGGCTGGGAGTCAGGGGTGCTGCTGTGCCCCCGCCTCCTCGGGGCCTTCTGCAGGCGAAGCTGGTGCTCACCTGCGGAGTTCCAGCCTTCCTTACCTTGCGTTCACTTCCTTCTCTCCCAGGGTTTTCCTGACCGTTTGTGATTTTGCAGTTTGCAGAACATAGGGGCTGGGTTTTGTTTTGTTTTGTTTTGTTTTGTTGTTGCTACGATGTACCTTGGAAGCGTTTGGCCTGGGTGTAAAAGGCTTGCGTGAGCACACACCCCACCCCCAGTTAAGTGGTTTGATTCAGCTTCTTTTTACTTTCCTACCTCAGTGTGCACCTGGCAGCCTGGAGGATCCAAAATGTATAACACACCATAAATTGATACATGCAGCATCAGAAAAGGTGCTGACCGACACAAAAACAGTCCTGGAGGAAAATATTGAAGACCAAGGTAAGGGAGTGTTGTGAGAAGTAACACCACAGGGAGTATCCAGATACCCAGACTGTGCAATTAGTCTTAAGCACTGGGCAGAAGTATTTAACTGGTTGTGCCCACCTGAATTGCTGTCTGGAGGACAACTTTCAGCTTAAGCACTCGGGACACTGAGGGGAATGTGACTATATCATGTACTGCCATGTGCTGTCCTCAGAAATATTATTAAAGTCACTACTGTGCAGGCAGTCCCCCCTTTATGCACATTCTGTATGTGCACAATTGTGTATATGTGCATCATTCTGAAGCCAGAAGTGACCTGGAAACATCATGAAGAAATCACCAAAGCATCATTAAAAGGGGGAACAGAGTGTTTGCAGGCTTTTTCAATGGGTTTCAATTATATGTGATTTCACTGACGTGTGCTGTGCCTCAGAACACCCATGTAAATGGGGGCTGCCTGTATTTCATTTTTCCCTGTGGACTCATCTTTCACTGGTGGGGACATAATACAGCAGAAGACTTTATCTTTCCATACCCCCTTTTCAGGAAATGTGCAAGGAAGGCTTGTTCTCTGAATCCAGACAATTCTTCTCTCTTTCTATAGATGTTTTAGTGCTGGTCAAGAAAAGAGCTCCACCTGCCCCTCCAAAAATGGTGGACATTTCTGCAGAGGAAAAAGTGAGTCCAGGGGCTTGTGGGGTGGCTGCTTCTGGCCTTTGCCTTGACAAGTTGTAGAAAGATACCTGTGGCTCATCTGGCTTGGATTTCAGGAGAGAGTCCATCTTGTCAGCTTGTAGTATAACTCTGAGGAGGAGTATTTCTGCTTCTTTCTTTGCATCCTTTAAGGCACAATCTGCCTGTGTTGACCCTGTGAGTCTCTCCATGAAAAAAACAGCCAGCATGGGAGCTACCCAAAGCCAAAGCGGAGCAGATTTCCCAGGGCACTTTGGGAGAAGTTTTAAGAGTGAGGTTTAGGAAGTAGGGCTGTGTGGCTGAGTGTGTGCATGTTGGGAGGCAAAGGCAGATCTGGGCAGCAGGTGGGAAGCAGCTGCTCCCCCCCCCCAGCCGTCTTTGAGCTCTGTGTCCCTGCAGCCTATTTTGGGCGGTGTGTGCTGATCATTCAAGATCTCCTAGGTTCTATTTTTAGCTGCTTGCTGGCAGCCTTCCTATCCTCAATTGATAAGCAGGGTGTCTGTATGTCCCCAAGAGAGCAGTTATCACTGCACACATCTCATAAGACATTTTTTTAAAGGGCCAGGGGATATTTTTTCTCCAACATTTTTGTGGAGGAGATGGAAAGAACTGCAAGGCAAGAGGCATGACTAGCTGGCCAAGAAAATGTGCATGTAGGGTGGTTGGAAAAGGGAGGCTGTTCCCCCCCCACACACACACCTGGTGGGCACCAATGGCAGAGAGTGGGAGGGTGGTTCCCTAAAGGAACTAGAAAGTCTCCTCAAGAAATGAAACCCTCATTATAAGAGGAATGAGCATTTTCTTTCTGGAGGAGCTGGTTCTTGTCTCATTGATGCCTGCTTCTTTGAAGGAGTTCCAGTTACAGGTGGGTAGCCGTGTTGGTCTGCCATAGTCGAAACAAAATAGGAAATTCTTTCCAGTAGCACCTTAGAGACCAACTGAGTTTGTTCTTGGTATGAGCTTTCGTGTGCATGCACACTTCTTCAGATACACAGAAGGAGATTGGTGCACTATGCAGACAGCATATTTCACTTTCATTTTAGCGGAAACAGGAACAGAAGGCACCTGACAAGGAGGCAATTCTGAAGGCAACCACCAGCCTCCCGTCCCACAGTGTGGACCGCAGTGTGGCTCACCACAGTATGAGGGATGTGAGTATTCTGCTTCTCTTCTGGGCTGCTACAGTCTGGGCCCCATCAGCTCTGCTCAGTGATCTCTAGTAGTCACTACTCTGCTGGCTAGGGATGCAGATGGTGCTGTGGTCTATACAACTGAGCCTCTTGGGTTTGCTGATCATCAGGTTGGTAGCATGACGGGGTGAGCTCTTGTTGCTCTGTCCCAGCTCCTGCCAACGTAGCAGTTTTTAAAAGCATACCAGCACAAGTAGATCAGTAGGTACCGCTGTGGCGGGAAGGTGTACGCCGTTTCCATGCACTCTGGCACTCGTCACAGTGTTTCGTGCACCAGAAGTGGTTTAGTCTTCCCACATGACCCGGAAAGCTGTCTGCGGACAAACACCATCTCCCTCTATAATCATAGAGATAAATGGGGAGAAAAATACATCATTTAGATCAGTGTTTTTCAACCACTGTTCCGCGGCACACTAGTGTGCCGCGAGATGTTGCCTGGTGTGCCGTGGGGAAAATTGAAAAATTACTTTATATATAGTCAATATAGGCACAGAGTTAAATTTTTTAACATTTTCTAATGGTGGTGTGCCTCGTGATTTTTTTCATGAAACAAGTGTGCCTTTGCCCAAAAAAGGTTGAAAAACACTGATTTAGATGGAGATAAAATGAAGATCTCCTAGATAACCCAGAAATAATTGTAAAGGCTGAAAAAGTTGTAAAAGATTTTGAGTTAAATGTTAATGAAGGTACAGAAACAACAATAGTTTGGGAAGCCAGTAAAGCAGTCGTTAGAGGGTTTTTTATAAGTCGAAATGCGTATCTAAAGAAAATTTGAAAACAGAAGAAAAAAGCTACTGAAAAAACCAGGAAAATAAACCATAAAATAAGCAATTAAAATATTACAAATTCAGTATTCAGTGGTGTTTAACCAAGAAATAGAGTGGAAGATCAAAACAATGAGACAGAAAATTTTTGAATCTGCAAATAAACCAGGAAACCTGCTAACATGGCAAATAAATAAAAGGAAAGCCAACAATTTAATTAATAAAATTAAAATAGAAAGGAAAACAATTGATAATCTGAAAGAGATTAGGAAACATTTTGTTAAATATTTTACAGAGCTATACCGAGCTGGACCAGAAAAGAAAGCGGAACTTGAGAAATATATTAGGCAAAACAAATTGCCAGTAATTCCAAATGTAAATTTAAATATACTAAATGCACCAATTACCATAACAGAGATTTCGGATGCTATTAAACAAGCGAAGACAGGTAAATCACCACGCCCAGACCTGCTAATGGCAAAATATTATAAAAAGTTATAAAATTATTTAATTCAACTATTACAAAAAGTAATGAATGAAATTTTAAGGGATGGGAAAATATCAAAGACATGGAAAGGGGCCCTTATTACCTCAATTCCAAAGCAAGAGAAGATCTTCAGGAAATGAAAAATTATAGATCAATTTCATTATTAAATTCTGACTATAAATTGTTTGCAAATATTTTAGCTAATAGAATGAAACGTATATTATTAGAGACAATTCATCAAGACCAAACAGGATTTCTTCTAGAGAGACAGATGAAAGATAATATAAGGAACATAATAGATATAATTGAATATCTAGATGTAAGAAATGGAAAACAGGCTGCACTGCTGTTTATCGATGCGGAAAAAGCATTTGATCATGTATCTTGGGCCTTTATGTTAAAAGTCCTGGAAGAAATGAATTTTGGAGAAAACTTTAAACGTGGAATAGAAAGAATTCTGATCAGAAAGCAAGATTAAAAATTAACAATATTACAACAGAAGAATGTATAATAATGAAAGGAACAAGGCAAGGATGTCCGCTATCACCATTATTGTTTATATTAGTGTTGGAAGTATTAACAAGGAACATAAGGGCAGACGATGCGATTAAAGGAATTAAGGTAGGGAGCAAAGCCTATAAATTGAAAGCATTCACAGATGATCTAGCAATCACGGTGGAAGATCCGATAGTTTTGTTGTCGGAAGTACAGTGGTACCTCGGGTTACAGACTCTGCTAACCTGGAAGTAGTGCCTCGGGTTAAGAACTTTACCTCAGGATGATAACAGAAGTTGCGTGGCGGTGGCAGCGGGAGGCCCCATTAGCTAAAGTGGTACCTCAGGTTAAGAACGGTTTTCAGGTTAAGAAACGAATTAAGTTCATAACCAGAGGTACCACTGTATTTGGGGGGGGGGACCCGGCCTAGTGTCAGTTTTTTAAATTAAATAAAGCAAAAACAAAACTTATAGTTAAAAATGTCTCAGAACAAGATAAAATGAAGATAGAAGAGAAGATAGGTATAAATATTCATAAAAGAGTGAATTATTTAGGAATGTGGCTAACAGCAAAAAATATAAATATAATTAAAGATAACTATTAAAAAACAAGGAAGGAGATAAAGAGGAATTTAGAGATTTGGAGAAGAATAAGTATGTCATTTATAGGAAGAATATCAGTGATAAAAATGAATATATTGCCAAAAATGTTATTTTTATTTCAAACAATACCGGTGATCAATAATATGAAGTGCTTCAAAGAATGGCAAAGAGATATTTCAAGATTTATCTGGAGAGGGAAGAAGCCAAGAATAAAATACAAACTATTAACAGATACCAAAGATAGAGGCTTCTCTCTTCCAGATTTAAAATTATATTATGAAGTGTCTTGTATTTGTTGCATCCAGGAATAGATAAGTTTTAAAAATACAGATCTACTGGATTTGGAACGTTACGATAATAGATTAGGATGGCATGCATATTTATGGTATCAAAAGGCTAAATTACATAAGAGTTTTCACAATCATATAATAAGAAAAGCAACATTTAAAGTATGTGAGAAATATAAGGATTTATTAGAACAAAAACCACCTTGGTGGATCTCAGCAACGGAAGTAATTTCAGTAAAGAAGCCAAACATGGGATTAAAATGGATAACATACAGAGAATTATCAATTGAAGTCGACAACCAATTAAAATTGAAAGAATATATCGAAGAGGAGAAGTAAATGATTGGTTATAAGGGTGGAAGGTGCATGCCTGACAAGTGACCTACAAAATGCCTTGATTGCCTTCCCTCTTTCAGTTCCAGACGGAGCTTCGGAAGATCTTGGTTTCTCTCATAGAAGTTGCCCAGAAGCTGCTAGCTTTGAACCCAGATGCAGTTGAGCTCTTTAAGAAAGCAAATGGTATGAAGGGGGGGGGGGGTTCCTGACCTTCTTCCTAGGACTTATATTCTGAGGTGTGTTTGGTCTACTGGTCATACAGAGGGGCTGACATGGCTCCTGCCATGGACTGCAAGCACTGTTTTGGAGATTGGGAAGGTCTGGGGAAGTTTAAGTGTGGTGGGGAGCAAGTGCCCCCCCCCCCCCCCCCGCTTTCGTGAGTAGAGAAAGATGCCCCAAGCACACATGGATCTGCTTTTCCCCAGCACTGGTAGAGCTGAGGTGTGAATTGACCTTGCCATTCTTGTCCCTAGCCATGCTGGATGAAGATGAGGACGACCGAGTGGATGAGATTGCCTTGCGCCAACTGACAGAAATGGGCTTCCCAGAAAGCAGAGCAGTCAAAGCCCTTCGCTTGAACCAGTAGGTATCCCTGGCAATTGAGCCTTCCCTTGGGATGGTTTTTTTCTCCCACAGAAGACTAAGCAAAGACTCATAGAATTGTAGAGCTGGAAGGAACCCTGAGGGCCATCTAGTCTAACTCTGCAATGCAGGAATCTCAACTAAAGCTCTGATGGCAGATGTCCATCCAGTCTCTGCGTAAGAACCTCCAGGAGAGTCCACCACCTTCCAAGGGAGTCCATTCCACTGTCGAACAGTTCTTACTGTCAGAAAAGTTCTTCCCAGTGTTTAGTTGGACTCTCCTTTCTTGTAACTTGAATCCATTAGTTCGGAACGTACTCTCCAAAGCAGGAGAAAGCAAGCTTGCTCCAACTTCCAGGTGACAGCCCTTCAGATATTTGAAGATAGCTATCATATCTCCTCTCATTGTCCTCTTCTCCAGGCTAAACACACTCAATTCCCTCAACTGTTAAGACTTGGTTTCCAGACCTTTGATTATTTTGGTTGCCCTCCTCTGCACACCTTCCAGCTTATCCATATCCACAGCAGACTCATTAAAATTAATCAACATGACAACAGGCGCTATAACCCTTTATATTGAACTTGTGCTTCGTTTCTGAGGATGAACTGTTCCCTTTATTAAGCCTTTGCTTTGTGATGGTCTGATGACTTGATACCAATAAATGAATCCAAATTGGAGAGGCTCCTTCTCGCATTATTGCATTGCTAGTTGGGAATGCTATGTATAGGTATGCTTATTATTATTTTTTTAAAAAGATTCCAGGGAGAGCCACTATGTGATTTCTCTCCCTGTTCCCTTTCCAACATATTCCCCAAGCATATTATAGGTTGCTGCTCCAGAGAACATTCCAGCCATTTTCATTGGCATTTTCATGAGCCAGGGGAATGGCGGGGGGTTGCTGCTGGAAGACAGAACTGCAAGTGAGCGTGAAAAGATGGTTGTCTGCCTGTTTTCAAGTGACAGGAGCAAGTAGGGTTGGCCACTTGCTGCCTCTTCAGTTTTGTGAATACACAGAATATACAGAAGTTGTAGTTTTCTGCTGCTCTTGAGGGAACTGGTGGTGAATAGTGAATGCTGGAGCTTAAAATGGGAGGCCCAGCCAAGTTTCCAGGTTGAATTAGCCAGTTGGCGTTGAGTTCTGTGAGCACTTGCCATAGTTCTTGCCCCTCTGTGGCTTGGCAAAGGTCTCCAGCAGCACCCAGGTCTCTGTGTTCCAGGCGTTCAGTTCCACAGAGTTTCAGCTGTCCTTCATTTCCTCCAGCTTGCTTCTGGTGCACATACATAATGCTCTTTGTCTCCCAGGGTCTCTTGTCTCATAGATTCATAGAACTGTAGAGTTGGAAGGGATCCTGTGGATCATCCAGCCCAACACCCTGCAGTGCAGGAAGCTCAGCTAAAGCATCCCTGACAGGTGGCCACCCAATCTCTGCTTAAAAACATCCAGTGAAGGAGAGATTGCCACTTTGCAAGCCACTGAAGTACAAAAGTGGCTGGTAGTCACTCTGGTTTGCACAGCCGCTGGCAAAAGTGGCAAGAGCCAAAGTCCACTAAGAATTGGCAAAGGGCAAACCCCCACCCCAGTTTGTTTCTGCCCCAATGTTTGTGCTGCTTCCTTACATGTCAACTTTTTCACCCAGCATGTCTGTGACTCAGGCCATGGAGTGGCTGATTGAACACTCGGATGACCCCACCGTTGATGCCCCCCTGCCAGGTCAGTTCTCTCTGGAAAATGCCTCAGTGGAAGGAGTGGCAGCCACCCCTGCCCAGGCGCTCGAGGGGCCCAACCAAGAAGTGGGGAGAGAAGAGCCAAAAGATGAGCTGACAGAAATATTCAAGAAGATCCGCAGGAAAAGAGAGTTCCGGCCTGATCCGCGGGTATGCTTTCTGCATGTGCACATATGTTCTTTTGCATTTGGGCGTGAGAGTCTGCTGATGCCACTGGAAATGGTCCATAAATTCTCAGTCCACAGTGTCAAAATTCCCAAAAGGGACGTTTTGATTCTATACAATGAGGGGATTGGATTTTTGTGGCAACTGCTTTTTTAATCTAAAAGCTGTTGCCATCTGTTTTTTTCAAAAGCCAACATGATAAAAATGCTTTTGGGTAGGTTGGTAACCATTTAGAAATTGTTCAGCTTCCCACCTTTTCTCCTGGGCTGTTGCAGGCATCTCTAATGCTGCTGTTGTCAAAACACCCACTTCAAATTTTCCAGCACTGACACCAAAAGGGCCCAATCTAGCCTGTGACATATTTTTGCATCTCTTTGATTTCACAGAGAGTGGTGACTGGTGGGGCTCAGCAAAATCAGTGCATACCCTTTTACAGACAGGCTTGTGTTTTACAATTTCCTTGCTCCTAGAAACTTGGCCTCTCTCCTCCTGTTGTGCCACGTACTTGGGTATGCTTTGCCCTTGTCCCTGACATAAGCTTTGTGGTTCTGCTTTCAGGCTGTCATTGCCTTGATGGAGATGGGCTTTGATGAGAGAGAGGTGGTGGATGCCCTCCGAGTGAACAACAACCAGCAGAATGCAGCAGTGAGTACCTGTCCCATCATGCCTGGGGGCTCTGCCTATTCTCTTATGTCTCCCCAACCATCACATGCACCTTGTGGGTGCCTTTGGGTGATGGGCCTCATGATGTGGGTGAATTCTTTCAAGGTCCCTTGTGGGGGAAACGTTTAGCGGATGGCATGGCTTTTTCCTAGATGCACCAAGAATGGATCCTTGCATTTGAGAATGTGGTGGAGATGCATGTAATTCTCCCTCTTTAAAAACCCTGGGCCACCCCAGTGCAATTGAATTGGCACAATGCCTGAAGTCTTGATCCTTGCCATCAGATGCAGTAATTCCTGCTTAGTGGAGAATTTTATAAAGCTGCAGCTTATTTCAGCTCATCCTGTTAGGACTCCTTTGGGTCTGGGAGTTGGAAGCCACATGCGAGGAGCTAGTGTTAAGTGGAATAGCACCTGGAAGTTGTACTTTGCAGCGGGTGGCAAATGCCAAGTCTTATACTGGAAAGAACCCTTGCTGGGGTGGGGTGGGAGTGGTGGAGGGAGGTTAGAGTAGGTAGGCTGCTTCTGTGTGAAGTCTCCATTGGCTTCCTTGGAGCTTGTGTTTGTCTGCCATGCTCTTGTCTCCCTCATCAGAAAACAAATGTAACTTTTTTTTTTTTAAATAAAAATGCTTTATTTTAATGTTTCAAATTATAATACATACACATATTTCCGACAAAACATACACAACCTACATACATTTTTCAACATCTTAAAAACCAAACACTCCATCATACTTTCCTTATCTTCATCACACTCTACCCACCACCTTCCCACACCCCACCCTGTGCATGACTTCCAGTCAACTCAGCTATAATTTCTTTCTGTTTCTCCTCTTTCTTTCTTCTAACACACTATTATTCCAATTTCTCATTTATTTACAGTTCCCCTTTGTTGTCTAACTTATTTAATATCCAATAGTTGTAACGGAACTTGTTCATTATAATAGGAGATTTGACTTTTCAACATAATTTTTCAAGTATCCTCTGAACGCTTTCCAATCTTTGTCTGCCCTTTCTTTTGTGGTCCTTCCAATTTCTTCCATTATTTTAGACATATTGTGATATTCTAGAAGTTTGGCAAGCCATTCTGTTTTTGTTGGGATTGCTCCACTTTTCCAATTTTTTGCTATCAGTAACCTTGCGGCTACTGTTGCATATAAGTATAATGTTTTATCTTCCTTCTTTAAACTGTCTGGTACTATTCCCAGTAGGAAACCTTCTGGTGTTTTTTTAAAAGAGTATTTAAACATTTTTTTCATCTCGTTATATACAGTTTCCCAAAATCGGACTATGTTGGGGCAATTCCACCATATGTGTATCATAGTGCCTTTTCCTGCATTGCATCGCCAGCAGACATCTCCGCAGTTTTTATTTATTTTGGCTATTTTTTCTGGTGTTAAGTACCACCTGTGTTGTATTTTCAAATAATTTTCTTTCAATATATTACATCTAGTAAAATTCATATCTTCTTTCCATAATTTTTCCCATTGCTCTAACATAATATTCTTTCCAATATCTATTGCCCATTTAATCATTGATTCTTTAACTAATTCATCCTTTGTCTCCCATTCTAACAACAAATTATATAATTTGGATATATTTTTTGAAGTTTCTTGTAATAAATATTTGCTAAATTTAGAAGTTCCTTTTTCAAATCCTATTTTTTTATCTTTTTGTAATCTGTATTTAATTTGGGTGTACTGAAACCAGTCTGTAATATATGCCTTTATTTCTTCATAATCTTTTAACTTTAATACAGCATTTTCTTCTTCTAATACATCTTTATAAGTGACCCAATTTTCTTTCATGTTCCATTTTTTAACTGCGACTATCTCTGCCGGCGATGCCCACCATGGTATTTTGGGCTCTAGGATTCTTTTGTGTTTTTCCCAAATTTTGTAAATAGATTTCCTAATTATATGCCCCAAAAAACCTTTATGCACTTTTGCTTTTTCGTCCACTAGATAGGCATGCCATCCAAATCTCGTTTCCACTCCTTCTAGGTCCAATACGTCTGAATCGTCTAGTTTAATCCATTCTTTTAGCCAGGTCAGGCCCACCGCATCGTGATATAATTCTAAATCGGGGAGGCTAAATCCTCCTCTTTCTTTCTTATCAATCATGATTTTGTACTTTATTCTTGGTTTTTTCCCTGACCAAATGAAATTTGCCAAATCTTTTTTCCAATTTTTAAAGCATTTTTCTCCTCCTAATATTGGGATACATTGAAATAAAAACATCATCTTAGGTAATATATTCATTTTTATTACTGATATTCTCCCTAGTAATGATAAATTTAATTTGTCCCATACTTGTAAATCGTTTTTTACTTCTTTCCATACTTTCCCATAATTTTCATTAATTAAATCCATAGTATTTGTCGTTATGTTAATTCCCAAATATCTTAATTTTTTTTGAATGCCCAATCCTGTAATTTCTTGTAATTCCGCTTTATCTTTTTCTTTCATGTTCTTCACTAATACTTTTGTTTTCCCATAGTTTAATTTGAAACCTGCTAATCTACCGTATTCATTTATGCACTCTAATATTCTGGGTACACACTGTAAGGGATTTTCTGTTGTAATCATGATATCGTCCGCGTAAGCTCTCAGCTTGTATCTTTTAACACCCACTGCTATACCTCTAATTTGATTGTCTGATCTTATTTTCTCGAGTAATGTCTCTAATACTATTATAAATAACATTGGGGATAGAGGGCATCCTTGTCTTGTACCTTTGAATATATTTATCTCTTCCCCCATCTCTCCATTAATTATGATTTGTGCCTTTTGTTTATTATATATTGCGTTAATACCTTTTTGGAAATTTTCTCCTAAATTCATTTCTTCAATCAATTTCCCCATAAATTCCCATGAAATTTTGTCAAATGCTTTTTCGGCATCAATTGAGATCAGTGCCGCTTGCTTATCGGTTCTGATTTGAAGATATTCTATTATATCTATTATATTTCTTATATTATCTTTTATCTGCCTTCCCTGTACAAAACCAGCCTGATTCTTGTGTACTATTTTCCCTATTATTTTTTTTAACCTATTAGCCAATAATCCTGCATATATTTTATAATCAGCATTTAATAGAGAGATGGGCCTATAATTTGAAATTGATTCTAGATCCGTACCTTGTTTTGGTAAGAGTGTTATGTATGCCTGGGTCCAAGAGTCTGGAATGTTCCCCTTCTCTAGTGCTTCCTCTATCACTTCTTTTAATGGTTCAACTATTTCTTCTATCATTTCTTTATAATATTCTGATGGTATGCCGTCCGGGCCTGGGGATTTTCCTATTTTAGTCTTTTGAATTATTTCTTTGATTTCTATGGTTGATATTGGTTCATTAAGTAATTTATAATCTTCTTCTGCTATTTTTGTTAATTTGTTTTCTTTTATATATTTCTCTATCTCCTCTATTGAGACTTCATCCTCCTGATATAATTTTTTATAATATTCTCCGAATTCTTTTTTAATTTCTACTGCATCCTTTATTGTTCTTTCTCCTATTTTTATTTTGTTTATTAATTTTTCACTTTTTCGTTTTTTTAATTGCCAGGCAAGTACCTTGCCTGGTTTATTTGCCCACTCGAAATTCCTATATTTCCAGAATTTAATTTGTTGCTCAACCTCTTGTTCTATGATTGTATTATATTCTGTTCTCAATATTTTTATTTCTTCTTTTAATCTCTCCTTATTTTTACTCATGTATGCTAATTTTTCTTTCCTCCTAATTTCTTTCAATAATTCCTTTTTTTATTTTCTTTATTCTTATGTATTATTGAATTTTGTTGTATAAAGTATCCTCTTGCAACTGCTTTCCCAGCATCCCACACTGTTTTCACATTTATCCCTTTCTTCCAGTTGTTTTCAAAATATTCTTTCATCAGTCTTTTAGCTCCCTGGATTACACCTTGATTTTTTAGCAAAAAAACATTCATTCTCCACCTTTTGCTCCTTTTCTCCTCTTTTTCTTTAAGTATTAATGATACTGGGTTATGGTCAGTAAGTGTTTTGGGTAGTATTTCTGCTTTCTCTGTATTTATTGTCATGTCTTTGGTTACCCATATTCCATCGATTCTACTATGAGAATCGTTGGGTTCTGAGAAGTAAGTAAATTCTTTTTCAACAGGGTGTTTGTCTCTCCATATATCAACCAAATCAAGAATTTTCACCATTTCCACAAAGCTTTTTGGTAACTTCCCATCATTTCTCCCCGTCCCTTTCTGCAATCTATCTAATTCCGGTTCCATTACTCCGTTCAAATCCCCCAGCAGAATAATATTCATGTCCATATATTCCATTAGCAGAGATCTTACTTTGGCGTAAAACTCAGATTTCCCGTTGTTTGGCCCGTAAATTCCAACAACTACAATTGATTCTCCTTCTAATAGAAAACAAATGTAACTTGATCATATATGAATGGTCACTTGGGAGGGGGAGGGCTGTTGTTAGAAGATGTATCCAGAGAGGGAGGGGTGGTCGTCCTGGAACTTGGTTGATTTTAAAAGAGGATTAGACAAGTTAATGGAGGAGAGTGTTCTGCCTCCACTGCTAGAAGCATTCAGCCTCTGAATAACGGTAATTGCTGGGAATCACAAGCGAGGAGTGAGGCTGTTGCACTGGGGGGGGGAGTCTTTTCTTTAGGACATCTGGTTGGCCACTGAGGACAGGATGCTGGACTCTAGAAAATGCTTGAAAGGCAGGTCTGTGTAGCAGGAGAAATTTTCTCCTTCCTGGGTGAGCTTCTCCTGCTGCTTTCAGTTAATCTCTTAAGAAACTTTGCCCGTGTCTGAATTGTAACCCCTGTTTTTGTGCGGAAACTGTATTAAGATTTCCAAACTAAGCATTAAAAAGCAGAGCCATCTTGTTCACAGGGAAAGGGAAGTAAAAGGATTTGCTGCCTTAACGTATTTCCTTCTGACTTGCTCTGCAGTGTGAGTGGCTGTTGGGAGACCGGAAGCCCACCCCAGAAGACTTAGACAAGGGGATAGATCCTGCCAGCCCCCTCTTCCAAGCCATCCTAGAAAACCCAGTGGTACAGTTGGGACTTACAAATCCTAAAACGCTACTCGGTGAGTGCTCTTGTGCCATGGGAAATCTGTGTGGGCTGGATTAGTATGAATCTTTGTGTTAAGCAACCCCAAATCCTGCAGTATCTCAGGAGGCTTACAAAAAAAACTGGTATTGCGTTTCAGATAAGGATCTAAAGACGGCAATAAAATGGAATCTGCAGCAATTAAACTGCAGAAGTAGTTCAGCCTACTGGGCCAGTTACTTTTTGTAAGGGAATTTTAAGTCTCTCCAGTTGATGCTTGTTTTGGGCTGCTTAACTGGACTCAAGAGTCCAGGTTGGTAACTGAGATGGGGAAATGCATAAAATGTTGTAGTTTATCATGTATCTTATAAATTGAACATCCCTACCCTCCTTTCTCTGGCAGCCTTTGAAGACATGCTTGAAAACCCTTTAAACAGCACTCAGTGGATGAACGATCCAGAAACTGGGCCAGTCATGTTACAAATTTCCCGAATCTTCCAGACACTGAATCGCACATAGGAGGAGGAGGAGGAGGAGAAGAAGAAGAAAAAGAAGAAGAAGAGGAAGAAGGAGGGGGGGGAGTAAATTTCCTTGCTTGTATGGTCATTTTGGACTCTTTTTGGCTCTGTGTCTCCAGAAGAACAAAAAGGGCAAATTGTTTACCAGGAGAGAGCAGAAGTAGTGTGTTGGGTGTTCACTCTTTGCATTTTGGGGTTTGTTGTGTCACCCACTTTTTTGTTTGCAGTTCTGGCTTACATACGGTGTGATTATTATTATTATTATTATTACACACACACACACACACACACACACACACACACACACACACACACCCTGTGTTAGTGGAAGAGGGTTTGAAGACTTAGGTGTTTGTTTTCTTTCAAGTGTTTCTATAGAAACAGGAAATTATACATCTAAATACATGAAAAGGTGTTCACAGTTATCTCAGAATGTGTTTATTGAAGAAATGAAAATATAATTCATGTTTTTGATGTTCGGACTGAGTATAGAGGCCTCTGCCTGACTGGCCCCACAGTGTCAGCCCCAGAATGTTTGTTTCTTCTCATACAGCTACCTCTGCACTGAGATAATGAACGAGCTGGCCATTCTGGCATTCTGTTTTTTGTCATTGTGGAATAGAGAGACCCTGGAAGTAACCTTCCTTGCCCCATCTGAAGGAGCTTATCACCTGGCATTAAGAACATAAGATTTGGTCACCCCCAGCTTTTTCTTTCTGTCTGAAGCCCTTCTGAGGCCAGGTCTGGTTTTAGTCAGGGCTCCTTTGCAGAGAATAAAACACATCTTGCATGTGGCTGTCTGTGCTAGTTGTTTCTTGAGGGCAGCATGACCAGGTGGGGGTGAGACCAAGTGCTGTTAGACCTCTGGGAACAGGGTTGGTTTGTGCCTGCCCTAAGAGCAGATTTGGTGTAACCAAGAGAAGCTGATTTGGTGGTTAGGAACAGAATGAATAAAGTGGCCTAGGGTAACTGAATATATCGTCAGGAACATGTCAGCGCAAGTGTTCAGGAAGGGTAGCGAAGAAGGATAAATCCTGGCATTAAGTGGCTGATATCATATACCTTTGGCCCTGTGAGAGAGGGGAGAAGTGTGCCTTTGTGTTAATGGTCCCTCATACTCAATTAGCAGAGAAATATTTAGCTTTGCACTCTCCCTAAGGTGCAACTGAACACCCTAGGCCAAATAAACCTACAAATTGGCTATGGAGGAAGCAGAACAAAACCAATGTGAATGCACCTATGCATGCAGAGGAATCCTGGTTCAATGCCCAGATACAGCTAGGAAAGACCCTGCTTGAAACTCTGGAGAGCTGCTGCCAGTCAGTGTAGGCAATAATGAGATGGATGTGACCAACATGATTCAGTATAAGACAGTTGCTGCATGTGTTCTGTGAAATCTCTGAGCTTGGATTTCACAGGAGCCTTTCCAAGCAGACTTGGACAATGTAACTTTTCCACACATACAACAATTGCTGTGGACCAGAGAATAATAATTATTATTTTATTGTTTATACCCTGCCCATCTGGCTGGGTTTCCCCAGCCACTCTGTGTGGCATCCAGCAAAATATAAAAAATAATAAAATGTCAGACATTAAAAACTTCCCTGAACAGGGCTGCCTTCAGATGTTTTCTAAAAGTTGTGTGAATCTTGTATCTCCCTGACATCTGATGGGAGGGCATTCCATAGCCACTGCTGAGAAGGCCCTCTACCTCTTTTCCAATGCAGACTGGGAAGGGATTTGCACTCTCAGCAGCAGTGGATTTCTGGATGGGCTTGTCTGTTTTCAAACACTCTTTGGAAAGTTTCTAGCTTGAATGCAGTCACACAATTCATGCAAAGTTGGAAAAATTAAGCTCAGCAAAACAAGATTACTGCATTTTTCAGAGTATAAGACGATGTTTCTTGATTTAAAAAAGTTTGTCTAAAATTAGGGGATGGTGAATGCACAGGGGTTCTGGCTCTGGCACGGGTAGCTCAGGTTCTAGTTCTAGTTCTGGTGCAGGCAGTCCAGGCTCGGGTTGGGTTCTGGAATGGATGTTTAAAATACTGATTTCTTAATTTGGGGTTCAAAAAAATAGAGGCCATCTTATACATTGGGGCACCTTATACACAGTACTACCCTTGTTTAGAGGTGGAAGCTTTTCTTTTGTCAATTAATTGACCCTTAGCTTGAAAGGAACTTTATACACTCAGAAAAGAGCATAGAGGAAGGAAGAATCCTTGCACACTGAAAAGTAGCAGTCATTTTAGGGAGGAGGCTCGAACCCTTCTCCTTGACACACTAGCTTTCTTAACATGAGGTTCCTGACTAGGCAAATGATTCATCCTAGCCATCCTGTCCTTGTATCCTGAAGTCATACAATTCCATGAAGGCTGCATCATGGGTTTTTTTTGTAAATAGATAGGTCCCAAATAATAGAAGGGAGTTGGAACAGTTGATCAGAAATAATACTACAGATTAAAACTTGCATACACAGGAAAGAGGCAGGTTGGACTATTGCACTCATCCTAAAGTGGAAAAGAGGTTTGACTATGTAGGGTCGGGGAAAGAGTAAGGGCGAGTTCTGAGCATTTCCCTGGAGAACTCCCTACCCCAGCCACGCTGATGCCCCAGGAAGAAAGTGGAGAGTTGGGATGAAATTTGCTATCTACAGATGTGTGTTTCAATCTCTACTTGTCCTGTGCTTTATTGCTGTAGACCAAGTATGTCCAACAGGTAGATTGTGATCTACTGGTAGATCACCTGGTGTTCCTGGTAGATCCTGATAGATTTGGCCCCTCAGTGATCTCCCCCCTCCCCAAAAGAGGAAAAAACCACTGTGGCAAGCTCAGCAACTTTGCCTTTCCCATAAAGCTCAACAACTCTAAAAAAAGCTGAACAACTTTGGACCATCCAACAACAATGGGTAGATCACTGCCAGTTTTCCTATACTGTGAGTAGATCGCAGTCTATTGGGAGTTGGGCGATCTTGCTGTAGACTATTGCATAGGTATGACAGGAGACCTTCCACAATGAACTCTGCTTATCTTGGTAAAAGTGTGAACATCCTGAGTTCCTCACACCTTGCATAAAGGTCAGCATGTGTAAATTTTGTTGCTAGTTGTCTTCTTTGGTGATCACTTATAGCCAAGTAGGATTCCATGAACACGGTCTTAAGAGTGAGTCCGTAAGTGATTCTGGAGGCCAATTCTGGATTGACACGACCTTCCACAGTGGGGACATCGGTTTCTGGGTGGGAGTTGATCATAGGGTTTGCCAAATGTGTCTTCCTCTTAGCAAGTTTCTCCCTTTCGTCCTGAGCTTGAGCATCTTCAGATTCAATGACACCTTTAGTAAAGGCTGTTCTCCAATTGGAGCACTTGCAGGCCAGTGTTTCCCAGTTGTCAGTGTTTATACTACATTTTTTTAGTTTTGCCTTGAGGGTCTTTATACTACATTTTTTTAAGATTTGCCTTGAGAGAGTCTTTGTTGACCACCAGCATTACACTTTCCATTTTTAAGAATAGAGTAGTTGCTTTGGAAGACAGTTATCAGGCATCCGAAAACATGACCAGTCCAACGAAGTTCATGTTGAAGAATCATTACTTCAACACTGGTAATCTTTGCTTCTTCCAGTACACTGTCATTAGTTCACCTGTCTTTCCAAGTACACTGGTACCTCGAGTTACCAACCGGTAATTCATTCCGGAGGTCCGTTCTTAACCGGAAACTGTTTTTAACTAGAGGTGTGCTTTCACTAATGGGGCCTCTTGCTGCCACTGCGCTGCTGGCACACAATTTCCGTTCTCATCCTGGGGCAAAGTTCTCAACTCAAGGTAACTCTTCCAGGTTAGCGGAGTTTGTAACCTGAAGCGTTTGTAACCTGAGGTGTTTGTAACCCAAGGTACCACTGTAATGTGCAAAAAAAAAATATGGAGACACCATTGATAGAATCTTTCAAGGAGTTGGAGATGGCGTTTATAAATGGTCCAAGTTTCACAAGGATACAGTAAGGTTGGTAGTACAATAGCTTTGTAAACAAGCATTTTGTTTTTCCTGTGAATGTCCTGGTCCTCAAACACTGCACTTCAATAGGGAGAAAGCTGCACTCGCAGAATTCTGGCAATGCTGGATTTTTGCATCAATGTTGGCCATTGTTGAAAGATAACTGCCCAGGTAGGAGAAGTGATCGACACTTTCCAACATTACATCATTGAATTGGATTTGTGGCACTGCAGAGGGGTTGTGTGGTGCTTGTTGGTGTAGCACTTCGGTTTTTTGGATGTTGAGTGGTAAGCCAAGCTTTTCATAACCTGCTGTGAAGATATTTACGATGGTTTGGAGGTCATCCTCTGAGTGTGCACACACTACGTTGCCATCAGCATACTGAAGCTCTATAACAGAAGTTACAGTAACTTTACTCTTTGCTTTCAGCCTGCTCAGATTAAAGCGATACATGATTTCTACTCCGGTGGGCAGTTCCCCTTCACCAAAGTGTAGGAGCATGGCAATGAAAATAATAGAGTTGGGACAATGACACAAACCTGTTTAACACCTGATCCCACTGTGAATGGTTCACTTTGAGAGCCATTGTTATCTGTGGTTGTTGCTGTCATATTATCATGGAGGAGCCGAATGATGTTTACACATTTATCTGGGCAGCCAATTTTCAGAAGGACAGTCCACAGGGCATTACGATTTACAATGTCAAAGGCCTTACGTCAATAAACACCATATACAGGGGTTGGTTTTGCTCTGCATTTTTCTTGAAGTTGTTGAGCGGTGAAAATCATGACCACTGTCCCCCTAGATGGCCAAAAACAATTTTGGGATTCAGGAAGGGTAGCCTCAGATATTGTTAAGAGACGGTTTGCTAAGATCCTTGCAATAATTTTGCTGAACGCAGCTAATAAAGAGATGCCTTGATAGTTTCCTCAATCCGTTCTATCATCTTTTTAAAAAAGAGATTAATAATTTTGGCATCCCTAAAATCTGCTGGGATCTTCTCTCTCTCCCACATTTTTTCGATGAGCTTGTGAAGCTGTTGTGTAAGTTCAGTTCTTCCCACTTTGAAGACTTCAGCAGGTATCCCATCAGGTCCTCTGGCTTTGTTGTTTTCTCATTTGGTTAATAGCTGTACACAACTCTCCCAGATTTGGAGATACTAAGCTGATCTCTAATTTGTTTTTGTGGAATTTGTAAGTGCACCTCAGCAACTACAGGGGAGCTGCAGTTAAGGAAGTGTTGGTAGTGTTTTTTTTCCAGTGCAATGCAATAGCTTCTTTATCTTTTAGAAGTGGTACTGTCTGCTGAGCTTAGGGGGCATATCCCATGATTTATTGGCCCATAGATTATCATTGTGGCTTAAAGAAACTCTGTGATAATGAGTGTTGGCTAAGTGCTGGATCTCTTGAGCTTTTCTTATCCACCAGGTGTTCTTTAGTTCTCTGCTTCTTCTTTGAACCTCAGCCTTAGCGTTGGCATAGGTCCCCCCCCCCCCCAGTGACACAGTTTCTATCTCTTTGCCAGATCTGAAAGGCCTCCCCTTTCTTGTTAATAATGCGTTCAATCTCACTGTCATTCTTATCAAACCAGACCTGGTGTTTCTTGGTTTGGTATCCAATAGTTTGTTCACAGGCCGCAATAATGGATGTTTTTAGCTTGTTCTAGTGTTCCTTGAACAGGGATGTGGGTGGCGCTGTGGGTTAAACCACAGAGCCTAGGGCTTGCTGATCAGAAGTTCGGTGGTTCGAATCCCCACGATGGGGTGGGCTCCCGTTGCTCGGTCCCAGCTTCTGCCAACCTAGCAGTTTGAAAGCATGTCAAAGTGCAAGTAGATAAATAGGTACCGCTCTGGCAGGAAAGTAAACGGTGATTCCATGTGCTGCTCTGGTTCGCCAGAAGCGGCTTAGTCATGCTGGTCACATGACCCGGAAACTGTACACTGCCTCCCTTGGCCAATGAAAGCGAGATGAGCGCCACAACCCCGAAGTCGAACACGACTGGACATAATGGTCAGGGGTCCCTTTACCTTTAGTGTTCCTTGATGTTATCAGGGAACTCCAAAAGCAGATGGTCCTTTAGGGTCGTTTGGAAGCAATCTCACTTAGTAGGATCTTGAAGGGCTTGAGTGTTCACTTTGCCCCATGGTTTCCTTCCTTGAAGCCTGTGTTGAGGTATAATATTGATAGCCATCATTGAGCATATTAATTGGTGATCTGTCAAGCAGTCGTTGGCATTCGTCATAGCTCTGGTAAGGAGCACATCACAGCGATCTTCAGCTCGGACAATTACATAGTCTAAGAGGTGCCAGTGGTTCGACCGAGGGTGCCTCCATGATGTTTTACATTTATTTTTGTTGTTGAAAGAGTGTGTTGGTAATAACAACATTGTGCACTGCACATATAGTCAACATAAGATTCCGTTCTGGTTGCTGCTGCCAATTCCTTCTTTCCCAATAGTCCCAGGCCACAGATTGAAATATCGCCCAACTCGTGCATTAAAATCACCCAGGCGGATAATTTTATCCTCAGGCATCTCTGATAGGATGGTATCCTGCTGAGAGTAAAAATTTTCTTTAATGTCTTCGTTGGCATTCATTGTTAGAGCATAAGCATTTAGATTAGTAGCCTGTTGGTTTTTGACGAGTTTTATTCGAAGGGTTGAAAGTCGCTCATTAATGCTGATAGGGACTTCTGACAAGAGCTTCACAAGATCGTTTTTGATAGCAAAGCCTACTCCATGTATTTTTTTTTAATTATTTGATTTTTTGTTGATACACTGAGAAGAAAGAAAAGAAGAAGAAAAACAGAAATACAAATGAAAATGAACACAATATTTTTTACAAAACAATAAAGCAAGAATTGGTCTTTGAACTATAGACCCAACCTTCTGTCTGTTCCTTACTTCAATTATATATTGCTTGTTGCCAATACACACTTTTATCCTAATTTGACTAATCCTTAATTTATCTTAAATCTGATGTCTTTCTTAGAGCTACTACTGAAATCACTCGAATGCTGTGACAGAATTTAAACTACTGTAATTATTTTTCAATTATACTTTAAAGACCTCCCATTTTGAGGCAAATTCCTGTTTTGGTTTATTCTTTATTTTTTCTGATAAACTATCTTAAACTCTGCATATTCTGTCAATTTTTGAATCCATTCATGAATAGAGGGGATTTCATCACTCTTCCATTTTGCAGCAATAAGAACTCTTGCTGCAACTGTAGCATATAAAAAGATAAGCTTCCGGTTTTCTGTTAAAAGAGATCTTTAACATTTTTTTTGTAATTCTGAATGGATGCTCTCCCAAAATACCTAGATTTTCTTACATAGCCACCACATGTGATAGAGAGTACCTGATTTGTCTCCGCATCTCCAACAATTGCTTGGGACACCTTTGTATTCAAAGGTGTTAAGTACCATCGGTGCTGCATTTTCAGAAAATTCTCTCTTAAGGGATAACAATTTTTAAATTTCCAATTATTTCCCCATAAATTTTCCCATTGGGACATAGTTATTGAATGCCCAAAGTCTTGTGACCACTTGACCATGGCCGCACTGACCTCCTTTTGAAAGGGTTTTTCTTTTAGAGTTTACTAACTCTGATTCAAATCAAGAGGTTTCTATTGCAAAACCCTTTTGTTTATCAGATTTAAATTTTTCATATATCTGATGGCCTACTCCATGTATTTAACGTTCTTGTTCAGGTAGACCTTTCCAGAAGAATGTGTAGCCTCCTTTTTGTTCCTTCAGTTGCAACTCTTCTGCTCTTGAAACTCATTGCTGAAGCGCTGTAATATCAATGTTAAAACATCGCACCTCTCTTGCTTTTTTTTAAAAAAATGGTGATATTTCAGGTTCTACTTTGGCCACCAGGGGGTACCAGAGCCTCGAGAACTAAATCTAGTTCCCTTCCCTTCCAGCTGTGGAGGAAGGTGGGATTCTGACTGCTGGGGTAAGGAAAGTGTGATTCAAGTCTTACCAAACACAGCCATTTGCTCAGGTGCAAGTCCAGGGAAGGTGGAGGGTGTGTGTGGAAAAAGCAAAGGAAGAGCAGTGCCTACTGAAACCGTTGTGGAGCCAGCCTGGGTACAACTGTGCATTATGTAGTTCCTTCTTTAGTTTATATCCCTCTGTGGGGAACAGTCTCTTAAATCTCATAAGTGCCAAGACAGACAGAGCCCAGATTGAGACCCACAACTAGTGATGTTAAATTCTCGAGAAAAATCTTTTGGCGAATATTCTCGAGAATATTCTCAATTAATGAGGTGTGTACATTTAAAGCAGCTGTGTAGACGACACAGAATTTATAGTTTGTGGATAATATACTCCGGAGAATTTTCTAGCAGAGAATATTCTCACCTCACCTCACTACCCACAACTGCCTCTAGGCACAGCAGGACCCTGGATGCTGTGGAGGGTTTATCCAGGGGTTGCCCTTACCATTTCACCCCCTGAGGCGAAACAAAAATGTGCTGCCCTGTGCACGCACTGCACCCCTACCCCTTTGCCAAAGCCTCACTTACTGGGGTCATGCAGCTGCGGCTTCCATGTTGTGGAGAGAATTTGCAAGAGCCCTATGAGATTGTGAGAACCCTGGGAGATTGTCAAGGTGCATCTCTACAATCTCGAGGGGCTCTTGCATGATCTCGCTGGGTTCTAGAAGCTGCAGCAGCCACTTCTCCTTGCTTCGTTTAAAACACTGCAACCGTGGGGACTGAATTCGGATCTCGATCTTTCAGTGTTCATTTATATCTAAATACTAGCAGTTAAATACATAGAAAGAACTTAGGCACTGTAAGTACTATTAGGATCCAAACAGGGGACAAAGGCCAGCACCCTGTCTAACATTTGTGCGTAGCATCTTCGATATTTCATCTGACTGGACTTACCTTCGTCAATATCCACAGGAGCCTGGCTAAAGGAACTTTAAAGATTGAAATTTTCCTGTTGCATTAACTTGAATGAGTTTTCTGTTTGTGGCTTCTTTATTAGATTTTTCACATTGTCCTCTCTATTCTTGGATTACTAATATAGGATTTGGAACGTGAAACGGTTTGGTAGATTTCTGTGCGCCGTTTATGTGCTGCTTACTGTATGCTGGTTTACTACGAGTATTGGCAGCATAGGTTTATTTTTTCATATCTTCTGGTAGTGGCAGGAAACAACTGTGTAGCAGAGATTGCCAAGTAAAAGCTAGCACACACCGTGCACTCACAGTAATTACATTGGCTACAAGTTGTCCACTCTCTGAGCCCAGAGAGAGTTCTTTGCTTTCAAAGTCCTTGCTGTGCCAAAGTCCACAAGGTATGTGCTAAGTCTAGCTGCTTTCAAAGTCTTATAACAGGGGTCCCCAAACTAAGGCCCGCAGGCTGGATACGGCCTGTACAAGCCAATTATCCGGCCCCCGCCGACCCCTGCCGCCTGCTCTTACTGGCGCGGCTGCCCATCTCCTGGTCAGCGTGGCACCGGAAATAGCTTGTGCGCATGCGCAAGCATCATTTCTGGCACACTTCTGGTGTGGTGCAGCACCGGAAATAGCTTTTGCACATGCACAAAGCGTCACTTCCAGTGCACTTCCGGGTCTGCAGAGGCCCGTGTGTACACGTACACGCTATTCCCAGTGTTGCACCGAGCCAGAAGTGCACCGGAAATGACACTTGCACGTGCACACAAGCTATTTCTGGTGCCACGCCGACCTGGAAATAGCGAGTGCGTGTGTGTATGGGCGCTCACTCCCCCACCCTCCAGCCTGCCGTGTGATCAGCACCGGAGGAACCGGCCCGAGGCCAGGTAAGTTGGGGGACCTTTGTCCTACAACTTTCAGAGTTCTCTGAGTCCAGACATCTTTTAAGTTGTCCAACTTCTTTCAGGTAAACGCTTCTCTTTACAAAGTTTTCTAAATGTTTCCAACAAATTCTCCTACAGGAAAATGCCATAACTCGAGCCCTTTACGTACCCAGCTCTATATGCTTATCTGCACAGCAACACAGTAAAGACAAGAGTTACAAGAGTCTGCAGCTGCACCTGCACTGTGTGGGGGAATCATTTCTGCCCACTCAAGTGAAATTAACATTTTTTTCACTTTCCCCCTCCCTCCCTCCTTGAAAGGAGCCTTTCCCCAACTAAACTGCACCTGGTGCATGTGTGCAGCTCTTCCTTGAAAGTGCTGATGGGGTAACAGGCTTTGCTTAGTGTGTTTTTGGGAATTGCTAGTGATCATGGAGGCACTGGCAGAGGAAGAGGAGTGCGGGGGGGGGGGGCCACACCGCCCCTGGCAGCGTGATCCCGGTTGGGTGCCATCACGGCTGCCCCCCGTGTGCGCTGTGCACCACACCCCCACAGGTGGTATGCCACACCCCCCCGGACACATGCCATGCAGGCGGCGCGTCATGCCCCGGAACACACGCCAGCCCCTGCCCCGCCTGCTCTCCCCCCCCCCCAGTGCCAGAGCATGAAGCTCCACCACTGCATGGAGGTGCTCATGTTTGCCAACTGCTTCTTTCCCCTGGACCGAATGCAGGGGTTGTACGCTTTGGGCTTTCTTTGAAATTGCCTGGATTGTCTCTAAACATCCAAAAGTGGAAAATTACTCCAGGATAGGCCAAGTCAGGGGGTGTGCTGTGGTTGTGGCAGTGGCCCAAAGGGCCATAATGAATGTGATAATGTGAACCCCTATAAGTCCTTGAATATGCTCTTATACAAAAGTTATGGTAACCTGTTGCTTCAAGAAACTGATGATTTGGCAAAGAGACCATCCCCACTGGGATAGAAGAATAGCAAATATGTCAATCACAAAGATGCAGTTCATAAGCTAGAACATTAGTTGATACATGGTGCAAATGGCTACACGTAACACAGGTTCCCATACATGCATACCGTGTTTCTCCTAAAATAAGACACTGTCTTATATTTTTTTCCCCTCAACATAACACAGTTTGGCTTATTTTCAGGGGATGTCTTATTTTAACCGCATCGCATCGGTACGCTGCATAGCCACGCCTCTCCAGGCTGTTTTAATGGGAGGTGCTGCGTCACTATGGCTTATTTTCGGGGTATGGCTTATTTTCGGGGAATGGCTTATATTTCGCAAATGCATAGAAATCCTGCTATGGCTTATTTTATGGCTATGTCTTATTTTAGGAGAAACAGGGTACTAACAAAATGTAACAGATCACTGAGAATCAAGGTTTAGGTAGCAATGATGTACATGATTGGTTAAATTGAAATCCTTTGTTTGAAATGTTATAAATACCCCTGCCTAGACCCTTGGGCGGGGTTGCAGGTTTGTGAAAAGATTCGACTGTAACCTATTGCTTTGCAATAAACAACAATGGACTCCTGACTCCTCTTGTCTCTGAGTTTTATTGACGTAACTCAGAAAATAGGCCATTTTGGGCCTGCAACATGGTCACTGCTGCCACCACTGCTGAGCACTGGCCCTCAATCCTGATAATCGAGTGATCCTCTAAGCTGAACAGTGTGAAGGAGAGACGGTGGAGAGAGTGATTTTTAGTTTCAAAAGGAGCCACTGATATCCACATTTGAAGCATTGCCCTTGCAAAATATTCTGTTGTTTCTTTACACCTGTGGAACTAGCCTCCCCTAATAGTTCTGGAGCTTTCCTTGGCAAAGTTGTGGAGCTTTTGGGGGAAGATTGCAAAAAATGAAAACAAACCCCACACACGCTGTTTTTGAACTATTTTTATGGGAAAACAGCAAAAATGACACTGCCAACATTTTCCTGATTTCCACCCAGACACTGCTGCTGACTGCAGTATTCTGGATATGTCAGGGAAAATCCAGACATATGGCAAACCTATCCTGTATAAACTCTAGACACTAACACCCTACCAGATGCAGCCTGCTGAGCAGAGGAGAGCTGTCTGGGAAGTAAAGCATTGTTCCTTGTTTGGAACATTTGATGCCAATCTTGCACTGATTCTCACTTCAACCAGACACTTCCAGGAAGCCTCAGAGGAGCCCAACACAGTGCCTGTAGTTGGTGCAGGAGAAATATATATATATATATATATATATATATATATATATATATATATATATATATATATGATTGCAAGATCCAGGTTTGGGAATATCTATCTATCTATCTATCTATCTATCTATCTATCTATCTATCTATCTCTATCATCTATCTCTATCTATCTATATCTATCTATCATTTGAAGACAGGAGTGCCTGGCGTGCTCTGGTCCATGGGGTCACGAATGTGGGAATGTATTGGGATGCAGGAGAGGATATATTGTTTAAGATATCCTATTCCAACTTGTGTTTACAAGTCCCAGAAATTAGCAGAGTTCTCACTCCCCTTTTAAACACACATGCAGCGGATAGCTTGATCAGGTTTGTTAAAACCTCTGTAATAAATGTCCTGGTATTAATTCCTCTCAAAATAAGACAATACACAGTCTTCTATAAAAGCATAAAATGTTTACTCACAAGAAATCATCTGTTCACAATTGGATTCCAGAGGCAGGCTTAAACTTAGTAAAAGTAACATTTACTCAGGAGACTGTTCCATAAGGGGAAAACAATCCCTTTGTGTTCTCTTGGCTGGAAGCCAAGAGACCCTCATAGTGATGTTGTTCCTTTGAGAACGGCGTCCAAAAGAGAAGAGGAAGATGGAGTGTGGTCCCTGTGGTTTTGTGTTAACCTGCCCAGGTGAGACCACACCCATCTCCTGTTACACAGAAGAAGTCATCCCAGCCCAGGGGAAACAGCAAGTTCCTACTGGCTGGCCTAGAGTTCCCTTTCTATGTCTACTCTAGCAATGTTGTGTTTGACTGCTCCTGTGTTTTACATCCCACAACGAAGAGTTGGACATGGCTAAACAACTAAACAACAACAACATCTATCCTCTATCTAACTATAGCTATATCTATAGCTATATCTATCTGTCTATCTGTCTATCTATCTAGTCCTTCATCTCAGGATCACAGGATGGATTACAATATAAAACCACAAAAATATGTACCATAACAGAGGAGGCACATGAAGAAGGGCCTCAGATGATAACCAACAGCTTAAAAACTCTACTTTAAAACTTCCAAGGAGCGAGAATCCACAATGTTCCAAGGGAATCTATTCCACTGTTGAACAGCTCTTACTGTTAGAATGTTCTTCCTGATGTATATTCAGAATCTCCTTTCTTGTAATGTGAAGCCACTGGTTTGGTCCTACCCTCCAGATCAGGAGAAAACAAGCTTGCTCAGTCTCCCATTTGACAGATTTAAAATAGATTTCAACCCATCCATCACCACTGATGTCACTGGATCCTTACATTGGGCTGGGGTGTGGCCCTGGGTGGGACCCTCTGGCAGAAAGGAAAGCTTAGCTAGGAGGGGTATTCTAGTCCAGAGCCAGTTCCCTTTCCCACCGGAATGTCTCCATGGCTGGAAATAAATCACCATGAACCATGCTGCTTTAATCACCCATCCCTACCCCCACGGCATTGCTAATCACAAACCAGTGAAATGTTGAACTTCGTTTGGGAAAAGTGTAGTGGAGAGATGGAATTGGTCAAACCCCATAAGTGTAAAGCTGCAGGGAAGGGGAAATCCCCACCTTTCCAGGGCATGCTGATGAGGAGGAGATTGTAGAATCGGGGTGTGCTGCTTCTGTCGTCCCTACAGTCCTGTTAATCTGGAGCTGGAGAGTGTGTGATCTTTTGACTAAGCACAGTGCTTGCGAGTTGTGGAATATCTGCTCCTCTGAATGGGGACATTGAGCTGGGTATCTGACTTCTAGCCAGGCAAGGAGAGCTGGGGGTCTCCTTGAGTTGAGCTGTAGATTGGTTACTATGGAGACTGGCTAATGAAGCCCTTGGCAGCAGCTGCCTTTGACGATGAGCGCATCCCCTGATTCAGAAGCAAAAAGCAATTACAGCTGTGTGTGTTTGCATGCGCGTGCGCATGCACGTATGGGCAGGAGGAAGATGAGCTCTGAGCTGATGCAGCTCTTTTGTGGTGGGAGGGGGCAATGCTCAGTGAGTCAGAGGTCTCCCTCAGCATGTCAGAGGCCTTGCCAGGCCCCACCACAGGCAAAAGAAAATATAGGATTTTGCATCTCTGTGAGAGAGCCGGAGTCGTCTGTAAAGAGATAACAACAGTGGAACCATACTTCACTATGCACATGGCTTCCTGAATCCCCCCTGCAATATAAATTTTAAGCCTCTCCCGGCACTCCTGCCAGTGCAGAGCTGCTGTTACTGCACACGTTGGCAGCCTCCTCACCACTCTTTCAGAGCTGTGCTTTTGTGCCTTTATTAAATGGGTCACCATAAAACACCCAGGTGCCAAAGGTCTTTGGCTTCTTCAATGCTTGGATGATTTCCTTTACTGGCTGGGAAGAAAAATGACCTCTCAGAACCACTGGCCTTTTGTCTTGCTTCCTTACAACCATACTCTTCTTAAGGGATCTGAGGGGCTGGCCAGCAAGCAAGGGCCACAGTCAGCCATAGGTAACCATCAGATTTGATTCCAGTGGCATAGCATGGGTTGCCAGCATCTGGGGCCACATGGAGGGATGGGGTAGGTGGGTGGGAGGGAAACAGGTGGAGTACTCATACACATTCAACTGCCTCATGGCATCCATGTTACCCAGGAGATTGCAACTGCAGAGATACGAAGTCATTCCGTGGTCTGAAGAGATCACTTATTGATTTGTGTGGAGAAGCCATTTTCAACAGAGACAAGCAATGGAAGCATGCAGCTGTATTGAGGCAGCACCAGGAGTTGAAATTTTGTGCCCCTAACAATTTTGCATGTGGGGCAAATGCCCCTGTGGTCCTTTCCCATGATATGTCACTGCTTGATCCAAAGCTTTGACTTTTGCACAATTGCCCCTTCAGCAATTTCATTTCATTCATTCTACTAGAAAAGCCAGTGGTAAGCAAAAGAGTAACGTAAGAAGAGCCCTGCTGGATCAGGCCAATAATGCATCCTGGTCTCACAGTGGCCAACTGGGTACCCCAAAGGGAAACATACAAGCAGGAACTAAGCACAAGAGAACTCCCCCTCCCCCTTGGTTTCTATGAACTGGTATTCAGAAACATTACTGCCTCTTTAAGCAAGACTTTTTCTTTATTGTTTGTTTATCTATGCACCACTTGATTGTAAATACTGGTAAAACACACACACACACCAAAGCAGTTTCCAAAAGCAATAAAATCACCACAAAGAAAAAGGAACAATAATTTAAGACTATTGAAAAGTTAGAATAACGATAGACTGAAAACAGATTTAAAACCTTTTCTCCCCACCATGCTAAATTTTATGCACTTCTACCAAGTTGACATATAAAACTCTAGAACTGATTAAGAACGTGCCAGATTCCTCCATAGAATCATGCAGGCATTTAAGGAACCACATTCATGCCAATGATGCCAGGCACCTTCATCAATGTGGCTGCTGTGAGAAAAATGGAGCAGTCATGGAAATGTCTCTGGACTCCCTTCTTTCCAGCAGCCCCTCTACACACAGTTGTTTGGCCGCATGTACGAACATGTGAAGAAATTTGTCAGGGTGACCTGGCTCTGAGAGAGCAAGCAGTTCAAGCTGTTTCCGAAAGGAATCCATACAAATAAGAAGGCAAGCCAAGGAGATGCCACGTGGGTGGCCGAAATCAGATGTCAGACCAGCCAGGAGCCTTTGTGTAGCGGAGAACTGCACTGAAGAATGTATCCCAAGTGATGCAGCCTTGATGAAAGGGCAAAGGCCTTCTTGTGTGTGGGAGGATGTTCAGCCAAAATCACGAATGCATGATTATTAGTCACAAACAGGGGCAATGGCACCATGGAGTTTCAGAACCTGTATAGAGAGGACCTTTATAGTGGGGATATCATAGTCATACCCCCAAACCTAGTGGTGGGAACAGACAATGGACTAATCCCTACCTCTTCCTACCTGTCATTACTCACTCTTTTCCTTACCTGCAATGGGGTATGATGTCTGTAAGCTCTCCTCCAGATCGCACATGCCATTTTGAACTGGACTATGGACTTTTATAAAATTTAAGAATTATTGCCTGCCTGATTTTCATGTTGAATTCCGGCAAGACTTTACTGATATGATGGACCTTTTCATTTTCTTGTTTTACTTAAAGAGGCTGAGAGTGATTGCTTGGTTAAGAGGGAAACATAAAAAGGGAGAAGATAATCCAAGCCTGCCTAATGCAACATTGGATATCATCATTGCTCTAGAAGGCTATGCAAATTTGCCCTAATAGCTTCTAGAGATAAGCTGAGCATGGGTGGTGATTTTTGTGGGACGTTGTTGCAGTCAAACCAGCAATTCATGTTTTGCCAGATGCACACATGAAGGGGCTGAGGCTCATAGAGCTTTTCTGGAAAAACACACACACAACCAAAAAACTGCTGGAGAGAACTCTGTGAGATCACTTCCTTTGTCTGCCTTGGCAAGAAGTGGTAACACTTCATCCTTCCTTGCTTGCTTACCATCTCTCTCTTTCTTCATCATGCTTCCATACTGACCATGTATGAGCTCTGCAGCTCTTACACCATCTTTGAACTTTCACCTTGTTTTTTTCTTGTTGTTTTTTTACTTTACAAAGTTATTATTGTACTTTCCCAGATCTTAACCTATTACAGTATTTGTAAGAATGGATTCCAAATATCATTGAATTTGTCCATGGCAACACTGGCGTAGGAAGAGCGGGGCATAGGGGTAGGGGTGCCCCGGGCAGCGCAATCCCGGTAGGGTTCCATCTCGGCTGCCCTCCCACCCACGCTGCGTGCCCCGCTCCCAGAACGCATGCCCCACCCTTGTGGGCAGTGCGCCCCGCCCCCAGAATGTGACCAGCCCCGCCCCTGCCTTCTTCTCGCCCCCGGTGCCAGAGCATGAAGCTCCGCCACTGCATGGCAAGTCTGCGTTTATGCGCAAGTTGTTCATATGTTGCAAGTTTGTATAAGTTTTCAATTCAATTGTAGAAGTGAGCCGCATTTTTCTTTTTCCAATTCATCAGTATCAGTCTTTTTTCTGTGGTAAGGGCATGGAGAGTCCACTCATATTGTTCTTTTGTAAGGTTCTATCTTGTACTTTTGTAACTTAGATAGTAGATTTAAACTTTCCTTCATTCTGCTACTGTAACTACTACTTCAAGACCTAGATTAGGTAAGTAAACACTACTTTTATTCATAAAACAACGTGTGTGTGATTATTGTTTTTAAGGGGGAGAAAAGGGGTAATACCAGCATCCTGGGTTATTGTTTGCAGAAGGTTAAATCAACCTTGTCTTAGCTTCCAAGTTTAAGCAGCAAAGGATGGTATTCTGCTGATCTCACAAACATGACCAAGGAAGGATAATAACGAACCAATATAACCTCTCCTAGTGTCTAAACATCATTCCTACAATTTTTACTCTGCTTAAATAGGTATTTGCATTCTCACACAAGTGAGAAGAGGAAGGATAATTAATAAATAAAGTATCTTCTACTACTCAACCAAATCCATCCAACAAAGTGCAAGGCAGAGAGGCAGGGAAAAGCTGGAAGAAGAGGGGAAAATGGGAGTGTGGACATTGGTGGTAAAAGGACAGTTAAATCCAGTCAAAGGTAACTTTGGAGTATGGCACATCTCGCTTCAGATCGAGGGAGTTTGTCCACAGACAGCTTTCCAGGTCATGTGGCCAGCATGACAAAGCTGCTTCTGGTGCAATGGAACACAGTGACAGAAGTCAGAATGCACGGAAACACCGTTTACCTTCCTGCTGCAGCGGTACCTATTTATCTTGCACTGGTGTGCTTTCAAACTGCTAGGTTGGCAGAAGCTGGGACAGAGCAACGGGAGCTCACCCTGTCACAGGGATTCAAACCACCAACCTTCTGTTTGGCAAACCCAAGAGACTCAGTGGTTTCTCTGAACTTCAGCTGGTGCTAGAATCAGAGATGGAAGGAAGGACCCCCAAGGAGAACTCGCCCAGCAACTCTCCTTATCCGCCAAGATCAAACCATGCAGAACAGAAAACAGAGGAGAGATCTATCTATGACTACTAGACATGATGACTATGCTCTGCTCCCCACAGTTGGAAGCAGCAGGCAGCAATGCTTTGAAATAGCAGTTGCCTTAAACCACAGGACAGGTGAGTGCTCTTGTGCCCAGGTCCTGATTGCTGGTTTTCCTCAGGTATCTGGCTGGCCACAGTGAGAACAGAATACTGGACTAGATAGGCCATTGGCCTGATCCAGCAGGCTCTTCTTATGAGTGCCCCATGCCAAGGGCAAGCTGGTGACTGAGGTTTACAGGATGCCCCATGAGTGAGGAGCCAGGACCACGTTTGTGGCCTCCATGCCCGGGAAAAGCCAAACATGTTCTTCTATGTTCTAACCAAAGTACAAGTCTCTGAACTGACCCAAATTTCCAGCACTTGGGTGTGAATGTTCTGAGAGGTTATTTTTAAAACAATCTGCTAATTAGTTGCTGAATGCTGCTTAAGAAAAAGTAGTGAAAACAAGTCCAGACTGTGTGTCATATTGAGACCTGCTTGTCTAAAAAAGGTGTCAGTGACAGAAAGGCAAGAGGCACCTGCTGTGTCACATATGAGTCTGCTCTTTTCTGTAGAGGTCCCAGTGCTAGCCCAGCCCCTGCTAGGATCGTGTGATGGCAGACAGAGGCACTATGGGGAGGGCCCTGTCCCAGATGATGCAGCCACAAGCAAGCCATGGATTTCACTGGGAAGGGCCCCATAGCACTATCTGGAGTTCTGACATTATTTCATGGGTGGCTCTCACATGGTTTACAAATCTAACATTTGCCTTCCCCATGTCTGTGGAACATTGTCCTTGACTCGGTAGTGGCAGCCAGCCAGCCAGCCAGTCAGCCAGCCAGCTAGCTGTGGAATTCTGAGGAGCTGCTCCACTCAGAAGAAGTCTCCATTGCCCACAACCCAGCCATGGCCCACAATCCAAGGGGGTGCAAAGAGTAGGAAAGTCATTGGCACATTCCTGGGCCAAGGGGAACTAGGAGCACAGCTTGCATAATCTACTGGCCTGGCCAGAAACAAGACAGTTTCCTCTCAATGGAAGGAGAAAATCTGAAGCAACTTTGTTGGATGATTTGGACAAGGTGCTTTACCTGTAGGCTCAAGCCTTTCCACCACCATGGCTAATTTTATCTAGCAGGGAAGGAATGTCAATCTGGGTCCAGGTGGCTCTCTGTAAATGCTTCCCTGAGAGAGTGGGGGTGTCCCACTGTCTGTAAGTTAAAAAGAAAAGAAAAAGACAACTCCTGAAAAAAACAAGACCTGTCCCTGGGAAAAAAAATGGAAAGCTATAGGCCTTTTATGGTCCCTGCAAGCAAATAGGATCCCCACCCACCCCTACCCTGAACCCCACAGGCTTTTAGGGAAAGGGTGGGGAGAGGAGTTAATCTGCTCCTTGGGGAAAATCTATCCTGGGACAAATCTATCATTTGCCCCATGGGTACACTTATGGGAACTTATAATATGGAACAGGATACAGTATATGCAATATAATTCAAATGGAGGGATTTCCTTGCAATTCCCCACCCCAATTCTTTCTTGTCGCAGTTTAGGCATAGCTATGGGGCTGAGTTTGGTGCCTTTGGCTGCATTGCATGATTGGGGCAAGGTGCTTCTTTCCCCTGCCACCACTGCTACTTTCAGAGGAGTGCTGCATTGTGCGTGTGCACTGCTATTTTCCATTCTGGGCCCTGCTCAGTTTCTCAGGGCCTATAGTAACCCCAGGAGACTGTTATCCTGCAGAAACCTGCACATGGCAAAGCTGACCTCAGAGGCTGTTGCCTCCAAGAGGTTTTCCAGTGCTGCTGTGCTCAACCTCAGTAGCATCTATCTCTGGGCCCAAGGGAGAGCTTGACCCCTGCATATGCACTGCTGGCCCCTTGGGGACTGGCACAGATGCTGTGATGAGTCTCCTGTGTCTTGCATCTGCCAAGGAAAGGCAATTATTTTGCAGTTGATTGGAGAGCATTTCAGGGCAGGCAGCAGCAGTGCACCTAGGGACCATCTGTGGCAAAGACTACATTCAACCAAGAGAGGAGTGTGCACGGTCAAGCATATTTAAAGTCCCCACTTCCCACACCTGGCAGGAAAGAAGGATGGGTGGCTAACAAAAGCCTTTGCTGTTTTTGCATTCTCAGGCATGGAGGGCTTCCCATACCCCAAGATCCAAATACATTCCCACATGGGGTGGAGGAGGACATACTTCTACCCAAGCAGAGGACACTGGATGACAGACAGATAGAGGGATCTGGGGTTGGTCAGTGAGACCCATTTAACATTTTGGGATCCCTAAACCAACTCTGGTCTCTTTTTTGCCATTATGTAGAGAAGTTGCAGTTTCTGTTTCTGTTCAATCTGACACTTAATCTGTTGTAGATGGATGGAAATCCACTAGGTGCTCAAGGGACTCAGCAGGTGGCCAGGCTAAAAAGTCCCCCCTGTCCAAAGAGGTTGCTGAGCGCCATTCATTGCTCCCCTCTGTGACCATATTTATGTTCAGGCTGGTTACCCCTAATGCTGTCATCACACCAAACACCCTGGGAAGACTCATAGTGATCATCCTCCAGGAACCCAAGATAGAGTCTGATTTTAATGCTGCACTGGATATTTTTATGACTGTGTGATGTCACGTTTGAGTTCTTTAAGGGCTCAACTCTTGAACAAATGTCAGTGATCCAGGCACCCAGCTCTGCCTAGTTGCTGATGCCTTGTTCTTTGCCATCTCCCTTCTTTGGTTCTGCTGAGGTGGGAAACCCATGTGGAAATGACTGAGGTGTGGCTCCACTTCTGTGGGGAAGGAGCTGAGGTGGGAGAGGGGAACCTTTCTTTCCCATCAGTATCAGCATTAACATAGGTCAATTTTCCTCATTTCCCCCAACATCTTCTGTGTCTGACATGGTTAAGATATTTTCAGTTGTTGCTCTTTACAGCAAAGTCACTTGAAATTTCTTTCTTAGGCTGCCTTATTTCAGGTTCCATTAAGTTTTGCTGATTTCAGGAAAGAGCAATTAGGGTGGATTAAGCCTTAGTGCATGTCATGGTTGACTTGGTGCTGCTGTGAGCCCCTATGGGCAGTCTTTTTATGTTCTTCCTTCTGCTTCTGCTTTGTTTTTACATTCAGCAGCCTCTCTCTAGCAATTCCACTGTTTGTAGTTAAACATGGCTGATGGGGCCATCTTCCCACCCATGTAAACATTGGCATCTAACAATGTGCTGACTGTTGCCAAGCTCTGCTTATGATAAGCTCTGAAGCTTCTCCTTTGGTTGGCTCTTACAACTCCTTAAGAACACAAGAAGAGCCATGAGTCAGATCAAAGGGGGTCCATTTAGTCCAGCACCCAGTCCTCACACTAGCCAGCCATGTGCCCCAGTGTGAAGCCCATAAGGATATGAGTACAATTCTCCACTCCTGCTCTTGATCTTGCTCCCAGGCAACTGATATTGGGTGGCTACTATTGTTGGATTTACCCTCCTCCATTGTCCATGTTCCAGTGTTTTGAGAGAAGAAGTAAAGAACTAAAATGCTGTTTTTGAGATTAGGCAACAAAGCACTGTACACCATCTTCTTCTGTATGATTTGCATGAAGGCATTGGCCTTTCCTTGCATTGTATCCTCCTGTCAGCTCAGCCTTTCCAGTGGAAGCTGCTGCTTTTGCTCTGGCTTTGATCTTGGGGAGGGAGTGGCTGCTGCCCTCAGATCTAGTTTGTGGACCTCCCTTGGGGGCATCTGTTCAACCACTGTGAGAACTTTAGCCTCATCCATCAGCCAGGCTCTTCTTATGTTCTCACAGACTGCAGCCACAGTCACCCTGATCCTGACCACCAGGGCAATCCACAGCCTCCTCCAGCAGTTCCCCTCCTCCTTGTGCCACTGATTGCTCTTTCATCAGTCCACACCCTGTCTCTATCTGGCCCTGCTTTTAATAACATTCATTTTTATTTATCCTGCTTCTGCACACACACACACACACACACACACACACACACATTCAAGGCAGATTTTCCCCATCCACCAGGCCTTTGGGCAACAAGTGGCATCTCCTTTATGGAAGATAAGGTGGTCTGTGGGGTCTGGCTGACACTTCAGGGTCTACTGATGGACATTTTGAAACGGTGAAGGAACCTGTTGGAAGGACTGGCTCAGACACCCCTGCTGATCTCTCTCGTCTACGGAGGTCCCAGGTGGGCCATGCGGTACCCACCATGAGGCTAGCCGCCTGCCTCTAGCGGGGTGGGCAGAAAAAAGAGCGATTGGAAAGAAGACCCTCCCCATGCTTTGCTTCTAGTTAGTAGATGGTGCGCCATTGATGCGCCTTTTCTGTTTGTTGCTTTTGGGGAAGACGGGAGGGAGATACAGTATTGCTAAACCCTCCTCCAAGGAGGAGGAGGGGAGGGAGGAGGCTGCCTTGCTTTCCTTCATATTGTCAGTCTCAGGGTAACAGCGAGCAGAGAGTCGCGATAGAAGGCTGATCTTGCAACCCTCTGGAAGACGGAGAGACCACGAGGCTCACGCGTCAGCCGAAACACCCAAGGTTTAAATGCGTTCATCTCCTCCCCTGGATCTGATCAACCGCTGCCACAGTCCGCTCCTCGTCACCCGAGACAGAAGCGCCAGACTCTCGGGGGCGCAAAGGCAGGACTGAGAGAGAGCAGCCGCGAGTGCCACTCCAGTAGGTTTCTGGATCCAGCAGCAGCTCCGCAGGAGGTAAGGACCTGGCCCTCGGTTGTTTGCTCTTCGGGGTTGGGAGGGGGCTGGCGTCGAGGGTCGCGGGGGATAAGCCACCCGCTTGCAAGCAGCCGTCGGAGCTCTTCCTAGCCTCGCCACGACCAGGAGCGCCTTTATTTGCTCCTCTTCTGCGTGGGAGTGGGCTCGTGGGTTCCTCGGCAGAGCTAAGGGCTGGCCCTTAGAGAAGCGATCGAGTGCGGTGACTATCTGGCTCTCCCGGTCCCGAAGCCAAAAGGCGAGCAGAATCTTGGCTTGCGGCCCCTCTCTGCTCTCCCGCTGTGCAGCGGGAGCAGCAAACGCCCAGCAAAGTTGCAAAGGAGAAGATCAATCTGGAAACTGGGGAGGGGTCGAGGAAAGAGAGGTTGTGTGTGGCAGGGGCGCGGGGAGACACACAAAGGCCGGCTCTTCTCCTGCTGCTGCGGGCGGCCCTGAAAATATTCTGGAGCTTGATGTGGCCCCAACGCAGCCTGTAAAACGCACATTGCCGGCCTCTTGCTAGAACGTGTTAGCCAAGAGGACAAAGGCGCGCGGCAGCCGCTTTATCCATTCCTTTCCTTGGTTGGAATATGAGGCGTAGCGCTACAAGCCTTGGATTTACGCGCGTCGGCTAGTTTGGGGGTCGAGCTGCTGAGGGTTTCTAGCAAAAAGCAGGGGCCCCGCCAATTCTGCGAGGGAGACTGGGAGGGTCTCTGCGCGTGTGGCGCGGCGCTGTCCACGGTCCTGAATGGGAGGCGCGTCTTTATCTTCCTGGCTGACGCTTTTTCCAAGGGCCCGGTGGACCTGCCTTTGCGCCCCCGAGCGTCTGGCGCTTCTGTCTCAGGTGGCGGGAAGCTGACTGTGGCAGCAGTGGCTGATCCAGGGAGGAGATGAACGCATGCAGTGGGGCTCACCCGCCCCTCATTCCAAAGGCAGGCCCGCCGGCTGGTGAGGGGGACTGTCTGGATTGCCCAGGAGTGGAGCCCACCCCCACCCCCCGCCTGCCCGCCCGCAGCTTCCAGGACGCTCTGCGTCTACCCAGCCGGACAGCCCTCTGGGTACGGCTGATTAATGTGTTGCTGCAAAGGACGGGGAGGGAGTGTTTCTCGGTTCTTCTCAGTCAGTATAGCCCCGGGCTGCATGGATGAAGGAGCCGCCTCGCAGGGAGGACGACTCTGGAGCAGGCAAAGGCAGGAAGTGGATGACGCCACTGAGCCCACCGCCTGCCGTGGCGCTTTCCGCCCCCTCCCCAGTCCAGAAACGTTCCCTGTCTTGGGATTTGGAGACCGCTGAGATTTGAAGTGAGAACTGTGAGGGCCGCAGGCTCTCCGGACCATTGCTCCCTGCCAGAGAAGAAAAGGCTTAGCCGTAGGTGGGAGCTGTGGTGAGCAGAGGCTGAAGGGCAGGGGATGGTGGGTGGGCGAGGCTGGTTAGGATACAGGCAGAGTGGGTGGGAGAGGAAAGGGGCAACAGCTCTGCAGGTGTGTGTGTGGGGGGAGGGAGGGACAAGAGAGCCAGGCCTCTGGAGGCTGCGTTTGCGGGCAGGGGCAGAGGGACGGGAAGGGGTGTGTGTGAAAGTCCTGGGATGAATGTGCCCGTGACCTTAAGCTGTAGCACAGACAGGTTCCAAGGGAATTAAAAATAGCTTTGGGACACCCAGGATGGAGTAGAGAACAGCAGCAGCAGCAGCAGCCCAGACTTCACAGCTTCACACAGGTGACTGATGAGAGAGTTGGATGGCTGGACTCTCAAGTGTGCCAGCTGAGGTTGCTCCTGCTGCCCCAGTAGCAAACTGGAAAAGGCTGAGCAGAAACAAATGAACTTTCCAACAGCATTTCTCTCCATTCAATTTTCTTATCGGGATTCTGGAGGCCTTGTGAATGCGAAAGAGCCTAGTGACTTCAAGTGGTTCTGCATGGATGCCTGGGCAAAGGTCTGTACCTTCACAGTGGAAGTTCCAAAGCTGGTGCAAATTTCAGGAAGTCCCAGGCCCCTTCTGGCTTTGCCATGGGCAGTGTGGTAAAGGAGCCAGCAACCCAGGATTCAATTGCCCTGTCCTCTGGCAGCTCCAGGGCCAAATGAGCAGCAAGAGTAGTGGTGTGTCCTGAGGTCTACTGAGACTTTGGAGAGATGGGCACTGAGTGGTAGGGCTGGTGTGGGCTGCTAGCCCTTAAATAGTACCAGGAAGTACCTGATTCAGAAAGCAGGGTTTGCTGGTGTGTTATTTGTTGATGAAATAAGCAAGGGGTTAGCCAGAAAGTGATCAATTTGGACAATGACATTGATTTATCACCACAAATAGGATAGTAGGGGGGTCCCCAATGTGTGACTGCCTGTGCTCTCTCTCACATACACCCACTAACGTACTGCTTCTCACTTTGTGCCTTTGCATGAGGCTGCTGTTCTTTGCAGAGGACACATTCTTCTCTTCCCTTCTTGCCATCGACCAACACAGGCACATCAGGCCACCCAGAATGCCTGCCCGTCCATCTGGAGGATATGACCTTTCCCTTCCCTGCAGAGGGTAGCATACATAGGTTTGTTCCTTACAACTGAGGAGCACACAAAATAGCAACTTGCCTTGGAGGACTGTGGCTGGCCTGGCCACAGGGGCGGGAGGGGGGGCGGGCGGCTCTTGCTGCATCCAGCGCTTTCTGCTTTTTGCCTGCTGATGCATTTCTTCCCTGAAGCTGCTCTTTCTGCTGCCTTTATTCACCTTCCCATTGCTGTGTGTTGGCTCCCTTTGCCTACCTTCCCATTCAATCATTTATCCAACTCTCTCTCTCTCTCTTTCTCTCTCCATTCCACCCTGCATGCCCCTGGCTGTCCTCTTGAAATCCCCTCAACCTCCTCCTTTTGCTGTGTCTCTCCAGCAAGAAAACCCATCCTACTCTCTCTGTGGGTATATCCCTGCCAAATGTTTACAACAAGTAGTTCGATGTACAGACTGAATCCTGGCATAATTATACACACAGACGGAGACCGCATAGTAAATAAGCCAGCTGCTGAAGACGCCCACTTTCCTCCTTGCTTGCTTTCTTATTACAGGCTGTTGCTGCCACCGCTGCCACTCTCACCTCTTTTGCCTCTCTGCCAAACCCCATTTCCAGGGCACCAGCGAATGCTCTTCTGGAAAAGAGCTCCTGGTCAACCCCCACATCTGGGGAATGAATCAGAGCTGGGATCAGAGCCCCAGTTCAAAGGGGTGCTTCTCGTTTTGTCAAGCACCCACTTGCCTGGCTCAGCTTCAGGGAAGGTGCTTCACCCCTCTGCCCCCTACAGAGCTGGCAGAGGATCCCTTGAGTTGGTAGGTGGGGGACTTGGAGGCTATGGCTCCCCCTCCCCACCACCCCACCCAACTGACCTGCTTATTTTATTGTTCCAACCGCAAGAGGGGCAGGACTTTATCCACCATGTGCCATTTCCCTTCCATTAAGCATCCTTTCAAAGGAAGGTCAAGAGCAAAAATGGAGGGGCTGGTGGGATGGGCAAAACATCTGGTAGCTCAGCATTATTTGTGAGCATGAACTATGACTGCTATGTGTACAGAAGCATGGGGGTGGGTGGGGTGGTTTTTGGTCAGAGCTGCTTGTCTGCAGTGGCAGGGGTTGTGAGTCTGGCTGGCCTGTGTTTGCTCCCCCACCCAATCCCCTGGAGTCCTGGAGTAGCGGTTGCACTCTGGGACCTGTGCAGAGTTGCTGTTGCTTTGCTGTCAGTTGGCCCAGGTGGAGATTGATCCACTGACTTGGCTGGGAATCAATGTCCTCTCCTGGAGGAAGAAAAGGACACACACTGGTGTCTTATTTTTGTTTGGTGAAAATGCTGTTTGCTCAGCCTCTGGTTTGCACATCGGCCTCACCTTCAGGCAGGTGTCACCAGATAAAGGCTCTGTTTGGGCATCCAATTCCCGCTAAAGGCATTACAGTCACAATGTGCCTTGTCTGCTTTTATTTTTGGGACCGGATTCTATGCTTGATGTGATGAAAAGATTTCAAGGTGCATGGTGGCTTCAGCATAGATACAGTTGCTACCTTTCAAGTGATGTTTTTGAGCTGGATGCAAGATAAAATGAAGCCAGATGGTTCTGATCTATTTCCATTTCTGCTCATGGGTGACTTTAAGTACCAGGGATATATCCAGTTGCTGGGTGCTCTTTAATTCTTGTGTGGGGTTCCCTTAGGGTCTGACAAGGGAAGGGAAGCTGCAGACTGCTTGGTCACCACCAGCAAGTGTAGTGGGGGCAGCTCCATTCGGGCAGATAGAGCACTGCCTCACTAGTCTCAGTTAACTATCCAGTCCAGAGGATGACACCTCCTCTTCCACCTCCTCCTCTGTCTCAGCGTTACCCTTGTAGAACTCAGCAGGGAGGAGGAAAATGGGAACAAAACTAGATTTAGGGCTTGTCGACACTTCTGCTTCTCCCATGCCCAGAAAGCATGAGTCTGAGCTGTTTTCCCCTTTACCCCACTGCTTTCCAAGGGAAAACCCACTCTTTAGTGATAGAACAAATGGCAATCGTGGGGAAACCCGGATTTCTGTTTGTTCCAGAGCAGTTTTCCTTGGGGAGAAAGCAGCAGGACAAGATGAAGTGTGGACAAACCCTAAGTTGACTCTGCCTGCCATTGGCTTTGGCTCCACCTGTGGTTGGTCTCCTTGCCTTCCACCATACCAGCCACCACTGCCTACATATAGAGTCAATAGGCACATCATCTCAAAGACTTTAAGGATGGCATGATGCTCCAGTATCTAGTTCTTCTTGTTCTGCTTGGTCCAAAACTAAAACAAACTGAAATATGTAAGAGTGAGGAAGCGTAGGAAAAAAGAACTGTTGTCATATTTCTTACTTGGTTGTATGACAAACAGCATCTGCTAAATGCACCCACATAGTCAGAGGTCTCCGTTATCCCTAAACAGAAGTAAACTCATTCATCTAATTGTGTTTGCCAAGGTAGCACGTAATGGGAATAAACTGGGGGACCTCACTCAGCTGGATTCCTGAGTCAGACAAAGCCCTCCTTCCCCTGATCAGGTGCCTATTAAGACTAATTACCATGAGTACCAAAACTCACTTTTCATGGAACATAAGGCTGTCTTTGGCTGCTAGCCATGATGGCTCTGCTCTGCCTCCACCATCAGTCATGCTTCTGGGTTTGGGTCCTGTTTGAGGGTTTCTCATGGGTGTCCACTGTGAGAACAGGATGTTGGACTAGGTGGCCTGATGCAGCAGGGCTCTTTTTGTGCTCTTTTGCATTCACTTGTCACAAATTCCAGGTAATGCTACTCCCTCCAAATCTCATTTCCTACTAGAGAGGCTGAGAAAGGAATAAAGAGGGCAACCTCATAATCTTCCCACTACAGGTGCTCCTGCTGAAGGAAAGCTGGACCTTGGTGGGCTTGGAGGAAAGCTCTGCTCCTCCCCAGCTCGCCTTACAGACTCCCTTGAAGTGTGATGATGAGCCTTTGCAATTCATCACCTCTTGATACAGCTTTGCCTCTGGCTCTGCTAACTAGATTTGTGGGTCTGTTAGACAAGGAAAGGCACTAATAGTGTGGGTTTTTTAAAAAAAAATATTCAGGGGGATGCAGAGGTGGATTTAGGGCAGCATGACCAGTTCCCCACACACAAGGTGCCGAACAGAGAGGGCACCTTCCTGCCTCCTTCCCAAAGCCTTGTAAGCACTTACTTTGGGAAGGAGGTGTGGGGGCTCTGACAGGGTCCTAGAGTCCTCCTGCATCCTTCCCAAAGCATAGTTAACGCTTGCCCAGCTTTGAGAAGGATACAGGAAAGTTGGATGTGTGTGTTAAATGTTGGCCTTGTACAGGGCACCATATTACCAAAGTCGACCCCTGGGGAGTGGTTGGGACTTGTAGGGAAATCACAAAATTATAGGGTGCAAATATTATCCACTTGGGTGCATGATTTCGGCTTCCTCAGCATTTAGCATTCCTTAGCATCATTCCCCACATTTTGTTATACAGCTTTTCAGGGCTCAGCATAAACTACAAGTGTTGAGTTTCTTGGGGACCTGCATTATTGATGCTCTTCTGAATGGACCGGTCCTGAGTGACATTCTTTGTGGAGGATGTTCTTGTGTCAATGGCTGTCATGAACACTGCAGCTTTGCATGCCAGTATTCCCCAAATTGCCTTTCCTGTGGTCTCTATCCCTCCCTCCCTCCCTCACCCTACCCCAACCTCACCCATCACCAGAACTGATGCAGCCCCCCCCCCCGCTCCCCAGCAGATGAGCTCTGTGCAGCTGGGCTTCCAAATTCTGAGAATTTCAAAAGGTTGTTTAGAAAATCTGGGGTTGTCTTTTTTGTTGTTCATTTACTTTAGTGTGAGGTTATGAGACATGGTGAATTGGTATAAATTACCTCCTTAGAGATAGGCATGCTAAAGAGTGCCTTCAGGAGAATAACAGTGAGAAATCAGGTAGAGAGAGAAAAGGCAGAAATGAGAAGGAAAATATAAAATAATATAAAAGCAGCACAGTTTATTTCCTTAAAAAACAAGAACAGCACTTGTCTTTCATATACCTGTCCCAGTTAAGGGCATCATCTGTGATATGGGTGCACTCAATCATGGGTGAGATACTCTGTCCCTTTACCTTCATCCAAAAGGCAGTCAAGGCTTCCCCAGTTTGTCTTGGGAGTTGCTGCTGGTCCTTCTTGCTTAGGAACATCACTTCTTCCACCTAAGAACAATTGAGCTTGGGTGGAAGGGTGGGAGAAAGTGGCCACATTTAATTTCCCCAGTCCTTTCCGTTCTAGGATCTCAATGTTGATGTTTGGTTTGGGCAAACTCAAATGCCTCCTTTCATCTGATCCCCAAACTATCTCAGTAATGAATTGTGGAGCACAGAGAGAACTATGTTTTTGCATTACCACAGATTTGCAAGGGCACTCTAATGGGACATGTGTGGGATGTGGGGTGGTGTAGTGAAACACAGGCTTTACTGGTTTATTGTCAAAACAAAATAAAAAATAAAGAAATTCCTTCCAGTGGCACCTTAGAGACCAACTAAGTTTGTTCTTGGTATGAGCTTTCATGTGCAATGTGCATGCACACTTCTTCAGATACCAAGAACAAACTTAGTTGGTCTCTAAGGTGCCACTGGAAGGAATTTCTTTATTTTTTATTTTGTTTTGACTATGGCAGACCAACACGGCTACGTACTTGTAACTGGTTTATTGTCGTTAATCTGTCTGCAACCAGTGTTGTGAATACATCTAAAATTTGTTTTTATGATGTGCTGCTGTTTCATACGATGTATTATTCTCCTCCTCTTTTTTGGGGACACTGCTTGGATAGTTTGACGTTCAGCTTACTAAAAATTTAGCACACGCAAAAAGAAAAAGAAAAAAGTGACCACACACAAAGTGTCCTCTCTAGGAAGTTCAAGAACTCTTCGTTTACTAGTCCTGTTCTTATATAGCCTTGTCCTTGCCTACATTTTGGTTGCAAACCCCACAAAACAGGCTTAACTTGGCTGAATCTCACCTTTACAAACCAAAATACCACCCTGCACTTAAAGAGAGCTTACTCTTCATTTTATTTTTAAGAAGAATTCCTACTACATTTTAAGAAGAATTCCTACTACATTTGTAGAAGGAAAGTTCTTCCTCAATATTTCCTAAAGGAGAAATTCAAATGAGCCAAAATGGTTTTTTTTTTTTTTAATAAAGTATGTGATGTTTAGTCTCAGTCTTACCAGTGTGCTTCCATCCATTAATACTTGTCCCCATCAAATACTTTAGCTGGTTAATTTGCTATTGGAAGGTTACATCCATAATATATTAGTCACATTATCCTACTTCTGCTCCCGCTCCTCCCCTATTTCAGTTGGTTCAGTCCATGAAAACCTTCACAACTTGTCTTCCACTTTGCACCTCACCCAGCAGCTTCTCCCTCACTTTCCTCCCCACCTGCCCTATTCCACACAGCAACTTCACATCCCACTGGCCTCATTCACCACCATAGACATATGCAGGCAGAAACTGCAGATTGATTCCACAGTGCCAGTTGATTGGGAACACCTAGACCACAGACTGAGCAGTCACACAGTTCCCTGGATGTATTGAATTTCTATTTAAATTACAGTAATGAAATATTTCTAAATTTGCATCTGCACATTTATGTCCTCTTTTTATTATGGTAGTGTTGGTGGTAGTGGTGCATTTCCTCTTTTTTGGGGAAATGGACAAGTGCCCCCCCCCAACCCCGGGGCAAAGCAGTCGTGCAAATGCTGCATATATGGCAAAGTCATGCCACATGGCCTGGTGCAGCCCAGTAGCAAAATGTTTACCAGCACAATATGAATTGTGGCCTTTTCACCAGCTGCATATTTACACACACAGGAAATAAAAATCTCCAAAACCCAACACTTCCTACCAAAACTAAACTGTGACCATCTACCATGGCAGCCCAGATCCCTCCCTTTCTCACCTTCCTTCCTTCCTCATAGTGGTTGCTGTCACTACTACCAGGAAAACCACATACCTTCTCATATGACATGCTGACTATTTTCACTGACCAGGAGAGCAACAGCAGGAATGAACTGGACTAGAGCCACTGACCGTGAGCCCTTGACTGAAATCATCTCACAAGGAAAGGAAGGGCCAGAATTTGCCTGGTTGTGAGGAGCTTCGGTGTACAGTCACCACTTGGGCTGGGCATGTTATGCAGAATGCAGTGACAGTGTGCTAGAAGTATTGGGGTCATTGTCCTGATGAGATGTGGCCTTTGCTCTTATAAATACATGCATTTGCTTATGTGGCATTTCAAAACCTCCGTGGTCACTGAGATGTCTGAGTCATGTCATTTTGTAGGATGAGATGTCACAGATATTGTTTAAGGAAAGACCTCTTTCATTTCCTGATCTAGACCAAAAAAGGCAGGCACGTTTTCTACAGAGGCTCCAGTCGGCTGAGATCAGTAAGCCACACTTCCTATCACAGGTGGCCATGGTGAAGCTAGCTTGGCTAGGCTAAGCCCCAGTTGCGTCCATCACTTCTTGGTGCTCTCCTTCCCCCTTGATGTTCTGAGCCTGCTGCAGCTATCAGCTGTTTAGTCATAGGCCCATAAAGCACCTCAGGGACTTTCACCATAAGCTGGCCTTTGTGCACCCAATGCCTCCATCACCAAAGAGAGTGGCTGGTCCCCTTGACCATTTTCTTTTCTCTTCCTCCTTGGCAGGTGTGGACGTTCTGCTGGCTAGCACTGCTGCACCCTGAAGTGATGGCATTGACAAGGGTCTGGGCCATACCCCCGCTCTGTGTGACTAGCCTTGGGATTCTGCTGCTGGTTTATGCTCTCCCTGCAGAAGGGTAAGGTGGCAAGAGGCTGGGATTTTATTATATAGCACAGAGGGAGTGAGGAAGGGTCGGGGGCATTTCTTCTCCCTCACCGTACCTGCAACACCCAGTTGCAGTGAGGGAGGCTGTAAGGCAGTCTTTGGGATTCTGGTTAGGTTTCACCTTCTGTCTCTCTAAGACTTGGTCATGGCTCTTTGGAACCAGGAAAATCCCCATCTTGATCCTGCAGCAAAGGCATCTAACAATAATCCCATTTTGCCCCACACAGCCACTCTCCATGCCAGCTTTTCTCCTGACTGTGCTAGAGAATGGTTGATCTGAGTAATTTGCCAAGGCGATCTTCCCGATGCCATAATGGTCAGGACTTTTCCAGAGGCAGTTGAAGTGCCAGGGTACAAAATGAAATCCTGCACACACAGCGGGCAGCTGCAGGCAGCTGACTAACCAGGTACCTGGAAAGCTCCAAGGAGCAAACAAAAAGCAGCCAGCAACCATAGAGACAGAGAGCGGTGGTTTGAATCACCTGGAGTTGCAAGTGCCCCTTTCCTTCCATTTTGGGAGACCTGCCCAGAGAGCGTTTGCCTGACTTCCCTCCCCTCTCCCTCCTTTTAAGGGGGAGGCAGAAGCTTTCTATTCCTGTCTAAGTGATGACATTGGGAAACCCTTTGAGGAGTGGTAGTTCTGGCCTAGAGTGCCTAGGACAACAGTCTTCCCTATCCCCAACCTGATGTCTTCCAACTGCCAACAGCCCCAGCCATCATGGACCCCTGGATGGTGCCAGGTCAGAGAAGACTGTATGGGTCCATCATTCACAAGGATTTTAGCTTCATATCTCATTCAGCAAAAAACAAAACAAAACAAAACAAAAACAAACTCACACCAGCACCTCCAACTCATGGTGGCCTGCACTGGACATCAAGTAGGCACCTTCTCTGTGCTCTCTTCAGCATCTGCTTAAAGCATGTAGCTGTTGACCTATATATATATATATATATATATATATATATATATATATATATATATATGTATTACTGCTAATTTTAAATATCTTTAAATGTTTTAAACTGTTTTTATTGCTGCTTTTCATTTTTCTAGTAAACCACTTAGATGTATATATTAAATAAAATGATTAAATTGTGTTCCCATGCTACTGGTGCCTGCATGAAGATGGTAGCACAAACGTTATTTCTTGAGTACATTTCTTTGATACTTTTGTCTAAGAGAACAGATCCGAGTTGGGTTGCAAATGATAAAAGCAGCTCATGATGTGCCAGAACAGAACTCCTTCAAACACACACACACACACACACACACACACACACACACACCCAAATACAAATACAGAGTACAAGTTGTACTTGCCTATGAGCTAAGGTGAGCTAGTTTGTCTGGCAGCTGCCCTTGGGTGGCATAGTCCTTTCTACTGTCATGGTAGGCAATGTACACAGAATTCTTAGGTTATTATTTCCCAACAGTTCGTTGATTTGATGGTTTGCTAATTTGTAATCAGTTTGTGTGATGACTGCATTTTAACACAGTAAGAAATGCAACTTCACAATTCTCAGTGAGACTTCTGTAATGTAAACATGTAAAAAGGGTGCCACGTGACCCTACCACGCCTATCTCTGGGGAAGAGCAAATATGACAAATAAATAAATGAAAATCCACATGCCTGGATTTGGGGGGGGGGGGACACAGGACAGAAAGATGAGCATGTGAGGAGGCTGCAGGCCAAGGCAAGAAATGAGTGTGACAAGCACTCTCCTCCTGTGTGAACAAACAGGTTTGGGCATCCTCTTCTGCCTAGAGAAGATTCCAGCATAAATGCAACACTCTGCACCTTCCTGTCTCTCTCTACCTGCACACTTGGAGCAAGCAGAGGCATCCAAGAGTGATGGGACACATTAGCATTTCTCAAGACACAACTGCAAGAGTTACAGTTATGTCAGCACTTTTGTAGGAGACCCAATCCTCTTCTCAGCTGGCCCAGCATAGCAAAGACTTGGCAGCTACAGCTCATAGCCTGGTAGCAACGGTTTCATCTGCTTTTCCTTCTCATTTATCACAAATCTCCTAGTAGGAAAATAGTTGAATGTAATCATTTGACAAAGTGGTTGGTTGACAGATCTAACATCCAAATGAATTAATGAAAAATGGTGGTGATGGTGGTGGTTATGTCTACTGTTTATTAAATTTATATTCTGCCCTTCATCCAAAGATCACAGGGCAGTTTACAGTATAAAAACACAAAACACACAACATTATATAAAGTGCAATGTGCATTGATAGAGATTAATTTTTAATATTTTAAGCCCTAAGCAACTTTGGACCAGGTTACCCAAGAGATCAACTTCCCCATCTATCCTTGCCTGGCAGCTGTGCTCAAAAAGGGCCCTACTGACGAGTACTGCATGCTCCAGATGTGGGCTTAACATGTACTAGAAATCAGGCTTTTAGTGTTGCAGCTTCAACCCTCCAGAACGATGAGACAGAACATGTACATTGCACTGGAGACCCCCCCCCCAAAAAAATGTTCCTTCTAAGCTAATTGCAGGGAATGACCTCAGTTCCAAATAGGATCTGACCAGACCTTCCTCTACAAAAGCGAACTAAGAAGTGAAAGTTCTTCCCTTTCAGAGCATCTGTAACAACTGTCTGAATCAACAGCCACTAAAGGCACAATGAGGGTTTTGTACAGGTCTGTGCAGAGCTTGTCTGAAACCCAGGCTTGGTGTGTTGTTAGAAAAGAATTATAAACTCAGACTAAAAAGCTGCCAGTCCATGAAAGGTCCCTGGTCAGCTTAGCCCTCTAAGCCCCGGGCAAGTGTACCCGGCTGCCACCCTGGGTTTTGTACATCCAGTACATCATTTAAATGATAACTTTTTTTTTTTTTAAAGCACTGTTTATTGTATTTGATTGGTTTTACATTTGTGACCCACCCTGAGGACACAGCTCACAAACCAAGTGAGCTGAACTTTAGGAGTATTCAGTGCCCAAGTCTTGGAGGAAAGAAGAATAGTTGGAAGTAAAAGATGGAGGAAGAGGACCAACAGCTGCTTGCTGTGGTGAGGCAAGGGAGTTTGCTAGTTTTCCTCCTACCATTTCCTCTCCCTTCACCTCTGAGTTTGGCATTGCTCTTGAGAGCTTCAGCAGAAGACCCTGCAGAGTCCATGGCCTCCATCTCCCAGCCTCCGCCTCTGGTCACCTACCATAACTAGATGCTGCTTCTAAGCCATTTATCTAGTTTCTGTTTTAGTTGATCTGCCTATGGCACCCCAATGAGATCCTGATGCCACTGCTGGCCAATCCACCCATCTCTCAAGCCACCTGAACCTGTCTCTGCCCTTGGGGCTGCTTGCCCTTGCTCTGTTGTCTTTTCCTTAGCTCCTTGCAAGGGAGCAGCAGGTGGAAGTTCTGTGCCAAATACAGCTCCAAGGACTGATGGTGTCTGCTGCTGTGACATGGGCTTAGCCAGGATTTTTGTTTTAGGGTGTGGGAGCCAAGGATCACGAGCTTATTTTAGGGGATCCGGGGATCCACCAAAGTTACCAGGGAAGGGGGTAGGCTGCTGGGAGTGGGGGCAGAACCTTAGTTAGTTAATTGAGTACTTTCAATGCTTTTCAAAAATATTTGTGGATCTAAGGAGGGCAACTGCCCCCCCCCCAGATATGTCCATGTGCCACCCTCCCTCCAAATAGCCAATCCAGAGAAAAATGGAAGGTGTGGAGGAAGGAGTAACAGCTGCCCCATCTTGTGAGGTGGCCTTAGACTGATTCACTATGCCTTCCCAAAGCAACCTCTAACCTTGGGCCCCTCAAGGCTACTGTTGGTGGTGAATTTATTCTGCCTTATCAGTGGCTCTGCAATGCTTGCTTGGTGCTAACACATTATTGGTGTCCAGAGGGGTTATAGAGCAAGAAAAGCGAGAGGGAAAGAAACCAGAGCATATGTGGTGTAAAAAAAGTTATAAGGTTACCGCTATGGGAAAGGCACTGACTGGAATGTGAAGCAGTGTGAATGTGCAATTAAAAAGGATGCCTGGAGGGGCCTCTTGTGACTAACAGCTACTCTATGTCCAGTTGGAGTTAACATAAGGACATGTGGAGGCAGGGCCAGGTCCATTAAAGGTAAAAAAGCAGAAAAATCTAGAGAAGGCCTAAAGTCAGTGCAGGCCAGGGATAGGATATTTATTTGTGTGTGTGTGTGTGTGTGCGCGCGCACACACACAGAGAGCATCATTGGAGAAGTGACAGACCTTAACCCTCCTGTTCTCCCTTGATATGGCAGACTCGCTCAAAAGCATGGCCCGGATATTATCGATGATGACAACAAAGACAACATCACCATCTTCACACGCATCCTGGACCGGCTGCTGGATGGATATGACAACCGACTGAGACCTGGGCTTGGAGGTCAGTCTACTTCAGCTAGTTGTCTGTGCAAGTTTGATTGCATTTCCTGATGTCACAGCAGGGGAAAAGGTGTGTGGGGTGCAAACAAACAAACAAACAACTGCATTTCCACTTAATCTAACTGCATTTCCACTTAAAGCTGCCTGCCCACAGCCTCCTTGGACTGCTTGCATAAGGGAAGGGCTCCCCCAGTTTGGCAGAAGCAACTCCTCCTTGGGAGTGGCTATTGATCCTAGCGGCTCCCTGGAGTCTCTTGCTGGGAATTTGTGGTTTTTTGGGATCCTCTCCAGCCGATTGCTTGAAGTCCTTGGGCCCAACAGTTAAGATAATGAAATGTCGGTTTCTGATCCAACAGAGGCTGCTTCATGTGCCTGCCTCATCCTTACACTCACATTCATGCACACTCTCTGCTGGCTTGCTCTCCTTGCAGAGCCCTTGAATGGGGTAGGGGTGGACTTTTCAAATTTCAGCAGTGCCCTGTGTGAGGCCAAAATTCAGCACCCCTGCCCCTTGCCTTCCGTTCTGCTCAATTTGGTACGTCATAGTTGCGACGCCCTGCAACATCCCGTAGGCTTTGCACCCAGTGCAGTGCAAGCAGTCACGCTGCTCTAAATCTACCTCTGAATGGGGGAAGGAGATAAAGGTATGAAAGAAGAGAGAGATTATCAGCCCTCCTGCAGCAAGACCAGAGGTTTCAGTTCAGGCATTGGCATTTCGCTTCCTGCTCACAGGAGCATAGGAAGCTGCATTGAACCAAGTCAGACAATTGGTCCATCTAGTTCAGTATTGTCTACAATGACTGCCACCTGTGGTATCAGACATCTGTGGTTTCAGACAGGGTCCCTCCTGCCCTACCTGGAGATGCCATTGCTGAATGAACCTGGCACCTTCTGCATGCAAAGAAGATGCTCTGCCACTGAGCTTTAACTGTAGCACATGCTCACTTGCTTAGGCAGACCAGGAAGATGCTCCTGTCTCCCCACCTCCAGTAGCAAGTGGCAGTAAGGTGTGGGTCCCACTGATGGAGGAAAAGGAGTGTGGGGGGAGTGCACTGCCCCCGGCAGCGCGATCCCAGTGGGGTGCCATTGCAGCTGCCCCCACGTGCTGGGTGCCACACCCCCGCAGGCGACATGCCACGCCCCCAGGACACACGCCATGCCCCTGGGACGTGCGCCATGCCCCTGGGACACGCGCCAGCCCTGCCCCCACCTGCTCTCCACCCCCCGGTGCCAGAGCATGAAGCTCCGCCACTGGTGGGTCCTTCAGGGAACTTGAAAGCAAGGTGCCGCCTGCTACAACTGACCAGTCAGCATCTCATTGCCACATCTAGCATCCGTATGGGTTGGGTATTTCCTATCTGGTTTGTGCTGAAATGGGGATCAATGAGGATGTAAAATCAGCTATGGGCAAGAGTGTCTGTCCCATGTGCTCTTTGCATTTTGTGCTACATCAGCAGCAGCTAGACTGGGAATAAATGGTTCGGAGTGTGATGCTGGTCTCTGAACTCATGAAATGAGCACTCAGAGCTCCCAGAAGACAAAATGCAAGTCCAGCAAATGACAATACATGAGACACACTAGGGCATTACAGAACTGTGGCCAAGAGGAGCCACCAGGGTTTTGTGGGAACCTATCACAAAATCACAGTATTGTAGAGTTGGAAGGATTTTCCACAATTTCTTTTCTGGATCAATCTAACTAACTACCTTTTTTTCCAGGAGGTACTCAAGGGTACGCAGTACTGGCACCTCCTTGTTTTTTGGGGTTAAAAAGTGTGATACTTTCTGTAACAACTTCATGATGAGTACCAGCACCTATTTTTCTACAAAAAGCACTGTTCTCTCTCTCTCTCTCTCTCTCTCTCACACACACACACACACACACACACCCCTTATAAAGTTGTAGAGTTGGAAGGGACTGAGAGGGTCATCTAGTGTAACCCCCAGCAATACAGGAATCTCAGCTAAAGCATCCATGACAGATGGCCATCCAACCTCTGCTTAAACACTCTGTCCACAACCTCTTAAGGGAGTCCATTCCACTGTTGGACAGCTCCTACTGTTAGAAAACCCTGTTTCACACCACTCTTAATAGGGAAGGCATCCAAGGATGGACCCTTGTACTGGATAGTGCTGTGTATTTTCTTGTGGAAGGACATGATCACCTTGTGAAGATTAAGTGGGGATCCTATCTTACTGATTTATGTGAAGAGTCCTTTTCAGCTGATGAAGTCAAAGGCCTTCATCAGGTCTATGAAGGCATTGTAGAAGGGCGTCTCTGCCCTTGGCATTCCTCCTGCAGCTGCTGCAGTAAGAAAATCATGTTGACTGTTGACCTCATGGTAGTACAGTATATTATATGTAAATCATCTATGAAATTAAAAAGTCTTCCTTTATATTTGGTTCCTGGTTGTTTAGTGTTGGTTCTTCCACTTATTCTGGAGGTTGCAGTTCACATCAATTTGCTTCCTGGGGCCCATAAGATCTATCTGCAGTACTAGTTCCCCACCTCTCTCTGTCCCCAGAGGTCTTCCAAAGCACCTGATTATGACAGTGCTGCAATTTTGATAGTGCTGCAATTCCTGCATTTCAGTGGATTGGACTATATGTCACTTTGGTTCCTTCTAGCTCTACAGTTCTATGATTCTATGCTCTCCTCTGCCCTCCTCATTCAGTTGTGCTTCCAGATGGAAGCTCTGCTTGCTGTGCTTCAGCTCTGCATGCCTCGATCATTCTTGATCCTCTGCACCTAGCCTTGATTTGTCTTTTCCTTAGCATGGGGTAAGTTAATTCCTAGGCAGGCAAGTAGCTTTGAGAGGAGACTAGGCACTGATATAATGGCTCCTGACATCATAAAGGCATAGTGTCTACCCTGAGCAGAGAAGGGTGGTGCAGTGGGCCCCTTCTCAGCTCTAAGGGGGATGTGCACCCGGAGACCCCTTTTCTTCATGATCTTCATGTTGTGCCACCTGTCCAGGCAGCTCAGTATTCTCACCCTGCCCACCATGCAGATTGGTTATCCCTGTCCAGGAAGGTACAACTTCAGCCTACACAGACTCAGATGTTCCCAGTCTGAGCCCTCTCAGCTCCAGACAGGCAGGCAGCCCTGAGGGTTGTGCAGCTTTGGTTATTTCAATTGAACTATGGCTTGGCAACAGATTAGCCCATGTCAACAAACAGCTCTAAGCCTTTAAATCAAGTGGTGCTAACTTCATTTCTCACTGTTCAGGAGACTTCAAAACTCACTAGCGTCTTGGGATATTATGGGGCTAGAGGTGTCCTTTTCTGTGAATGAGAGCAACCAGAGGAGAGGAGGAAGGAGGGAGGGAGGCATCTGTTGGGAGGACCTGCCCATTGCATCAGGATTTGCAAATATGTGCACCTCAGCTGAGAGAGGAGCCTGTGAAGAGAGCCACTACTTGCATTTACAAACAAATCCAAAGCATTAATAAAATCACTGTTTTGTGAATTGAGTGAGTGTTTCATTTAAATGCTTCTCCAAAGGCACTGTGGAGCTCATGGAGTCTAAGCTCAAAATTACTCCATTTTTTGCAGAAGGCATTATGTGCTGTTTAAAGGCACTTGGAGGAAGTCATCCCTGATGAAAGCCCGAGGGCCCTGAGCAGAGGCTCAACCCCCCCTCCATTTGTGTTTGTTTATGGAACTGGTCATTGTTCAGTGTCTACCACAGCTAAACACAAGAGTGGATCATTCCACTGTAATCCAGGGAAGCAGCAAGCCTGGAGATTTCAAACAAAGCTAAGGCAGCAATTACACATGGAAATATTCACCATGCAAATCACCCCTAATTGCTTTCTTCCTTTTCGCTTCTTCTAGATACAGTAACTGAAGTCAAGACCAACATTTATGTAACAAGTTTTGGGCCCGTCTCGGACACAGACATGGTAGGTGCTGTTGGGATGGATTTTGGAAGGTAGGATAGGATCAATTATTTATTAATTATCCTTCCTATTACATGCTTGAATAATATTAGCATCTAGTTTAGCCAAGTTAAAAATCCCATCCTTCGCGGTATTAACACGGAAACTAGGGAAAAAAGACTGTGTAGCTTTCTATGATTATCCAGGATGTCTTGGGCAAACTGCATCTTTCCCTTTATTCATCCCTCTAAACAAAATAACAACATAAAAATCTGTGATTTAAGAATATAAAAATATTGTTTAGTTACAAAAAAGTTGCAGACTTGATTCAAGCAGAAAATAACAGTGAAATAAGTCCGGAAAAATATACTCCTAGATTACAAAATACATGATTTTAGGAGCACACAGACCCTGCATCCTATCCCTACAGTTGCATGATGAGAAAGAGAATGTTCTCCAAGCAGGAAGGAAGGAATAAGAATCATATTGCTACTGCTACCTTTCCTGCCTCTCCAAGCAGAGGATGTGACCTCACAGAGTGATCTCTAGGAGTTTACAGGGAACTCCATGTGCCTTAGCCTTTTGGTCACCTAGCAAACATGGAATTTTATATTTTGACTGGGGCATCATTTCCCCACACTTGTGGAGGTAGAACATAGCGATCATGGCTAGTAGTCATTGATAGCCTTATCCTGCATGAATCCTTATCCTTCCAGACCTTTGCATCTGGTCGTGGCAGGCAAGGTCCCTTTGTGGGGGTGAATGGACATGTAACCAGCTGCTGATGGCAAAGTGTAAGTATCAGCTTTTCCCAGGTCAGTGGGGCTGGTGTGTCCTCTCAGCCTCTCCAAATAGCCATCCCCAACCCTGTTCCCTCCCAAAGTGGGTAGCAAAGGAAATGAAGGACAAGCTGTCATGGGAGCTAAGCACCTTTTTATTCTTGGGCAGATAGGAAGCTCCCGCTTTCTCTACCAGGCATGCCCACTAGAAGAGCCACCTGTTTGCAGCTGATCCTTATTCCATTGGCAGCAAAGAAGAAAAGGGCAGGAGGAGATTCAAAGTGTTTGCTATTGTAAGGAAAATGTGAAGGGAGGGATGGCTGGAAGGTTGAGGGGACACAGCTGGCAGAACTCCTAAGGACTGAATGAGGCCTCTCTTCCACGACTGCATGCCTAATTGAAATAGCCTAAATCATTGTCAGAAAGCAGCACACAGAGTTGCTTCTGTGCCCAAAAATCCCAAACCACCGAGGGGCCTATCAATGAAAATGCTGATGAGGAATTAGTTCTTCCTGGGATTCCCCAATTAATAAAGGATGATGCAAGCTTTGGGGGTGGGGACTCTCCTCACAAGGAGAGGTGCTTTTTATGGGCTCCGTGCTTCACGGACACATGTGCCCTGTTTTCCTTTCATGTTCTGAATGTGACCATGCTAGTCTGGAGGTCTCCAAGCACATTGAACTGGGGGAGGGGGAGGGGAGAGACACTATAGGGAGTGGCTGTTCCTTCCTTGGCAACTGGATTTGTCTTCCACAGGAAGATCAAAACAGAGCCACCAGTCAATGCTGGTGAGACTTGTGCCTGATGGAGTCAGTCTAGACCAGGCATGTCCAACAGGTAGATCACTGGACGTCTGCGGTAGATCACTGTTAGATCATTGGCTCCCCCCAAAGGAGCTGAACAACTGTGGCTCACCTTAAAAAAGCTCAACATTTTTTATCTCCTCCCTGAAAAAACTCAACAACTTTGACCTGAACCCCCAAAAGGGGGGTAGATCACTGCCAGTTTTTAACACCGTGAGTAGATCGCAGTCTCTTGGGAGTTGGCCACCCCTGGTCTAGACCATTCTTATGGTAGCCCAGTAGTAATGAGTGTCCTATTCTGCTTGTGCTCTCCACAGCCCATGTATATTGCCATTTAGGGCAAGGGATGCAATTTCCACAGCCCTTCTGGTGGGCTGCTCAGGAAGAGGAAGACAAGCAGCAGAATTCCAAGTCCCAACTTCTGATTTAAGACTATATAAAATAGGGAAAGGAGAGTGATAATGAGTGTGCACAGTCAAATTTAAGATAAAATGCTAAATCAGAATATTAAAACTGGGCATATACTAAGGTAGCAAAACTTAGTCTCCATAGTCACCTTTGGCTTCTGACGTCAGCTTCAGGAGGGACAACAAAATACCGGGACTCTTGTCAATAAGAAGTTATTTGTTTCCAGGTGACTTTAAGTGATAGGTCACTAAGCCTGGCTAGTCGCTGGATAGCCACATACTACAGGGGTGATGTTGGAGAGAGAGTTTGGGAAGAGAGAGTCTTACTCTCTTGTAACAGAGACAGCAGAATGGTAATTGCTCCAAACGCATTAAAATTTGATTAGATTTACATCTGCCCTCAACCACCTTTAAACAAATGTTCCCCATGAAAATACTTAAGGCTAGAATAAAGACACTTGGCTTTGCAAGTAAGTGAAGTTTTTTATGCACAGAGTTTCAGGAGTTACAGCAAATAAGCCTCCATCCTTTGGCAGTAAAATAAAGAAGAATCCCCCCATGACTTAAAAATAAAGAGCTTGGTTTCCTTACAAAAGGATCATGTAAGATGTAAGCAGTAAAAATCTCTTTGAGAGAGATTCATTCAATTTTTCTACAGCTGTGGGTATTCCTGGATCCTTTGCTGTCGCTTGAGGCTCAGGTGGCCTCAGTGCCGTGGAGTGCCTTCCATCAGCATCAGCTGGTGGCCCAGCTGTGCCCATATCTGGACAAGGATAGTCTAACTTCTGTGGTCTATGCTTTGGCAATGTGTTATATGTGGGGCTGCCTCTGAAGACAGTTTGGAAACTTCAGCTGGATCAGCAGCCAGGTTGCTCACCAGGGCAAGACGGGTTGAGCATATAATGCCAATCCTGGTCCAACTGCACTGGCTGTCAATTCGTTTCTAGGCCCAATTCAATGTGCTGCTTTTGACCTATAAAACACTAAACACAATACCTCAAGGACCACTTGGCCCCATATGAACCAACCTGGACCCTGTGATAATCATTTGTAGCCCTTCATTGTGTGCCCCCTCCATGGGAGGTCTGGAGGTTGGCAAGGTAAGGAAGGTTTTTTTCTGCAGTCGATCCCTGCTTGTGGAATGCTCTCCCCAGGGAGGCTCATCTGGTGCCCTGCTTACATACCTTTAGGTGCCAGGTAAAAACATTCCTCTTCTCCCAGGCCTTAGGCTAATTAAACAATCTTTGGGCTTTTAAATGGAGATGTTGTTTTTGTTTGTTACTAGGGTATGCATTTTGTGTTTTTATATTGCAAACCACTCCGTGATCCTTGGTATAGAAACTAACAACAACAACAAACTTTTTAGTTTAGAGAAAAGGCAAGTAAGATGTTACATGATGGAAGTTTATGAAATCAGGCATGGCATGGAGAGAGTGGGTAGAGAAGCTTTTCTCCCTCTTTCATAACACTGGAACTCTTAGATATCCCATGAATTTGAATGTTGGAAGGTTCAGGATAGAATAAAGGAAGTCGTCCTACATATAACACAGTTAAACTATTGAAACTCCTTTCCCCAGGAGGTAGTGATTTCCTCCCAATTTGGGTGGCTTTAGAAGAGGATTAGGCAAATTAATGGAGGATAAGACTACTAATGGTACTAGCCATGATGACTATGCTGCATCTTCAGATTTGGAGACAGTGATGCTTCTGAATACCAGTTGCTGGAAACTGCAGGAGAGGAGAGTGTTTTGTGCTCAATGGGCAACTGTTTGGGTGACTCTGAGGACAGGATTCTGGATGAGATGGGCCTACTTTGACCTAATACAGCAAGCTCTTCTTATGATCTTCCATGGATGTAAAATGTGAAGCTGCTCAGTCATGGGAGCTGGACTCCAAAGGATCAGGCAGTAATTGGAGTGACTGGCCCAGCAGGGCTGGGAAATAATGTACTGTATTATAATATCCCATTTTGAGGAGTTCCCCATCAATGGGCTCATTCTGGCTTTGGAAGGCCCTCTTCCTCTGGGGCAAGGAGTTAATTCAGTGTTACTGGAGCTGCTACTTTCCCACTTGGTCCAGCTTCTGACTCTCTCTCTCTCTCTCTCTCTCTCTCTCTCTCTCTCTCTCTCTCTCTCTCTCTCTCTCTGTCACACTTGCTTTTCTCTCTTCACACCAAAGCAAAGAGCCATAATATATTCAGTCATCCAAGCCTCAGGGAGTCTCTCATAATTACTTCTAAGGTGGAGCATATTTGAATTAGGAAGCTTGTATAATGAACTGTGGAGAACAGGGAAATGGGAGGTATTGAAGAACGGGGTTTCCTCCTCCTCTGCTGTGTGATTTTGAAAAAGGGGCTCAGAACAAGGTGGGCTGCTAAAGAATAATATGGTCACATCCACACAAGCTTGTTTTGGTTCCACAGATGTCATCCATGCATGGGAAATGTGGTGCCTTTTGGGTATTTTCTTTTTTGTGGGAGTTGGCATCCGAATTGAAGAAATGCTGCAGACACTATTCCCTCTAGATAGAAGGGCACGGGGCTGACTCAAGGCATGTTGTTGCCTGAGGAGGGGCAGCAAATGCCCCTTCCCCAACCAAAATGCACAGAAGTAGTACCTTGCAAGGCCAGTCGAGTTATTTTGCCACCTGAGATCCAACAGATACATTTCCCCTTTTCTGGCAGTCAACACCCAATAGTAAAAAGAGGCATAAGAATTACCTTTTGATGACAACCCAAATCAGCTGCGTGAGCCAGTCACATCATTCCATCCAATGGCATGGCTGGTCTCCCTCCCGCACAACAAACACCCACTCACACACCCCTTTAGTACAGGGATTATTGATCAGCTACCCTGACCAAGCCATGATAAAACTTTGTTTGTGCCTTGTTATTTTGGATGAACTGGACATGTTGTTGTTGTTGTTGTTTTCATTTAGGCTTGGATGAGATGTCTTTGCTTTGGTGTGAAGAGAGAAAAAAAATTGTGACAGAGAAAGAGTCAGAAGCCAGAGCAAGTGGAAAAGTAGCAGCTCCAGTAACACTGAATTAACCATTCTAGGCTGCATCAACAGAAGTATAGTGTCCAGATCAAGGAAAGTAATAGAACCAATTCTGGCTTCCACTGTTTAAGAAGGATGTTGACAAACTGGAATGTGTGCATATGAAGGCAACCAAGATGATCAAGGGTCAGGAAACTAACCCGTACAAGGAGTGCTTGAAGGAGCTGGGTGTGTTTAGCCTGGAACTGAGGAGAATGAAAGGAGATATGATAGCAATCTTCAAATATCTTAAAGACTGCCACATGGAAGAGGGAACATGCTTGTTTTCTCCTGCTATGGAAAGTGGACTCAAACCCATGGCTTCAAGTTACAAGAATGGAAATTCTGACTAAGCATTCAGAAAAACTTTCTGGCAGTAAGAGCTGTTCGACAGTGGAATGGACATCCATGAGAGGTGGTGGACTCTCCTTCCTTGGAGGTGTTTAAGCAGAGCTTGGATGGCCATCTGTCATGGATGCTTTAGCTGAGATTCCTGCATTGCAGGGGGTTGGACGAGATCAGGGGTCCCTAAACTAAGGCCCGGGGGCCAGATGCAGCCCAATCACCTTCTAAATGCAGATGGTCCAGGAATCAGTGTGTTTTTACATGAGTAGAATGTGTCCTTTTATTTAAAATGCATCTTTGGGTTATTTGTGGGGGATAGGAATTCATTCATTTATTTTTTTTCAAAATATAGTCCGGCCCCCCACAAGGTCTGAGGGACAGTGGACCTGCCCCCTGCTGAAAAAGTTTGCTGACCCCTGGACTAGATGACCCTTGGATCCATTCCAGTTCTAAGATTGTATGATTTGTATAAGGACATTATGATAATGGCAGTTTTATTTTCAACCCCTTTCCTAACAATCCCCAGCATGGAATTTGCCTTATTCATCTCTGCCACACATTGGCTGACATCTTCATCAAGCTATCTACTATAACCCCAGGTTCTTGCTCCTGGTCCATCACCTCCTGTTTAGGAGGAGAGGGGAGGGAGAAGAACTCAGTGTGACAGAGACCTTGAGTAGGTGAGTGGGTGGCTGGAGCACTGGAGCAAGAAGTCACACTGTCTTCCTTGGCTGGAGAACAGGGAGTCAGTCTGTCCATGACTCCTCAGATGAAGTTGCTTGCTGAGATAGCCTTGGTCCTGGATGCTCCAATTGGGGTCAGCAGGTCTTAGTTACAGGAAGGAGGCTTCAAAAGCAGCTGTACTGGTTCAGGGGCCACCACAGGGAGCATCAGAGATGAAGAAGTACTGACTTGTTGCTCATTGGGGTGTTTCCATTCTTCCAAAAGGAAAGGGACTTCTGGGGGGGGGGACAGAATGCCCAGCATCTGTCAAGAGGAAGAGCAGGGCAGCCCTGGATGGGGGAGGAGGAGGAAGCAGCAGCAGCAACAACAACAACAACTGGTCATGTCTTGGGCATAATCTGCACTTACCAGCTGCACCAGCGTTGCCACAGAAACTGCTGCTGAAGGTTCTGTTTGCCTGAACTTGTTGCTGGGTCCTTGGTGCCAATGATGAATCATTGGGGGGGGGGGGAGTGCTTGGAAAGAACTTTGCTGCCCTTCCTGTTCAGTTTCAGTGTTTGTGTAACTGAGAGGAGGGGTAGGGTAAGAGTATGAAATTCAGAGGAGAGTTGGGACCTGCTCTCTCACGCTCACACATAGAATCACAGAATTGCAGAGTTGCAAGGACCCACAAGGGTCATCTAGTCCAACCCCCTGCAATGCAGTAATCTTTTGCTCAATATGGGGCCTTGAACTCATGACTCTGAGATTAAGAGTCTCATGTTCTACCAACCGAAAACGTTTTATTTGGGGGTATTATTATTATTTTTAAAATGTGCATTCTAATAATTAAAATAATTTGCACAAAAAAGAATGGTATTCAGTTAACTGCCTTTTGCAGGTTGTAGGGCCTTGATACAACTTTGCATATACACATGTGTTACTAGATTACTGTATCCCAGGATCTTTTTTTTTTGAGATGCAAGCAGTCCACCAGGACCAAAGCTGGACAGGCAGAGGGAAAGGGCAGTGTCTTTTACAGTATATTCTTTTTTATTTGAGGAGACATGAAAGGGAAAATGCGATCATTTAAACTTTATCCAACCTCTTTATAATTCATATAATGTAAAAACACGTAAAATAAGTAAAATCATAGAATCATGCAACTGTAGAGTTGGAAGAGACTTCGAGGGTCATCTAATCCAACCCCCTGCAATGCAGCAATCTCAACTGAAGTATTCATGACTGATGGCCATCTAACTTCTGCTTAAAAACTTCAGTAGAAGGAGAACCCACAATTCCCCAATGGAATCCAGTCAACTGTTGAACAGCTCTTGCTGTCAGAAAGTTCTTCCTGATGGTTAATTGGAATCTCCTTTCTTGCAACTTGAGTGCATTGGTTTGGGTCCTACCCTCCCGAGTAGGAGAAAACAACCTTATTTCATCTTCCATGCAGCAGCTCTTTAGATATTTGAAGATGGCTATCATATCTTCTCACTGTCTCCTCTTATCCAAGCTAAACATACTCAGCTCCCTCAACCATTCCTCATGAGACTTGGTTTCCAGACCCTTGATCATTTGGTCACCCTCCTCTGCACACTTTCTAGCTTGTCCATATCTTTCTTAAATTGTGGCACCCAGAACTGGACTCAGTATTTCAGGTATGGTCCATCCAAGGCAGAATAGACTGGTACTATTTCTTCCCTTGATTAATGCTTCTGTTGATATAGCCTAGAATAGCATTAGCTCCCCCCCCCGGCTGCATCACACTGTTGACTCATGTTACCCTTGGGGTCTACTGAGACCCCTAGGTCCTTTTCACATGTACAACTGGCAAGCCTGGTGTCTTGCATCTTATATTTATGCAGCTTGTTCTTTCTGCCTAAGTGTAGAACCTGACATTTGTCCCAATTGAAATTCATTTTGTTAGTTTGGGCCCAGTTCTCTAATCTGTTAAGGTCATATTGAATCCCATTTCTGTCTTCTGTGGCATTAGCTAGCCCTCTCAGTTTGATGTCATCTGTAAAGTTGATGAGCTTCCCTTTAATTCCTTTGTCCAAGACATATAAAAAACATTGAACTACTGCGGGCCCAGGTCAGAACCCTGCAATACCCCTTTTTACTTTTTCCCAGGATGACGAGGAACCAATAATGAACACTCTTAGGGTTCTGTCAGTTAGCCTTTTACAAATCTACCTAACAGTTACCTCATCCAGCCCACATTTTATCAGCTTCTGCGCAAGAATATCATGGGGGACTTCATAAAAAGCCTTACCAAAACTGAGATACCCTATGTCCACCACATTCCCCTGATCCACTAAACTTGTAACTCTATCAAAGAAAGAATGAGATTCGTCTGGCATGATTTCTTTTTGACAAACCCATGCTGAGTCTTAGTACTGTAATCACAACATCCTTTTCTAAGTGGTCACTGATTGACTGTTGAATTATCTGTTCTTGGACCTTTCCTGGAACTGATGTTAAGCTGACCTGTCAGTAGTTATCTGGGTCCCCCCCCTCCCCGCCCTCCTGCTTTCAAAATGGAGACATTTGCCTGCCTCCAGTTTGCAAGGACCTCACTTGTTCTCCAAGAATTCTCAAAGATTATAGACAGAGGCTCTGAGATTACAACTGCAAGCTCATCAAGCCCTGGAGATTCAAATTCATTTTAAGTAGCTGGGTGTTCCCTTACCTCCTATTTTGGGCTGCAGCTCAAGAAGGCAATGCTTGTAGAATGTACAGTTCCAATTTCAGGGCCAGTTTTGTTATGATTCATCCACTTACTTCTCCTGTTCAAGTGTGTGTGTGTGTGTGTGTGTGTGTGTGTGTGTGTGTGTGTTTTAAGCTGTATGTTTTCCACTTTCAGCCATATCTGGTTTGTCAGACATATTTGCCTATTAATCAGTGGTGCCCTGTCTGCAGAAACAACTCCAATCTTTATAGCAGGTGCTCTGAACCATAGTATCAAACACCTTAGTTCTAACTAAAGAGCTCATCCACACTTACCTTCTTGCCCATGCTTTCTAGACATAGGTCCACACTTTCCTAGTCTGTTTCCGAGAGCTTGGATTTTTTTGCCGCACCATTTCCCCCAGGAAAACCCACTCTTTAATGCTAAATCAGATCAAATGGCAATTCGGGTTTCCCGCAGATTGCTGTTTGCTCTGATTCAGCGGTAAAGATTGGGTTTTCCTGGGGAAAGCACCATGACCCAAAAGAGAGAGAAAGCAGTAGGAAAGGGAGTTTTAAAGCACAGACATTTGCTTAAAAATGAAGACCACAGGCAAGTGAAGATGAGCCCTGACTTGAAAAGAGGAATTGCAATCACCTTTCCTCCTCTATATGTAGTGAGTGGCAGCTGTGTAAAAGGCAGATTCCTTGCTATGGTTCATTAGAAAAGGAACTGGAAATAAAACTGCAAATACCATAACTCCATTTTGCATATCTATGGTGTGGCCACATTTAGAGTACTTTGTACAGTTCTGGTTGCTTTACCTCTAAAAGGATATTATGGAATTGGAAAAGGTTCAGAAAAGGGCCACCAGAATGGTCAAGGGGATGGTGCAATTCCCCTAAGAAGAAAGAAGACTTTTTAGTTCAGGGAAAAGGCAAGTGAGAGGCAATGTGATGGGAGTTTATAAAACGATGCATGACATGGAGAAAGTGCACAGAGAAAAAATTCGCTCTCTCTCGTAACTCTAGAACTCCTGGACATCCAATGAAACTGAAACTTAGAAGACTTAGGATGGATAAAAGAAAGTCCTTCACATAACTATGAAACTCACTCTCACAGGTGGCAGTGATGGTCACTAACATGGATGGCTTTAAAAAGAAGATTAGACACTTTCATGAAGGAGGAGAGAGCTATCAATGGCTACTAGCCATGATGGCTGTGCTTTCATGGTCAGAGGCAGTAATGCTTCTGAATACCAATTGCTGGAAACCACAGATGGGGAAATGTGTTGCCCCTGTGCTTGGCATCTGGGTGGCCACTGTGAGAACAGGAAGCTGGACTTGATGGGCCATGGGCCTGATCCAGCAGGCTCTTCTTAAGTTATTCCTGAGTCCACACCTGCCCTCAATAGATGATCCTTCTACAGTACTGTGTTGTGTCACTTTTAACTGCCACTATTTCCTCCAGAGGAGACTTGTCTTTTTGGAGATCTGTGGTACCCCCTTCCCTTGTCTGCATTCCAGGCTCCTGGGTAGAGAGCAGGGCTGTGAAAGCAGCTTAATCTGTAGATCTGCTCTGGGGTGACTAAATTCTACTAGCAGATCTATGTCATCCTCCTGGAGGCAGGCTAGGGCATTGCTGAGAAGGCAAAAAAAAAAAAAAGAAGAGCCAAGATTAGCAGCAGGGAGGGAAGGGGGCTGCCAGGAGCAGATTAGAGACAGACACAGCAGCAGCAGGGAGGCAGGCAGGCAGGCAAAGCTTGGCAGGGTGGGAATGAGTGCATGTTGGAGGAGAGGTACAGAGGGGGGAAGACTATGGGGCAAATGGAAGAAAGAGAGGGTGGGAAAGAGGTCCAAAAGAAGTAGTGGAAATGCTGAGGGCAGACCTCACCACACATCTGGTTCCCATGTCGGTGGGAAGAGGAGGATGTGAGCACATTGTTGGGCTCAGAATGCCAAGGACTATCTCAGTTCCCCTCCAGGATCTCTGGCAGAAAGTGGCCCCACAACAATTATGCTGGAAAGGAATCTCTCTGTCTCTCTCTCTCTCCCCCTCTCCCTGGAAACCCCAGGCAGGGAGAGGGCTCTTGTGCTTGGATCCCGCTTGCATAATGGGCATCTGGTTGGTCACTGTGAGAACAGGATGCTGGTCTAGTTGGACCCCCTTTGGCCTGATCCAGCAGAGTTCTTCTCATATTTTCATGTCCTTATATTCTTATATCTTTCACCAGTGGATCTAATTCTGCTGTGGGTAAGTATATAAGATGGGGAACTCCCCTGCCCCATAGATAGATGGAACAAGAATCTGCCTGGCTGAAAACATTTAAGACCAAAGTATTTTAACTTTGTGAAGGCCACTGTAACAAGGATTTATTTTATTGTATTTTTTAGAACTATTTCTGCATATGTAGTGAACCATCTGCAAAATAACTATTTAAAATTTAAACCTGCATCTTCTCTTCTGGCAGGAGTACACAATTGATGTATTCTTCCGGCAGTCCTGGCGAGATGAGAGGCTTAAGTTTGATGGCCCCATGAAGATCCTCCCCCTCAACAACCTGTTGGCCAGCAAGATCTGGACTCCGGACACCTTTTTCCACAATGGCAAGAAATCGGTGGCTCACAACATGACCACACCCAACAAGCTTCTTCGACTGGTGGACAATGGTACCCTCCTCTACACCATGAGGTAGGTGGTGGTTTTGCTTCCCAAAGGCATGTCTTCATTACTCAGCACCCGCCACCACCTCCTGGAAGGGATTGAGTCTCTCAGCTGAAATGGGCACCAGAGGGTTCCCCTTGGGCATCTTCCTCTGGCCTTCCTGCAGCTTGACTAGCATCTCCTGCTGCCCAAGCATCTTCACAGCCCTACAACAAACCTGAGTGTGTCACAGATAGTGCAGGTTAGGCTCCACTGTGAAGAGTCAGCTGCCATGCAACTTTTCTGGAGATCACAGCTCAATGGTAATAGGAGGATATGATAAAGTATGCAACCACTGGATCAATTCCAACAGCTTAGAGGAACCTGAGGCACAGAATGGGGTGAGGAGGATCTCTGCCTTTCCCTGTCTGAGCTGTCAGCATAATCATATCATATGGGTCGTTGGTCTGACTTAGTAGGCACTTTCTCATTTTACTGACGGTCTTAATGATTTGCAGGATGTTGTTCAAAATCCCTGGTTCAGTCCATCTCCTCCCTTAGTCTTGTAGAAGACTTGTCACTCCAACTCACAAGGAATAAAGCTTCAGCAGAATGTTCTTGGTATTTTTTTGCAGTTTGTTGTTGTTGTTGTTTAGTCGTTTAGTCGTGTCCGACTCTTCGTGACCCCATGGACCAGAGCATGCCAGGCACTCCTGTCTTCCACTGCCTCCTGCAGTTTGGTCAGACTCATGTTGGTGGCTTCAAGAACACTGTCCAACCATCTTCTCTTCTGTCATCCCCTTCTCCTTGTGCCCTCCATCTTTCCCAACATCAGGGTCTTTTCCAGGGAGTCTTCTCTTCTCATGAGGTAGCCAAAGCATTGGAGCCTCAGCTTCAGGATCTGTCCTTCCAGTGAGCACTCGGGGCTGATTTCCTTAAGAATGGATAGGTTTGATCTTCTTGCAGTCCATGGGACTCTCAAGAGTCTCCTCCAGCACCATAATTCAAAAGCATCAATTCTTCACTGATCAGCCTTCTTTATGGTCTAGCTCTCACTTCCATACATCACTACTGGGAAAACCATAGCTTTAACTATACAGACCTTTGTCAGCAAGGTGGTGTCTCTGCTTTTTAAGATGCTGTCTAGGTTTGTCATTGCTTTTCTTCCAAGAAGCAGGAGTCTTTTAATTTCATGACTGCTGTCACCATCTGCAGTGATCATGGATCCCAATAAAGTAAAATCTCTCACTGCTTCCATTTCTTCCCCTTCTACAGGTGAAACTCGAAAAATTAGAATATCGTGGAAAGGTTCATTTCTTTCAGTAATTCAACTTAAAAGGTGAAACTAATATATGAGATAGACTCATGACATGCAAAGCGAGATATGTTAAGCCTTTATTTGTTATAATTGTGATGATTATGGTGTACAGCTGATGAGAACCCCTACTTAACAATTTCAACTTTGGGGTTTTCATCAGCTGTACGCCATAATCATCACAATTATAACAAGCAAAGGCTTGACATATCTCACTTTGCATGTCATGAGTCTATCTCATATATTAAACTCCAGTAGCTAATGAAAACAATTGCTTTCATAAATGGACTTTTCCACAATATTCTAATTTTTCAAGTTTCACCTGTATTTGCCAGGAGGTGATGGGACCAGTGGCCATGACCTTAGTTTTTTTTTATGTTGAGCTTCAGACCATATTTTTCGCTCTCCTCTTTCACCCTCATTAAAAGGTTCTTTAATTCCACCTCACTTTCTGCCATCAAGGTTGTGTGATCAGAATATCTGAGGTTGTTGATATTTCTTCTGGCAATCTTAATTTTGGCTTCGGATTCATCCAGTTCAGCCTTTTGCATGATGAATTCTGCATATAAGTTAAATAAGCAGGGAGACAATATACAGCCTTGTCATACTCCTTTCCCAATTTTGAACCAATCAGTTGTTCCATATCCAGTTCTAACTGTAGTTTCTTGTCCCACATAGAGATTTCTCAGGAGACAGATGAGGTGATCAGGCACTCCCATTTCTTTAAGAACTTGGCATAGTTTGCTGTGGTCAACACAGTCAAATGCTTTTGCGTAGTCAATGAAGCAGAAGTAGATGTTTTTTCTGGAACTCTCTAGCTTTCTCCATAATCCAACGCATGTTTGCAATTTGGTCTCTGGTTCCTCTGCCCCTTTGAAATCCAGCTTGCACTTCTGGCAGTTCTGGGTCCACATACTGCTTAAGCCTGCCTTGTAGAATTTTAAGCATAACCTTGCTAGTGTGTGAAATGAGCGCAATTGTGAGTTTAATGGCTCCCAATCCTGCAATGGCTTTGTGTCCCTTTGTGTATGCATTGCAACCCCCCATGGAAATGTGTGGATGTGAGCATTTGGATTACAGTGATCATTTCAGAAAGTAGTGGGCTACAGGAGCACAACTCGCTCTCAGGAAATGTCCATTTGGCCAACAGTTTGCCTAGGAAACTCCTTGCTTGCAGTGGGAGAACAGGGTTTGCAACAGGTGGGTTAAACACCTGGAGATTCCATTGGCAGTGGTCATTGTGTCTTGTAGATTGACCATTCATGCGGAGTGTCCGATGCACCTGGAGGACTTCCCAATGGATGTGCATGCCTGTCCACTAAAGTTTGGGAGCTGTAAGTACTTTCCTGACAGCACAAGCAAAGTGCCTTTGCATTCTTGGCTTGAAGACAGCAGGTATGGGTCCTTGGCAGGCTAACTATCAGGTGAGCAAAAATCCCTGAGAGTGTGAGATTATGCGACATCTTGCATTGCTATGAACCTCTATTTTCAAAGTGGCCTTCCAAAGTGAAGCTGTAATTTTAAGGTAATTTTTTCCTCACAGATAAATGAACTTAATAATAATAATAATAATAATAATAATAATAATAATAATAATATATTTATTTATTTATTTATACCCCGCCCTCCCCTGCCAGAACTTGGCTCAGGGCAGCTAACACCAATAAAATTACAATAAAATGTAAAAGAAAGAAGAAACAGTTAATTAAAATACAGGTTAAAATACAATTTAAAATTTAAAATGCAGCCTTATTTTAGTAGTAGCCCATAAATCAAAACCATAAGGGGAGGGAAACATGAGAGTCAGACTGAATCCAACACAAAGGCCAGGCGGAACAGCTCCATCTTGCAGGCCCTACAGAAAGATGTCAAATCCCGCAAGGCCCTGGTCTCTTGTGACAGAGTGTTCCACCAAGTCAGGGCCAGTACTGAAAAGGCCCTGGCCCTAGTTGAGACCAATCTAACCACCTTGTGGCTCGGGTTGTTATTTATGGACCTTAAGGTCCTCTGCAGGGCATACCAAGAGAGGCAGTCCTGTAGGTACGAGGGTCCTAGGCCACATAGGGCTTTAAAGGTCAAAACCAGACCTTAAACCTGACCCTGTACTCCACCAGGAGCCAGTGCAGCTGGTAAAGCACTGGATGAATGTGGTCACGTGGCAAGGACCCCGTAAGGAGCCTCGCCATGGCATTCTGCACCCGCTGGAGTTTCTGGGTCAGCTTCAAGGGCAGCCCCGCGTAGAGCGAGTTACAATAATCAAGCCTCGAGGTGACCGTCACATGGATCACTGTGACCAGATCAGGGCGAGAAAGGTAAGGGACCAACTGCTTGATATGGCGGCGATGGAAAAATGCCACCTTTGCTGTGGCTGCAACATGTGCCTCCATGGAAAGGGAGGCATCAAAGGTTACACCCAAACTCTTGACAGAAGGTGCTGGCACTAATTGAGCCCCTGCAAGAGATGGGAGCTGGCCCCCCAACCCCATGTTGTCATGACCCAGCCAGAGGACCTCTGTCTTCGAAGGATTTAACTTCAACCATCTCCCACACAGCCATCCAGCCACAGCTTCCAAGCATCTGGTCAGTGTGTCTGGGGCCGAGTCAGGGCAGCCGTCCATCAACAGATAAAGCTGGGTTTCCTCAGCATATTGATGATTACCCAGCCCAAAACTCCAGACAATGTGGGCAGGGGGGCACATAAAGATATTGAAAAGCATCGGGGAAAGGATTTTGCACTGCGGGACTCCACACACCAAGGAGTGTTGCGGCGACAACTCCTTCCCTAGTGCCACCCTCTGTCCCCAACCTGACATAAAGGAGTGCAGCCATTGTCGGACTGTGCCCTGAATCCCCACGGCGGCAAGGCGGTGGTCCAAAAGTTTGTGATCGACCATATTGAAGGCTGCTGACAAATCTAAAAGAATCAGCAGTCCCGACCCACCTTGATCCAGCTGTCTACAGAGATCATCTGTTGGGGTGACCAAAGCCGTCTTGGTCCCATAACCAGGGCAAAAGCCAGACTGAAATGGATCCAGAGCTGATGTTTCATTCAGAAACCTGCCAAGCTGTTTGGCAACCGCTCTCTCAATTACCTTTGAGGTTTACACCTCCATCTTATACAGAATTGGGTGAAAATTGATTGTAGGACAGCAGTCTCTAGAAAAAACCCCTTCCTGTAGAATACCATGCTCCCCTTAATTGTCTTAATTCTTTCTAATATTGTATTTTTGAATTATTGTAATCCACTCATCATATTCTAAAACAATTCTTTCACATATAAGGTAAGGTAAAGGTAAAGGACCCCTGGATGGTTAAGTCCAGTCAAAGGCGACTATGAGGTGTGGTGCTCATATTGCTTTAGGCTGAGGGAGCTGGCGTTTTTCTGCAGACAGCTTTCCAGGTCATGTGGCCAGCATGACTAAACCACTTCTGGTACAATGGGACACCGTGACAGAAACCAGAGTGCACAGAAACACCATTTACCTTCCCGCTGCAGCGGTACCTATTTATCTACTTGCACTGGTGTGCTTTCGAACTGCTAGGTTGGCAAGAGCCGGGACAGAGCATTGGGAGATCACCCCATCACAGGGATTTGAGTCGCCCACTTTCTGATTGGCAAGCCCAAGAGGCTCAGTGGTTTAGACCACAGTGCCTCCCGCTCCCTATTATTTCACATGTCTCTTTATCACAAGCTCACATACATACAGACCAGTCTAAAGGAAAGCATAAAATAACTGCAAATGTTGTGATAATAATAATAATAATAATAATAATAATAATAATAATAATAATAAATAAATAAATAAATAAATAAATAAATATTGAACCCAAATCGATATTTGATCAACCAGCTAGGGGAAGATTTCCTTGGCACATGATATGGAAATGGGATCAATGTTGGTTTGCCATACTGGATTTGAGAGCTCCTGGACCTGGTGAGCTCCTGGACCTGCTCCCCTTTGCTCAACCAGTGGAAATATATTTAGTAGCTGGTCTTGGGATGGCAAGAAGGTTCTGGAGGCCCAGGAATTGAAGGTGAGAGAGGGAGTCATTGGTGGGGGCAGGGGAGAAACAAAGAGGGAGAGGAATCAGAACTCAGTACCCCTCTGACAGCTTCACTGTGTGGTGTGTCGAGTCAAGAGTCTGGTTCCCACAGGTGTGGCCAGCCTGGGAAACATCTGGTATCTCTTTGACATGGAGCCTTTGATCCTTGGGTCCCCATTTGGCCACACTATTTTGCTGCTTTTGTGGCCACTGTTTGTCTGCCATGAGCAGCCAGGTCTAATTGGAGCAACCCATGAGCAGCACCACTGAACCTCCCAAGTCAGCAGGTCCTTTCCAATTGCTGCTTCTGCTGCTTCAGAGCCCCATGGAAAGGAGGTGTTCCAGTGCCTGCAGGGCCCCACTGAGGTTGCCTTCTGGGACAAGCCTCTGACTGTGGGCTTATTATTTTCCACCTGCTTTGGCTAACTTGAGTGCCAAAGTGATGCTTCAGCATGGGCTGCAGTCCAGAAATATCTCCAGTGGTCCAGTAGCCTGGTTATCAGAGAGGCGAATGGAAGCTGCTGGAACCACTACTAGTCTTTTGCAGGGCGTGGAAGATCCCAGGTGGCAGCCTCCTTCCCTCCCACACCTTGAGAGAGTGCAGGGTTTCAGTCAGGCGTCTCTGTGCCAGATACAGCTTTCTAATGGGTGTCTCTTTTCCTGGAGTTGGGGTTGACCTTTGGAAGCCATTCTGGGCACCATTTTGGAGATGCTCCTCATTGGGCAGGAGCTGCCAGGGTGTAGCTAAACCTCCTCCATCCCATCCTTTCTGCTTTCTCCACAGATGCTTACACCAAGACAGAGGTGATCTACACCTGGACCCATGGGAAAGTGGAGGTGGCCGAAGAAGGCTCCCGCCTGAATCAGTACGACCTCCTTGGCCACAATGTGGGGAGAGACTCCATTGAATCCAGCACAGGTAATTGAGAGTCTCCTTGGATGGTTTCCTGCAGGGTGTTGGATTACATGACCCTGGGGCATCCCTTTCAACTCTACAATTCTATGATTCTCCATAATGAGCAGGAACCACAAAGGCTGGACTAAACATCTCAATTGTTTAACGAGGCTTACAAAACTAAAAAGCCCAAGCCCTGGTAAAAGAGGAATGGGTTGTTGTTTTTTTGCCTAGCGCCTAAAGCTATGTAATGATGGCACCAGGTAATCCTCCCTGGGGATAGCATTACACAAGGGGGGGGCTACAACTGAAAATGCCCAATTCCTCTGTCCCTACCCTCTGGACCTCCCATAGATGGGGCACTCAGAGAATGGTCTCAGGTGAAAATTGCAGGGTCAGTTTTTATGTGCATTGTTTTGGCCACTATAGATGTGGCATTGGGGAAGGTGCTGCCAAGGAGGAAGCAGATCCAGCTTCCAAGGAGCATGCCACAGCCATTGGTGCCACAGTGGCAGAGGCAGAGGTAGTGGCGGTGGCGGCAGCAGCAGCAGTTGGTGATGCACTCCTTGGAGGTTGGATCTGTAGATCCCCTTAAGGTGGTCCCCTTACCTTGCCTTCTGGGTGGGCCAACCCTGAGGAGGGTGGCAGTGCAAGAATGGGCCTTTTCAATGGTGGCTCCTGCTTGTGCAATACTCTCCCCAGGGAGGCTCACCTTCCTCCTTCCTTACATATATTCAGGCGCCAGGCAAAAACTTTCCTCTTCAATCAGGCCTTTGGCCTTTAACTATCTGTGGCCTTTTAGAAGTGGGTGGGGTGCTTTAAATGTATTCCCTCCCATTGCTTTTAATGTGTGTGGTGTTTAATCTATATGGATTGTTTGTTTGTTTGTTTGTTTGGCTGGTTGTAAGTTGCCTTGGGTTGCCCTGGGCAAGATAAAGTGGCTGACAAATTTAATAAATAAAAACAAAAACAAAAATGATTGCTTTCCATTGCAGGCTGTATCTCAACAATCATGTTTACTGGCAAGGATGCAAAAAATAAAATAAAATAAAAAGGCAAATTTAAAAAACCTTTGTATCCCTCTCCACCCCCCACCCCTCCATATCTCTGCAGGAACCTACATTGTGATGACAACTTACTTCCACCTTAAGCGTAAAATTGGGTATTTTGTGATCCAGACCTACTTACCCTGCATCATGACAGTCATCCTCTCCCAAGTCTCTTTCTGGCTCAACAGAGAGAGTGTTCCAGCACGGACAGTGTTTGGTGAGCTTCTGAAGGAGGATGGTCTGAGGGATGACTGGAGGAAACAGGGAGCAGGGGAGAGAATCAAGACTGGTGCTGGAGAGAAGCAGCAAGCAGCAGCAGCAGCAGCAGCAAGGACCTCCCTGCCTGTCAGCCACAGTCCCTTCATGTGGATGACAGACATTTGCATAAGGCTTAAACTCTGAGGTTTCCCCCAGGAATATCTGCTAGCCATGATGGCTATTTCCTACCTCCACTGTCAGAGGCAGTAGTGCTTCTGATTATCAGTTGCTGCAAACTGCAGGTAGGGATCCAGTTAGCTGCTGTGACAACAAGATGCTGAACTAGCTCTTCTTTAAACCAGGGTGGCTAACAAGTGGGTTCCATTTAGATGCTGCTGCACTCCAACTCCCAGCAGCCAGAGTGGCTAATGGTCAGAGATAGTGATGATGATGGGATTTGTAGTCCAACATCACCTGGAGGGCCCCTACAGGTTCCCCAATGCCCTATTTTAAATGTCTTGCTAATTTAATCCTGCAACATAATTGTATAATTAGACACAGCTCCACTGGTGTTGACAATGGGACTGTGCTCAGGTGTGGCACTGGCTCCTTTCACCTTTTCTTGGGGCATCTAGGGCAGTGGCTGCTGTGACAAAGCAGCCCAAGGAGGCTCAATGGATCCCCCACTGCCCTCAAGAGGGAGAAAACCTCCTGTGGCCCCATTTCAGCAGTGCCTTTTCTGGTTCTGTTCCCACAGGGGTCACCACGGTCCTGACCATGACTACCCTGAGCATCAGTGCAAGAAACTCCTTGCCCAAAGTGGCATACGCAACGGCCATGGACTGGTTCATGGCTGTCTGTTATGCCTTTGTGTTCTCTGCACTGATTGAGTTTGCTGCCGTCAACTACTTCACAAAACGCAGCTGGTCTTGGGATGGCAAGAAGGTTCTGGAGGCCCAGGAATTGAAGGTGAGAGAGGGAGTCATTGGTGGGGGCAGGGGAGAAACAAAGAGGGAGAGGAATCAGAACTTGACGTACAAGAATAGGCATTGAAACCTTACTTTGGTTGATCCCAAAGTGGGTGGTAGCACACCCTGGGGGGTGGGATTCCCTAGGGGGTAGCAGGGGGTGCAGGAGGAGTAAATGACTATCGGATTTTGGAAAGCTGCTATCACTGGATCAAGTTCATCAGTTTTGTTGAATTAATTAAACAAAAGGGTTTTTAATTGGATTTTGAATAAATGTGCAATTAATTGTCACTGTTTTGACTTACATGGTGGTGTTATCTTCCTTAGTGACTTAGGCAAACTGCTACTCTGAATAGTGCTTTTGTAGGGTAGGGGGCACTAGGGGTGAATTATTGGAACCAAGGGGGATTGGCCCCCAAAAGTTTGAGAACCTCTGCCTTACTCCAAACAGAGCTAAACACCAATGTTTTGCAGCCCAGAGAGGGAGGGAGGGAGGGAGGGAGGGAGAGAGAGAGAGAGAGAGAGAGAGAGAGAGAGAGAGAGAGAGAATGGGGGAGACCATTGCTGCTGCTGCCCCTAATCCCCCCTTTGCTTATCCTGTATGGCTTTTACGCATCATCAAAGGAGCTCTGAGAATAACTATAACCCAGAAGCATTTTTTCACCTGTGAAAGGCCAGTTGGCTTCCCACATCAGTGGAGATGATCTCAAGCCCTGCAATGTGTAAAATGTCACCTAGAATTACACAGATGACCTGCTGTGTAAAGGGGTTGAGAAATCACATAGATACTGCTCCTGTTCTAAAAGGGGGGGAGGGGGAGAGAATAGGCCTACCTGCAGATTCCCTGTGGTGTGAGGCAGCACACATACATGATTTGCGATTTCATTAGCCATACATTTCCTGTTGGAGGTGCCATGTTTGGCAAGGACTTGGGGCTTTTGCCGCTCACAGGCGTGGTTTACTCTAGGAACATTGGAAGCTGCTTTATACTGAGTCAGACAGTTGGTTCATCTGACTCAGCATTGTATACACTGACAATACTCTTCAGGGTATCAGGTTGAGGATCTCTCCCATCCCTGCTTGGAGATGCCATTGGGGATTGAACCTGGGACCTTCTGCATGCAAAGCTGATGCTCTGTGTCACTGAGCTACATTGGTCCTTTCCCCAAAAAGTTAGGAACACAAGAAGCTTCCATGTAATTAGCCAAACCTTTAGTCCATCTAGCTCAGTGTTGTCTACACTTCTGGCAGCAGTGGCTCTCCAGGGTTTCCAGCGGGGGTCTCTCCCATCCCTGCCTGGAGATGCCATTGGGCATTGAACCAGGGGCCTTCCACATGCACAGCAGATGCTCCCCTTCCCTCTGATCCAGGTTTGCTGTTTGACAGGGTGCATTTTTAAATTGCACCAAGTTCATCTGGTTATTATTTTTATTTCTGCAGTAGTGAGTGTTTCTGGGAGCTGTTTCTGGGCTGGTTTCCAAATACTTTTTCATTCCTCCTCAGAAAAAGGAGCCCGTCATGCTGGCAAAGAAGACCAACAACACCTACAACATTGTTGGCACAACGTATGCCCTCAACATCACCAAGGAGCCAGGCCTGCCCACCATTGCCAAGAGTGCATCAGCAACTACAGCCACACCTGTCACGGCTGCGGCTGCTGCTGCTGCTGCTGCACCCCCAAAGGTGGCCCGGTTGGAAGAGAAGCCCCCTGAGAACAAGAAGACCTACAACAGTGTCAGCAAGGTAGACAAAATGTCCCGCATCGTCTTTCCGGTCTTGTTCACCATTTTCAACATGGTGTACTGGGCGACGTACGTCAACCGGGAGTCGGCTATCAAGGGCATGATCCCCAAGGAATGAAGCAAGCCCCTCGCCCCTCTTCCATCTGTCCATGTGGCCCAGGCAGAGGAGTCTCTGTAGGGGCTCCTTTGTCCCCCGGCTGGTTCTATATTAATTTTATCTTCTTCTTAATTTTATCAGCTGACTTCTTCCTTCTTCCCATGCAAATCAAACTGTGATTTTTTACAAGGATAACCCCAAGAACTTTTCATTTGTTACTTGTTTGGTCTCTTCTATTTCGTTGTTGTTGTGGAGGTGTGTGGAGGTATGTGTTGAGAGGACGTATAATAGAAAAGTGGTGCCTCCAGCGTGGTGAGCCTGACATCCTTCTCCCCAGAGTCCCCTGCTTGCCCCACGCCAATGGGAGCTGGCTTCATTCCCAGTTCATTTCATGCTAAATTCTGCTGAGGAATGCAGGGCAGTTTCTTCTTCCCTTCTAGTGATCTCTGATGGTCTGCCCTGGTGTCTCCAGTGGTCACCTTTCTCATCCCTTGGTGAGTTTGTCTTGGTGGTTCCTCTTCTGCTGCACTTCTTTCCTCTAATGATGGGGGGTGGCCCTTCGGATGTTGCTGATCTGCAACTCCTATCAGCTCCAGCAGGCAGGGATGTTGGGAGTTGTAGTTTGGAAATATTGGATGGATTCGGGGGATAGGGGACAGTGCACCCCATCATCTGGTGATGAGGCCTCCCAGAACCACACAGACTCCTCCTACCCTGGGTGTCTCCTTCCCTCTGCAGTTTTTAAGCAGGGAAAAGCAACCAGGCCCTCTTTCCTTTCCCACACCCCACACAAATGAGAGGTGACCCTGTTCTCTGTGCCTACCAGTGGGGAGGGGACTGGTGGCAACCACAAATTATGGGTGGCTAGTTTGCTGAGTCAAACTTTATAACCCCCTGAACAAAAGTAAGCCTGTGGGATGTTAGATGCGTTTGGAGCATAGGATAGGATATTCTCCATTATTTATCCTTCCTCATGCTCACTTGTGTGAGTTTATCGTCTGGTTAGCAGAGTTTAAAATTACCATCCCTTTGTGGTATAAAATCTGGAAATTTCTGGGACAAGGTTGCTTAACCTTAATAATTATCCAGGGTGTTCTAGCTGATTGGACCTTCCCCCTTTTATCCCTATAAACAAAAGAATAACACAGAAATCTGTCATGTAAGAATAAAAATATTGTTTACTTTAAGAATGTCTCAGACTCGATTCAGCAGTAAGCAGCTGTGAAATAAGACAGGCAGAATATATTTTTTCAATTACAAAATAAATGGTTGAGATAAAAAATGGAATCTTTTCAGGAAAGCACAGAGAAGCACCCTCTCTTTAGTTACATGGTGAAGGGAAAAAACAACCTGAGCTTTTAGGAGGGAGTAAGTAGTAAGGATTACTTTCCTTTTGTTACTTTCCCCCACTTAGGAAAGCAGGGGATATGACTTCACAGAATGCCCTATCTCTATGTGTCTTAACCCTTTTGTTTGTCTAAAAACACATGAATTTTTATTTTGGCTGCAATGCTATTTACCACAGACTCCTCATACCTGCTCAAGGAGAAAGATGCTTCTGTTCTGGAGAGCAATGCCATGGGGTGGTGATGGCCACCATGAGCAGCAGAAGGAAGAGGTGCAAGGTGATGCAAATTTGGCCTGCAAACAGCCAGGACAGCCATGGAGTTTGTGCAGGTTCTGTTCTCAGAAACCGGCAAGTTTAAATAACCTTGTTTAAGAATGAGCCTGAGCTACAGGTGCTGACAGCAGTATGCATGGGTTTATCCCACTCTCTGCTCTGTCTTGGCATCCCTTGGTTTCCTTGGAGATGCTTTCAAAACCTCTCTTTCCAAACAATGGATTTTGTAGTTCTGAACTGCCTGATTCAGAGGCACCAGTGTGTTAGTTATCTGCCATTGTGCTGGACTTGGATGTCTAGATTTTGTTTTAAAAGGGAGGTGGGGCAGAGTTGACTCTTCCTGCAGTTCTCTTTCTTTCATCACCCCCCCCCCCCCCGCTTCCCTCTTTGGTTGTGTTCAGGGTGAGGTGGGGCGACAAATGTGCATACTGTGCCCAAAAGGGTTTCTAGTCCCCTCAATGGTTTGTTGCGAAGGAGTGGATTATCATCTGCATTTCTACTTTCATTCTGTGTGAATATAATGCTCCCTGTGGATTGTTACAATATCTTGACATTTGGGGGCATGAGAAATGCTTCTTTTAAAATGTTGTGTTGGGATATTACTTCAACCACCCCATGAAAATGGGCCTGGTTTGGAGGAAGCCAAAAGGCAAGTCAGCCTCTTCCGTCTTGGCAGGCCGAGGTTTGGGAGGGGACGGAAATTTCTCAGCTGCTTGTCCCTCTAGGGAACTGAACTGTTGGACAAAGAGGAGAAATAGAAAGTCAGAGTGTTCTTGGCAGCAGTGGGCAAAGACACTGGGGGTGTTGTGTTCATTTGCATGTTCGTTTGGGGGGGGGGAATATAGGTAGGGAAAGTAGAATTCCCGGATGCCATGATTCAAGTTTGGGGCTAGTACTCTTTGGTGAGAGAACCACAGCAGAGATTTTAAAAACATAAATTATACAGCAAAGTAAAGGTTGTGGACCTTTAACATATGCCCTTGTGAGTTCCAAAACTTCTCTCTTTCCCTAGCTTCTCACACATTTGAGGAGCTAAAAATGGTTTACTTACACACTCTCTAAAGGTCACATTCATGTGCTTTTCCATAAGGGCCAGGAGACTTGGCTTAGTTACTAAGTGGTAAAAGTTCCTAAATTAATCAAGAGTGGCTTGTAAGAGCCATGCAGTCTGAGCTGCAACAACCAGCTCAGATCTCCTCACATGTTGAGCTTCCCTGATAGACAGTATACTCTAAGGTTTTAACCCCTTCATGCAATAATTAGACTTAATCATGTTGGTTATATGAGACTGGTTATCTCACATTGCGCGCACACACACACACACACACACACACACACACACACACACCATTGGCCTCCACAAGACACCATACATCTCAGGAAGAAAGCAGTCACTCACTCACTCACTCACTCACTCACATCCTTGCCATGATAGGTATCTGCTGCTGGGTGTCCTTTGTGGCATTCATGGAAGCAAGTCTTCTCTCTCCATCTGGGCCTGTGTACCATTGTAGGTGGGATTCCTTAAAGAGAGAAAAAAATGGGAATGGACAGAAGAGAGCTGCACACGGCAAATTCCTAAATGCTACCACCACCTTCTTTACTGTCTCTGAGAGGAGCTGTCCAAGGTGACCAGAGTCTCTCGCTTCCCCTGGAAGCCCCAGCCCAATTTAAGAGTAGAATGAGGAATTTCTCTCCTCAAGAATGTTGGTCTTGAAAAGGGATTTTTTTTTTTGAATCAATATGCATCAAGCAATTCTCAGGGAAATCCTGGTGCTTTTCAATTTCCCTTTTGTTGAGGCTTAAAATGTTCAGCTTGTCAAGTCTTGTGTGATGTATTGTGGTGCAACTATTGAAAGTTTTTTTGAAAATTTGAAAAGCCATTTAATTTTATTATTATTTTCTTTTTATACAACATAATACCAAGTCTTAAAAAAAATGTATCACTGTGAAAATCAATGAGAATAGTAGGGGGAGAATTGTGTTCGAAGCCACTACTTATAAATCTAAATATCAGGACAAGGATGCTATTTTCTCCCCCACCCCACCCCTGTGTCACTTTCCCCCATTATTTTCCTGCTGCTCAGAGTGGCCACAGAGCTTTGTGCAGCCTGTCAGGCCTTGGCTTAACACCAGCCCAGCCAAGGGCTTGTACTGGAGCATCAAAGTTGGGTAAGCCCGATTCTATAATCAGCATCCATTTACCCAACTGCAGAATGGCCATAATAACCATGGCCTGTCTCACAGGACAAGCACAAAGAAAGGCCTGCATTTTGCATAATTTAATGGTGTGACAGTGCCTAGACTCACCCTCTCCTTCCTACACTTCTCTTTTCTTCCATGACACTTTCCTTTTGGGTTCACATTGTCCTGCCAGAACTGCATGCTTGAACTGTGTTTTTAAAGAAACTCTAATCTTCAACCCACACCTCTCGATGTGCCAAACTTAATCAGATGTAGAGAGCAAAAAAGAATGTCTAGGAAGAGCATCTTGAGGCAGCAGGTTTGGCTGAGTTAAAAGAGCCTTAAAGAAGTTGTCCTTGGGAATGGCATAAATTCATAACTGATTTATTTCCAGAAGTGCACAGTTGATGCAGGCAGGGTGTGTGCCTGCCCAAGGCAATGACTGAGTAGGACAAAAGCTTGAGAGACCTCACCTAGACCTCTCATGGGAAGTTTTGGGTCTTAAAATATCTGAAAATAATGTTTGCCACAAACTCAGACTGGTGGCTTGCAGATAGACCAGCATCTCCTTCATCCTGTGCAGAAAGCTCCATAGATGAAAGGTGTTCTCTACACCTGCAGTGCTTGCTGGATTAGGAAGCACAGGTGTTAATCAGAGACACATTGGCACATTCTTTCAAGTGGGAGTCCTGCTTCTCATCCACACTACAATCATTATTTTCACCCTGAAATGTGCAGCCACAATCTGGCACAAAATAGAATGGATTAGAATTTAGGGCTGGTGCCAGCATCCTTATTCTCCCTCTCCCTCTCCTTCTGATTGTAGAATGATTCATTTGGAGGGAGGCGCATGGGATATGCATTCTATTTTAATAGACCATCTAGATCAGGGTGCTCCAAAATGTGGTCCTTGAGGCCTTTTTTTGTGGCCCTCAGCAACATTTGACCCCTTCCCCCTCAGCCCTCCCACTGTCTTCCTAAAGTCAGGTAAGCGAGGTGAGGTGCTGGGCTTTGGGAAGGAGGCATGAGGGCTCTGACAGAGTCCTCCTCCTTCCTTACCAGAGCCTACTTAACACTTGCCCAGCTTTGGGAAGAAGGTGGGCAGGATCTGGGACCCTGCTAGAGCCTCATGCCTCTTCCCCAAAGCCCAGCACCTCACTTAGCCAGTTTTGGGAAGGCAGGCTTGTGGGTGTGGGTTTCAAATTTTGACTTCATTCCCCCCTGTGTGGCCTGCAGGTTCTGTGTTGAAATGTTTTTTGTGGCCCACTTGGTATGAAAAGTTAGACCACCCTGATCCAGATGGATATTGCTCCCCACTCCCAAAGGAGGCCACTGGCTTCCAACTAAGTCCTGGAGAAAAGTTTATTTCATGAAAATACGGGGGAAATAGAGACCCAGTCCTTGGGGGAAAGTCTTCCTCTGTGGAGAAGGGCTGTCCAGCCCAGCAAGGCTGGTTTGCATATACAAAACCCAATAAATATCAGCCCATAAAAGCAACCTACCTTCAGAAACCTCATGGGAACAAAGAAACTGTAATTCAAAATGTAATCTCTGGGGAGAAGGCATTACATAAAGGAGTCCTAGATCACCAGCAAGCTGCCTGGAGGGTTGATAAGCAACAGGTTCTGCTTGGATGCAGATGGACATCCTTGTGATCCATTCTGAGGCAGGATATGTGAATTCCTGAGCCTCTTCACTTTCTTAGCCATGTTACTGCCACCTACAGATCTGACTGCCGTACATTTCCTTTGATGTCTGCTTAATGTATCACCCTTCTAAATTATTGTGCAAACATATGAGATAAACAACCAAAGGCATTCAGGAAATCTCATTAGGCATCACAGTGCATAAGCTGAAATGGCAAATGTGATGCTCAGGTTGGAGTTTTGCTTTACTTCAGAGGCCCAGTGAGTCAGCTGCTCTGCGTCCAGTGTGGAGCTTAAAGCATGACAGAGGGAAGGAAAAACCCCAGTCTCTTCTGTCTCTTTGATGAAACACCCCAGGGTACATTTTTGGGGCAGCTCCTTAGGGTGACAAGGAGAGGTTGGAGTCACTGAGAATGCTAAGGCTGAGGTGCCCCCTAAAGCCTTACATGTCTTCTTCTGTAACAGCAGTTCCTGGATTGTGCTTTGCTTTGGGGGGGGGGCAGCAACTCAGATGAGCCAGTTGGGTAGGGTCGCAAAGAGATTACTTCAGTAATCCACTTGACTTCCTTATGTTTGCTGCCCAATCAGTTCTCGGGCTGATGAAGGGGATCAGGCTATCTTTGCAAGAAGCATAAGAGGGAATGGAATGGAATGACAGGAAGAGGTATGATTGATGATATGGTCAGAAAAACAAGAAGACTTAGGAGAGCAGAGAAGGAGATGAGGACACAGAGTGAAGAAAGAAAAAGGAAGCTGGGGGTACCACCACAACACTTCAGTCATTCCAACATAAAGCAAGCCAAGCCTGAGGAGGATCCATGGGTTGGTGTGAAGAGCGAGGAGGAGGTTCTCTGCTTCCTGCTACTTAACCAATTCCTGATCCACAAGAGGACCTCTCCTCTTATTCCTTATTCCTGTTATGAAGATGTCAAATCGTTAAGAGAACTCTGGTTTACACACACTCACACTCACATGAAGATGGAGTGTATATGTAAAGAGGCCAATGAAAGAGAGCTCTGAGTGTAGAACGTGCCATAAATATCAAGCCACTTCTTCATAAAAACAGCTAAAATTGAAGTTAAAGGGAGGGAGGGAGGACAGCTTATTTATAAGATGACAAGAATTAGAAGTGAGGCTCTATTGTGATGTGGAAGCAACAGAAGGGCAGAGCGGTGAGGAAGGGGCAAGGGGCAAGAAAGAGGGCCAGGAATAGACTGTAGATCAAATGAAAAAGACAAAAAAAAACAAGGAGGCCTAAAGAAAGGAATATGTAAATGTTGGAATCCCGGCAGCCAAGACTCAAGTTTGAGGCAAGTACTCTTTGGTGAGAGAACTTCAGCAGAGATTTAGAAATTGCAAAACATGCAGCAAAGAAAATTATGGAAATATAGGCTGTAAAACCTTTTACCGGTAAATGTGCTAATCTGGTGAACCCCCAAATTGTTCCCTTTTAAAAGTTTCAAAAGTCAGTTTTATGTGCTTTTCCATACAGCAGTCAGGAAAAGCTTTATCGGCAGTAAAACATTGCATGGGCAGACTGGTCTGTAGCAAAATAGGTTGGTAAAAGACAAGTACTGGAGCAACCAGCTCAGACCTGTGAGCTTGCGACCAGACCTTGCAAACAAGGACAAGGATTGCTGGGGGAGACTGAAGAGAGTGAGCTTGTGTCTTTTGGAGCCTGAGGGTGTGTGTGGTTGATTGCTCTGTGGGGACACAGGATCTGACCGGGAGGAGTTACAGCTGAGAGAAAGCCAGGCTGAAACGATGCCTTATGAGGAACGGCTTAGGGAGCTGGGTATGTATAGCCTGGAGAAGAGAAGGTTGAGGGGTGGTATGATAGCCATGTTCAAATATATAAAAGGATGTCATATAGAGGAGGGAGAAAGGTTGTTTTCTGCTGCTCCAGAGAAGCAGACACGGGGCAATGGATTCAAACTACAAGAAAGAAGATTCCACCAAAACATTAGGAAGAACTTCCTGACAGTAAGAGCTGTTCGACAGTGGAATTTGCTGCCAAGGAGTGTGGTGGAGTCTCCTTCTTTGGAGGTCTTTAAGCGGAGGCTTGACACCCATCTGTCAGGAATGCTTTGATGGCAGGGGGTTGGACTGGATGGCCCTTGTGGTCTCTTCTAACTCTATGATTCTATGCGGGAAGAATTAGCAACCAGCAGCAATCAAACTTAGCTCAGTGCAGATCCTGGGAGCTTGTGACCAGAGCTTGTGACCAGACCTCGCAAACAGATCTGATATTCTTGTGAGGTAAAATGTGTGTTGAACAAAGTAACTGTTATGTGGATTTGTAGCTGTTGACTAACTGAACCCAAAGAGTACTGATTAATGGTTCCTTGCCATCCTGGAAAAAAGAGACAAGTGGGGTGCTGCAGGGTTCTGGCCCGTTGTTGTTCAATGTCTTTATTAATAAATTGGATGAAAGAATTGAGGGGATGCTCATCAAATTCACAAATGACACCAAACTGGGAGGGGTAGCTAATGCCACAGAAGACAGAATCAGAATTCAAAATGACCTTAACAGGTTGGAGAAGTGGGTGCAAGCTAACAAAATGAATTTCAATAGGGACAAATGTATTCACTTAGGCAGGAAGAACCAGATGCACAAATATAGGATGGGGGACACATGGCTTACTAGCAGTACATGTGAAAAAGATCTCAGGGTCTTGGTGGACCATAAACTTAACATGAGTCAACAGTGTGATGTAGCAGCAAAAAAATCTAATGCTATTCTAGGCTGCACCAACAGACATGTAGTGTCCAGATCAAGGAAAATAATAGTATCACTCTATTTTGCCTTAGTCAGACCACACTTAGAATACTGTGTCCAATTCTGGGCACCACAATTTAAGAAAGATGTTGACAAGCTGGAACGTGTGCAGAGGAGGGCAACCAAGATGATCTGGAAACTAAACCTTATGAGGAGCGCTTGACGGATCTGGGTATGTTTAGCCTGGAAAAGAGGAGACTGAGAGGAGATATGATAGCCATCTTCAAATATCTTAAGGGCTGTCACATGGAGGAGGGAGCATACTTAGCTTGAATGGCCACCTGTCATGGATGCTTTAGCTGAGATTCCTGCATTGCAGGGGGTTGGACTAGATGACCCTTGGGGTTCCTTCCAACTCAAAGATTCTATCATTCTATGATTCTATGACCTCTAGAACTGAATTCCAGAGAGAGATCAAGAGAGAGAGAGAGAGCAAAGGACTGGGTTAACTATTTCTTCCCAGGGTGAATGGAAATGTCATTAGTTAAGCCTGGCAAGACAACTTACTCAATGGTTTTAACCCCTTCATGCACTAATTTGACTGGTTATATGAAGCTGGTTAAAGGTAAAGGTAAAGGGACCCCTGACTGTTAGGTCCAGTCATGGACGACTCTGGGGTTGTGGCGCTCATCTTGCTTTACTGGCCGAGGGAGCCGGTGTACAGCTTCCGGGTCATGTGTCGAGCATGACTAAGCTGCTTCTGGTGAACCAGAGCAGTGCACGGAAACGCCATTTACCTTCCCACCTGGGCAGTACCTATTGATCTACTTGCACTTTGACGTGCTTTTGAACTGCTAGGTTGGCAGGAGCTCACCCCATCATGGGGATTCGAACTGCCGACCTTCTGATCGCCAAGCCCTAAGCTCTGTGATTTAACCCACAGTGCCACCTGCATCCCTATGAAGCTGGTTACCCAACAGTAAAGAGTAGCCCACCTTCCAAAGCAAGTAAAGTTTTGCTGGGGGCGTCAGTCATAGCACCAGGCCACCTTTTCCCATTCAGCATAAAGATAAAGAGTCCATATTGAGGTGGCCTTTCTAGTGGCTGATGCCTCTAAGGTAACAAAGATGTCTTAATTTTTGCCTCTGGCCTAGGGTGCTGGCAATGGCAGCAGCAACATTCATGAAAGCTTATACACCCGTTTTGTGAATGTGAAGCTAAATGGTGACAGGTGGTGTTCTGGAAGGAGGCCATGACTTGGTATGATATTGATAACTGCAAGGTATAAATATTTAATGTTTGACCTTGTTATTTCTCAGGCAGCCAAATGCTACCAGCTGGCTTGGGGGTGGTGCAGGCAGGGGGAAAGAAAATGCTTTGTCTTTGTGGCTGGAGAAATGTCAGGCTTTTTGGAATGCTTTCCCTGTGTGTTTGTGTAGTAAATCTACAAAATCTGAAATTAGAATGGAGCAATGAGAGCACAGGGCCCTACTTTTGGCAGGAGGAAAAGCAGAGGAGAAAAGAACCATATTTGCAGTCATGGTTCAATAGCGGTTTGCTTCCTGGGCCAATGACACGGTGGGGTAGGGTTGGGTGGAGCAGCTGGCACCTGTAAAGAAAATCTGGTGCCTGGGAGGGTCACTCTTTCCACTGATGCTGCCCTTTTACAAGTACCATGCACAAGCCCTCTGGTAGTCCTAGCTAGGAACACAACGTGACTTTCAAAAACCCTCAAGGCACAGCAGAAATCCTAGCAGGTGAAAATTGCTGCCTAAGTCTTCCACACTTCATGTCTAAGAAGGGTAGGAAGTGGTTGTTTGGCCATAAAAAGGGTAGTCTCTCATTCCCCAAGCCTTCAAAATCTTACCTGGACTGGAGGTTCAGAAACTTTAGCTGGTGCAGAATTCAGCAGTCAGGTTGCTCACCAGGGCAAGGCAGTTTGACCATATAACGCCAATCCTGGCCTGACGGCACTGGCTGCCAATTAGTTTCCAGGCTCAATTCAAAGTGCTGGTTTTGACCTATAAAGTATTAAATGGACCACAATGCCTCCAGGACTGCCTCTCCCCATATGAACCAACACAGACCCTGTGACCATCACCTGAGGTCCTTCTTTGTGTGCCCCCTCCACAAGGTATCCAGAGGGCCTTTTCTGCAGTGGCTCCCCGTTTGGGGAATGCTCTCCCCAGGGAGGCTTGCCTGGCATCCTCATTGCATATCATTAGACACGGGGTAAAAAATGTTTCTCTATAACCAGCTCTTCAGCTGATTAACAACGTACGGCCTTTGAAATGTGTCTGTCAGAGGGGAGTTATTGATTTGTTTTGGTTTCAATTCCATTTCTGTATTTTGTGTTCTTCTCTTGTATTTTTTTATGTTGTGAACCACCCTGTGGTCGTTGGATGAAGGGTGGTATACAAACTTAGCAAACTCTTCCCATAAAGTGCTACATTACAAGAAAATTCTGGAAACCAGTCTGTTTGATTTCTGAATTATTCTTACCCCAGCCTGTGTTCATCCCATACTTGTGGCACCCTCTGATCCAGGTACAAGTGTGGGGAGTTCATGGGGCAGTTCATAAAGATCATGTCTCATGGGGGGAGGCAGTGGGCTGGGCTAGACAACCTTGTTCAAACATAGCCTTGTTTCTGTGTTCCTTTCTTTCTCCGATCAGAAGCGTTTCATGCTAGGATTCTCAGAGGATCTGCTTCTCACGCCCCAAAATCCATGACAAGTTTCTTCTCATCATGGGCTGAGGTTCATATCCTTCCTCTTTGGTTGTGTGCAGTGCCATCTTACCCATAGGCGCTAGGGGTGCGGGGCACCCAGGCGCCAGGCTCTCAGGGGCGCCAGGCCGAGAGTCCGGGGCCTGAGAGTTGAGTCCAGGGAAGAGCCCGCCCATTGGTCGGAGCGCTGCAGTGGGCTCTTCTGCTGTGGGCAGCTCTGTGCCGTGAGTTCGGGAGTGACTGAACCAGCAAGACACTGAGGCGGCCGGCCGGCTCCACCCTCCTGCACGCCTGGGACTGGGCAACCTGGCGGGGGACACCGGGTGGATCTTTGCACCTTGGTGCCGCATATGCTTAAGACAGCCCTGGTTGTGTGCTATGGAACGCCCTCCCACAGGAGGCAGGGATGGCCACCAACTTGGATGGCTGTAAAAGAGGATAAGAAGAATTCATGGAGGATGAGTCTATTAGTGGTTACTAGCTGTGCTCTGCCTTTCCAGACTGAGGCAGTAATCCTTCTTACTACCAGTTGCTGGAAACTCCAGGAGGGGAGAGCTGTGTTGCAATCAGGTGGGCCATTGTATTTCACCCAAGGTGAAATGATAATGTACGGCCATGCCACCTCACTGCCCTTACCTGGGAAGCAGAAGAGCTTCCCACCCAACCACCATCAGAGAAGCGATACTAGCAGCAGCAAAAGTTTCTGGTGAGTTCTTAGAATCATATTGTAGAGTTGGAAGGACCCACAAGTGTCATCTAGCCCAACCCCCTGCAATACAGGAATCTTTTGCCCAACATGGGGCTAAAACCCACAACCCTGAGATTAAGAGTCTCGTCTATCGTAGAGTTGTTGCAAGATCTCACAAGATTTTGGTGAGATCTTGCCAGAAACCAGTGTAGCTACCAGTGCTGCTTCTCCACTGGTGGGAGGGACACCATTTATTCAGCCACCCAAGGTGGCTGCTTCACTCATACCTCATGGGCTGGCCGGCCCTGTGCTTATGTCCTGCTTGCAGATTTCCTGTTGGCTGCTCATTGTGAGAACAGGATGCTGGACTAGATGGGCCCCCTTTGGCCTGATCCAACAGGCTTACCTTTTTATATTCTAAGCATCATTGGAAGGCTCCCCTTGCAACATCCAGCTTCCTCCCTTTTACCATGTTCTGTTCCCATTATTCTGACCCAGCCAGCAACTTATGGATCCCATAAAACTGATGGTGGAATGTACCGGTATGCCTGGATGGAGCAAGCTCTGTTATTCTTCCTAGGGGGCGTTGGATCTTCAGTACCCTTCCACCTTGAAATCAGTATTCTCCCTCTATAAGAATATGCTTTTGGACCTTGCCTTTGTCACTCTTTCCACCTCTTCTGAGGTTTTCTCACACATACATTAATAATAATAATAATAATAATAATAATAATAATAATAATAATAAATTGCAGTGCACTGTGGGTTATATCCAGCATAACTCCTTCTTAGTGAAGGTGTATTCAAATCAATGGACTTTATTTAGCTATTCCCATCTACAGAGTAGTGGGTCTACTCTGAGTAGGAGTTAGTTGGATTTTCGCAGTGTACTAGATTCTCACAGGTAGACCTACCTTTTTTCTTTTATATGGAAGACGGATGGTGTAACCTTGGACGATGCAAGCTTAAAAATAAGATAAATCCCTAAGTGAGCATGGAAGGTTACAAATTCAAAGTGCAGAGTCTGATCTTGTGAAAACAAGTTTTTTTAAAAAGAACATGTTAAGCATCAGAAACAGATCAGGCCTTGGAGGTTGTGCTCAACCAAGGCTCTTACATGAGCTAGCCAGTGGCAACTTACTCCTCTTCCTCACACTGTGAGACTCAAATATTTCAAGAAAAGGGGGCAGTGTCTAAGGGAGCGAGATGGTATTGCGGGGGGACGGGGACATTAGTAATGTGGCACCTTGAGGAAGGACAACCCCCCCCCCACCATTTCTTATTTTCACAATTGTTCCTTTTGGTGCAGTTGCTTATAATGGATCTTCTCAGTAGGCCCCTGTATAAATGTAGGCATTATTATTATTAACTTCCTCAGCTCGGCACCCTGTGCAAGGGAAACTGCCTGCACTGGCCTAAATCTGGTGCTGAGGTCTTGGCATGCTGAATGCAACCCATGGGCCTTAAGCAACCCCACCCCACCCTTGTATCCAGTGTAGTATACTAGGGTTGGCAGTCCTTTAGCGCAGCTTTCAGAGGAGGAATTATTGGGGAAAGAGGGGCCACCATTGCAGGCTCATCAGATGCAATGCGCAGTGCAGCCTTTTGCCAGCTGATGAGCTGCAATTTTAAAGGTGCTGAGAAAGGGAAACACCAAGGCAATCCATATCAACATGGCAGCCAGGACATCCTGGAGGTCCCAATCCAACTCTGCCTTATGTTGCACCTGCTCCCTTCTGGCCTCCTCTTGTTTCCTCTCTCATCTTATGGGACTATCTTTCCACAGCTAAGAGAGAGAAGCGAGCCAGCAGCAGTTGAATGCATGACAATCCTCTGACTACTCCTCAGACCACATCTGTAAATAATTTGTGACTAGGGAAAAAAAACAACCACATTTCCTTTATTTTGTTGTATTTTATTTACTGAACTGGCTGTTAGCTGCCGTCTTAAGGGATGTACTCATGAAAACTGTGATTTCTTTCTCTCCTGTCTGAGATTGGTGTTCTGGGCACTTTTGGTGCCCACATTTAAATGCCTGTTTGTATTTATGAATTGTATTTTTCAGCATTTGCTGTTGACTTGTACAGTTGGTTTTAACTGGCAGGATTTGCAGTCTTGCATCCCCCCCCCTCCCCACCAGCTACTAGCTTTTTCAATAAGTTAAAGCAATTAAAATGTAAAATAAAAAAAGCAGGAGGGGAAGAAATACTACTGCTACTAATGATGACAACCCAATGGAATGCTTGAGGTGAATCAGAAAAGGTGGATGAAGATCTTTCCAACTGGAGCCTTCTCCTCCTTACCCTCTGCTCCCCAAAGAACACGTGACTTCAGATGATCGTGCAGCCCCTCCTTTGCCCAAAAACATCACTCTGGCACTCACTCCACACACACTCAAAACCCAACTGAAGCAAACAAATAAAATTCATATTTTAACAGAAAACCAGCCTGTTATTTTCTTTCTTGGACTGTACAGTACTGAATTTAAGAGTGAGTTCGCCCGGTAGGGAAGAGGGGTTGGACAAGGCAGCCTGAGCTGGAAGGACTGAATCCTTAGCAGGAAATAAATGTTGCCATTCCCAGCGGGCAGTAACAAACAATTTATGTTTGCAAATTAATGCCCCCCCCAAGAAAGCCAGCTGAAACCCTTGTGGTATTTCCTCCAGCCATTGTGGCACTGAGAAGTGGAAACAGCGTTCTAAAATGATCATAGCTTACCTCTCTGGCTGCTTGGGAGAAGGGTGGTGGCCCATTTACTTGGCAAGGATAAAGGGCCAGGCTCAATCCCCAATGGCAACTGGGGGTGGGGGGTGGGAACACACCCTGCTCCGTATTGAGAACAGCTCAGTGGTGTCTCCTTCTGCATGAATGTGTTGATGTTCAGGTCTCTACTTGGATTCCTGCTTCTTATCTGCCCACAGCATTTCTTGGGTATTTGCATGAGGAATGAGCTCCATCAAGGCCTCTAAGGAGCTAGCGCCAGGGACAAGTCCCCTGTGAATCTCAGTCTTGAGGTGGAACAGAGGAAGCTGCCTCAGTCAGACCACAGGTCCATCTAGCTCAGCACTGTCTACACCAGTGTTTCCCAAACTTGGGTATCCAGCTGTTTTTGGACTGTAACTCCCATTATCCCTAGCTAGCAGGACCAGTGGTCAGGAATGATGGGAATTGTAGTCCAAAAAACAAACAAACACCTGGAGACCCAAATTTGGTAAACACTGGTCTACAATTACTAGCAGTGGCTCTCCAGGGTTTCAGGCAGGGTTTTTCTCACCCCTGCCAGGAGATTTTAGGGGTTGACTTTCTGCATGTAAAGCAGGTGTTCTGCCACCTGAGCCATGGCACCATTCCTTTCCATGGAGATTACATGCAGACAAATTCAATTAGTCTCTACTAGCTGCTGGAGGTGTCAGGTCACAGCTAAGATTCTGGGGCACAGAAGTCAAATCTGATCCCCATTTTTGAGAACATTAAGTACAGCTTTTCCTAGAATAGTCTCCAATCTTAAAGGAAAAACACAGAGGTACCTCATTAGACAGCGTTCAGAAGTATGGTTTAAGGGAGGGATTTCCCCATCTTCAACTTCTTGCTTATTGATGTCATTGAAACTTTTAAAGAGATCTTATGATTGGGAAAGTTCCATAGCTCAGCGGTCGATCATATGGCTTATTGATGTCATTGAAACTTTTAAAGAGATCTTATGATTGGGAAAGTTCCATAGCTCAGCGGTCGATCATATGGCTTTGCATGTAATGGGTCTTTGGTTCAATCCCTGGCATCTCCAGGTAGAACTGAGGAAGATTCTTGTCCCTGGAGAGATGGTGCTGTTCAGTGTAAAATAGACAATACTTGATGGATCAATGGTCTGGCTGAATACATTTCCTAAGCAGTAAAACAAATATGGTGGGTTTGTGGGAACAGCACTTTGGAGAAATTACTTGCTCCTTCTTTTGTATCCAGTTAAATAAAATTGGGAGTATGTAGTACATACAGATGGACAATTCTCTTATAAACCACACACACACACACACACACACACACACACACACAATTCTGTCTATAATAGCAGAGCTGCATGGAGGATAAAGCTACCGTTATATGTGGCCACTAGTCATCATGGCTATGCTCTACTTCCGCAATTGGCAGTAGTCATGGTTGTGAATACCAGTTGCTGGAAACCAAAGGAGGAAAGAGTGTTGCTCTTGTGCTCAGGTCCTGCTTGCTGGTTTCCCATTGGGACATCTGGTTGGACACTATGAATACAGGGTGCTGGACTAGATGGGCATCCTTTGACCTGACCCAAGAGGCACTTTTTATGGAGAATGGGCAATATCACTGTTTGTTTAACCTGCAATTAGCCACCTGAACATGACTTTTGACACAACTAAATTGGCACATTAGCAAGTGGTTCAAGCTGGTGGATCCATGCAGAAGGTAGTGTTGTATCACCTTTTTACTCAGTGGGATTTCAATAGCTTTTATAGCAAGGCAGTAGCTATTTGCTGAATTGCTGAGCAGATGGGGGGAATTCATGGGTCTTCTTTACCAAACTACAAACCCAAGCTGCCTCCACCCAGCCCTGATGTTGCTGCTGATGCTGCTCTCCTCCTCTTGTGAACTGCCTCTCGGGTGATGGGCTCAATGCTGTCCCATTTATACTGGCAGCTGGTTGCGTTGTGCACAACACCAAAATGCCTTGCATTTTCTCTATTGTCATGTGTTGCTTTATATAACCAACCAACTAGGTTAACACAAAACTTTTAACATCATTAAAAATGAGATAAAAATCAAGGACTTTTCCTATAAGGCACCAGACATATTTTTATGTTGCAGATCACACACAGCTTCATGTCCTTTACCTTATACTTTGGAACTCATCACCTTCAGATGTCATCCTTGCCAAGAGTATAAATGAATCAGTTCACAAAAGGCAAGAGTGGGCGCCTGAGGTTATTCATTAATGAGAGTGGCAGGTGCAATGCATGAAAACTAACCAGGCAGTCGTGCCTATGAAATGGAACACTTAAATTCACACACATGCAGTTTTAAATTTTCTGAAAATGCAAATTTTGGAAGGCAAAGCCAGCTTATTCAGTCTCAACAGTGAAATTCAGGTGAGTGAGACCCAGATTTTTTTTGGGGGGGGGGGGTGTCCGAAGCCCAACAGAGTGCCTAACGTTTTGCAAATACAGTCATTGCGAGGCAGTTAAATCACTCACCCACACCCCACTCCAGGAACGTCTTCCAGCTAGCAAGGAGGTCACAGAAGCCATGAGCCCCAACTGGCCCCAACCAGAGCTCAGTTCATGCATGAAGTTACTAGAAATAGGGCAAGCGATGGGCGACAACACACTGTGTTGTGTGTGTTGTGTAGATCTTCTGTTAAGTGAGGCGTACATGTAATCCATTTTTATGTAAACTTTAGGGTAAATGTTACTGACAGCCTTTCTGGTGTTGTGAGGTTAAGCGTATTTCTAGATTTGCTTGATTTTTGCCTGGCTCCATCTTCCTGACCTGCCCCTTTCATCCACTCTATTCATGCCTGCTCTGTGGGGACAAAGCCTGCTCTTTGATTAGGCTGAAGCCACTTGGTGATGTCATTTAAACATTGTTTGATCTGACTTGGTTTGTTGCCATAGTAACTTCCTTGGCAGGAAGGTGAAGCAGGAAGAGCACAGGTCAATGTCTGAAAGGACGCCACCCTTTCAACCCTTCCGCAATGAGTAGAATTTCAAGAGCCTCTTTGCCGTTTCGGGTGGAGGAAAATGCTTCCTTTTATCAGGAGGAACAGATTGGAAGTAGGATCTGATTTTTGTGCTCAAGGGATCCAGAAAGCACTTGACAGCGCTGCAAATGGAGTGAAGTGGGCACTTGCCATGTGGACTCCTCAGCCATGGACTCCTCAACCCACATGAACAGCAGCCCCAAACAATAGTGTGCTTCAAATACCCTGACATCCGGAACAAAACAACTCCCTAGCTGGCAACTTAACTAAAGAGCTTTTTGTCGTTTTTCATTCCTGAATGTTAATTTAAAGATGGTACAGCATGTTCTCTTTGTTATTTATTTTGAATATTTACACCCCGACACTGAAGCCAAGTTCTTGAGGTAGTGTTTACAATGCGTAGTGTGATAAAACAGGCAAAAGCAATGAGTGTTTTTTAAATAAAAAATCTGAAAACCAAAATGGGCAAATATTTGGTGCACTCTAGTGATGACAATTCAACAAAAAGGGGAAATAACGGAAGAACCTTGTTGGATTAAGTAGAGGGTGAAGGAGGCAAGCCCCACAAAGCCAGTGTGGAAGTACAGCACACCTTAGCCCTTGAAGAGGAAGCTTCCCTCCACAAGATGGGTGAATTTGTCACTTCTTCTTTTTAGGTGTTAGAGAGTTGCAGGAATTCAGGCTTCAGATTGCAAAGAGCTCCTGCCCCAGGTGGTGGTTAAGTCACCCACCCACCCACGCCCCTTTGAGGAGTTGAAGGATGACTGATGGCATGACATCCTCCTGGAGTGTCAGCCCAGAAGCAGAGACAGTGTTATATTTAGAAGGGATGAGGGGATGGGCAAGGGGAAGATGCATCTTGAAAGAGGAAGTGGGGGGGGGGGAGCAAACAGCACTGTGGCTGTTGTTTTGACTAGGAAGCTGCAGGGAAGATGAGAGGGAATTCTGGAAAATGTGGAAGTTCCCCCTGTCTCTGTTCCCCTGCCCTCCATCCCACAAGCCCGGTTGTTGGAGACAAACTTCTGAATAGCAGCCAACTTTACGAGCTTGTCCCTATTCCAGGGGCAGGGCAGAACTGGAATTGCCTGCCAGGCCTTTCTCTCTCCTTAAATACCAGCACTCCAGAGGCCTGGCTCAACAGCGGAACAAATTGATCACCTCGGTGTGGCACCAGTACTTTGCTAATTGCAAGGCAGTGATGAGCCCCTCTGTGTATTGGCCAGGCCAAGTCAGGAGGCTCCAATAAATGTGCTGCTTGCATCCCACAACATCCTTTCCCCCTTGGAGCAGAGAGTGGCATCCTTCCAGACTCACAGGCACCTGGAGAGACACGCAAGGTGGAGAGCAAGCCATTTGCTCAGAGAGGGAGACCCAGAACATTTAAGAGCTTAAGAAGAGCCTGCTGGAGTAGGTCAATAGTTCCATCCTGTTCTCACAGTGGCCTACCAGATGCTTCTTCTAGGAAACCCTCAAGCAGGATTAAAGCAACAGAGCACTCTTCCCTCCAGTGGCTTCCAGCAATTGCTGCCTCCAACCATAGTTTCATGACCAGGTGAGGATTTTGCGGGATAACCAGCCTCATATAACCAACATGCTTAAGTCTAATTAATTTATAAAGGGGTCAGTGCCATAGACTGTCCTGCAGACTTAGCTAAGTCACTCCCCCTCATCTTAGGAAGAAGATAATCAAGCCTATTGTTCTCCTTCATTCAACCTGAGAAGCTCAGCGTGAAAAGAGGTCTGAACTGGCTGCTCCAAGCTCCAAGCCATTCTGTGTTCATATAACTATAATTTAGGAACCTTCACCACTGTACCTAAAGCAAGTTGTACTGCCTGTGTTTTCTGACTGATGTATGGAAAAACACATGAAACTGGTCTTTGAAGAGTTTGTAAGTAAACCATTTTTAACTTACTCACCGTGGCCTTTTTCTATGCTAGGGGAAGATGGAAGTTTTTGGAACTCACAAGGGCATATTTTAAAAGTCTAACAACCTATATTTCAATGCTTTACTTTGCTGCATATTTTGTGACTAAATATCTGTGGGAGCTCTGACCAAAGAGTACTTGCTCCAAACCTGGATCTTGTCATCCAGGGAGTTCTCCTTTTTATACCTATCATATTTTTTCCTTGCCATCCAACATATTTGAGCCTAGCATTTCTCACCCTATAAGCTGAGGGATGTTGCACAAAGAGGCTGAGTGTGAAAAGCCTGGAGGGGAGTGAAAAGCCATGATGCCAGACTCAAGGAGTCTCCACCACCACAAGCAAGTGGCTCCCCATAGCTTTGACATATTTACTAATCTCACTCATCTATACTTCTCCTCCTGTGCTGGAAATGGCAAGTTCCTTTGAAACAGCCCCAGGGTCACGACTTGGCCACTAAAAGCCCTTCCCTTGGAGAATTAGTTCCACCCCACTCTTGGCTGCCTTCTTTGAACTAGTGGGGACCTGGTGGTCCAGTTGGCTTGCTCCAATCAGCTGGGCTGACCTCCAGGGCTCCCATCCTTCATTGACAGCAAACCACTCCTTCAAGAATGAAGTTGCCTGTTCCCCCTCCCCAGCCCCTTGGCAAGCAAAGGAGGGAAGGCAGGGCACCACTGAGGAGTAGGAGCACCTCCAAAAGAGCTTCCTATGTCACATGTTGTTTTGAGTAAAAGCAGTTCTCTGCCCTCTTCCCCCTTCTGCTTGCACCCAATCCCTTGTTTTTTCCCTGGGGAGTAAGAGGGGGGCTGCTCTCCCTGCTTCCCACAGGTTGGCAGTTTCATAGTAGGAGGGTGTGTGTGTGTGTGTGTATGTGGGTGGGTGGGGGTATGGATTAGAAGTGAGTAACAACGTTGGGAAGCCAATGGAAATGCCACTTATATTTAGCATCTAGAGGAAGTTTCTGCATCAGATTATGACACCGTTAAGTAGGTCAGAGCAAAGACACACAGTCGCGGAGGCAGCACTAGAGTCCCCTTCAAAGACGCCCGTCCCTCACTTGCTATTCCAGTCACTTCCCTCCTCCTGAAAGCCCTGTTCCTTTTGTCGGCCTCACAGTCCCTCCAGCCCAGAGCTTCTCACGACACTCCTTGGCCCTCAAGGGCTTCATTAGACACGCCCCAGTTTCTCTCCTTTCCCCAGAGCCTGGAAGCAGGTACCTCCACTATTATTACCATTACTATTAATTATTACTATTAATCATCATTACCGTTCTCTTCTGCAGGAGATATGCAGTGGTGGTCCAGTGGGGAAGACAAAGTGGAAGGGCCATAGCTTAGAGGTAGAGGATCTGTCTTGCAAGCAAAAGGTCCCAGGTTCAATCCCTGGCATCTCTAGGTAGGGCTTGATAAGATCCCCCTGCCAGAAATCCTCAACAGTCAATGTAGACAATACTGAGCTAGATAGAGCAATGGTCTGATTCAGTATAAGGCAGCTTCATATGTTCCTATGATGCATTTGTCTACTGGTTTCAAGTAGAAATGCTGGACAGGTAGGGGACCTTCCCTGCCAAGGAGGAGGAGGTGGCAGCTACTGGCAGGAGGACCACACCAGCCTCCTTTTCTGCAAAATGATTTGGCAGGTGCTGCTTCAGCTTGGGGAAGCACAGCACAGAACTCGCCCATCCTGGGGCTGGAAAGGGATGTGCTGCAGGCAAAACAGGGTGCCAGGAATCTGCTGGTTGCATGTCTGAGTGAGTAATGGATGAATTCCAGAGCTGAAGCAGATGACTGGTGAGCTGAAGGTGGCAGCATCAGCCTCTTGACAGCTGCAGGAGGGAGGGACACTGGTGGGTATCTCCTGTGAAGATGTCAGAAGAACAACTTACTGCAAATGGGTTTATGTGCTCCCCCTTCCCAAATCTGTGGGAGCCTTTCATGAGGTCAGATGGATTGAGGAAGGAGGGCTCTAGAGATTTACGAGCCACTGTCCAGAGATTCACATTCGAGTGACAACATTATGCAGGCAACCAAAATGTCAGAAAAAGACATGGCAAAGAAAGCAAAAGTGAGTTTGTGGGGGTGATTTGGCAGGTGCTGATTCAGCCTGGGGAAGCACAACAGTTGCACTGAGCTCTATGCCTGTTGATGAAGCTGTCTGTCTGAATCTAATATGGACCAAGGGAATCTTGAGGACTTGAAAGCTGGCACACAGTCTTGCGACAGGTTGGTTGCTCATATAAAGGTATTGCCATAATGCAATTTATTTAATTTTATTTGTAGGACAACGCACGTGCCTGTTGCTTTCTGTTCAAATGCAGTTGCATGCCATGTGCTGTTAAGAGCATCTGACTATGAGAACATAAGCAGAGCCTGCTGGAACAAGACGAAGGGGGCCATCTAATCTAGCATCCTGTTCTCACAGTGGCAAACCAGATGCCCTCCAAGGAAGCCTGTTAGCAGGACATGAGTGTGAAAGCAAACTGGTATTCAAAGGTATACTGCTTTTGACAGTGGAAGCAGAGCATAGCCATCAAGACTAGTAGCCATTGGTAGCCCTCTCCTCCTCCATGTATTTGTGTAACTTCTTTTAAAGCCAAGTTGATGGCATTACTGCCTCCTAGAGGAGTGAGTTCTATACTTTCACTCTGCACTGCATGAAGATGTGATGTCTTTTATCTGTCCTGAATCTTCCAACATTGAGCTTCACTGGATGCCCATGAGTTCTAGTGTTGGAGGAGGGAGCAGGGGGAACTGCTGTGGCTGCCTTGAGAAGAAGGCCAGTGACTTGAGGCAGAGATATGTGCTGCGCTGTGGATGCGCCTGAAGTGGGGGTTATTTGCTTGCACAGCTCCCAGCCCAGAAAAAGAACCAGCAAGTGGAAGCTTGATTATCTCAGTTGCTGGATCTGGGGCAGCCTCGCTGGTTTTTGCAGCAGCCCACATACAGATATGTCATTAATCAGGTTTGCAAAGGTGCAGTAGCAGACACACACTTCAGGCTACTTCTGCTAGCTGGCACTAGACTCAACACCTCTAAGGATGCATTCTTTAGATATTTGTTCTCCCCCCCCCCTTCTTGTCCATTGCTGAAAATTCCAATAAACATTTTTTTTTGTTAAAAGAAAAGATGCTGCTTCTTTTCTCATCTTTCTTTGGCAATTCTGCTACCCAGGTTCCAACTGACTGGCGCCCTCCATGCTGCAATTCTGGGAGTTTGGAGCATCATTCGCCCAGCAGGTTACACCAAGGTCCAAAGGGCTGGCTGCCATTTCGCTTTGCATAACTGATAGAGCGTCATGGCCACAGCTGTCATGTCTGTGTAAAAAGTGTCCTAGGACTCCACCTTCCCTCATTCCAGCCTGCCGTCAATTGCAAAGAATGGGGGTGGGGGGCGCTGTCAGTTTCCAGCCCATTTCCTTGGAAAGTCCACAAAGTGTGTGTCAGGTTGTGGAAGAATCAGAGAGTTCTTGACATGATGCCTGGCCTCTACAAGTCTCTGGGCAGGCCAGGATCCATGTGTCTGGGGGAAGCAGGCAGGCTCAAGTGGCAGCTATCACCACTAGGTAGGTCAGGAATCAGAGTCCATTTGCAAACACAGAAGGCAGGCCCACTCAGCTGTGCTGCAAAGTCTTCCACTTGTCAGATACTGTTAATCTTCCCAGTGGTTCCCTTCTTGAGGCTGTCACTGCTATGAACAAAGTGGGAGGAAGGAGAAGGGGCATGGGCGCCACCTGGCCAGGGCTGCATTTGTTAAAGGAATTGTGAGTCCAGAAAGCTTGGGGCAATATCACTAGAGCTGAAGCCACATAACACCCAGCTCCTTCCCTGCTGCACAGACAGGCTCAGCACTGCTTGCTTTGGACTCAGGACAGTACTTCTACTGCATGGGAAAGGAGAAGAATTGTGGTGCAGGTGGCAGCAATCTCTTCCCCATGCCAAGCAATATTGCAGAGGATGCCATCCTGCAGCTAATGCCAAGGGGAATTGCTGTGGAACAGTCTCCCCATGAGTCACGTTCTGCAATGCCATAGTTCTATACTAACTGTCCCAGGAAGGCAGGAAGAGTAATTCCCTTCAGTGAGCAAGAGCAGGAGCCTTTTTTAAGACTAACCTTCAGGTGCAGGAGCTGTGAGATGGGCTTTAGTAGGTAGGAGAGGATATATTATTTACAATTTATTCCTCCAGTCTCCCATGTTTGAGGGTTTATACAGCATTTTAAAATACCATCCGTGGCAGCAAAAATAGAAGCTTTGGAAAATTAGCTTGCAAAGCCTTCTGTTTTGAGCAATTGCAGCTTAGGAATTAAGCTGGCTTCGCCTTGGTTTCCCCACATAACAAAGAATCAGGCAACAACTTGTAAAGTAAGCTTTAAAAATATTGTTTACTTACTTAACAGTCTTGCATTGATTCACAGCAAAGGTAGCAGTAAAACTATGCAGGTAAAATACTTATATTTACAGCATAACCACTATCCGGATTCTGCCTGAGCTAGATCAATGTGTGCATTCGTTGCAGGTTGAAGGAGAGAGAGAGAGAGAGAGAACGACAGAAGGGAGAAGAGTTTATATCTCTTGTTTCTTCCTGCCATTGGAAACAGGGGGAATGACACCACACAGAGCTCTCTTTCCACCAATTACATTCCTATGGTCTGAGTCTGTCTACCTAGAAATTTACAGCCCCTAGACTTACTCATCACTACCCAAAGGAGTCTCAAAGCGGCTAACATTCTCCTTTCCCTTCCTCCCCCACAACAAACACTCTGTGAGGTGAGTGGGGCTGAGAGACTTCAGAGAAGTGTGATTGGCCCAAGGTCACCCAGCAGCTGCATGTGGAGGAGCGGAGACACGAACCCGGTTCCCCAGATTACGAGTCTACCACTCTTAACCACTACACCACACTGGTAAGAAGATGCTCAACAAAATGGGCCCCCTTTGGGCTACACGGCTCTTCTTATGTTTTTAACTTCTCTGTGCTATCAAAGACCAGCCCACTTACAAGGTTGCCAAGCTGGGCTAGGGGCTACGAGGATGTTGTCCAGAACTTAGACTGAACTTAGAGGAAGGGCTGTTTTGTCAGGGTTCATGCAAGGTGGTGCCTCAGCATCAGGGCTAAGCACTGGCCAGACTGATACCTCAACAAGGTAGGGCCTTTTCCTCCACTTCACACAGAGCTCCACACTGAGAGCCTCCTGCCCTGGCCAAGCCTTTCCAGGCACTAGTGGACCTAGTAGCAGAAGAGATTCAGAGTAGAGTCAACTCACATGACACTAGGGTGGGAACTGGAGTTGAGACAATGATGCTTTTGACAGAGAAGTGTGTTTCAAGTGAAATAATTATCATTACATAATAATACATTATTTATAGCTTGCTGTCCTATTAAATGTAAAGTAGTGAACCACAGAGGCCCCATATGCCCGTTCTGAGGAGGACCCTGTTTGCCTGCTCCTGAGAGGGTTCTCTGCAAGGTTCTCCTTTGCATCCCCCTAGTTTCTGCTTTTCATGTTGCTGGGGCTTCCTGAGGCCTCCTTCCTTCCTCCACTTGGAAGGGTTTTCCTCTTTGTGGTGCATCTCCCCTTCATCTCTTCTAAGCATCTCAGGCTGTGGGATATCGGTCAGGAAACAGCCTACTCTCAAGTAGGACCCTGGCAGAGACACATGCCCAACTGGCATGCTCCCTCCTTCCTGGATGATCGTTCAGGAGCTTCTCAAGCTTCTTCAGCCCGAACATCACGGCGACTGATGCCAGAAGACATCAGCACACACTTAGGACCCGCAGAGGTTTGCACAGCTTGCGTAACAGACCACAGCAACTCAGCATGTTGGCTAATCTACTTTATTTACATATAATACACACGGAACACTTCAACATGGCTCCCTCTCTTTCTAGCATCAGACAGCAAAGAGAAAGAACAAAGGACAATAGTCCCACTTCAGGGAACGCAGTAAGACAAACTTCCCACTCCCCACTCTGTGGGATGAAAACACCATCATGTGATAGGCAACAATCCCATGACTGCACACGGGGAATGAATCTCCAACAATATCAACCCTCATATAACTAACATGCCTAAGTCTAATTAGTGCATGAAGGGGTTAACACTATAGAGAAAGCTGTTCTGCCAGGCTTAGCTAAGTCACTTCCCCTCACCTTGGAAGGAAGGTAATCAAGCCTATTGTTCCCCTTCAGTCTACAAGAGAAGCTCAACATGTGATGAGGTTTTGAGCTGGTTGCTGCAGCTCAGACTGCATGGCTCTTACAAGCTGTTGTTTTGTTCCTATACCAATAATTTAGGAACTTTTACCACTGTTAACCAAGCCAAGGTTTACTGCCTGTGTAATGTTTCTGGAGAGTTTGTAAGTAAACCGTTTTTAACTTACCATGCATTTGGTCCTTTTACTAAGCTGGGGAAGAGGGAAACTTTGGTAGGAACTCACAAGGGCATATTTTAAAGGTCTAACAGCAAATAGTTTCACACTTTACCTTGCTGGATATTTTGTGATTTTAAATATCTGCAGGACCTCTGACCAAAGAGTACTTGTTCCAAATTTGTATTTTTCCATCCAGAGAGTTCTCTGTTATATGTTTAGTTTTTCTTTGCCACCAACAGATTTATCCTGGGTTTAAGAGTGACAAACAAGATTAGCAAACATTAGGAGAGAAGACACCCAAGTGACACAGCAATTTGCAGTTGTGTGTGTGTTAAAAAGAGAGTGAATTGCGTATGTGTGATCATTTGTGCAAGGAGGTACACCACTATTTGCATTCTGAACATTAGGGTATGTGGGATTTTGGTGTAAACCACAATTTGTAGCACTAGCATTCCTATGTTTCAAACCCAAACTGAAATTCAGCAGAGAAGGACGGACAGAGAGAGAGAGAGAGAGAGAGAGAGAGAGAGAGAAATCTGCACCACAAATAATAGGGTGTGGGCGTATTATTAGTAATAACTAGTAATAACTCCTAGATATGCTGGGAAGAAACACTCAGAAACCAATTTTTCAGCCACACCACAGGAAATTTCAAAGCCACCAGAGGATACATTTGTTGACAACAGTGAAGGGAAGGAGTTTTTAGGTGGAGCTCCATGTATGCTTTTGTTTAATCTCGCATGATGCCATCTGTTTCCTTATCTCTTTTCCACTTTGCCTGCTCTACTGGGAAATGGTATTCTACACTGGGAGCTGGCCCTCTTGAAGAACAGAGGTGCTCAGATATATAGCGGAGGGGAGAGAGAGTAGGAGGGAAGCTACTTCTTCCCTCCCCTTTCCATCTCTTCTGAATTTCCATCTTGTCACAACTGCTCAACCTGAACTTCTAAAACACTTTCTGTTCCCTCTGTCAGCCCATGGAGCACAACCAGGCTCCTGGAAGCCAAATGAATCCTTCCTGTTTCATCCATGAAGCATCACTGGCTCTAATGATGCTGGAAGCAGAGACCAGCTGGAGGGCTGATCAATGATGTGCAAGACAGGACAGAGCATCTGCTCTGAGCTGGTTCTTCCCAGCTGGCTTGTCTGGTGTGGGACAACTGCCCTTGAAGAGGGACCATAGGACAGGAGAGATGCTTACATCATTGAGCAAACTGCTCCACCCAGAGTCATCATCATCTCAGTGCGGCTGGGCTTCTCAAAGGCCCACAGGCCAGGTTACCCTTCAGTGAGTAGGGGCAGCAGTTCCACAACATGCCTTCCAATTATCATACAACAGAACAGGGCTGTTGGCTGGCACCCTTTGGAACCGATAGGGCAGAAAGCTGAGAGACCAAGCGAAGCCAAAGTCACTGACCAGCAAAGCCAATCAATCTTAGTTTCCCACTCTCCTCCTCCTCCTCCCCCTCTTCCCTGCCAAATTCTACAAGGGGCAACAGTGAGCTTAAGGAGAAGGCAGCAGACAGGCAGCACCATCTTCTGCACTGGTTGGAAGTAAGAAAGCAGGCAGGTGAGGGCTGGCTAATACCAGGTGGTGACTGGTGCCCAAATAGACCTGCCTCCACTGGAGTTACATTTGCCAAGAGAGAAACAATGCATGTTAATTGCCCATTAAGAATGAGCCCATTAAGGACAAGCACTGAGGCCAAGTTTGAGGGAGGGCACAGAGAGAAGGGGCAATGGATGGATGAAAAAGTTCATTTTGTTTGGGGCTTAGATCTTTGAGCTCCTCAAATAAAAGACTGTGACCTAAACACAGAAAAGACACTCCTTAACAACAAACCACTTGGCCAGGAAGCGATGGTAGATTCAACCTTCCTGCACCAAGGACTGGAACTATCAGTGTGAATCTGAGCAGCATGACTGTCAACTGCCACTTGTACTGCAGAACTCAGCAGCGCAACAACTGTCCACATGAGGCCATTGCCAGGCCACCATGAGCTGCCTTCTCGAACTTCTTATCTCTGCTGTGGCTCCAGTCTACCTCTTGAGGAAAAGGCCTGAATTTTCCTCCCTCTCTCATAACACTAGAACTCATGGGCATCCAATGCAGGTGAATTTTGGAAGACTGGGGATGGATGAAAGGAAGTACTTCTTCATGCAGCACATAAGCTATGGAATTCTCTCCCATGAGAGGCAGTGATGGCCACCAAATCTGATGGATTTAAAACAGTATTGGAAAAATTTATGTAGTGGCTCTTCTCTGCCTCCATGATCTGTTGTTGGAAAGCACAAGTCTCTGCTTCTTTGAGGAAGACCTTCTTGTAAAAGATGAGTTGTACCTCACAGCAGTTGGCAAGAATGTGCTTGCTAAGAGTCTTGTCAACCTGACCAGGAGAGCTTTAAACTAAATCCTGAGGGGGAGGGAGGCAACACTACAGATGACAGGGGAACACCTGGTACTGGGGATAATAGCTTCATTGGTGCACAGGAAACTGAGGTGGTACTCCAGAAACCTGCTAAAGGGCAGGGAACTACAAGAAGGAAGCAGGTGGAGAGAATGACTCATGGTATCATTATCTCCACACAAATGCAGAGTATGGGAAACAAGGAAGACAAATCAGAGCTTTTAATGCAGGATGGCAAATATGACCTAGTAGGCATTACTGAAACCTGGTGGGATGAAACTAAGGACTAGAATATAGAAATACAGGTGTATTAGAAGGAATAGACTAAAAAGGAAGGGAGTAGTAGTAGTAACATTCTGCTTGTAAAGTGACCCATGACCTGGAGCATGGAAGGCATACTGAGAGTATATGGGTAAAAATTGTAGGAGAAAGAAACAACAGTGACCTTACAGTGGGTGTTTGCCATAGATCGCCAAGCCAGACTTGGATAACGCCTTCCTAGAGCTGATTACAAAGGTTCAAAAAGGGGGGAGGGAGTTGCAATGGGAGACTTTAACTACCTTGACATCTGTTGGGACTCAAACTCTGCCATGAATGTAAGGTCCAACAAATTGCTCCATAGCCTCACTGACAATTTCATTTTCCAGAAGGTGGAAGAAGCAACAGAGGGATCATCTGTCTTGGACCTGGTCCTCACCAAAAGAGAAGAACTGATCACCAAAATGGAATTACTAAATATTTTTTAGGAAGAAGTAATTTTTTTCTCCTGGGTTTCACTATACAGAGGCGAAAGAGCTGAGTGTAGTCAGGCATGCACTATGGGCTTTAAGAAGTCTGATTTCCAAAAGCTGAAGGAACTACCAGGTGAAATCCCATGTCAGAAATACTCAAAAGAGAAGGGAGTCCAAGATGGATGGCAGTTTCTTAGAGGTGAAATATTGAAGGCACAAATGCAGACAATTCTAACAAGAAAGAGAAGTGGGAGGCATCTAAAGAAAATGGTAGAGCTGCATAAGGAGCTTAGAGATGAGCTGAGATTTAAGAAGGGCATGTATAATAAATTGAAGAAAGAGCAAATCACAAAGGGAGAGTATGCACGAATAGCCAACAGCTCCAGGGTGAATGTCACTCAGGCCAAAGCTCAGAATGAGCTCAGGCTTGCGAGACAGGTTAAAAAGAATAGGAAAAGGTTTCTTCAGCTACGTTTGAAGCAAGAGGAAGAACAAGCAAGTAGTACATCCTCTGTGTGGAGAAGGTGGAAAAATGCTATTGGGTGGCATAGAGAAGGCAGAACTGCTGAATACCTACTTTGCCTCTGTCTACATCCAAAAGGAAAACAGTGCCCAACCAAGTAATAACAGAATAAACAATGCCAGTAAGTAGCTGCAGCCAAAGATAGGAAAAGAGGTGATAAGGGAACACCTAGTTACTTTAAATGAATACAAATCTCCAGGGCCTGATGAGCTGAAGCCAAGGAGCTTGTGGATGTAATCTTGGAGCTTTTGTCTATAATCCTTGAGAATTCTTGGAGAACAGGTGAAGTCCCTGCAAACTGGAGGCAGGCAAATGTTGTCTCCGTCTTCAAAGGGGGGGGGGAAGACCCAGGAAACTAATGTCCAGTGAGCTTGACAGTGATAACAGGAAAGGTCCTAATTAAACAGATAATTAAACAATCAATCTGTGAGCATATACAAAAGGATGCTGTGATCACTAAGACCCAGCATGAGTTGCTCAAAAACAAGTCATGCCAGACAAATCTCTTTCTTTTTGATAGAGTTACAAGCTTGGTAGATCAGGGGAATACTGTGGATGTAGTGTATCTTGATATTCTTGCAGAAAAGCTGGTAAAATGTTGGCTGGATGAGTTAACTGTTAGGTGGATTTGTAGCTGGTTGAGAAAACAAGCTTTCACTATCTTCCATTTGACAGTGGTTTATATTTATTTGAAAATGGCTATCATGTCGCCTCTCAGAATAAGCCCACAAGCAGAACCCAATCACAAGAGCGCTCTGCTTTTACCCTGCAGTTCCCAACAACTAGTAGAAAAAAGCATTATTCCCTCTGACTGTGAAAACAGAGCATAACCATCATGGCTGGTAGCCACTTGTGTATATGATATTCCCCAAAGTAGTTAGAAATTTGAGCCTCATGACTTGACAGTAGCCCAACCAATTGCAAGAAGGGTGCCTGAAGGAATTTTGATGGAGCAATTTTCAAAGAGTTCCATGTGCCCCAGACAGCAACCTGAGACCAACTAGGAACCAGTCTTTAGTGCTGCAGCTCCATGTGGAATAAGCATGTGCAGGCCATGATGCCCAGGGGCACTTTAGGGCCTGGTGCAGCACTGTTCTCCTGACCAACCATTTACAATGCTTGGTGACCCCAGCCCTGCTTTCTTCCTTTATTTACTGCATTTCTATCCCAAGATAGCCTACATGGCTTTCCTCCTCTTAATTTAATCCTCACAACAACCCTGTGAGATGGGTTAGGCTGAGATGCAGTTATTAGCCTTCAAGGTCATCCGGTAAAGTTAATGGTCGAGTGGGGATTTCAACCATGGTCTCTCAGGTCCTACTCTTCATTTAATCCCCCACAGCAACCCTGTGGTTTAGGTTTGGCTGAGGAGAGACTGCCCTAAGGTAAGCCTCATGGCCCAGTGGGAGTGCCCTTTCCTTATGGGAGCCAGCGTGGTGTAGTGGTTAAGAGCGGTGGACTCATAATCTGGTGAACTGGGTTCACTTCCCCGCTCCTCCACATGCAGCTGCTGGGTGACCTTGGGCTAGTCACACTTCTCTGAAGTCTCTCAGCCCCACTCGTCTCACAGAGTGTTTGTTGTGGGGGAGGAAGGGAAAGGAGATTGTTAGCCGCTTTGAGACTCCTTAAGGGGGAGTGTGGATATAAAGTCCATCATCCTCCTCCTCCTCCTCCTCCTCTTTCCTTTCCCTTTAAAGAGTTTCCTATGCAACTAGCATTTTTGAGGTGCTAAAGCAAAGGCCCGGCAAGAAGCTGCTCACTGGCCTGATGCCTCAAGTGAGTTGCCTGGACAGCAGTGGAGGTGGCAAATTGGCTTGTAAAGAAGTTTATATTACCTCATACAAACCTGCCGGGGGTTTTGAGATCTTCAGGGAGAGGCCTTCTCAGTGGTAGCTGCTCACAGGCAAATTTGGAATTCCCTCTCTAGAGAAGTTAGACTGGCTCCCTCCTTGCTCTCCTTCTAGCAGCAGATGAAGACCTTCCAACATTTCCTGCGCAGCCCCTTCTAGCTTCCTTCGGCGTGTCCAGACCCTCCTTCCCCCGGAAGTAGCCCTCTCTGGCATATCGAGGGACACTGGCTTTGGGTGCCTGGGGACGCTGCTCTTCGCCAGCGTCGCCGGCTCCTTCCTCCACCCAAGACCAGCAGATGGGGCGTTAGGACCCAGTAGGATGGGAGCCGCTCTCCTGCACGCCCGCCAGCCCGGCCCGGTTGCGTCTCACGCACACACTTCGCTTGCTGGGCCAAAACAGCGGAGGGCGGCTAGGCGGCGCGATGCTAAACTTTTACCCTTCTCTCCCGAAGGATAAGGGGGAGCCAGGAGTCTGTAGCCCAAGCAAGAGAGCGAGGAGAGGGCTGGGCTGAGAGGCGGTGGACGTGTCGATCTCGCCCGACGGGCGGCAGCGCCTAGTCGCGCTTCGGCGGAGGTTTGGCGCGACTCCCCCACTCTCGCGCCGTCCAGGCTTTGGGTTCGGATCGGCTGCGCTCGGCTGTGCTCGTTGCTGCCAGCACGTCGAGGCACCCTCCTGAGGGAATGCCGGTCCCTTCGCTGCCGCCGCCGCCACTTCTCCACCGATTCCTTCTTCCTTGCTCGCTGGTAGCGGCGGCGGCAGCCACAAGTGTTTGCGCTCCCGGAGCCCAGGCCGTGTAGTCCCTCGTCCCGTCTCCGCAGAGGCCGTCCCCCCGGCGGATGCGCTACTGTCCGGACCAGGAGGACGGGTTTCCTGCCGACGCCGACGCCTTTCTTGTCCGGTGGTCCGGCTGCCTGCCTGCCTGCCTCCCCGAAGGTGGAGGAGTACCTCCGGGCCCCTGCGGCGGGGCTCAGGCAGCGCCCTCCTGAGGATGTGCGCTGGGAAAGTTCTCCTGATGTGCCTGGTCCTCGGTCCAGCCTCCCGAACGAGGTGAGCAAGCGCCCTGCCTACGGCTCCAGCATGCCCTAAATCCTCTCTGGGACCTACGACAAGTCGGCCACGGACACGTCGCCACCGCCGCCGCGCTCTGGCATACCCCCCCACCCCCAACAACTTGTTTGAGAATGCTACACTTGTTCCCTGCATGCTGTCTGAGGAGCGCGGGAGATCTCTGGGGACCTTTTAGTCTGAGCGCAGGCACTCCGAGTCGTGTCCCGCCGAGAACGGTGGAAAGGGAACTGCCTGCTTTGCCTCACCCTTCGCGCCTGTAAAATGGGGGTGTGTGTGTGGAGGGGGGATTCCAGGCTCTTTGCAAGGGCTTGGTGGAGCAGCATCAGGTCCCCTGGCTGGGAGGCTTCTTTGACCTTCTTTAAGCCTCAAGTTAGGATGGTTCAGAACCAAGAGGGAGAGAGAGGCAGCTGCTGGGATAGATTTGGAAGGTGGGATAGGATATATTATTTATTAAATATCTTTCCTTTTATTCTCTTGAGTGAGATTCACATCTAGTTTAGCAGAGTTAAAAATATACCACCGTTCACAGCCTTGACAAGGAAACTAGGAACTAAGCTGTGTAGATTTCTATAGTTATTCAGGATGCCTTTGGCAGACTGGATCTTCTCCTTTATTTATTCTTCTAAATAAAATAACAACAAAGGAGTCTGTAATGTAAGGACATGAAAATATTGTTTTCTTACATAGTTGCAGACTCGAATCAAGTAGAAAATAGCAGTGACATAAGTCAGGCAAAGTACACTTCTAGATTACAAAATACATTACAGTATTTAGATCAGGACCACACAGACCCTGCATCCTATCCCTACAGCTGCACGATGAGAAAGAGGGTGTCCTCTGAGCAGGAAGGAAGTAATAAGAATTATATTCCTACTGTTACCTTTCCTGCCCCTCTAAGCAGAGGGTGTGACCTCACGGAGTGCCCTCTAGGAATTTACAGGGGATGTCTTGTGCCTTCAGTCTTTGTTCATCCAGCAAACATGGAATTTTACATTTTGACTGGAGCATCATTTCTCCACAACCCCCTTCTCAGGCATATATAACAATTTCATGCACATTTTATTAACCACCCTGAGTCCCATCTTGACTCGAAGATTCTGGAAACTGTCATTCAGTTTGGTGAGAAGATCAGGAGTTATTTATTTTGTCTGGCAATAAGCCAGCTCCACAGCTTCAGACAACTCTGGTTGTGCTATATCAGTTAAAAGGTCCTCTCCTGCACTAACCCAAAGTCTTTGGTCAGTTGATCAAGCCAAGCTAACTCTCTGCACACCTCTGTAGCAGGCAGCTGCATGTTCAGACTGCGGAAGACAAACCTACACCATTCTGTTTATAACTGCCCAAAGAAATGGGAGCCTTTGCAAACATGAGGAAAAAATAAACACCTGTGGATCTAAACAGCCTAGTCAATGTCCATGTAACCTACGAGTTCAGGGTGACTGTCAGCTGGCAACTTAAGTTTACAGTTCAGTGGGTGCTCCTACTTTTCTGCTCAGAATTCCCACTGTGTTGCCAATATCTCGCCTAGTGATGGTGGTCAGGTACAAAAGTTTTCCTTTTGCTGACCTGTACTGATTGTTGTCAGGCAATAGTCTTGAGTGTTCTTGGCTCTTTAAAAAGTCAGCATTCATAGGTGTTGCAACTGGGTGTGCTTCTTGCATCTCCAGATTGTCAAGCAGTTCAGTAACATTCTGCTTTTGACTTAGAAGAAATTATTAATCTTCTTCTCTATTTGAATACCTAAATAGTAGTGAGCTTTTCCTAATTCTTTAACCTCCACATCCTTGCTTAGATGCTTTACAACTTGTGTGTAATCCTGGTCATTTTCAGTTGCAATAAAAAGATCGTCAGCAAATGCCAAAACATAATGTCCATAATGTCCAAAATAGTCCATTTTTGCATTTCGTGTACAAATATTTTTCTGTGTAGCCTTGTTTGTACTCTAGTTGTATGAGCATGCTATGTAACTTTTTATTCTATGCTCTAGCAGCTTGCTTGAGGCCATAGAACCCCTTCTGAAGTTTACACAGGTTACCAACCTCACTTTATAGCACTGAATTGTCTGCACCCTGCTTTTCCTTGATTACCCACTTACTTCCAATCCCTTTCTTCTGAGGAGGAAGCTTGGTGAGAGACTAGATTTTGTGCAGTGCACCTATTTTTTCCTGTGCAGGATCCCTCCAGAGGCAAGCTTCAGTTTCTAGCATCCCTTCTATCTCTTCCCTGGTGAAAGGTTCTAGGGGTTGCACCGACCTCACAATGTAGGACAGTCTTAGTGGTGGAACACCTCTGTTTGATCTGGCTGAGTATCTGACCTCTGGTTCTGGAATTGCCTGTTTCATCATCACTTTCTTCAAATTCAGGCATCTCCCCATCAGACTGTTCCTCATCACCTCTGCTACTACTGCTGGTAGTCTAGTCCTCTGTGCCTTCTTCCTGTTCATCCCCTATATAAGGGTGCTGTTACAGTAGACTGCATATCTGGACTGTTACATTAGTTGTGGGAAGTACATGACGTCTTGTGTTTCTTCCTCTGGTTGCTCAGAGAAATTTACAACAGTTCCTCTTTTGTCAGCTTTGCTGTGCTCATCAAAATAAACTACATGTCTTGAGCTGACATTTCCTGTCTTTAAGCCCATAATTCTGTAGCATTCTCCTCCAGAAGCGTAACTAAGTAGAATTCGTTTTTTTCTGTTCTGGAGTCCAGCTTGTGCCTATTCTCTTTTAATATGTAGCTATGGACAATGCTGCCAAAAACATGTATGTGCAACAAGTTGGGTGTGAAAGTTCAAAAGGTGTGAATGTAGTTCCCTTAGCTGGTAGTATGTTTTGGAGATATTCCACAGTGGCTACTGCCTCTCCCCACATACATTTGGGAACATTTGCATGCATCTTGCCACTACCGCACTAGATCTTTCTCTCTGCAGATGCACTCTGTTGTGGGGTGTAGGGAACACTCCTCTTCCAGAAGGCTTGTCATGTCATTTGAACAATATTATTTGTCATTATCTGTGACTAGGGTTGAGGGTTTTCTGAAACAATACACTGAAACCTTTTCTGCCCAAAGTGGACACATTCATCATGTTGCAGTTAAGTCCTGGAACGTACAGGACTCACTGCAAGGGGTTCTCTTTCACTTCGTTTGCCACTTAGTGTACCTGAACCTATAGAATCATAGAATTGTAGAGTTGGAAGGGATCCAGGGCATTATCATTCTAGCCCAACCTCATGCAATGCAGGAATCTCAACTAAAGCATCCAGGACAAATGGCCATCCAATCTCTGTGTAGAAACCTTCAAGGAAGAAGAGTGCACCACCTTCCAAGGGAGTTCGTTGCACTATCTTAACAGCTCTTACTGTTAGAAATCTCTTCCTGGTGTTTAGTCAGAATCTCATTTCTTGTAACTTGGTCATTGGTTTGGGTTGTACCCTCTAGAGCAGGGGAAAACAAGCTTGCTCTATCTTCCATGTGGCAGCCCTTTGGAGTTTTGAAGATGGCGATCATATCTCATACTGATCTCTTATTTTCTAAGCTAAACATACCCAACTCCTGTTAACTGTTTAATATATATTAGAATGGAAAATAAATATATAATGTGCCTGCATTATACTGTGAAACATGACTGGAAATTTCCATTGAAGCTGAAGAGAGCCTAACTGGTTAACCATTAAGTGGGGCTGTATCTTTGTGGCCCAGTCACAAGATGTTTAAATCTCATGAAAAAGGACTGTGTTACAGGTCTATGCATATGCTAATCTGTAGACATGCATCTTAGGTGGGGGTGCTCTTTTGTTTTTCAAGCTGCTGAAGAGAACGGATGTGTTGATTCTGTTTCTAGTAAACAGCCTCAGGATAATGGAGGCTGGAATGGAGAAGAGTCAGAGCTTTGATTTTTAACTCAGCATGCAAGATATTTGTGATCTAAGACATTATGCCTTATGATGGGAACAATATAAGAAATCATGCATCTAACTGAATGTAACTTTTAGTGTTATGTTTGGAGTTAAAGTTCTGTAAGTAAAGCTTATGAACCATATTTTTGCACTGGATAATTTTTATTTCACAGAGTCAGTTTTTATTTATCCAACTGCTTCCAAATGTGCAGTATTAATAACCTCAATAACTCCCTCAACTGTTTCTTATAAAGCTTGGTTTTCAAACCCTTGATCATCTTGGTTGCCTTACTCTGTACACATTCCAGCTTGTCAATATCTTTCTTAAATGTGGCACGAAGAACTGGATTCAGTATTCTAGGTGTAGTCTGACCTAGGCAGAATAGAGCAGCACTTAGGCCTACTTATTTCCCTTGACCTGGACACTATACCGTATTTTTTGCTCCATAAGACGCACTTTTTTCCTCCTAAAAAGTAAGGGGGAGTGCCTGTGCGTCTTATGGAGCGAATGGTGGTCCCTGGAGCTGAATTGCCCAGGGGCCAAAAGAGGATCAGGCTTTTTATTTTACAAAGAGAAAAGGGAGTGTTGAAAGGACCCCGCTCAGCAGCTGATCAGCAAGAGATCAGGAGAGAGATAAGAATCCCGGCTCCCTTTCAGCCCCGCCCTCCTTTGTTGAATGTGCTGCAGAGGGAGGTTGTTTGTTTCCCCAGGACATGTGACTGGCTGATTAGATTATCTGTCTGGAAACTGTAGAAATGGCTCCCTTTCCTTAAGATTTTTCAGAAATGTGAGTTAAACCTCATAAAAATGGGGCTTTTCCTCTTTGCTTTTCCCCCTTTGCAAAAGGAGCTTTGCTTTTTCCCCTTTGCAAAAAAGCTGCAAAACCTTTAGCTGATCCTAAAAAAAGCCTTTTGCCTTTGCAAAAACAGCTGCAAAACTTTTAGCTGATCCTCAAAAAAGCCTTTTGCCTTTGCAAAAACAGCTGCAAAACTTTTAGCTGATCCTCAAAAAAGCCAGGGCTTTTCCCTTTGCAAAAAAAGCTGCAAAACCTTTAGCTGATCCTCAAAAACACACACACACACACACACAAGGGCTTTTAGAGGAGGAAAATCAGAAAAATATTTTTTTCCCTTGTTTCCTCCTCTAAAAATGAGGTGCGCCCTATGGTCCGGTGCGTTCTATGGAGCGAAAAATACGGTACTTCTATTGATGCAGCCTAGAAGAGCATTAGGGTGTTGCTGTTGTATCACATTGTTGACTCATGTTCAGCTTGTGGTCTACTAAAACCCTTAGGTCTTGCTTGTATATGCAGATGCAACCTCTAGATTATCAAGCATCTGAGCAGCAGTTTCGTCTTTCTCTGTGTGAATCATTTCAGAAGCTGAAATATTGTCAAAGGGTAGTGATGCTGCCATATCACTCTATTAATTCCATTTCCCTTTTGCTATTATGGCTTCTTGGCTCCCTCCTCTGATCCATTCTAGCTCAATGCATAGCAAAATGCATTTCATTTTAAATCTGGTTTCTGTTTAGGGAAGTTTTTAATGTTTGATGTTTTATCATGTTTTTAATATTCTGTTGTGAGCCGCCTAGAGTGTCCGGGGAAATAACAACAACAACAACAACAACAACAACAACAACAATTCTCCAGCGGATATAGTTGTCCCCTGTAAATTTGGGCAGCTTAAGCTTATTGCCTCAACAATAAAATTCTCACTAGCAATCTCAAATATTAAAAAAATTGGGGGGGGGGGTTTCCACAAAATTGAAAAAATTGAGGAAAAACATGCCAAATTCAAAAATAAAACTTAGAATTCAAAATGAAAACGAAAATCTTCACTGACAAAGAGATAGTCTGCTCATGGGCCAGAGGGGTCTTTGGTCCCATTGCGGTGCAGAGCCTCTCACCTGTCTCTTTTCTGCCATGCATCACCCCAAGGGGGTCACAGTGTCCTTTTGAGGGCAGTTGTGCAAAGGCTAGAGACAGCAAACAACAACACAAGAAGCACGGAGGCAAGCCGAGTCCTGTCTAGGACACCCTGAGGCCATAATGCTTTTCCAAGGGGGGGGAGATGGGGGGATTTGCTGTGATGATGACCTCAAGAGAAAAGTCCTGGGGCTGGGATCCATAAATACAGACTAAGAAGCCTGAGCCCACAGTTTGAAAGGTTGGTTGGTCCCAGATGCAGTTATCCAGTGATGGGGGACAGACAGGTATAGAACAACTCTTCTCTGGATGATGTTCTAACAGGTTCTGGGACAGAGCCCTCTGATGAGGCCCAGCTCAATCTCCATCCTGGATATCTGCTGCCATTCATTTGACTGTTGTCTCTAAATCCTGAATAGACCCATTAGTGTTCCCGCAACCCCTAGGTCAAGGGGAGGCATTTGTCAAGGGCCAGATCCTAACCCCCACCACCCCTGCACAGAGCCCACTGCCAGCCCCTGGAGCCCTGAGCTGCCATGCTCATCCTCCTATTCCTTCTTCACATTAAAACAACAACAACACCTGAACTAGTTTTGATTTTGAAACTAAACCAAAAGCTGAGCTTTTAACTTGGACTGAGAGGTATCTTAAGCCTTTAGTTTACATCAGATGATTAATTAATTAATTTATTTTACAGATCACTTCCTATGAAACACCTTGAAGCAATTTAGCAATGAAAACACACATAAAATAATTATATATATATATATATATATATATATATATATATATATATATATATATGGATTTCAAATCCAACACAGATACGGTCTGGGATAATAAATTTGTTAGTTATGTCAGGTGATTAATTGACTAGTTTGAAGAAATCCTCCCCCAAATCTTAGAAGATAAGCGTGACCATGGTGGATATTCTCCTAGGAGGAGGGGGAGACCCAGTCCTTGCTTAGAAAATCATTTGAAACTGGAGCTGAGGTGTATATTGTTGTGTTAGCAACAATGCTGTCAGCAGATCAACCACGCTCTCACATAACTTCTTTGAAAATGTGATGGGAAATCCACAGCAGGCTTTTAAGTGAGGAACCAGTTTATCCATGCAAATTACTACATGCTGTAAGAGGGCACTTTGAGAGAAAAGTGAAGATGGTAAACTGAGACCTTGCTGCCGAGCCTCCTTGTCACAAATAATGCCCTTCTCCTACATCCCTCTTTTGCCAGAATGCAGGCAGGGGGCCAGTGATTGATCCCTCTTCTGAAAAGATAGAGCTGCCTTCAGTCCATCCTAGCCGTGGGCGTCAGGGGGGGAATTTGTTGAAGCGGCAAAATGTCAGGGAAAACCCGGATGGCAACATGGAAAACCCGGATGTCAACATGGAAAAAGCAGTGGAAACAGTTCCAAAACCTTAAAAATTACTATGTGGGGGTGGGGAGCTCAACAATTTGGGTTTGTTGCCAAAAAAATGCTCAACAGTTTTGGGATATGTCAATTTTGCAGGTGTCAGGAATTTTACTTTTTGAAATATGGCAACTCTTGTCCATCCAGCCAAACACTCTTTGGTCTGACAAGCTGCAGGCTGTGAGATCCATGGAACTGTGACCTTCTTCATGCAAAGCATGTCAATCATGTCCTCTCCCTTTCCAAACATCCCTAGGAGCAACCAAACTATGGTAGGCTAGAGATGGTTTCAGAATCAGCTGTCACATGGGGATGATGGCTTGGGGAAAAACCCTTGTCAAAATCAGGCCAATGAAAGAGGATCCTATCCAGCTTTTATGTTCTTCCTTTTCCTTGCCCTGCAAAAGCAATTTTGTGAGTGGTGCCCAAAATGATACCCTCTCAGAATTCCATGTGCCAGCAGGACCCAAAGTCGGGGTGAGGCCTTGCACTGGAATATAAGCATAACCTTTCTGAGTTAGCCAAGGTCCATGTAGCCCAGTATTCTGCCACAATTGGTGTTCAGCAGCAGGCTGTTCTGCTACATATGAGGATTGATGGCTGCCCTGTTAATTGAAGTTAGGCTGTTCACCTCTCAGTTTTAAAATCATCTGTATGACAGGCCATCCCAATATCTCAGCAATGGACTGTGCCTGTGAATTATGAAGATGTTCTCCTTCCATCTGCTCTCTGCTGACAACCATTTCAAGGGTAGAGGTCAATATTTGTTGCTCTAGTAGCAAGGAAGAGTATTGTAACAGCTTAAAACTAACAAATCTTCTCCCACAAACTTAAACCTCAAAAGCTTCCGTCACAATGGCTCTACTCTGCCTCCACAGTCGGAGTCTACAGATGTTTCAGATTACCAGTTGCTAGAAGCTACAGGAGGGGAAAGTCACTGTTGTGCCTGGGTCCTGCTGGTGGGTTTCCCATTACGGGCATCTTATTGGTTCTCGTTACTGGCAACAAGTTTCATCAGAGGTCCTCAAGTGATTACTGCTTTAAGAGAATCTCCTCCACACCCCACAGTTTTATCAATCAACTATCAGGTCACCTTGTTCTCTGCCAGCATTTCCCCAAGCTAACCCCCACCCCTTTCCAACCCCAACTCCACTGTATGCCTTCCCGCATACTGGGGCAGAGGAAGGGGGCAGTGGGGGCGGCTCACCCCAGGTGTGAGATTCAGTGTGACGCCTGCCCGCAACTCCCAAACCTACCCCGAGCCATTGGGGAAGGGAAAGAGCTGCGCTGCCTTGCCTGCAGCCTTCCCCGCTTCCCCCTTTGTCTTGACATCCCCTGCAAATGAGAGGTGACCCTGTTCTCTGTACCTACCAGGAGGGGAAGAGACTGGTGGCAGCCACAAATTATGGGTGGCTGAACAAAAGTAAGCCTGTGGGATGTTGGGTGGATTTGAAGTGTCGGATAGGATATTCTTATTTATACCTCCTCTTACTTGTGTGAGCTTAATATCTAGTAAGCAGAGTTTAAAATTGCCATTTCTTTGCATTATAAAATGTGGAAACTCCTGAGACAAAGGGTTGCTTAACCTTATTAGTAATTATCCAGAATGCTTCAGCAGATTATATCTTCCCCTTTTATCCCTCTAAACAAAATAAACACAGAGAAGTCTGTAATGCAAGAATAAAGCTTCAGATTTGATTGAGCAGTAAGCAGCAGTAAAAAACAAGACAGGCAGAATTTACTTGTACATTACAAAAGTATATGGTTGAGGTTAAAATGGAGTCTGTGCTCAGGAGAGCACAGACAAGCATCCTCTCTCTTTTGTTACATGGGGAAGAAGACTGAGCTCTGAGCAGGACATAAGTAGTAAGGATTCTTCTTCTTTTGGTTACCGGTACCTTTCCCTGTGAAGATAAGCAGGGGATGTCACCTCACAGTGCCCTCTCTACGAATATACAGGGCAGCCCCATATGCCTTTGCTTATCTAGCAACACATGAAATTTTATTTTGGCTGAACTATTATTTCCCACATGGACTGCCAATCAGAGTTGATGAGCTTACACAGCTCCTCAGAAGTGTCTGGACCAGAAAAGCAGCACCATTCAGATCTGGAAACTAATCTCTGAATCTGCCAATCTGGTGAGTTTTTGTTGCCCCCTTCTGAGCTATCTACAGTAGCTGAGCTCTGGGTGCTCTTTCTTTAACCAAGTGTGCTTGGCCTCTGCTGACATGGCTTGATTTTGGGATAATGTCAAGCATCACCCAAGGAGGGGATGTCAAAACCCATATTTCTCTTCTGAATCTGATAATTAATATGGCTGACACATCCCTGGCCAGGGAGCAAAGCTGTCCCTTAGTGTTCCTGCCCCTCACAGCTCATCATGCACACCCACCATAAAATGTGTAAGTGCGTGCACGCGTGCGTGCACACGCACATGCAGGATGATAGTGCTCCAGTGGGTCTCTCCCACCTGAGCTGCATTTCCATGAATTGCCTGGTCAAGAGAGGTGCCTGTTTTGACAAGCAGGTTTTACAGTATGTCAGGCATGAATACCTTTTCCTCTTGATTCTGTCTGAGCAAGACAAGAGCTGGGCCGTACCTTTCACAAGTTGCCAGATTGAATTGCTGTGTCTTGACACAACATCTCCTCCAGCCTGCTCAGCTCTTGATTGCAAAATGTTTGCTGCGTGTGACATTTCCATTAACAGGCACAAGGCATGTCCCCTGCACCTCCCTAATTGCTTGGTGCCTGCAGGAGCCTTGCCATCACTTATTACACCTGGGAGATGGAAGAGCTTCCCCTGCTTATTACTGGGAAGTGGAAGCTGGGAGGGGAGATTGTAAACTTCTCACTAAAATTGAATCAATAAGCAGGCAGAGGAAGGGGCATCTGGTAGCACACGTCTTTAAATCCAGTGCCTTATTGTATTATGGGTGTGTGTGTGTGTGTGTGTGTGTGTGTGTTTGTGTTTGTGCTGGGGCACATCACAGCAGCCAAGTTACCCAATGACACATATTGAAATGATCTCTCAGTTTTCCTACCTGGGATTCAAAAGAGCATTAGAATATAAGATGAGCCCTGATGTATCAGGCCAAAGGGAGCCAATCTAGTCCAGCATCCTGTTCTTGCAGTGGCCAAGCAGATGCTCAAACTGGAAGCCCACAAGCAGGACCTGAGCAAAAGAGCTCTCTCCCTTCCTGTGGTTTCCAGCAGCTGCCGTTCCGAAGCATTACTGCCTGTAGAGGAAGAACATAGTTACTGTGGCAAGTAGCCATGGATAGCTTTCTCCATGAATTTGTCTAATCCTCTATTAAGAACATCCAAATTGGTGGCCATGACTGTCTCCTGTGGAAGGGAGTTCCATAGTTTAACTCTGTGCTGCATAAAGGACTTCATGTTGTCTGTCCTGAATCTTTCAACATTCAGCTTCATTTGACACCCACAAATTCTAGTGTTTCAGGGGGGGGGATAGTTTTCTCTGTTCACTTTCTCCATTCCATGTATAATTTTATAAACTTCTATCACGTTGCCTCTTACTTGCCTTTTCTCTAAATTAAAAAGCCCCAAATCTTTCCACATAGGGGAGTTGCTCCATCTAATTGATCATTTTGGTTACCCTTTTCTGAAACTTTTCCAGCTCTTCAATCTCCTTTATGAGATGAAGTAGCCAGAACTGTACAGATTTAGTGTAGCAGAGCACCTGCCACTCAAGCCTCCAGTTCTTTACAGCCCTGGCTCTTTGCAGCCTTCACTTTTGTCAGGAGTTATCTCTCCATGAGTATGTCATGTGTGGGGAGAATTGCAGTCAAACATAACTGCATGAGTGCTAGTTAGTGCGATAAGGGGTTAAAACCACAGAGCTGGATTCTTAGACTCAGCTAGGTCACACACGCTTTCTTCAATGAGTGAGGAAGTGGAGCATTCTCTTCCTCTTACCACCCTTTTCACCATGTATCCTATGAGGCAGGACATTTACCGGTATAAGCTTCACTTCAAGCTTAGACCATGTGTTTGAAACTATCTTTCTGTACCTCCCCCCCAAGTATTTTGCCTGTGTTCTCTTGCTGCTGTTTGGATAAACACATTAATCTGACCTTTTGAACAAGCTACTCTCTTTCTACCTCTCTTGCAATGAACAGACCACACACCATTAAGCAAAGCATTTTAAATGTACTAACAGTGTGTGGTCTGTTCATTGCAGGAGAGATAGAAAGAGGGGAGCTCTTTATGCTGCCAAACAGGATAAGGGGTCTAACAACCTATTTTCCCATGTTATACAGCTGCTAAACATTTGTGAGTTTGAATTCTGCTACTGGGTGCTCTCTCCTACTAGAAAGTGAGTTTAGCCCCACATGTTGAATCCAGGCACCCAGCTGATTCTTTTGTTATTTACCCCACACACATGGGTCACAGGGATTCGTATATTTATTTCTCCGCAATTTAGACTCTGCTTCAGTGACTTGAACAGCAGTTATTCAAATGAGCACCCCATGGATCCCATGCCCTATGATTCCTTGCCCTGAGACTAAGCCTAAGCATGGAGAACTGTAGCAGTTGCATACTGCTTCTTGCTTTACCCCCTGCTGGTCATTTTCACCCATACTGCTCCTGCTTTCCCCTGTGCTGAATTTTGATTGTATGCTCCTTGGGACATGGAGTTCTCCTCTTGTGCTATGTAAAGTACCAGGAACATACATAGTCCTATATTGATTTGTACTGCAGGAGAAGAAGGTGCTATAGCACATCATCTTGTATTGAGGTTCATGTATGGCTGTTGTGTTATATATGTCATCTCCAAAATGTTGTGATGGTGTTGGTGGGCGGGGGGCAACAAAGCACACATAAGTGTCTCCTGCTGCACCCATCTGCCCCTGAGTAGCTCCTTTGTTTTTATTTATTTTTAAATAATATTTATTAGGTTTTTTTAACATAACAAAAAAGCAAACAATAACATTACAACTACAATAACAACAAACATTAACAAACAAAAGCACAACAAAAATAACAACTTATTACTTATATAAAAATTGATTCAATTTTTCCTCACATCTTAGTGGGACTTCCTCCTGTCTCTTCCTTCTGCGTCCCTTGTGAATACCTTTTTCGTAACTTCCAAAATTATCTAATTCTACTCTATTTCCTAACAACAACTTATCCTTTAAAATCTCTTATCTCTTATCTTATATTATATCCTTATCTAATTAATTAAATCTATCTCTTATCCTATCTTATCATCTTATATCAAAAACAAATAACTTCCACTCTACAGCCTATCTTATCCTCAAAATATATCTAATTTTCAATCCTACAATGATCTTTTAAATACAATTTAAATTTTCCCCATTCTTTTTCCACTGTGTCGTCTCTCTGGTCATGGATCTTCCCGGTCATTTCTGCAAGCTCCATATAGTCCATCACTTTCATCTGCCATTCTTCAATCGTTGGTAATTCTTCTATCTTCCAGTTCTTGGCTATCAATACTCTAGCTGCTGTTGTGGCATACAAGAACAGATTCCTATCACTTTTTGCAATGTCTTGACCTAGGATGCCCAGTAAAAAGGCCTCTGGTTTCTTCTTAAATGTGTTTTTCAACACTTTTTTAATTTCATTGTATATCTTTTCCCAGAAGTCTTTCACCTTTGGGCACAACCACCGCATATGGAAGAAGGTTCCTTCTGATTGTTTACATTTCCAGCATTTGTTACTTTGACCATGGTATATTTTGGCCAATTTCACAGGGGTTAAATACCACCTGTACATCATCTTCATGATATTCTCTCTTAATAAACTGCACGCTGAAAACTTTATATTTGTGTTCCAAAGCTTTTCCCAATCCTCCAACATGATGTTGTCCCCCACATCCTTTGCCCATTCAATCATTATTGACTTAACCATTTCATCTTGAGTATGCCACTCCAGTAACAAATTATACATTCTGGAAAGATTTTTGTTCTTGGGTTCTATAAGTTCAGTCTCCAACTTGGATTTTTCTATCTGAAAACCAATTTTCCAATCTGACTTGAATGTCTCATTTATCTGATAGTATTGTAACCAATCTGTAACCTCCTCTTTCAATTGTTCATATGGTTTTAATTTAAATTTCTCTCCTTCTTGTGTCAAAATGTCCTTGTATTTCCACCATTGTCTGTCCATATTTGCTCTTTTGTGGGCTTTGGCTTCTAGCGCTGAGTAGCTCCTTTGACTGCCAGCAACTCTCCAGTGTCTTTTCCCATTGCCTGCTCCTCCATGGATTTCCTGTTTCCCTTGCAGGGCAGAGAGCACAGAGGAATATGACTACGATTACCTCAGCAACACCAACAAAACCTGGGTCCTGACCCCCAAAGCCCAGGAGACGGATGCCACACAGATCCTCAACTCCCTCCTCCAGAACTATGACAACAAGCTGCGTCCCGATATCAGCAGTAAGTCTTCCTCAGCTGGAAGGCACCCTTGACTGAAGGGTGCAAGTTGCAAAGAAAGGGGAGTACATGGAACATGATTGATTGATTGCATTGATGTTTTGTAAGCTGAGCACCAGGTTCCCAAGTCCAGCAGCACTGGGGTGTAGAGGCAGAGGGCAAAAGAGGGTGGGCAATGAGAGCAAAAGGGGTGCAGCCCCAGTCTCAGTCTACCACTTGCTTACTTACAGCCAGTCTGGGTGGGCAGGTGGGTGTACACTGGGTGCCAGCTTAATCTGGTCACTTTTACGTTCGAGGAAAAGCAGCCCTAGAGGGGCCCCAGGCCAGTTTTCTACTGGAAAATTTTCCCTACCCAACTGCTAGATAGGGGACAATTTTCAGCAGAAAAACTAGCACATGCTCCAGATTCAGATCGAAAACACTTTCTGGATCAGGGCTCCACACCTGCTGCTTCTGCTTTTTTTTATTGTGGCTGCTTAAAAAAAAATGTTAGCCACAAGTTGCATTAGTTTGCTCCTTAGGCTGCCCTTCCAAGAGAGCCCAGAAACTTTAGCTGATAGATCAGCAGAGCAGATTGTATTCTGCATTGGAGTCTAAAATGTTTCTGGGTTCAATTTTAGGCACTGGCTTCAGCTGCTTAAGCTGCAAGGAACAGCCCACTTCCAAAGGAACCTTCTCAAGAACTTCTCTTAAGGGTGCTCTCCTCTGGGCCAGGGGCAGCCCGAGTTGTTTTGGCACCAGCAGCAAACTGTCCCATTGTTGGCCTCATGATGGGCAGCTATTAGGCTCTGCAAGGGCTTCCCCTCAAGGAGCAGTCCTTGCAAAGTCTTGTCACTCCACTGGCGAGGTGGGGAGATTCAAGAAGAGCTTTTCCTTAAAGAAAAGTCTTTGCTTAATCTCCCCCTTTCCTGCTCAGCAGTGAAGTTTTGTAAGAACTTCTTAAGGAGAAGCCCTTGCAAAGCCTCACCCAGGAGTGGCATGAAACAGGAAGTGCTGCGTTGTGCTTCAGCAGCAGAGAATTTCCCGCCTGCGCTCGAGGTGGATGCGTGCATGGGCATGCGGAGGGTGCACCAAGGGGCAGGGCCATGGGCAGGGCATGCTACCAGAGTGAGCCTTGCCCACTGCTGCAAAGCAGGGTGCACTCATGGTGCCCCACAAGCCCAGTGTCGCTTTGCAAGACTCACAAAAATGTGCTGTGATCAGGTGTGCATCCTGCGAGCACAGCACTGCTTTTACGAGTGTTGCTGGCCTCACAGGTAGGGGACCATGACTCGTTATGTCCTTCTCATGGTGCCCTCAAGCTGGAGGGTGCTGAGTACACAACAGCTCACAACCAGGCAGGGCATGTGATGCATCCCCCCAACAGTGCCCTAGGTGACAGAACCCTCAGACCCCCCCCCCACGCTACGCCACTGTTGCACTGCCTGCCCTATTGCCTCCACTATGAGATCTTGGAGGAAATTGGTGCCAGTGCTACTTCTCCAGTGGCAGCAGAAGCAGGTGGGGGCAGGCAGGGTAGGTGGAGTGCCCATGAAAGTACCGCCTTGGGATCTTTTGCCATCTGAGGTGGCTGCTTCTCCATGCCTCATCATTGGGCCAACCTTGTTCTGGGCACAGGCATAGCAGGTGTGGACTCTTTGACTGTGGGTGGCACCCAAATTATGGAACAGCCTCCCAACCTGAGAGATGCCACAGGCCCCTTCATGGCTCACTTTTAAGTAAGCCTAGAAAACTGATTTGTGTTCATGGGAATTTTTTTTTTTAAAGTTTTAATTATTGTGTTTCTATTACTGCTGTTAAGTTTGCTGTCTGCACATTTTCATTGCAGTTTATTGGACAGCATTGTTGTATTGTTTTCATAGCCACATTTGGGTGCACTTTTGGGAACACATAAATCACTGAGCTCACCTATCCTTGTGGCTGCCCTTGGCATACACCCCTCTCCCGTGGCTGACCTGTCCTCTCTTTTGCGGTCTCTTTTACAGTCAAGCCCACTTTCATTGATGTGGACATCTACGTAAACAGCATTGGGCCTGTCTCTGTGATCCATATGGTGAGTGTTGAACCCTTTGGGAGAACAGTGGAAACTGGACGAAATGTGGAGTGGGGGATATGTGTATAAGTGGGTTGGGGAAGGGAAAGGAGAGAAGGAGCATTACTGGAAAGAAAGTGACTTTTGGGCATCCAGTGAAGCTCAATGTTAGAAGATTCAGGATAGATTAAAAAAATAAAATCCTACATAAAGTTCAACTATGGAACATGCTTCCACAGGAGGCAATGATAACAACCAACTTGGATGGCTTTAACAGAGGATCCTCCAAATCAATGGAGGAGGTGAAGAATGTCGGTGGCCACTATCCAAAATGGCTATGCTGTGCCTCCATGGTTGGAGGCTGTGATGCTTCCGAATCCTAGTTTCTGGAAGGGAAGGGTGCTTTTGTGCTTGAATCCTCCTTGAGGGTTTCCCACTGAGGCATCTAGTGGGCCACTGTGATAACAGAATGCTAGGCTAGGTGGGACACTGGCCTGATCCAGTAGGGCTATTCTTATGTTGTTATCTTCTTATCTTACCTGTATACTCACCAGAAAATATGCACACAGAGACGACCACCCACCCACCCACCCACCCACCGCCAAGAGGTTAGGGACTTAGTGCTGCCAGAATTACTAGCTGCAAAGTCCCCCTGAAGTCAGCTGGGATTGAAGTTGCCAATGCCCTGTCCTCTTTCTTCCATGGTTGACTGAGACTACGAATCTTCCAGCCCCACAGAATCATTCCTCCCCCTCCACCCTTGGCCTCATCGTTGCTCAGCCTTCCACTGGAACAGGCTGAGCTAATCCCTTTTTCATTGCCAATTGCTTATTCAAAGGGGTGAAGAGACCCTTTCCCTGTTAAACCACTGAACATGTGTTTTCAGTAAGCCATCAGCATTTCCTCGGCAAATAATAAGAACCTTTTTAAAGCTATAATGCCGAGCCTCTTTGCTGAAGCTGCTGCCATGCATACTAAGAAAGGAGAGGTAGGACGCTCTGCTAAGGGAGCAGCTTTCATTTGTGCAAAGCCTGCTCACAGGAAGGAACGAAGGCTGCAAAAACTCTTCCTTTGAACTAACAAATTTTAAGAGGCTCTTTTTATATTCTGTAAAGTGCTGTAAGGCTTCAGGACCTAGGACAGCACTCTATTCTTAAGACAGCAGAAAAAATGTAAATATTAAATTCTTAATTCTCGCATGACAAATTTGATAACCAGGAGGAGAAGGAAGAGTAGGAGCTCCGGCTGGCTGCTGCTGCTGCTGCTGCTGAGGGTGATGCTATGCCTAGAAGAAAAGCACCAGAGCCCTCCTGTGGTTTCCAGCAACTGGTTTGCAGAAGCTTTCCTTCCTCTGACTATGGAAGCAGAACATAGTCATTATGGCTAGTAGGCATCAATAGCCCTCTCCTCCACAAATTTGACCAGTTGCCTTTTAATGACATCCAGGTTGGTGGCCATCACTGCCTCTTGAGGGGACAAGTTCCAAAATTTAACGAAAATGTCCTTCCTTTTATCTGTTCTGAATCCCAACACTCAGCTTTGTAGGATGTCCATGAGCTCCAGGAAAGAGGGAGAAAAACTTTTCTGTATACACTTTCTTTGTGCCATGCATAATTTTGTACACTACCATGCTATCTTTTCATTGCCTTTTCTTTAAACTAAGAAGCCCCGAATGCTGCAATCTTCCCTCACAGGGGAGTCATTCCATCATCTTGCTTACCCTTTTCTGAATGTTTTCCAAGTTCACAGTACCCTTTTGGAGGTGAGGTGACCAGAACTTCACACACTATAATAAATGGGGTTACACCATAGATTTCAATAATGGCATTATGATACTGGAACTTTTATTTTCAGATCCTTTTCTAATGATCCCTAGACCAGAGAAGGGGAAGGGACACTACAGCCCATCTTCTTCTTGTGGGATGGATTTAGTAGGTAGGAGAGGATATATTAATTACAATTATCCTTCCAGTCTCCTATTATGTGTGAGAGATGTAAACATTTAGATTGAATAATCAGTTTAGCATTTGCACTTAGGAGCTGAGTGGGGCAGAGCTTTAGATTACCACCCCTTGGCAGAAAACTAGAAGCTTAGGAAAGGTTGAAACACCTCATTATATTTAGCAAGCTGACTCCCCCCCCCTCTATAATTACCACGATTGGTGTGTGTGTGTGTGTTTAAAAAAATCAAACCACAGACTGTAAAGTAAGTTAAAAATAGAGTTTACTTACTTAAAGTATTGCACACATTTTCAGTAAACAACAGCAGCAAAAGCAATGCAGGTAAAAATACTTCTAGGTTACAAAATACATAGCTGACTTCTAAAATGGAATCTGCACTCAGTGAGAGCATAGACATATATCCATCTCCATTGAAGACATGGTGCAGAAGAACAAAGAGAGTGTGTGCAACAGGAAGGATAAGGGATTATATCTCTCATTTCTTCCTGCCACTGGAAACAGGGGAAATGACATCACATAGCCCTCTCTCTCCACCAACTGCATTCCTGTTGTCTGAGTCTGCCTGCCTAGAAGTTTTTGTTTTGTGGCCACTGGCCCCTAGACTTACTAATTACAAGAATATGTATTGTTAGATTTTGACTGCAAATCTCCTACACTCCTTGCCTGCTGGAGGACAGAACCCCAGCTCAGCTGCAGCCCTCCCCAACTTTGAGTGGAAGTGTGCTAAACTACTTTGAATAGGGGAAGGTCAGTGAGCAGGTGGCCCAGTGGTGGTGACAACACTCCAATCCCATAATTATGCTGTACAGCCTCCAGCTTCTTCCTATCAAAAACTTTGTCTTCTTAACTACAGACAGGTTGTGTTATCCTGAGCAGAACTTGGCTGATGTCATGCTCAAGTTCTCTCCTGGTCTCTTAGGTGAGGACAGCTAGTCATGAGCTGAGCATATGCATCTAGGTCATTGTGATCTGCTGCTAATAGTGTCAGGCTGCACCCGCTTGGAAGGTGGTGTTGCCACAGGAGGTGCTACAGGAGTGTAACTGGCCTCACTACATGTGATGGGTTTTTTTTTTTTTTTGTAAAAATGGTCCATGGGGAGGAGCAGACAAATATCTCATTGCTGCAGCCAGTAGAGGGTGCCCTGACCTTCCTGGAAAGGCTTTCTGTCCCCTTACAGGCCCAATGGGCGGTTGAGGAACAGAGGCCAAAAGAGGATAGTTCATCAAGGCTAAGCCACATTTGACCCCAAGGCTAAGACTTGAGCCACTGTATGATGCTTGTTGACTCTTTGCGCCTGGGTTACTTAAAGGCCACCTTAACTGCAATGTGCATTAGAATTGGTGGAAGAAGCCTGTTGATGATCAATTCTGCATTATGTGTATAATCTGTTTGTTTATTTATTTAATTTATATCTAGCCCTTCTTCCCAAATTCCCCCAGTAGGTTGGGGGCAGGGGCCCTAGGATAGTTTGATTGTTCAGCCTTTCTCAGAGAGCCTGTGGCAGAGGTTGCTTCTAAGCCACATGGCAACCATTACTGTGGCAGGAGCAGGGTCAGATCAGGTAAAAGAAAGAGAATAGGAAGAGCAGCTGATATGTTTGTCCTGCAATCTTTCTGAAGAAAAAGGAGACAAGTGAGATGAGCAACTGAGCCATTTGTGGGGGGAATCTCATCTGAGCCAGGCCAGGCTCCAAAATAATTCAGATTCTCCATCAGAAAATGGTTGTTTTGCTTTCATGTCAAGAACCAGTCGGTCTAGTTCAGGCACTATTTCTTGACATTGAACCCCAATGGCATTGTTCTGAGGTTCTCTTCCTGTTGCCATTTTCTACACCTGATCTGTAGAGGCACTTTCCTCACTTAAGGAATGTAGTCATAATACCAGCCTAGCCAGTGTGTACTGGTGCAGTTCCACTGAAGCTTGGCAGGGTTACTGTGCCTTTAAGTGAAAGTTTCCTTTTTGAGCTGCTGTTTAGTCGCTTCTGGTTCTCTCACCTTCTTGAGTGACAATAATTATGGTGTCTCTAGTCTGTCAGTATTTTGAGGGAAGGATTCAAGCGCACACCGTAACTTTTTTGATCCGCATGTTTGCAGTGGATTAAAGCACTTTTGTCACAATAGCACAACAAATCTACTTTAAAAAAAATGACTTTTTACAGTTTGGAAAGTTATGGGGAAGTCGTGGGATGAACAACTCATTGACAGGAATATGTGTAAACCCACCACAAGCAAATCAGGATGAATTTAGTATGATTGTTCATCATTGCATACCCAACCTGTAATGAAATCAGAATGAAAGTGGATATAGTCTAACTACCACATAAGCTTTGTTCAAGCAAATCAGGATGAAGGCTGAATTGACAGGCCATCTGGTGGAATCCTTGGTCAGTTCCTGATCCTTAGGAGCAAGAAAGGAGAATTTAATTGCTGGTTCTTCTTTGAAACAAAAGCAATTGCAAATAAAATAACAGGAAGTTGTTCTAGCTGGAGTGAGGAAACCAGTAATTAACTGAAAGCCCAAACTGACTAATTAACTTTCAGCCCAGGAATCACATGGCTAGAAAGGAACAGGAACTAACTAGGTGCTTTAAAGGGAAGGAGCAAGGAGGAAACAGTGAGAAACAGGACCATAGCAGAATGGGATTTAAGCCCCACAGAAGCATATAAGATCATACCCATGAGACAGGCAGTGCTGAGTTTGATGGGGCAAATAGCACTATATGTGTGAATTTGTATTTTAATTCCACTTCCAGCTGAAAATACTAGCACAGTACCTCAGCAGCATTCAAGAGCTGTGTGGGCATCCACATCAAAGCCAAACAAAGGCCACTCCAGTCACTATGTTTCCAGGGGGTTAATCTCTGATTTATTGCGCAGAGCAGGCCATGGGGGACAATTGTCCAGGGCCAAATTAATAATTGCTCCAGTTTTTTTTCAACTGCCCCCTTCCATAAAACTGAGAGTGGAACATACATGGGAGGACAGTTTTGATTGTTTATGGAGAGGGGAGCAGAAAAGAAGCTGCCCCTAAACCAAAGCAGCAACATATCCTGCCTGTGTGTTTTGACTGGGCTGTATTTAGTAATGTGCTTCAGATTTCTTGAGTGCATCTGGATGGGCTTGGGCATCCAAATGAATTAAATGATGAAACACATGAAATATTCACTAAACTATTGGGATGTTGCCAATGTCTTTAACTTGTGTCCCAGTGAAGATTACAAGTTGCAAGGAGGTGGCCTTTGTTCTGAGCTGTGTTACTTCATTGCTTCCAGTCTCTCTCTGTGTGTCCTCTAACTGCAGGAAATATTTCCAACATGTCCTTGAACTGAACTCTCAAAGCTCATAGCAGGGGAAGGGAATTCTGAGCTATATGCTCTAGGCTGCACTTCCAGAAGCCCCCTACCTTCCAAAGTCTAAGGCGATTCTTTTGCTCTCCAACTGCCCTTGTGGGACAGTCCTGTGCTTCAGCCTCCTGTTCCTCAGGTGACCAAGAAATTTGCTTTTTGGAAAAGTGCCTTGTGACTGAGCCAGAGACAGTAATGACACCTCATCTCTGATCCTGTATAGTCTGTGCCAGCCTCAAGGTTCTTGGCAGGAGCACCTGGGTTCTGGTTCCTCCATACAGATGTATTCTTCTGTCACAAGGTAGCATGTTTCAGTGTTCTGTTTCAGTGTATCTGAAGAAGTGTGCATGCACACAAAAGCTCATACCAAGAACAAACTTAGTTGGTCTCTAATGTGCTACTGGAAGGAATTTTTTTATTTTTTATTTTGAAGGTAAAGGTAAAGGGACCCCTGACCATCAGGTCCAGTCGTGTCCGACTCTGGGGTTGCTGCGCTCATCTCGCTCTATAGGCCGAGGGAGGTGGCGTTTGTCCGCAGACAGCTTCCGGGTCATGTGGCCAGCATGACAAAGCCGCTTCTGGCTAACCAGAGCAGCGCACGGAAACGCCATTTACCTTCCCGCTGGAGCGGTCCCTATTTATCTACTTGCACTTTGACGTGCTTTCGAACTGCTAGGTGGGCAGGAGCTAGGACTGAACAACAGGAGCTCACCCTGTCGCAGGGATTCGAACTGCCGACCTTCTGATCGGCAAGCCCTAGACTCTGTGGTTTAACCCACAGCGCCACCTGGCGCTGTGAAGGTAGCATGTGACATTTAGCAACTATGGGGACCTTTTACCCATCCCAGCATGAGACTGAGAGGATTAGTTTAGCAACTGTCCACCAGGGAGCACCTAGAAGGAACCCAATCCAACCAGGCAAGGTTTATCTTCATTGTTTGCTCTAGAGGGCAAAAGTTGTTTGCTCTAGAAGGTCAAAGTTTGCACAATGGTGTTAAGAACAGGAGGGTCAGTAGTTCGTTAGAAAAGGTTTTACTTTTACAAAGGAGATCAAAATGTTCAGCCCAGGAAACTGGCAATTAAGGAGGATGGTACTCTCCTTCTGGTTGATTGAAAGGTTGTCAGGGGAAGGGAGTGAAAATATTGTATGTCAAACTAGAAAATAGGGTGTTTCGAAAGAAAGTCAATGGAACGGAACAGAAAAAGTAAAGCAATGTGGGAGAGCTGCATTGCTGTTGAAGAAAGAAGCCAGGAAAAGGTTGAAAAGAGACCCAGAAGCCAAAATGGGTTGTTTTGCCTTGGTTGGAGAACTACTCCAGTCCAGGTCTAGCTTTATCTCTATTTATTTGTACTAGGGCTGGCCTACCCATGAGGCAGGCTGAAGCAGCTACCTCAGGCAGCAGAAGCCCCCAAGTGGGTGCCCCCACATGTACCCTGCTTCTCCCACCCTCACTGCCAGGGATGTGGTGCTGGCATTGTCACCAATTTCCGGCAGGATACTGTGAGATCTTGCCAAAATCTCATGAGATCTCCCCGGAACCTGCTGCCGCTGCTACCACTTCATACTGCCATCACACCACCTAGGTAATGGATGCTTTGGGGGGAGGGGCAGTGTGTAGTGCAGGGGTGGCAATTTGTTTTGCTCCTCTGGTGAACTTCTCAAACTGTAGCATTAGGTTTCTCTTTTTAAAGCATTTTGTCCAAAACTGTTGCCCAGGCGCACTGAGTTGCCCCCCAACATTACAAGGGCCCATTGCACGTATATGATGTTGCACATGTGCCTCTCCTTTCCCCCAACCCAGCCAGGCTGACTTGGCCTGCCACCTCCCACCTCCTGACCACCAGCTGCCTTACCTTCACTGCATCCCTGGCAGAAGACGTGGCAGCACGAAGATGCTTTCAACTGGTGCGTCCCTTGGGGAGCTTGCCAGAGCGCTTTTCTAGAAGGCACTCTGGTGATCCTCAAAGGGACACGCCAGGGTGAAGATGCTTCCCGCTGGCATGTGCTTTGAGAATCACAGTGGAATTGGGGGGGGAGACTAGGGCCCTCCTTGAAAATATGGGGGGGGTCCTGCCCCCCATAGCTCCCCATAGATGGCACCAATTTGTTGCCTTATTCAAACTTGCAAGCATTTCAGAAGGAGGGGGAGCTGGTTTGGCTGGCTTCCTTCTTGCCTAACCCTAACCTGTCCCCTCTACAGCCCCCCCCTTTTATGTCACAGGGACAGACTTGCCCTCCCTCTGCTGGCTTACACTGCCAGTAAACTGCTGATGCTCAGTGAGTGCTCCCACTTTTCAAGGCTGTCTTTGCACAGTTTTTTTTCTGTATTTTGGAACATCTCTCAGTCTGGATAATGCAGATTTGGGACCACCATGCCACCCTACCTCTACACTACGACTAACATGTGCTTCAGAGGACCTGCTACCAGTAAAATCAATAGTTTAATATGTATGAGAGATGGGGTCTTCTTGAGAGGAGCCCCACAGTTATGGAGCCCCCTTCTGAGTGACTTGCCCTCCAGTACAAAGGACCTTGGAAACTCATCTCTTCACTGCTTCCTTTCCTTAAGGGTGTTCATTACTCGTGTGATTCTGAGCAAGTAATTGTACAGCCAATGGAACCTTTTATCATTCCTTTATGTGCATCACTTTGTGAGAGCCTGGTCCTGAAAAGCCACTTATCATAGAATTGTAGAATTGGAAGGGTCCCCCGAGAGTCATCTAGTCCAACCCCCTGCAATACAAATGCTAATAATGATCTCCACCAAATGTCACCCATCAGGATGAAGAGCTACAGATCTCCATTTCTGGCAGGCTGTGGATAATGTTCCTTTGTGCCTCTCACAGGAATACACCATTGACATATTCTTCGCCCAAACGTGGTACGACCGGCGCCTTCGCTTCAACAGCACCCTCAAAGCTCTCACCCTCAACACCAATATGGTGAGCCGGATTTGGATCCCAGACACCTTTTTCAGGAACTCTAAGAGGGCTGACTCCCACTGGATCACCACCCCCAACCAGCTGCTCCGGATCTGGAATGATGGGAAAGTCCTCTATACGCTCAGGTAAACCCCTGGCTCCCATTCAACAGGGATGAAAGAGTCAGGGGAGAGAAAGGCAGCAAAAAATAAGCAAATTCAGGAAGGATTGGGGGGGGGGGTCACACCACAAGTGGTTTTGTGGTTGTCTCTCCCTGGCTTTCACCTACAAAGAGACAATCCAACTGGCCTCTTCATGCAGAATGGATCCAGTTCCATTTGCTTTCAGACTGGATCACAGAGGAAAGGAGACTTCCAGCCTTAGAATGAAATAAATGGAACATGAAAGGGACTAGATGTGGGTTGGTGGCCTCAGGTAGCTTCTGATACACCCTTTGGGGGGTGCTAAAATGCTCCAGAGACGCTCCAGAAGTATTGGTGTTCATACAAGGTTAGGTGTGCTTCTGCAGCAGCTGTCAAACCAGTATTCCCCATCCCTGTCTCCTCTCCAGGTTGACCATTGAAGCTGAGTGCCTCCTCCAGCTGCAGAACTTCCCAATGGATACGCACTCCTGCCCTCTGGTCTTCTCCAGCTGTGAGTACTGGTTGCATAGATCTCATGACAGGGCCATGGGACTGAAGGGTAGGGCAACAAGATACTAAACCTGCCCCACAAAAGAGGCTGTGCATGGAACTATAACACTCCACCCCAATCACCAAGCAAATATTGTCGTTGCAGAGGTTGCATGCCACCTCCAATCTCTGCTGAGCAGTGCTTGAGAATCCAGGGTGTTCCATGTGCTCATCCAGGGTTGGGTTTCCATTGAGAATCAAGACACAGTGGAGGCTGTTGTGTCTAAGAAATGGGGGGTCCCAGAAGACCACAAGCTTAACATGAGTCAACAGTGTGATGCAGCAGCAAAAAAAGCCAATGTTATTCTAGGCAACATCAACAGAAGTCTAGTGTCCAGGTCAAGGGACATGATAGTACCACTCTATTCTGCCTAGGTTAGACCACACCTGGAATACTGTGTTCAGTTCTGGGTGCCACAATTTAAGAAGGATGTTGACAAGCTAGAATGTATGCTTGGGTGACCAAGATGATCAAGTGTCTGGAAACCAAGCCTTATGCGGAATGGTTGAGGGAGCTGAGTATGTTTAGCTTGGATAAGAGGAGACAAGAGAGAAGATATGATAGCCATCTTCAAATATCTAAAGAGCTGCTGCATGGAAGATGAAATAAGGTTGTTTTTTCCTACTCAGGAAGGTAGGGCCCAAACCAATGCATTCAAGTTACAAGAAAGGAGATTCCAATTAACCATCAGGAAGAACTTTCTGACAGCAAGAACAGACTCTCTGGGGAGGTGGTGAACTCTCCTTCCTTGGAGGTTTTTAAGCAGAGGTTAGATGACCATCTGTCATGGATGCTTTAGTTGATATTCCTGCATTGCAGGAGGTTGGACTAGATGACCCTTTGCGGTCCCTTCCAACTCTACCATTCTATGATTAGGTTGCCCCTTTTGGCCTGACTCAGCAGGCTCTTCTTATGTTCTTCCCTCTTCCTCAGATCCCTGTAAATTCTGTGTGGGCGTAGTCCTCACAGCAGCCTCCCTCCCTCGCAGTGGCCCACAGAGCCCTTTTTTTTGTAGATTGAGGCAATGGCAGCTCTCTCTCTCTCTCTCTCTCTCTCTCTCTCTCTCTCTCTCTCTCTCTCTCTGTTTCTCTCACAGTGGCCATCATGTGCTTCCAAACATACAAAGCCCCTTTCAGCCCATACACTCAGATTCTGATTTAGTGGCTCTGAGTATGGATGGGAGCCAAAGAGGACACCATCATGCTGCTCCTTCCTTCCCTCCCTCCCTGCCTTTTTGATGGGACAGTCGCCTTCCAAACCCCCTCCGGCTCCCCGCATTCAGCCTTTTCATTTGTTTGCTTTCTGGCTGGTGCTGCTGCTGTTTCCTGGACTGCACCAGCCCTTCAGCCTGCCACCGCCTGTCACGTCACTGCCACAGATCCTGTGCACAGCCTCCTCCCTCTCCCTGTTGCCCACCCACGTGGCTCTGAGCAGTCCCTCCTAGCCTGTCCCCATCTCCTCTGCATCTTAGCTAATTAACAGTACATGCCACGCATGCCTGGCAATTAATTATAAACATAGTTTAGCTATGCTACGAGGTATCTCCCACCGCCCCGGGAGGATTTATCATATATAGGCATCAAGATCGCTGCTTTGAAACAGTTTTGACGTTTCAATTTGTAGAGAAAACCAGGATGCTAGAGACAGCTGCAACTGGCAGCTCGCTGGAGTCCCCATTTCTGCTCTGCCTGCCTCCTTTGCTACATCCTCACTTCCTAAACACAAGGAGAAGCAGGGAGTACAGGGAAGTGGGGGGAGGGTTTGCACATGCAGAAACTCTACAGATGGGCCCCAGTGGTGGCCCTGTGCTAACCCCACCTCATAGCTTCTCATGTGGCCCTGAGGCATGACTGGGACCTTATAGAAACTCATTTCCACTCTGATGGTGTGACTGCTGGGGAAGGGGGTGTTCTTTCTGCCTGTGGAGGGACTCAGAAATTGAGAGTCTTCCCTGAATAAATCTGTGCTCCTGCTGTGCAGAAGCTCCATTCCTCCTCAGATTCAGACCCTCGGGTGGGTGGGTGGGTACATGGGGCAGGGAGTCACCAGCAAAAAATGAGCAGTAAGAAAACTGTGTCTGAATCAATCCCCAAATCAGCCTGCACCCAGGAATTACAAGTGGAGCGATGATGGATGCTGCCTATAAGAACCTGTTCTGTCAAGCCCCCTGAGACCATCCAGAATATGACTAGTGGTCTGTTGAGGTTAGAGGGCATAGAGGGCACACATGAGTCAGACACACTTCCAGAAATGTGCTAGAAGTAGCACAGAAATGGATTGATTTGCAAAGTCTTTGCTCTGTCACAGCCAGCAGGATGTCAGCTTGGACTAGCACTGGAAAGTTTTGTACCGCCCATTGTTGATCAAAACAGGGTCCAAAGTCCCAGCTGCTGTTGTGTCCTTTCATTCCAAGCCAGAAGGTCAGCTAAACACCTGTCTGTGGCCAGTGATGTTCCAGAAAGGGCAAACAGGCTTCAAAGCCATCTCTCTCTCCCCCTTCTCCCTCCCTCCCTCCTCCCCTCTCTTCCTTGAGAGAAAGACCACAACACGCCAACATTCCTCTTTCTGAGCAGCCCTTGGATCTGTATCAGATTTCTGGTAGTAAACAACTATAAAATCCCAGCAGCATAAGACCTGTTTGGATATTAACAGGTGCTGAGAGAAGGTCTCTTGGTCAGAGGATATATGGGCTCAACCCTTTGCATCTCTTGCTTGCCTGACAAGGGTGAACAGGTCATGAGTCCCTTCAAGCTGAGGGTGGTAGGGTGTCATGGCTCAGGGGCAGATTGCATGTCTCGCCCACAGGCTTTGTCCCAGTTGAAGGGCGTTTGGTAGCAGCATGGCTGACAGATATTCTCCAGCAGTCAAAGGGGACAAAGCTGAGCCAGGCACCCAAACCATTTGCAGCCTGAGGGAAGGGGCTTGTGCCCTGGTCCCTGGGCAGAGGGAGGGCTGTAGTTCCATTAAAAATAAAAATAAAAAATACATTGATTGAGGAAAGAAATCAAAGTGCTCTGCAGAATGCTGCCCATTTTCAAATGTGGGGAGCTAACAGCCACTGTGTCCTCCTGCTGCTTTATCTCCAAGCCCTTTTGGGATTGGCAACTTCCATCTTCCTCAGCCACCACCATTTTTGTTCCTGGGAGGCTTCTAGAGGCTGCTAGTGGCTGGGTAGGAAGCTAAGGAGACATGAAAAGATGCTCCCACACAGGACCGGTGCTAGGGTTTCTTGCGCCCTAGGCAGACCACCTTCTGGTGCCCCCCCCGCCACCCCCCCAAAGCCTGCTTTAGTGGGAGGTGGGGGTGGTGGAGAGGCAAACAGCAGTTTCTCCGCTGTAGTGGAGAAGCTGCTGCTCGTCCGTCCTGCCCCCCGCCAAAGCCTGCTTTAGCAGGAAGTGGGGGGGTGGAGAGGCAAGCAGCAGTTTCTCCGCTGTAGCAGAGAAGCTGCTGCTTGCCCATCCCACCCCCGCCCCCCGCCAAGGCCTGCTTTAGCGGGAGGTGGGGGGTGGTGGAGAGGCAAGCAGCAGTTTCTCTGCTGTAGCAGAGAAGCTGCTGCTCGCCCGCCCCACCCCCCCACCCAAGCCTGGCCAGTGTCCCCTCCATTTTGGCGCCCTAGGCAATTGCCTAGTTTGCCTTAATGGACGCGCTGGCCCTGCTCCCACACTCACACATGACAGTGCCACATGCATAGCTTGAACCTTGGTCTTCCAGGTCCTAGTCCAATACCCTAACCACTTATGCTGCCTGATCAGAAGCAAGGTAGGAAATAAGGTGCCTGGGCCAGTTAGGGGCATGGCACCTCCCATGCCTCTCTCCAAATGCCCCGGTGGGGCACACTGAGGAGGAGTCACTGGGACATTTTTCAAGAGTATCTGCCCAGGGAGGAATGGTAAAGAGGAAACAACCACCCAAAGCAGCAGTGGGAGAGGTGTTTGCATGTTTGCATGCTTGGCTCTGTGGTTCAGCACCTGCTTGGCATGCAGAAGGTCCTGGGTTCAGTCCCTTGCAGCATTACCACTGAGAAGCACCTGGGATGCCATGAGCTGCTGAGGGGAGCACCTTTCTGTGTCTGGTGGACAAACAGCCTGATTCAGAATGTAAGGCACTTCCTTACATTTGTACACTGCATTTCCCTCATCAAAGTGGGGGCTCCCAGGTCGTCTCCCATACAAAACATTGACCAGGCCACTTGCAGGCTGCATAAGGCAGAATCTTAGGATCCCCATGGTCCCAATTTCCTCAGTCAATGTCCGCAAACTATTTATCATAAGTCCAACAGCGAAGTTTCTTTATTATTTTTAAAAAGGCTCACTTAGCCATCCTAAGAGAAATACAAGATAAAACATTACCCAGCAAAGTGATTTATTTATTTTTGTTATCGTATCAATATTTATCTTATTTATTTACCTATCTCATAAAACCTATACCACATGAATTGAAAGAAAAACCTCAAAGTAGTTTACAAAAAGAATGAAACATTTATCCGTTAAAAAAGTTTAAAACAGCCATTTAAATGTTCAGATAATAATTAAAATATGTAATAATCTAAAAATAGATTAAAACATATGTAAACATATGTAGGCTTGTCTAAAAAAAAACATTTCCAGCAGATGCTTAAAAGAGTACAGGGAAGGCACCTGCTTAGTGTCAATAGGCAGGGAGTTCCAAAGTGTGGGTTCTGCCACACTAAAAGATTGATTCCTCCCAAATGCAGAATGAGTATTGTGTGGCACCTGTAACATGGCTAGTTCTGCAGATCGAAGTGGGTTGAGTTGTATAAACATTTATATAAATATTAAATTAATGCAACAATAATTTAATATGTGGGGGTGAACAGTTTGCTAAGTTACTATTTAGCAAATGGATGCATGCAGTCAAAATCATTAAAAAAAATTGTACAGAGGTATAATGAAAGACTTGTAATCAGTGTAACAACAATATAAAATATTATGAAATTATTAGCAGTCAAAAAGCATGGGGGCCCCAATGAAAGGACATCTGAGGGTAACAGCCATACTTTTGAGAAAGGCAGTCTGATCACATTCAGGACCACAAACAGCTTCTGACAAAGGCTGAGTCTTTGACCTATTTTTAATTTGGCAAAATCTACACTTCCAACACGGGCTGCCACATGTCCGGATTTCCCCGGACATTTCAGCAATTTTCACTCGGTCACTCTTTACGAATACCAACTGTGTCCAGGAAATTCCAGACTATGGTAACCTTAGATCTACCTGCTTTGCCCCTTGTTAGGAAGGGAGGTTGGCAGTTTCCACCAGGCCTCCTGACTCCCCTCTGTTGCCCCAAAAATAATGTGAAGCAAAAAAGGAAACAATCTATCTCTGTATTGTCTACACTGACTGGTAGCAATGGTACTCCAGGGTTTTAAGAAGGGAGTCCTTTGCAACCCTACCTGGAGATGCTGCTGTGGATTGAACCTGGGGCCTTCTGCATGAAAGGCAGATGCTCTACCACTGAGCTACATGAACGCTTCCCTGGTGAGAAGATGCAATCGGGAACCTTCCACAGATGGGCAGGGTGGTTAAAGAGAGTCCTTGCACATCTTCCTTGGCTAGCAGTTCTTCTGAGCCAGCCCAGTGGGCACTTCACATATCTCCTGGGGGACAGAGTGCAAAGCCCCTTTGTTTTTGTTTTTTGTTTGTTTCCCCCCCAAAATTTATTGATTTTATAAAACAAACAAACAACACATACAACAAAAATTATATTGCAACAAACTACACTACAAAAGAAAAATTAATACAAACAATTAATTAAATCTATCTAATCCTCTTTTATAACATTGTAAATTGACTTCCTCACATCCTCTCCATCTGCTTTCATTATAAATCATCTTTAGTGATTTCTTTACCTTTTTACAATTTATAGTTAATATAAAAAATCAACTTTCACTTTATTTTTAATTACTTATCACTACTTCATCTATTACTACTTCTTATCTAACTTCAATATCTGCTGCCTCTCAATTTCTTCCTGGTTGTTTTTAAATGCAAATCTTAGCATAATTCTTTAGATATAATTTAAATTTACTCCAATCTTTCTCCACCGCGTCGTCCCTCTGGTCTCGGAGTTTCCAGGTCAGTTCAGCAAGCTCCATATAGTCCATCATTTTCATGTGCCATTCTTCTATCGTTGGTATTTCTTCTGTCTTCCAGATTTTTGCCAATAAGATTCTTGCTGCTGTTTTGGCATACATAAAGACTGTTCTATCTTGTCTTGGGATTTCATGCTTTAAGATACCCAGTAAAAAGGCTTCTGGTTTTTACTAAATGTGTTTTCAACACCTTTTCAGTTCATTATATATCTTCTACCAGAAGTCTTTTACTTTCGGGCACGTCCACCACATATGAAAAAATGTCCCTTCTACTTGCTTACACTTCCAGCATTTGTTACATTGTCCATGGTACATTTTTGCCAACTTAACTGGTGTTAAATACCACCTATACATCATTTTCATAACATTTTCTCTCAGGCTGTTACATGCTGAAAATTTTATACCTGTTTTCCATAGTTTTTCCCAATCCTCTAACATAATATTGTGCCCTACATCCTTTGCCCAATCAGTCACTACAGTTTTTACCATTTCATCTTTTGTATGCCACTCAAGCAATAGATTGTACATTCTGGATAGATTTTTTGTCTTTGGTTCTATCAATTCCGTTTCTAACTTGGATTTCTGTGACTGAAAGCCATACTTCTTATCCATCTTATACAATTCATTAATCTGATAATATTGCAGCCAGTCAGATACTTTCCCTTTCATCTGATCATATGATTTCAATTTATAGATTTCTCCTTCTTATACCAAAATGTCACTATATCTTGGCCAATTTCCTTCCATGTTTGTTCTTTTATGAGCTTTGGCTTCTAAAGGTGAAATCCACCTGGGTGTTTTCCTTTTTAACAGATCTTTATTTCTCAACCAAACCTGGAACAAAGTATTTCTAATATGGGATTTAAAACCTTTATGGGCCTTAACCTTGCCATACCACAAATATGAATGCCATCCAAATACATTATCATAGCCTTCCAAATCTAACACGTCTGTATCTTCTAATGTAAACCATTCTTTCAACCAGCAAAAGGCAGCTGCTTCATAATAAATCTTTAAGTCTGGCAGGGAGAATCCCCCTCTCACTTTAGAATCTGTTAAAATCTTATATTTAATTCTGGGCTTTCCCCCCTGCCAGATAAATTTTGATAGAACCTTTTGCCACCTTTTAAAACATTCTAACTTATCAATGATTGGCAAGGCTTGAAATAAAAACAAAATCTTAGGCAATACATTCATCTTTATCACAGAAATTCGGCCTGGCAACGATAGTTTCAATCTTGACCATATTTCTAAATTTCTTTTTATCTCATTCCACAACTCATAGTTATCTTTATATAAATTCAAGTTTTTTGCAGTCATATTCACACCCAGGTACTTCACTTTCTTGACAAAATTCAATCCTGTTGTCTTCTGTGATTCTTCTTTTTCCAATGGTGTCAGATTTTTTACTATCACTTTAGTTTTGGCTTTGTTCAATTTAAAACCTGCAACCTGCCCAAATTCTTCTATGATCTCCAGTGCTGCAATTGCACTGTGTTCTGGGTCTTGTAGGGTCAAAACCAAGTCATCTGCAAAGGCTCTTAATTTATATTCTTTTACCCCCACCCTAATCCCTTTTACACTGTCCTCCTTTCTTATCATGTTTAGCAAGACCTCCAAGACCATTATAAACAATAATGGGGAGATCGGGCATCCTTGTTTGGTTCTTTTCTCAATTCTAATCTCCTCTGTTACCACATTGTTAACTCTTTGCTCTTTGCTCACTATAAATGGCATTCAAGCCATTCAAAAAGTTTTGACCAACCTCCATTTTAGCAAAAAAAAATCTTCATAAAACTCCAAGAAATATTGTCAAAGGCCTTCTCAGCATCTATAAACATCAAAATGGCTTTTGTATTAATTTTCTTATCTAACCATTCCAATGTATCCACTGGGTTTCTAATATTTCCATTCATATGTCTGCCAGGTAAAAAAACCTGCTTGGTCCTTGTGGATATATTCCTTTAACACATTTTTCAATCTTGTGGCCAATATATTTGCAAAAATTTTGTAATCCACATTTAGTAAGGAGATTGGACGATAATTCTTCATTTGAGCTTTTTCCATTTCAGGCTTTGGTATTAGAGTAATATAAGCTTCTTTCCATGACTCAGGTGCCCTGCTGCCCCTTAAAATTTCATTGCATACTTCCATCAAAGGTTGAATCATCCAGTCCTTTAAAATTTTGTAGTATTTAGCTGTCAGACCATCTGGTCCTGGGACCTTGCCCAATTGCATCTTGTTTATTGCCTCTTCTACTTCTTGTCTTGTGATTGGGTGGTTAAGTAATGTTTTTTAGAGTGCAAAGTGTGAGGGATCCTATTCCCTCCCCTTTCGATACTTCCCCAACCGAGTCTCTCCCTAAGTTTCACTGTCCACTAGGATGAATCCTTCAGTGGTTATACAGGAGTTGTCTCTGGGGTACCTCAGTGCTTTACGTTTGAAAACCTCTTGCCACCTATGGGATCTCCCTCCCAGGGTTCCCACCTACTGCAGTTTGCCTTCCCTTTAGGCAAATAAGTGGCACACTTGGCTTCACTGTCCAGCCCTCTGTATGACAGGAGAATAAGCAAACAGTTTCCTCTTCCACAGGAAAGCTTTGTTATCTCCTCTTAGTCACACCTCTTAAGGTACTGATACACTGCCACAGTCACGAACGTTGAAGCACATTTAACTTATTAGTAACTTGAAAACATGGATGTCTTGAGTTATTACTGGTACAAATCTTCTTCTGATGTAATTCAGCTTAGTTATAATATTTCCTGCATCCCTTTAGCAATGGTAATGACCTTTCCTCCCATTCCCCAAAGCCTAACCTCTCATTTTCTCTCTAATCCCCACCCCCAACTGCCAAACCCCCCAACTGCCTTTCAACGGTTGTTCCCCCTCCTTTTAGAATGCCAACTAGCTCCGCCTCCCAGGGAACACCTACCTAACATGGGAGTGATAGGTTAGCCCATGATGAACCAGGCATTATTCCGCCCCTTTGATTAAGTTGCCCCAACAGGAGGGAGGAGCTGTGAGGTGGCTTGCAAGAGGATCCACCTTACATGGGCCTTGACCTTCCTGCCTGTGTCTGCTCTGCTCCTTCCAGATGGCTACCCACGAGAGGAGATCATCTACCGCTGGAGGAGGTACTCTATTGAAGTCTCTGACCAGCGAACTTGGAGGCTCTACCAGTTTGACTTCACAGGTCTGAGGAACACATCTGAGGTGCTCAGGACAGGTGCTGGTAAGACATTTGTCCCACAGGAGTTGGGCACATTGTAGGTGGTGGCTTTTTCACATGAAAAACAAGTGAATAGTTTGGAGACTGGGGGGCTGGGAAGGCAGGAGGAGACGGGAGTGGAGGGTGCAGAGGCAGCCTCTCTCTGTGCCCCCAAGGTTCTCTGGCTGAGAGCCCCACAGAAGCTGTAGCTGCTTCCTTTTCTTTCCCCCGCTCCCAAAAGCAGGTACCAGGCTGTCCTTAGGGCACCACCACACCTTCCTTCAGCGCTTCCCCTCCACTCTGACACAGGACCTCTTTGTGCTCTCTGGGGTTCTGTTTAATGTCCAGTTCCCTGGAAGACCCCTTGCAGTTCCTGAGCTCCACTTACTGAGCACATTCAAAACTCCTACAAGCTACATTGGAAAAGGAAATATTTATGCTAAAATCATAAAGGGTAATCCTACTCTTAATCCATTTATGATTGGCAGACTGCAAATGAGGATTTTTATTGCTTGGAAAAAGAAGGTTTTAATTGGAGCCATTCTCTCTGACAGGCCTAAAAGGCAAGTGTTCCTTCTTCCTGACAGGTGGCTGCCTTAATCATGCATTTTCCCGGCTAGTTGAATTGGGTTGCTGGAGGGGGACCTCTGTGACTGAAATTTTGAGAATGTCTCCTGCATTGTCCAATATCATTGTATATTTGGCTAAAAGAAAGCAAGGTTATTCAGTTATAAACGGAAATAATTTTTCTCCAAGGGGCAATTATCCACCTGGCCTTCCTTTCACAAAGAAATCAAGTACCCCTCCTCATATATGCACATATACAGCACATGGTAAGCATGCATAGATCATCACACAGACCAGATTGTAGGGGGGGCAGGACTGAACTCTGGTCTTCCTCCGGTCTCTTATTCGGACCCTCATGTCGGCCACACCCATAGTTCTCACAGACATGTTCCCACAAAGTGGTGAGCAAAAGGAGTTAGGAGCCAAGAAGGAAAATGGAGCAGGTGCAGCTCCAGTGGTGAAGGTAGTTCCAGACATTGTTGAGCATTGCTGCAGAAGCACAGCCTCCCCCTTGGGAAGGGCCTATGTCTGGCAGAACACCTGCTTGGCATGCAGAAGATCCAGTTTCAGTCTCATGCTTGGCATCTCCAGGTGCTAAGAAACATTCGCTGGCCTGAAACCCTGAGGAGACATTGCTGCCAGTTAGCATAGACCAGGCATGGGCAAACTTGGCCCTCCAGATGTTTTGGGACTACAGCTCCCATCATCCCTAGTTAACAGGACCAGTGGTCAGGGGTGATGGGAATTGTAGTCCCAAAACATCTCAAGTTTGCCCATGCCTGGCATAGACAATACTAAACTGGATGGACCAAGGGTCAGATTAGGTAGGTATTGGGTCATTTCCTGTGTTACCTCAACTGAAAATACAAGTATCAGACCATGTGTGGTGCCTTTAGATGGCCTCTCAAGCTGGAAGCTGTGACTTCTGCAGCAGCCCCAGCATAAAATCAAGACATGCAGAGGTGGCAATGTGATTTGCGGAGTGGCCTGTTCTTCTGACCTGCCCGCCTCTCTGTGGCCTTCTCTAGGGGAGTACATAGTCATGACCGTCTCCTTTGACCTGAGCAGGCGGATGGGGTACTTTGCCATCCAGACCTACATCCCCTGCATCCTGACGGTGGTCCTTTCCTGGGTCTCCTTCTGGATCAAGAGAGACTCTACACCAGCCAGAACATCTCTGGGTAAGGAAGGCATTTCCCTCAGCTCTAGTTAACCCCTGCAGCACCCAAGTGGTGGAGCTAATTACAGTGGTTTATTCCATCTGAGTGGGATGACTAAACCAGGCAGCATGGAGTGATGGAGCAAGAAGGCTAGTTCACATCAAACTGAGAGGAAGAGATGAAGCAAGCTGGAGGGAAGCTGAGGGAGTGACCCTTGTGAGGAGGGGGAGGGCTGTGGCCCAAAGGCAAAGCGTTCCAACATCACTGGTGTTGTTGGCAGTTGTCTGTCTCAAGAGACAATGGAATGTACCATTGGGGTGAAATTGCTGTGTTAGCAGCACCTCTCTGGTGGTCCAAAGGAAAGCAGAGCTATATGTTTGGCACCGACTCAGCTGCAGGAGTTGCCTGAAGGAAGCATACAAGGTGCCATCCAACTGCCTTAGGGACTCCACTCCTGATTTGTGTAGGTTTTATTCCTTGGCCTTTTCTTCTCCCAAATATGACTCATAAGGCAGGGAGTATAGATTGTTCATCAGGGTTTACTCTCGAAGCCTTTCTCATGAATGAGTATAGCTGCAAGGCAGTGGAGGTATAGAATCAAAGTTTTCCTTTTCTTAGATGGTCTACCTTCCCAGGTTGATGAGCCCCATCTGCTCCTCACTTCCCTCTACAGCATGTACAGAAACTGCCTTATTGACCATTGCACTGACTATTGGTCTCATCCACTCAATACAACATAGACTGCATGCAGTGAGAAGTCCCTAACTCACTGAGGGTTTGAGACCCATTGGCTACCATCACCTGGTTTAGCTAGCCAGTTGAAGCCATTTCCAATGGTATGCCCATTGTCACATTCTGACAGCTTCTAGGAGCCACAGTTGAGAGCTGAGTGCAGGGTGGGAACCAAAGGTAGACAAATGTCCCCAGAAGGAGCATAACCAGAAGTACTACCCCTCCCCTAAAACCCCAACTCATTCCATAAACTCAGGTGTAAATATGTGTAATTAAACTATATTTCTTAAAGACACTTCAACCTCCACTGTGTCTTGATTCTCAACAGAAACACATCTCTGGGTGAGCATCTGGAACCCCCTGGGACCTCATGCACTGCTTGGCAGAGATTGGGGTTGTGCGCAACCTTTGCAACAATATAATGTACTTGGTGATGGCGGGTGATGTTCCAGTTCCATGCACACCCTCTATTGAGGGGCAGGTTTAGGGTACATGGGGGTCTTTTTGGCCCAGCCCCAGGTCCTGTCATGGCATCTATGCAACTGGTACTCACAGCTGGAGAAGACCAGAGGACAAGTTCTGGAGCTGGAGGTGTGGGCTCTTTGAACAAAGGCAGAGCTCATGGCTCCAGGCAGGCTATTTTTCCTACCAGAGAGTTGGTTCTTCCCCTGCCTCTGCACCCCTGTCTCTCTGCACTCCCTTCTGCCCTGCAACATGCCACATTATTGTCCTGTGCCCACTAGCGGAAAAAATGCCAAGTTTCTTGTTCCTTGGGAGGAACAAACCCATCTCCACCGGCAATTTCAACCGCAGCCTGAAGCAGCTCCTTGTCTCAATCTCATTAGAGTCTTGTTTTGCTTTTAAGACAATTAAGGATGTTTTTCAAACATGGTATTTTAATGGCAAATATGTGTGTGGGGGGGTCTAAATTAAACATTAACTAAAATGGGTGTGGATGGGGGGGGAGAATTAGGAAGAATATATATTTGATTTTATTAGCAGTAGCATTGAAAAACCAATCCATGAGGATTTCATACGCCTCCACAGCAACTGTGCTGACCCCTTCCAGCCCCGTGCCCAGAAGCCTGTGAAGCCAAGCCTCAATGTCCATGGTATCCCATGGCTCACTCACTCCACTTGGTGGCCATAGGCATGTTAGATATAGTGCCAGAGGAAGATCTCTGATCTGACCCTTGTTTAGAAATAAATTTTCTTCAGCTCAAGAAAGCTTTACTTGCAGAGCATGGTTTTAAATATTACAAAGTAACAAAAAGATGCATTGCAAAAAACCAAAACAAAAAACCAAGCACTGAGTTTCATTCTTACAAACCTTGCTCACACTAATCCTAGGGTGAGGTTTTAAACGTCTTTACTAAAATGTAGCTTTCTGCTAAAGTTAACATACTGTGTTTCTGTCCTTCTCCAGCATGCTGGCAACAGCCTACCTGCAGCTTTGTGTTGCAAACAGCCTCATTTACATATATACAAGTGGCAACCATTTTGGGTGTGGGCGGGTGTTCTGCTCCTGGCCCCCACACACGTTGGTTGAGTGCTTATAAGCATTACACCCTGTTCCTCCCCCATTCTGCCCTCTTCCAGGTCCAAAATGACCTGCGCATTGGCAATTGCGCATCAGTTGGATGTGCCTAAAATGGCCACCACTTGTACACATACAGGGAAGTACTCAAATTACAGCTTTTCTGTTGAGTAGCAAACCTAATACAGTGGAACCTCGTGTTACGCACCATCCTCCTTACGAATGCTTCAGGTAACGAGCTCCACTAGCCTGGAAGTAGATGCCCGTTGTTGTGAACTTTGCCCCGGGATGCGAGCGGAAGTCGAGCGCTGGTGGCACGGCGGCAGCAGCAGGCCCCATTAGCGAAGTTAAGAACGGTTTCCGCTTAAGAACGGAATTAAGTTGGTAACCAGAGGCACCACTGTACTCCTGATCTAGTCACAAGGCTACTGGATCCACCCAGTGGAAAAATTAGAATCATAGAATCATAGAGTTGGAAGAGACCACAAGGGCCACCCAGTCCAACCCCCTGCCAAGCAGGAAACACCATCAAAGCATTCCTGACAGATGGCTGTCAAGCCTCTGCTTAAAGACCTCCAAAGAAGGAGACTCCACCACACTCCTTGGCAGCAAATTCCACTGTCAAACAGCTCTTACTGTCAGGAAGTTCTTCCTAATGTTTAGGTGGAATCTTCTTTCTTGTAGTTTGAATCCACTGCCCCGTGTCCGCTTCTCTGGAGCAGCAATTACTAGCTATATGCCTGGAGCTTCTTTTACAACAACTTGAATACAATGCAATTAAATACAATATTTTATATGCAATTAGACTTGTATCTTCAACAAGGCGTCCAGCAGTTTCACCCAGGTGTTCTCCTCCTATTCCCAGGGATCACCACCGTGCTCACTATGACTACTCTGAGCACCATCTCCCGCAAGCACCTGCCCCGGGTCTCGTACATCACTGCCATGGACCTCTTTGTCTCAGTGTGCTTCATCTTCGTCTTTGCAGCCCTCATGGAGTATGCCACCCTCAACTACCTGGCAGGAAACAAGAAGCCAACGCAGCATAGTAGCAGGAAGCCCAGACTGGTGAGCAGGATGGAAGGGGGGGGGACACACACTGCCTGGCAGAGCTTGGTGCCTCACCCAGGGTCCCTCCAAAGGATCCAGGCAAGAGAAGGAGCCAGCAGAGGGAGGAAAGTGATGAGGGACCCCTCCAGGCTGGCATTTTGCAACAGCCGGTATGTTTTCTGCAACATGCTCTTGATGCAATAAATAGCACGTTACTGGTGGATTTATTCTGCCTTATCAGTAGCTCTGTGGTACTACCCTGATGCTACCACATTATTGCAGTCCAGAGGGAAAAGCCAGAGAAAAATAAACCAGAGCGTTTTGTAGTATAACAAAGTTATGAGGTTTCAAGCAGCAAATTACGGGAGATGTGATGACTGGGAGTGAAGCATTGTGAGTGCCCTGAAGCTTTTTGCAGCTGCAAATAGTATTCTATTGTGCTATTGATGCTTTTGGTGTGTGCAACCACCCCAATAGCATCAACAGCACAAAGTCATCAGGAATTTGCATTTAAAAGTATGTGGGGGGGATCCTCACTCCAGATGATCCTTTGGGGGCCACAAATCTTGTCCCAGAAGGCAGTTGGGCTAGTTGGGTCAAGCTGGCCTGTTCCCCCTCTGAAAGTTGTGCCAGAGAGATGGAGAAAATGACACCCCTGAGCTGCGCCTGCTGCCACCTTCCAAGCCAGGAAGGGGGGGGAGCCCCTGTGCCCCTTCTCTGCTTCTCTCATTTGCTCCTTGTCCTTCTCCAGGCAGCCAGCCATGCCCACCTGGTGATGCCCTCCTACACTGCCATCAACATCAACAGCCTGGTGCACTGGCCCGCTGAAGTCGAGGGCAACAGTGAAGAGGTGGAGAGCGAAGACCTGGAGCCCCCCTGCTTGGAAGGGAAGGAGTGTCAGCAGTTCTTCTGCTGCATTGAGGACTGTCAGACGGGCACCTGGCGGGAGGGCAGAATCCGCATCCACATTTCCCGCCTGGACTCCTACTCCCGGGTTTTCTTCCCCACAGCCTTCCTGCTGTTCAACATTGTGTACTGGATTGCTTATCTCTATCTCTGAGTTTCCTCCAATAAAAGGTCTGCACAAAAGGAGGACTTTGAAGTTCACCTCTCCTTTCCTCCTCACTTGCCAAAGCTGGGACTGCAGGGTGCAGCTGCCAGCCGTGAGGAGGGGCTTCCCCCCCCCCACAGCCTGAAGAATTGCTGTCCCTGGAGACTGTGAGGCTTCCCTCTTGACCCATGTTGGCTAGGACAAATAGGGGTTTGGGGTTGCTGCAGTGGCCAGGGAGGCTTTCTGTGATCAAGTATGTAGACTTGACACATTTAAAATGCTTTTGTCTGTAATATTCAGTTGAGAAAAAGCCATTGCTGTCCCCTCACTCACCCTACTGCTTATTGTCCAAATTGCATCACCACTCCCACCCCTGTAGTTTATAACATGGCTGTTCTCTGTCTCCATGGCCAGAGGCTGAACAGCTCTAAATTCAGTTGCTGAAAATCACAAAGAGGAGAGGGCTCTTGTGCTCAGGTCCTGCTGGCAAGCTCCTTCCCTTTGGGGGCATCTGGCTGGCTACTGTGAGAACAGGATACTGCACTAAGATGGACCATTGGCCTGATCCTGCATGGCTCATCTTATGTGTGGGATGTTTAAAAGGCTGTCAAACCAACAATTCATGTTTTGCTAGATAGGCACGTAATAGGAGCTGAAGCTCACAGAGTTTTCCTGTAAACTTGCTAGAGAGAACTCTGTGAGAGATGTTCCCACTGTGTCCTGACAGGGGGAGGGTGTAGCTGTATATATTCTCCTGCCTGCCTTGGCAGACTCTCCTTATTCTTTTTCATCTCTTTCTGCTGTACCAGCAATGTGAGAACATCTGCCAAGTCTGAGCTCCAGCTCAGACGCCATTTTAAGCTAGACTTAAGTATGTCTTTGTAACGGAATTACCATTTTAAGACTGCCTGAACAAAGCTGCTGTATCTGTTACGCTTCAACAAGTATTCTGAGTGAGTAAATGTTATTTTTACCTTTTACAAGACTGTTTGTGTGATTATTGTTTTAAGAGGGAGTAAAGGGGGAAACTCCAGGAAAATCCAGTCTGCCTTAAATCATCCTGGATTACCGGCAGTTGAATGAAAAGGCTAAAATTAGCCTAAGATACCCTTTTAAGCTGCAATGGGATATCACTGCTGAATGCACAAATATGAGGGAGGAGGGACAATATCTAATAAATATATCCTCTCCTAGCATCTATTCACATCCCAATACAGTATTATGTTCTTATAGGTAGCTGGAAATGTAACTTGCTGGATGCAAGCAGCCAGCTTTCCAATCAAAGTTGGTGCTTTCAGCAATGGCCATTTCACACAAATCTGCTAAACAGAATGAGGGGAGATGGTGGGAGGGGACCTTACTACTTCATCCCCCCCCCTTTGCAGGTCAAATAAATGGACATGGGGGCAATCAATGCAGCCCTCACCAGAGCTGGAAAATGCACAGCTCAGTGAAAAGCACAGAGCATCTCCCTGAAGAACAGGATCCTGAACTGGAGTAAGCCACAGGGAAGGCAGTCGCCCCTGCTGTCAGCCTCACAATCTGTTTCCATTTGCTCAAAGCCTCATCCCATTAATATTTACTCATGATGTAAATTGCAAATAAATGTTTTAAAGAGAACATACTTTACGAGTGAGTGCTACATTAAAGGGCTGTCTCTGGGAGCGATCATGTGGGATGTGGAAAAGACGCTGACAGGGATAGCCAGGCCCTCTTCTCAGAGAGAAAATCCAGGCAGACTGGGAGATGGGCTCTGACACTGTGGAATATGATCCGAATAATGATGTGTCATGTTCAATTCAGTCACAAAACGAGCCTCACAGGGACTCCGGGGAAGGGGGAGGGTGAACCTCACTACCTTGCAGCAGGCCCAACATTTGGAGAAGGAGCTCCTTGTGAGACCAAGGCAGGATTCAGCGGCAAGGCAGGATTCAGCGGCAAGGCAGGAACTACTTGGCCTGAGTGGCTGCATTGAGGACTAGCAGGATGGGGGGGGGGAGGAGACACCTGTCCTCGGCCTCTGGCTTTGGGAAGGGAGGATTGGTCAATGGCCCAGCATGGGGGTTTCCCCTCGCCTGCCACATACATAGTGCTGCCCGTGGACAGGTACTGCTGGCTCTGAGGTTACCTACAGGCACCTGTTGCCCATGTATGCCAAGCCAGGATCTCCTGGCCTGGGGAGGGTGGGTTTCAGGTGCAAATTGCCTCCCTCTCAATCTCTCTTTGCAAACAGACCCAGGCTTCATGTGCAAAGGATTGAGAATTGATTCACAGGCCTGTTGCCATGTGAATGATTGACATAAAGAACACGGTGATGGATATGTGTTGCCAAAGGAGGTATTAGGAAAGGGGGAGGTGGGCCCCCCCTGGGCTTTCCTCACATATGATGGAAAGCTACCTCCATGCAGGTCAGAACAGTTTTTTCACTGAGCCCAGTATTGCCTGTTGTGGTCACAGGGGAGGCTCAGAAGGCTTTCCTAAACCCATCAATGGTGGCGCTTGAGCCATGAAGTTGTTGCTAGGGAATGTTTCTGTGTCACAGGTGGGCTGAAGGTGGGCAGCATTGTGTTGATACTGCTTTCACAGCACTGCTGAGTTGGAAGGATTCTCAGAGGTCATTTAGTTCAGCTCCCACAGTGTGCAGCTCAGCAGGCCTCTGCTTGAAGATGGATTAAGGAAGGCCCTCCCTCCAGCAAAGGTAAAAGGTAAAGGACCCCTGGGTGGCTAAGTCCAGTCAAAGGTGACTATGGGGTGCGGCACTTTTCAGCCCTCTTTCTGGTGGGAGCACATTCTCACCTGCCTGTGAACATTTGCCCATGCTCAGTAGTCATGGGGAAATGGCCATTGTTAAGGTTGGAGGACAGCAGCAAGTTGTTTTTTGTAACTTGTCCCTGTCTTCCCACATGCACAAACATGTACCCAACTGCAATATTTCAATAAGGGCTTATCCATACTTCCTCTTGCCCCACTGCTTTCCCCCGAGGAAAATGTCTCTTTAGCACTCAGTTAGAACAAGCAGGTTTTCTCTGTATTAACCTTTGCTCTGATTTAGCACTAAAGAGTGGGGTTCCACCGGCAAAGGAGTGGGGCAAGGGGGAAACCACTCAGACTCATGTCTAGTAAGCACAGAAACTGCTCAGATCTGTGATTTCTAGGCACAGGATGAGGGGGATGAGGCTGAAGATGGTTTCATCAGCTTTTTAATCTTTTAGCAAGTTGAACACAAAGTCCCTGCTAAAGTGCAGAGCAGCAGGTCTTGCAAGCCTTGGAAAGGGCCTACAAGAACTCCCTGGCATGGGCCTGAGAATGTCTGTGCTTTGAGGTGTGTGTGTGAGAGAGAGAGAGAGCTGTTGATGCACAGAATGAAAGGGCCAACATGAATCCAAAATGGGGGAGGGTAATGCAAGGGGAGGCAACCAAAGTAAACTGAATAACTAAAGGGAAATGTGATGCAAACATGAAGATAAACAACTACCTGACATTCAGAAAATACCTGAAGGCAGCCCTGTTTAGGGAAGTTTTTAATCTGTGATATTTTAATGTATTTTAATATTTGATGGAAGCCACCCAGGGTGGCTGGGGAGACCCAGCCAGATGGGCAGGGTACAAATAAATTATTATTATTATTATTATTATTATTATTATTATTATTATTATTATTATTACAGAATAAGCATTCGTGCTTTATTTCAAGGTGGGGCTGCTAGGAGGACCCTCAATGTTCCCAGTAGAATAAAATGCAGCTCAATGTGTAGAGTGGGAGGGTGGGGGCAGAGACTTTGAGGCAGAATGTAAGGGAGAGGAAATAATGTCAAATTGTGTCTATCTTTTTATCCTCTGATAATTAAATTTAGGAATATTCTGAACTAGTTGTGGTTAATACACAAGGTGACCTAAATTAGGGGTTGGTTCAGTTGCTGCCAGCACCTTCGTGAGAACTCAGCTGGAGATGTTCTTTGCAATGTCTTTGTTGCCTTTAAGGAAAAGAGAACATCATTAGCATGAGGTGTGAATGTTGGGGGCTCACAGACCAGGCAGCTCTGCAATGTTGGGAAACTTGGGGGGAGGTGTCCCATTCCTGCTATTCTGGGATCCTCCTGATGCTCCACAACAGAAGATGCATGGGTTTGATCTGACAGGAAATCAACTGGGGAAGGAGGTGGGCCAATGTAAATTAATGATTGGCCGTAAGAACAAATACAGGATGGCTCAATTGGTCCTGCTCTCACAGTGACCAACCAGTTGCCCATTACAGATTGATGTTTGCTCCAATTTAGCACTAAAGTGTGGGTTTTCAGTGGGGAAAGGCAGGGAAGAGGCAAAACCACTCAAGCCCATGCTTTCTAGGCAGGAAAAAGCAGAAGTATGTACAAGCCCTTAGTGTGGCTCTAGGGCTGCTCCAAGTAATTTGTGACATTGAATTGTCTGTGTAAAAAGGGAAAAGGAAAGGACCCCAGGATGGTTAAGTCCAGTCAAAGGTGACTATGCGGTATGGTGCTCATCTCGCTTCAGGCCAAGGGAGCTGGTGTTTGTCCACAGACAGCTTTCCAGGTCATTGCGCTTCTGGCGCAATGGGACACTGTGACGGAAATGCCATTTACCTTCCCACCACAGGGCAGTACCTATTTATCTACTTGGGCAGGTATGCTTTCGAACCTGCTAGGTTGGTAGGAGCAGACGCAGAGCAATGGGAGCTCACCCCATCGTGTAGATTCAAACTGCTGACCTTCTGATCAGCAAGCCCAAGAGGCTCAGTGGTTAGACCACAGTGCCACACACTATGTATATCAACAGGAATGCACAGACTTTGATGAGACTTCTGGGAGAGAGGAATGGTGATTCAGTTGTCTCTCTGTTAGCTTCTGCTGACAGAAGATAATTACATGGTGATTGATCATAGTCAGACAAATAGTCTAGCTATCAAATCACTCTGGAGATAAGGGAGATCTGGAAGTTAACCCCAGAACACTTGGATCAAAGCCATTTTTCTGCTGTTTGCTCCTCACGTCTTAGAAGTCAGGACAAGCTGGCAAGCTGAGGAGTTGTCATCGTACACAATCACCATGTACAGGTAAGGAAAAAAGGTGCCCTTTTTTTAATTAAAAAAAACACATCTCTGGGATCTGGAAATTGTAATGTGACACACACACACCATCTGCTGGGAAAAATCGACCGATCTGTAAATACCACCTTCTTCCACTGAGAAAAACAGAAAGGAAACTGATTGGTATAGTGCCTAAAGCAGAGTGAAAAGCCTGATTTACGGTTCACGAGAAAGATTTAATGGACAGGTAGAGCCCCTGTATGTGAAAAATCTTTAATCCTTTTTCTGTTTCCTGCCACTATAGAATTGAAAAAACTGAAATTAAAGTGGCCATCATTAGTCATAGGAAAGAAATATGCTTTGAGATAAGACACAGTTGCAGCTGTGATTTTAAGGAAGTTGCTAATAATATCCAGAACATCAAAAGTATCCAGTATGGTAAAGGTACTTTTGGATCTCCCAGTGACTGTTGGTATTGTTCAACAGCTGATGACTGAACTATTAAAAATGATCAGACCAATGTTTGATGAAGAAAATGAACCAGAGAGATATGATATGGAAATGGAAATGGAAATGGAAATGGAAATAGGGTACATTCAGAGGCCCTAGACCAAACTGATGAAAACTGGCCAGGCTGGATCATGAAATTGAAGAAAACAGGTGATGGTGCTGAAATGGACACTGGACAAGGACCTGGAGGAAAAGGAGAATATAAAGTCACAAATTGTGAGATTGAATATTAATTGGATGTGGTACTGATGGAGTTGGGTCTTGGCTTTTCTTCAGTTCTAGCAAAGAGGAAGTATTCTGCATATGATCTGGGACAAATTCAGAGAATGATACTATTAAGGTTATGGTACTATGTCTGAAAAAACCCGGAAAAAAGGAAATGGAAGGTCCTAGAGAAGGAGGTCAGGATACTATCGTAAACATAACAAGAGATGGAAATTCAACAGGAAATGGAATTGAACATTGAACTGGACATGAACTAGTGGATATATAATGAGGAAAAAATATAGAATATTAGTGTGATCAAAGTGGTGAGACTTTAAAATGGATATGGATGGAAGAATTTATTATCATTCAATATAGAGTAATGGTGGTGGGAATTAATGGAGGGAAAGTTACAAGGGGGGAAAGTTAACATTTATCAATAATAATAACAGGCAACCTTTCTTGGAGTTTTCATGTGAAAAAGAAATAAACGATTCTTTCTTTTTTTCCATTCCCCAAGATTAATTTGATTATTTTTCTTTAAAAAAAAAAACTGTATAGAAATCAACACACTGCCATCATTCTGTGCATCTGGAGCAGCCGCAAAAGGTCCAGGGCTCAGTGAAATCTCTTTTCTTCCCACACATACCGCTTCCCTGCAGGCACCTTCCGGAAAAACAGGCTGTTCCCTCTGCTCATGTGGCCCTCCCCCTGTAGCTGGCTCCAGCAGTGTAACCAGGACGAGTAGGCTGGGGGCGGGGCATAAGGAGGGAGGCCACCAGCGAGCCCACAGCTATTAATGGCCATCAGGTTTGAGACGAGTACAAAGGGGTAAGTCAGCATACTGGCAAAGAATCCAGTGACAGCCTGAGAATAGCTTTTCATCTCAGTCATGGTGGAGACCCCATTCTCCAGTGCATAGGTATTGATGAGGTAGGCCAGCACGTTACAGAGCCACAAGGACAGGATGTCCCCAAACAGGCAGGGAATAAGGCCCGCAAAAAATCCCAAGATGCCCTCTTCCCAGTAAATGGTGACAAAGGAGCTCAACACCCCACTGTACTTGGTCTCTCTGCCAATGAACTGCACCATACACCTCAACGTGATCACATGAAAAGGGTGGGTGACTAGCATAGCAGCACAACATGCAATCATCTCTTGAGAAGTCTCCTTAACAACTTGCTCCAAGGAGGACGCAGATTCCTTGGGGCTGATCCCTGGGTCCTCCACTTGATCAGCTTCCTGGCAGTGCTGCAAAACCTTACTCTCCACTATAGTACCATAGCTCCTGAGCAGAGTCTAGGAGTCAAACCTTTGAAGAGTCCAGCCCTTCCATCAATCTTCATAATGTGTTTAGCAGACCAGGCAGCTGATAGACCTGTCGCCCAAGATATTTCTTCCCAGAGTTGGAGGGAGGGGTTCATATCCCACCTGCACGAGCACCTTCACGTACATGAGCAGCTGCGAGAGCACCATGAGGCCGGAGCCCAGCAGCATCTGAGAGGCTGTGTCCGCCATGCTGCAGCCGCCCTGGGCTCCGCTGAGGGGCGTGGGGGTGGAAGCAGAGACTACTGCACCACCTCCACGTGACCTGCAGTAGAGGAAGATACGGCTCGAGCCGCTGCCTCCATGTCCTTTCCCTCCCCTCCCCAAAATAAATGATTCTGAGACACCTTGACTTAAAAGAAATATTGTTTAACAGAAAGTGGAGAAGGTGGATGTTAGCATGGACTGAATGTTTTAAATAATCATATTTTCTTTTTCATGTAATTGGCAGTTGGAAAAGGGGAAGTTTTCTTTTTCTAATGTTTTTTCCCCCCTTTTACCTTTTTATTTTATTATTCTCTCTCTTCCTTCTTTCTTTCTTTCTTTCTTTCTTTCTTTCTTTCTTTCTTTCTTTCTTGTCCAATGTTAAGGGCTTTTAGTAAGTCCAGAGATTGTATGCTCATGGGGGTGGTTGATGCAGTACCCTGGATGAGAGACAGGGAAAGGTTGGTCTCTCAGGGCTAGAGGCTGGGAGAAGAAAGGAAAAGTTCCAGGTGACAGCTGGGAGGAGCTATTGTCCTCTTTGGTGATAAGAGCCAATAATTACTTTTAAGAGAGGACCCTGCATTTTACTTATTTAATTTGTATTTTTTCTAGTTGTAATTTTACTGTATTGTGGGGAAAATCTATATAAAAAAAAATTCAAAACAAACAAACAAACAAAAACAAGTAGATTCTGACTAAACATCAGGAAGAACTTTCTGACAGCAAGAGCTGTGTGACAGTGAAACAAACTCCCTTGGTGGACTCTCCTTCAATGGAAGGTTTTAAGCAGAGGTTGGATGGCCATCTGTCATGCATGCTTTAGTGGAGATTCCTGCATTGCAGGGGGCTAGACCAGATGACCCTCAGGATGCCTTCCAACTCTACAGTTCTATGATTCTATAATATATGAAAAAGAGAATGAAGATGATTCAGGCATAAATTATGGGGGGGGGGGAGATGAAGTTGTGAGTGCCTTGTCCCAGCTCTGAACTTTGGCAATTGCTTGTGCCAGATCCAGGCCTTGTTTTCTGCACAGGAAGACACACGTGGCAGTTGCTGCTCTGTCCCTTCCTCCTCCCCAATTTGTCTGGGGGGTACTTGCGTGTTTAATTCACAAAAGCCAAATCAAAGCTCTGTTGGAGGCTTTGAAGTTGTTGTGAAACGGACACAGCCCAGTCTGAACTGGCTCTGTTGGTGCCAGATCAGAGCCCTTCACACTGATTTATTCATAAGTCTGTTTGATGGTGCTTCAACATTGTGGTGCCAAAGAATATCAGAGGCCCAGATTAGTTTTAATCTCAGAGCAGCTATGGGAAATTAGCCGCAGTTGTACCACACAGTGGTGTAGTGAGGGCTGGACCTTGGGGACAACGCTTGAGTCCACAGCCCCAGATGGTCCCCATACCGCCCCCCCCCCCACAGAGCATTGGAGGATGGTGGGAAATGACTAACAGGACCTGTATCAGCACCCACCCATTGTGGGCATTCTGGGGCCCGCTCGGGATTCCTAGATGCTGGTCAGTCATTGCTACAGATGACAAATGGACCAAAGGATTAGATAGAATCTTTTTCTCCAACAAAACAGTGCTTATTCTCAAGTAAATGTGTTTAGCATCGAACCCTATCATTTCCCATTGTCACAATGATGCTCTTATTTAACTGCATTTACAATGTAAAACTGCACATGCTCAGAGTATTCCTTCATTTTTCATGGGGGCGGGCAAACATTTTTGCCTGTATTTTGCTCTAACAAATCAGGAATGTGGAAGCAGTTGTAACGAGTGGAATGGCATGCAGGGAGGGGGTAAGTGTTAATTGTGTGCTTTGCAGCTGGAATAATAATATAGGAGATAATTCAAAGGAGAGAGGGCTGTGAGTCCATTGAGTCCAGGATCTACAATTTCCTGGGTACACTACTATCATCACCCAATGAAACTAAAAATGATGTGGGGGGGGGCAGGCTTGTTGGACATGGCCACTGTGGACACCCAACTTCTTCTGAGTGCCACTGAGTGTGTTATCTAAATCTGGATGTGATCTGGGGACACCAGGCACCTGATGAGTGCCAAGTGGGGCAGAATAATTACACCCCTTCTGTCTTCTTCCATAGGCTGGATCTGCTGATGCATCTTCCAAATGCATTTACCTTCTCCTCTTTGTGCAGCATCACCTTTTCTGAGCACGAAGTGTGATGCTGATGCTTCAAAAAAGCGAGATGGTTCTGATCAGCTAAGTGGATTTCAGGGCCTCTGCTTTTGTTAAAAGCACTTTCCAGAACCCCACACCCTGTTACTCATGAGTGTGAAGCCTCTGGAACAGATTCCCTGCTCAGAAAGAATGAGTTCCAAGACTTGGGCTCATCCACACTTAGCTTTTGCCCCATGCCATTGGCACAGGTCTGTGCTTTAAAGCCCCCCCCCCCACACACACAACTCAGTCAATTTCCCCTGGAAAACCTGCTCTTTAATGCTGAATTGTAACAAACAGCAATTCAGGTTTTCCTTGGAGTGCCATTTCCTCTGATTCAGTGGTAAATAGTGGGGTTTTGCAGGAAAAGCTATACCAGCTTCTGGAAACTGCAATAGGGGAGAGTATTGTTGTTGTGCTCTGGTCTTGTTTGTGGGCATCCATATGGGCATCTGGATGGCCACCACAAGAACATGATGCTGGACCAGATGAGCTCTGTTGGGCTTGATCCAGCAGGACTCTTCCTATATTCTTATCTGCTTAGGGTTAGGCGTTACACCACTGGGGCTGGATCAGGCCTAGAATTACATTTTTTTAAGTCCTTTGTCTTACACACAAACATGCACACCGCCCCCCACAAAAAATATGTGGCTGATGGATCAAGGCCCAGGAGCTATGGTCTGGTGCAGGCTGGCTGGTGTCTCTCTGGCACAGTTGGCAGCCACCTCCTCACTGTTTTTCCAAAGGCAAAGAAAGATCTCAGCAGCAGACCAGGATGTGGTGAAAGAGGTTGGAGCGGGGAGGAAAAGGAAAGGGGAGTGAGATGAGGCTAACGTTTGTGGACAGCTGGCCTAGAAATTGCTGAAGGCTCATGGGGAGGAAGGGAGAAAAGGAAGCAAATGCCAGAAAGCAAGAGGAGCAGAGCCCAAGAGGAGGGTTTTCCTTGCTACAGCTGGCAGCCCCGTTTCCTCATGCCGCCTTTATCAGACCTGGTACCAGGTGGTTGCAAAGGGGCACATGACTTGTCCCTTGTCCTTGCTGAGTGTTGGGCAGGTTGGAGCATTAGCAGAATCCTCATCCTGCAGAGGGGAAATGCAGCCTAGCATGTAGAGGGACGCCCCAGAGGCTGTGTCACTCTGAGCACTCCAGCTCAATGATTTGGCCTCTAGGGACCATTCAATGAATATTTTATCTGAACCACTTAGAGGTCTTTCTCAATAAAATAGAATATAAATCTTGCCAAATAAATATCATAAAATAAATACATCTCCAGGGCACTAACCTTAGTGGGCCACAGAGAGCAGAGGATTCACGAATAGGGAGCTGAGAAAGCTGAGGAGGCACCTCATGAAATTAGAATAATAGAATTGCAGAGTTAGAAGGAATTCTAAGGGTCATCTAGTCCAACCCCTTTATTGCAGGATTTATAGCTAAAGAATCCTTGACAGGTGGCCATCCAACCTCTGTTTGAAAACCTCCTGTAGAGGATAATCCACCACCTTCCAAGGGAGTCCATCCCACTGTTGAACAGCTCTTTAGGAAGAAAGTTCTTCCTAAAGTTTAGGCAGAATCTCTTTGAAAGATACTCGGAGTCCAGTGTGACTTTCAAGCTCTTTATTCAGCTCATAGTAGTGAGGAGTGCAGTTCCCCCAAAACGTTTGCTTTATATACACTATTTACACAATGGGCCCCACGTGATTGGCTAATTCCAGGATACTCCTGTATGCCAATCGGAATGCGGATTCACTTCCACCTGGAGCTGGATTGGGTGGCTCCTGCGGACCAATCAGACTGCTGCAATCTCAATCCTATTGTTCTGGGACCAATCAGACTGCTGCAATCTCAATCCTATTGTTCTGGGAGCAGTCAGACTGCTGCAATCTCAATCCTATTGTTCTAGGACCAATCAGACTGGTGCATTTTGGATCCTATTCAACTCAGTACATAACACTCTTTGTCATTTGAATCTGTTGATTTGGGTGCTCTCTGTGGGAGGATCTGCAACCAAATCACAGATTGCATAATAGTCAGGAGGATGGATGGCGGTTAACGGATTGAGGTTGAATCCTGACAAGACAGAAGTACTGTTTTTGGGGGATAGGGGGCGGGTGGGTGTGGGGGACTCCCTGGTCCTGAATGGGGTAACTGTGCCCCTGAAGGACCAGGTGCGCAGCCTGGGAGTCATTTTGGACTCACAGCTGTCCATGGAGGCACAGGTTAATTCTGTGTCCAGGGCGGCTGTCCACCAGCTCCACCTGGTACGCAGGCTGAGACCCTACCTGCCCGCAAACTGTCTCGCCAGAGTGGTACATGCTCTGGTTATCTCCCGCTTGGACTACTGCAATGCGCTCTATGTGGGGCTACCTTTGAAGGTGACCCGGAAACTGCAATTAATCCAGAATGCGGCAGCTAGACTGGTGACTGGGAGTGGCCGCCGGGACCACATAACACCGGTCCTGAGAGATCTACATTGGCTCCCAGTACATTTCCGAGCACAATTCAAAGTGTTGGTGCTGACCTTTAAAGCCCTAAACGGCCTCGGTCCTGTATACCTGAAGGAGCGTCTCCACCCCCATCATTCAGCCCGGACACTGAGATCCAGCGCCGAGGGCCTTCTGTCGGTTCCCTCACTGCGAGAAGCAAAACTACAGGGAACCAGGCAGAGGGCCTTCTCGGTAGTGGCGCCCGCCCTGTGGAACGCCCTCCCATCAGAAGTCAAGGGAATAAACAACTACCTGACATTCAGAAAAAACCTGAAGGCAGCCCTGTTTAGGGAAGTTTTTAAACTGTGATATTTTAAATGTATTTTAATGTTTGATGGAAGCCGCCCAGAGTGGCCGGGGAGACCCAGCCAGATGGGCGGGGTACAAATAAATAATAATAATTATTATTATTATTATTATTATTACTATTATTATTATTATTATTATCCTATAAACTTTTGTGGTGGGAAAGGCAACCATAGAAACTAAATCTACTTCTTTCTGTCCACTCCACACTCTTTTTCCTACCTGCAATGGGGGAGGGTGTTTATTTGCTCTCCTTCAAAGAGCAATCTCCATTTTGAACTGAACTATGGATATCTGTAATGTTCATAGCTTCTAGAGATAAGTTGCACATGGGTGGTGCTTTTCACTCTGCTAAAATAGATATTTGTAAGAAAGAGGAAGCATGAATACTAAATAAAATATCCTCTCCTGCTCATCAAAATCCATCCAGCATTCCCTTCTGGAGCAGCAGCCTTCTCTATCTTTCATGTGACAACCCTTCAGGTATTTGAAGGTGGCTATCATCTCACCTCTCTGTCTCCTCTTCTCCAGGCAAATATTGCCAACTCCTTCCACCATTCTTCATATGGCTTGGTTTCGAGACCATCATCTTGGCTGCCCTCTGTTCTTCACATCTTTCGGATTCCCAATCTCCTCCTCAAACTGGGGTGCCCAGAACTGGACACAGGACCCCATGTGGGGTTCTGACCAAAGCAGAATGGAGCGGTACTATTGTTTTCTATTCAACACGGCTTAAGAAGCAACTTCCTAGCAATTAGTTCCCATAAAACAAGACATGGAAACCAGCCATCCATATCAAAAGAGATTAAGTTAGCAGTGGTTGTTCCTAGAGGTGGGGTGGGCAAACGGATCTCCCCTTTCTCCCACCCCACAATAGCTGATCACAACCTGGCCAAGGTCCTAAAAAGACTTTGTTGTGTGTGGGGGGGGGGAGTGATCCAGGGGCGGGTCTGGGGAGGAACAGGGAGCCACTTGGATCTGGAGTACCACAAAGCAGCCACTTGATATGCTCCCAGACTGGGTAGGTATTTGGATCAAGCATCCTCTTCTGATTTCTGTTTCTAACAAATGGGTGAAGAGTCTTTGCCCCAGTCTGCAACCCATTGGTGAAAGTACAGGAGGGCTTTGGATTTTAGATCATTCAGCTGCCCTTTATCATCCCTCCTTCACTTATGGTTACAGTCTAAGTGGGGGCAGTATTTCAGGAGAGAGGACCCTCTCTGTGTCCCTCACCATCTAATTTTAATTGCTGAAATAAAGCTGTTATATTAACTTTAAGTGGTCTAAGCCCGCTGTGTAAGAAATAAAACTGAAGCACTAGCCCCCAGGTCCTAGTGAGAAAAACAGAAGCTGTTGGGGAGAATACATGAGAGAGGAGGTGTGTGTGTGTGTGTGTGTTTCATTTGCATCTGAATAGACAAAATCTCATTGCTACCAAGTAGTGATTTATTACATCAGCAATATGTTCTACACATGAATAATTAATTGTCGTCTGTGATGATGGTTTTATTGTCCAGACAGAGCTTTTCCTGGCTTGCTTCTGGGTGTGGAGCAGAGACTCTGCGCTGCATCCTGCTCTTACACTGGAACTGATTATTGCCCAACCACCACCATCACCACCACTCTAAGACAGTAAACCCTCCTTTCACTGCTTTCCATCCCCTTCTTCCTAGGCTCATTGAACATGCCAATGCCCTATATGGGAGGAGGAGAAGCGTTTTGCAAACCACCTCTATGATGTCCACATGCTGGAAGCAAAGTCACGTCTGCTGTTCAGATCCTGCCTGTGCATCTTGCTCCCAATTCACACCATCCAATGGCCCATCACTAAGCCCCTTGCAACACCTGCATAAGAGGAGACTGAGAGAAAACATGACAGCTATTTTCAAATATTGAAAGGACTGTCACATGGAAGATTGAGCAAGCTTTTCTCCCTTGAACCAACAGAATCAAGATACAAGTGGAACAGACTCCCTCAGAAGGTAGTGAACTCTCCTTTCTTGGAGGTTGTTATGCAGAAGTTGTATAGCCACTTGCCATGGCTGCTTTAGCTGAGATTCCAGCATTGTAGGGGGTTGGACTAGGAAAGCATCACTGGGCTTGGTCCTAAATTGCAACAGGTGCCCACAAGGGTTGCAGCAGACAAATCACAGTGTGGTGGTGACATTTGCTAACCATTCTGTGGCCTTCCTCCTGTGGTTCTGGACCTGGAGAAAATAAAGGAGGGAGAGCAAACTGCATCCCAGTGGAAGCAGACATGGAAGACCAAAGGCAGCTCTGGTATATGGTGCAAGGAACGCAAAAGACTCCTCAGGACAATCCCATGGCTGATCTGCTACATGATGCAAGACTTGGCCAGTCTGTGGTGTGCCAGAAGCAGTTCTCACGCATACCCTCTCAATGGTGGTGGCTGCATCTTCTGCTGTTTTGCCTTCCCTGTTAAAATGGCCCCATGCCAGTGTGACTGCCAGAACCTTCCAGGATCAGTGCAGAGGCTGCTAATGCTGGACTTGTTGTTTTAAATTCTTATCACAATTGCAGTGACTGTAAGGAGGAACAATCTCATTATTTAAATATATACTTGTGGGGATTTTGGGGTTCAAATTCTGAATTCTAAGTTTGCTCAGCCTGGAGCCCTCCCTTGAATCCCAAAGTTTGTTTAGTCCAAGCATTCTGGATCCTCCATCCCTCTGGAAATGGGTAGGGCTTTCTTTGAGCATTAGCAGTGGAGTCAGGTAGATAACATAACACAGAAGAGTGAAAAGCAGGAAAAGATGCTGCTCGCTGTTGGATAGAGCAATGGTTTTCAGCCAGTGTGCCATGGCACCATGGGTGCCTTGAATGATAGCCAGGGGTGCCACAGGAAACACTGGCCTCTGTCCCTCTTTCTTTCTTTCCTTCATTCCCTCCCTCCTCTTATGCCCTCTCAAGACTCTGCTTCCCAAAGGCTTGCGCAGCTGTTTGTTGCAGCAGCCCTGGCTACAAACTCTGAATGTGAATGGTACCTCTGGCAGTGGCATAGCTAGCCGCTTGGGTGCCCAGTGCAGCATGTGTGTCCTGCAGCCAGGGGTGGGGCAAGCCTCCCGAGGCGGTGGACAGGTGCAAGCCCCCCGCTGCCATTTCAGGCAGCATGGAGTCTGCAGGCACCCAAGCTACCATGTCACTCCCAGGAGAGATGCTTGGCTCGGGCACACTGCAGGCTCTGTGGTAAGTGCTGGGCCCCAAGGTGTAGTGCCCAGTGCCAGCCGCATTTTGTTACGTTTGTTGACTGAACTAAAAAGTTTCGTGAGCCCATTTAAAAAAAAAATATTATTATTATTATTATTATTATTATTATTATTATTATTATTATTATATATTTAAACTCATATTTTTATCATTTTGTCACAACCCTCAGTGATGGCACCTGGGGTAGCCTGCACCCCCCCTTCTTCCACCACTGGCCTCCGGGGTGCACCTCTCACTGGGGCAGGGGGGGCAGCTCAGAGACCAGGTCAATGGCAGCAACTGCCCAGAGGACTCCCTAGTAGAGGGGAGAGGAGAGGAGGCTGAGGGAACACTCCACAAGGGAGAGTGTTGGGGAAAGGGTGAGACGCTGCCAGCACTGCAGGCAAGGGGTGACATAACTGGACTCCTGAGCCCCACAAGGGTGCCACAGAAAGAATGTAGTTGGTCAAGGGAGCCATGGACTCAAAAAGGTTGAAAACCTCTATATTAGAGGGTTGTTGTTTTTTTCACTGTTTACGAGAAAGAAATGCTGCTGTAATCTATAGGAGTTCCCATCCCGGCCCGCCATCAGGGAACCCCTCCATGTATGGCCTGGAGAAAGTGGAGAGGGGAAAGTTATTCTCCCTCTTTTGTAACACTAGAACTCAAGGACATCCAATGAACCTGAGTATTGGAAGATTCAGGACAGATAAAAGAAAGTCCTTCTTCATGTAGTGCAGAATCAAACTGTGGAACTCACTCCTGCAGGAGGCAGTGATGGCGCGCCCTCTGCTGTACATCAAATGAGCCCCACCCTGGGTCACCGATGGGGATGTGTCTTGGTCCTAGCCCACACCCAGGCTTCGGACAGGAACCACACCCCTGGGTCCCTTTAACGGGATATGCTTACCTTGGAGCGGCAGGCAGAGGCAACAGCCTCCCTTCCCATAAAAGGCTTACCCAATGCCTAGCCTCACAAAGTTGTGGTGATTGTTACTAGGTAGGTGAAAACCAAGTGGCTAGAGCCAATTATGCCAAGTGGAAAAATTCCTACCCAGCCCCAACAACCAGGCGACCGACATAAGTCACAGCAAGGTCATAGTCGAACCACGTAAAAGAGGGTGGGTGGACAGGGAGATCCAATAACTGGAAGCAAAAGAGGCAGCATCCCCATTTTAACGGGTGTAAGCATGCCCCCAGGCAAGCCCCTATTAGACAGGCTGAGGTGACATGGCTAGGAAACCTGCTGATGAGAGACCTGGTTCGTGCCCCACAAAGCAGCCCCTCTATAATGGAGAGCTGACTTGTCCCACTAATTGTCTAAGAGAGGGAGGAGGGGCCCCACTCATTTCCCATCCAGTACAGAGCCCCATTTCCTTGGTTCTTTTAATGGGCCATCACCTTTCTTTTTGTTCTGTTAATGGTCCATCTCTTAGGTGATCTGCTCATGCGGAAGCCAGCCTGACTTACATTTTAACACTTGCTTGGATTATAGGGATTAGATATCTGGCACCTATAAACTCATAACAATGTCTTCAGTGTCATGTCCATAATAGCACTGAATGAATGTTCCTTGGTCATCTGGCACATGCTATGGGGTTCCAGAGGACATTATTCTCTCCTTAGTGCTTATTTATTATCTATATGAAGCCAATTATATAGTGGACAGCAGTAGTTTTGGTGCAAGGTGATGCCAGTATGCTCTACTGGCAACTTGGCTCTACTTCTTCATAATATCCAAATGAGAAAAGGCTGTGAAAGTTTTGGATCAGTGTCTGGATGCAGTGGTGGACTGGAGGAGGGCCAATAAAATGTGCTTTAATCCTGGGAAGATGGAGGCTCCTTGGGTGGGTGGTTCCCTTGTTTGGGATATAAGCAAGTAACCTGTTCTGTATGGGGTTGCTCTCCCTCCAGAGGAGCACATGCAATGTTTGGGGGTTCTCTTGTATACATTTTTGTCACTAATGGCCCCAGTATCCCCTGTGGCTAAGAGAGCCTTTTACCAGCTTCATCACACACACACACACACACACACACACACACACACTAGTCATGGCTCAACCTGAGGCCTCTACCACAGGGTGACTCAAGCACATCTGGCAGTATCATCCTCTCCTTCCCTTCCTCTGAAAAGAGGCTGTACTACAGTCTGTATTTCTCAGAGAGCATTGACCACTATAACAAACCGGGTCACATCAGTGACTGACATATTATCCTGCCAATAGTGAACTCTCCCTCCAGGATGCTGTCTTGGGATTAATGAGGGGCTGCAGCTTCCACACCCCCTTTTTCCAAGGCTATAATTAATCCCTTTGGCAAGGCCTTAAGCAGTGCATTAAAGAAACACACATCTGATTTTTTGATTTTTTTTTAAGCAGTCAAAATGGGAGCAAATCTCATCATGAGTGAGTGGGAGGGATGGTGACGTTTATCCAGCCACTGAGCCTGAGGAGCATTTGGATAAATGCATGCTCCATGCACTACTGAGGAGCTGCCTGGGATGCTCTACTCTCATGGAATCAGGAGTCACTTAGCATCTGAATCCTGAGTCCTTGAATGCAGAATTTGGCAAAGGCACCTGAAGCTGCTGCTGCCCTCCCTACTTGCATGTCAGGCAGAACCTGTGATGCCAGCTCTGAGATGTGCACTGCTTTGGAATGATACAAAGCACCACCAACGCATGGCACAGAGGGGTTGTTTTCCTTGAATTCTCCTCCCACCCACCCCTTCCCTGCCATACAGACAATAAGCTCCATTCCCTTCCAGCATGGAGAGTTTGGGCTGCAACTGGAAATGAGAGCACCAATTGCTCCACAAAATAGTTTTCATGCATTTGGAAAAAGCATCATTCCAAACTTCCCAAGTCATAATATGTTTAAATTAATATGCATGACCATTGCTTTGAAATATGCCAATCTCTCTTGCTTACTTGCCCAATTTGGTGCAATTAATTAACAGCTCTCATCAGCTCAAAGGATTCTGGGGCCATGCACATGGTCAGGAGCCACACAAATTGGACAGCAAATAGCCGCACCTCAGCCTGTTCTGGAGGTGACCGCTAAGCAAATAAGCCACCTTTTAAGTGTGTTGCTAGGCAGAGCCGTCTCATCCATAGAAGCTAGTGGCGCGGCGCGCCAGGGCGCCGGGCCCCCCAGGGGCACCCCCGCGAGCCCACCGGCATACCAGCCGCCCCCTCCCCAACCCGCCCCCACCCCCACGGACGGGCTGTCGGCTGCCCTTGCCGGCCCCGGGTGGGCAGCGAGCTGGCCGCCCTCGCCTCCCGTCCCGGGAACACTGGAAGGGCGCGCAGAGCCCTGCGCCACTCCAGCGCCATGCCCCTCATCCCCCGCTCGCCCACCCCCCTCCCGAGGGGCGGCAAGCGCGGGAGGGAGGCGGCACGCCGGGGGCGCTGGAGGGATCGCTGCGCCATGGCGGCCGATCTCCTTAAGACGGCCCTGTTGCTAGGTGTTCTGTTGCATATAAGCACAGAGTAAGAATCAGTAGACAGAGAGGGACAGAGAGAGTGTGTGTCCACCCAGCTAAGCAATTGGCATCTGGGGATGTCGAACCAGAAACCCCAGGGAAGCTCTGATCACCAGTTGCTTGTCCCCAGCATTGAGAAACCCAAGGTATACTGCCACTAAAAATGGAGGGTTGAGTCTTGTTTATTATCCATAGTAGGCAGCAATAGGGCTATCCTTCATGAATTTCTATAAACTTGTTTACAGCTACATGTGCTATTATGAGCCCAACACTTCATTTCACGAGTTAATGTTCAAAAAGGATTCCAGAGCATAGCCCCTGTGTTTTCTCTTGCCAGAGCACCAGACCACATTAAGAGCCCTGCTAAATCATACCAGTGACCTATCTTGTCTAAGCACCTGTTCTCACAGTGACCAGTCAGGTGTGTCTATTGGGAAGTCCACAAGCAGGATCTGAGCCCAAAAGCACACTACAACCATGTGTACTTATGTGTAAGGAAATAATCTCTGCTTCCTGCAGGGCTCCCCATAGGCCAATGGGGGAACCAAACACTCCCATCTCTCTTCCCCCAGCCTTGCCATAGCCTCTCGATGTTTCCCCCTCCTTTGGGTTTCATTGGGCATCCCATTCCACAACTGCTATCAGGGTCAGAATGGCCTCCTCTCCGCTGTTCTCAACCATGTTCATCCCTGTTACATTAAATAATTCAGACCGTCACAAATCCCGTGGCATGAAGAAGGCGATTAGGAATTAATAGGCACAGGCTAGAGCTGCAGAGCCTGGTCTTTTTAAAATAAATGAGTTTAGATAGAGCACATGAGAGGGATACATCTAAAATTCAGCATGACTTATTGATGTCTATGCTGGATTCCCCCGTGCTATCCCCCTCCACTTCCTCTGCCTCCCTATCAAAAACCCTCCAAGCACACACAAACAGCCACATTGACTTCTCTGCTGCAGCCACTCAGATCTATATGTAACCTGATACTGAGGGCAGGTGGGCTACAGGAAGCGGGGCATTTTCTATTAGAGGGCCCTGAGCCCTGTTGAGACTGCTGAGAGCTCCAGGGATGCAAATTAATAACCATAGCTGTTGCTCAGGCAAGCAAGACACGCTCCATCCAAATCAGTGCATGTTGAGTCAAAATAGGAAGAGAAGAAGAGCCTGCTGGATCAGTCCAAGGGTCCACCTACTCCGGCATCCTGTTGTCACAGCTGCCAGCCAGATGCTTCTTGTGTTAAACCTGCAGGTAGGATTTGAGCAAAAGAGCAACTCTCCCCTCCTGCGGCTTCAAGCAACTGGTATTCAGAAACATCACCATGGAGGCAGGGGCATACGAAATGGGGGGCGGAGGGGGCATTCGCCCCGGGTGCCACTCTGGGGGGGGGGACAAGATGGACCCTGCCTCCCCCCAGCTGTAGAGCGGCCAAGGGCGCACACAGTCAGTATGGGCACTGCTCACGCGACATCCATACGGGCTGCCGCTCTCACATGCTGTCCATACAGGTGACTGCGCACTCCGTTATGGGATGCCATGTGTGCGCAGTCCATATGGACGTTGCACGTGCACCACCGAGCGGTTTGCCCTGCCCCTCGGCATCCCGCCCCATGGAGGCAGAGCATAGCCTTTGACAGTCCTCTCCTTCATGAACTTATCTAATTCCTTTCATGGGGTTGAAGAATCCACATCCAGGCAGCTCATGAATTGCTGAAGAGCATGAATATATCCATATTGGGCTTCAGGGCTGGCTGTTAGAGAAATGGTTTTTGGAGAGGGCTCATCCTTTTCTTAAGGCTAAGCTCTCTCTCACTCCCCCTCTTCTCTTTTAATCCTTTGATATTTTTCATGTCAGAAGGAACTGAAATTGTATTCCAGTGATACAAAGATGGGCTCTGGGTGTTTCACACAGTGGGGTGGGTTTTCAAACTCTCTCTGTGTGTGGGGGGGAGATTATTTGGGAAAATCCAAGTCAGGATTCCAGATTCCATGTCATGTAGTTATTGTGATTCTTAATTCTGAGGCCAAAGAAGTTGTGTGTTATCAGCATAGGAGTAAACTCCTAGGGCCCACGGGGGCTTTGACCCTCACAATAATATATTTGAGGGGGCCAGCCCACCCAAAGTTGATGGGCATTCCCATTCAAATGGTGTGTGCACTGTGTCATGTGATCGATTATGTGAGGTGGGGCTTATTTGGGCCCCCACAAATAAGATTTTGAGAGATACAACTGGAAGATCAACCTTGGAGGGAAGGGTAGAGGTCATTGTATGGCCTTCAGAATACCAGAAGAGTTCTGTAACTGGTTCAGACTGATGGGGGCCCATCCAGTTCTGTGAATCATAGTATAAATATAAAGACTGACATAACTTAAATAAGACATGGGAGTTGCCATCACAAATCTTGCTTGACCTTAGTACAAGCCTGATACCAGCCCCATCTCAAAACATGTCCTGAACATTCAGGGAAACATCCTAAGTTTCTCACACTTTGCATAAAAGTCAACACACATAAATCTAGTTGCCAAGTGCAGTCTACTCAACTCCTGAATGGGGGTCATTAAGATAATGATAAGGCAGAGAGCAGACAATATATAACCAGTTCAGTCACAGCCCACTAGAATGATTTTCATTCAAACACTTAATTTGCAAGTGAGGTGAGAAGCCAGAAGGAAATACTGGGATAAATTCAAATTCATAATAAAACTAGCTGCTCATGTCAAGGCCGCCCCCCCCCTATTGATGAGCCTTGTCCAAAAGGATATAAGGACCCTAAAATTTGTTGTCAGGGGTTCTCCTAGCTCCAATGAGGACCTTCATTCAGCGCTCACAAGGAATGAGCACACATGCACTTAAGGATGAGCATACTCTTTTCCCCTCTCCATTTCTCCAAAATTGTCAGACCCTTTTGTAGGCTTTTGAAAATAGGTAGGGGTCCTTCCACTCTCTGGATCAAGGTCTGTATGCATGGCAGGATATGCACGGATATTTTAAGGAAGAGCTGGCTTATTCAGTCTCTCTGCCCATCTGCCAAGAAATGTGGCCCCCCCCTCTCTTGCATTGCTACAAGCAGCAAATTAGATCATTTCCCTCCCTCCCTCCTTTGGTTCCCTTTCTGATGGGACCTACCTAGAAGGTACTTAAGCATTCTTCCATGCATTTCTGTCAGAACAAATGCATGAGCCACTGCCAACTTCTCTTGAATGCACCAGAGGGGTTTATTACAATGAGAGGGTTAAAAAAAATAAAAATAGGTGATATATTGCTTTCCCCCCCCCCCCACCCCACAAAGCAAGCACCAGAGAAATGGCACTGGCTCAGCCTCTTTGATACCAAGCTGGAGCCTCAATCTTAGCTTTATGGCTCTTTCTCATCACATTAGGGGCATATCAAAGCCACACACCCCCTCCCCATGTCAAGGAATGTTCATTGACAGGCTTCCCCAGATGCAAATAATCCACCCTGATTTTTGAACAAAAGCAAAGCCACTCTCTGGAGCTGTGCACAATGCCTGATATGTGGATTGATATTCAGGAGCTCAGTCCAATATTCAGATCAGCTGTGGCAGTTTCTCCCCAGAGGGCGGAAGAATTGTGTTTCCTTCATATCTTTCTCTCCAGCCCACATAACTCTCCTTTCTGTAGCAAAGGAGATGGCATCTTAAAGGATTCTTGGAAGCAAAGATCAAATTAGAGAGCCTTTCACAAATTTGCCACACGTGTATGACTCTGAATCAAGTTGTCCAACATATCAAAGCACAACCTGCTCCCCTTAGGGAAAGGGTGAAGGCACTGTGCTCTGGCTCCACAGTCAGAAGTAGCTGAATACCAGCTACGGGGTGTAATGCTGGTTTCCCATAATGGGCATCTGGCTGGCCAGTGTGAGAAAGGGCTGCTGATTAGATAGGCCCCTGGCCTGAACCAGCAGGCTTTCCCTATGTTCATATCTTGCTATACCAGCCTCTCTTTTTCTCTCCAAGGAAGGGAGCTGTATTGCTGTTGTTTTATAATCTTCATTTTTGTTTGAAAAATATGACAAAAATAGAAGTATACAAAATGTGTAACATGATTTTATTCCACCCCCCTACCCCAAAGCCAGTGATGTTCATGTGCTGGATTTTGGATAGCTGTGATGGTTGAGCATTGCTGCCAATTCATATCTCAGCATGTTGTTCCAAATAGAGTTGTGAGGTGCTGATGGGTCCCTCCTTCTGCTGCCTCTTCCCATGGGGGCCACCATCCTTGTGTTCCTGGAGTTTCCTCCAGGAGTTTTATGGGCAGCTGCCACCCACTCACAAAGCTCCATTTCATCATCTACTGCCTCCAGCTTTACTATTTTACTCTCCTGTTCTTACAACCTGTTATCAATATTGTTCTCCAAAGGTTCTGTGTCTTGTTTCTCTGGTCCATTTTCATTCACCATTTTATTCATCTCAGCTCTAATCTCTTTTAGTTGTTCATCCAATAATTGCTGTAAGATGCCAACAATCAATGGGATGTCTAATAATATTTTCACCACACTGAACGTTCTTGGTTTTATTAACAGCTCAATCTCCACATTAGGGTCTTCACAATATTTGCAACACACTTAAAAGGTGGCTTATTTGCTTAGCTGTCTCCTCCAGAACAAGCTGAGGTGAGGCTACTAGTTGTCCAATTTGACCTCATTTGTGTGGCTCCTGCCCATGTGCATGGCCCCAGAATCCTTTGAGCAATATTTACCTTAAGAGCTTCAGTCACCCATCTCCAGCTTAAGGTCTTCACAGCGGTCCTCATCAAACCGCAGAGATGGTGAATTCAGTTCTACATCACTGCTTAGGAGCACAAACTATCCTAATAAAACACTAAAAGAAATTTAAATGCAACCCTGGGAGGGGAAGGAAAAGGTCTCATTGGGAGTAAGGAAGGCTGCCTGGCTGTGGGGGTGGGAAGCCTTCTCCTTCCTCCAATTTTTGCTCCACCTAAAACAGCCAAATAACCATATAATTTCAGCAACTGCATCAGCCAGAACACAAACAAATAAAACAAACAAACAAATAATGAGCTAGCATTTAATTAATTAAATATAAGTAGAATAAAATAGCCAAATGTCTTTCCCATTTTCCCTATCCCTCAAGATGTCTGGGTCCAGCTCAGAAGTAGCAGGAATGACTTGCAATATTTAAGAAGAATTATTGTTTTTTTGAGTGTCTCTGCTGCTGAGCAAGGTCCCTTAAAAAGCAAAGTGGAGCTTTCCACAATATTTTGGGCTGGTGTTTCCTTGACAATTCCCTGCCTTCCCAAACATGTTTCCTCTCTAATGCTGTCTAATGCTCTTTTGCAGTTGCATGTTATGAACAAGCAGTTGAACCAGCTGCACAGATTAGGTGGTTTTAGATTAATGAGATCAGATCAGATTAGATTTTTTTTTTTTAACGGAGAGATTAGATGGAATCGATAAAACTAGATTTGGGAAAAGAGATAAGAATGAATCAAGAGAGATTAGGCCCCTTGAAAAGGAGACTCGGTGCCCAGCCACTGCAGAGAAAGTGTGTGCGTGTGTGCATGTGTACATGTGCAGGGAGAGAGACCCCTTTTCAGGTCTATTTGTTTGGCTTTGCTTGGAGGAAAGCCATAATTATCACTGGTGCTGCTTTATTACTTGTGCAGCAGAATCACAGGGATAGGGCTAACACCTTTGTGTCCTCATTCTTCTTGCTGTCTCTCTTCCTCTATTCTACTTGGGAGTTAAAAATGTGGGCAGCCAATGGTAAAATTTCTTCCCTGCACTTCTTGGGTAGCCTGGCTTTGCTGCCAATACTCTCTTTACATCAGGAGTGTTTTGATCCTTAAAGAAACCTCTTAGGAGAGGCAAATATCTGCATATTCTGTATCTATTCCTCTCCATATTCTTAATGCATTCAAAACTCCATCATAGTATTCCAATGGATGCCTTGCTGGATCCTGTACTATTTACTTCCTGTTCTTTAGTTCAATTCATAGTTTCTTTCCCATTCTTCTTAGTCCCACACTCAATTATTTTTTAAACATTTTTATTCCCCTCTGGCTCATGGGGGAATTTGAGTCCCACTATTGCTGTATGTAAGCCACAGTTCCTAAGATTTGAGTGACATAAGTAGGTCTTTGAGTATTATCAACCAGGTCTATTTTGCTCATTACTGCCTTCACGTGCACAAGCAACTCTTACTACTCAGACTCCCTGAGAAGGGTTCTTAATAGGACTTGGATATCTGCTCTGTTGCATGCTGGTCTACACATGTTGACTGTCCAGTTAGCCAGCTCCATAGAGGAGAATGGTCTGTACCGTTGTCACACACACACACACACACACACACACACACACACACACCATGTCTCCCCAGTGGGATAAATTACATTCTATGGGGCTAGGAATTCCTTTTATCTTCTGGTCTGGGTAATCCTTGCTATGCACTCATGCCAATTTCGTCCCACTGGCAGTCACTGCTCTTTGCATTCTGCCTACTATTAGAATACCATCTAAATCTTGGAGAGTCAGTGGCAGTCTCTCTTCTACATGTCCCTGGGATCCAACCCCATTTGCCTCTATTGCCTGCCTGGCAATACTCCTCTCATACAGTCCTTTCTTTATTTTATTCTGGGCTGGCATCCTTAAGACCTTTAACTGCCAGGCAGATGACCCAGTAATTCCAGAGGCAATGCCCAAGATACAGACCACCAGACCAAATGTCTACAGTTTAGGTAAGAAAACACAGAAAACGTCAAGTCCTGGGACAGAAAGCCTAACTAGGGCAGCTGTGTTGCTTTCCCCGGTCCACCTCCAAAAGTCTCTCTTATCACTGAGAGAATCTCCCTGCCACCCACCCATGGACACTCCTGCCATGCATGCATTGGTGAGACTCACTGGCTTTGAGGAGAAATTCTGCCTCTGGCCACCTGTTCGGCATCTCTTTCTGTGCACAGCTAGGCAGTGGTTTGCTTCACTCCTGCGACAGGGGAAGGGCTTGGCTGTCCCAAGGATTAGTAGTGCGTGAGGAGCACCACCACCACTAAAAATGTTTCTCTATCAGAACTCTGTCTTCCTTGTAGGGTAACCCATCTCATATAACCAGCATGCTTCAGTCTAATTAAAGCATCAAGGGTTTAGTGCTATAGAGTAAGCTGTCCTGCCAGGCTTAGCCTATGTCATTTCCTCTCATCTTTGGAGGAAATTGGGCATCAAGTCTTTTGCTGTACTCAGTCTACATGTGAACTCAATGTGTGAGGAGTTCTGAGCTGCTCCCTCCAGCCGCATGGCTTTAACCAGCCTCTTTTGTTTCAGACAGGAAAGGAACCTGAAACTAGCATTTTGCCTATATGAATAGTTTAGGACCTTACCATTTTGTAACCAGGCATATTTTACTGCCTATGCAACTTTTTCTGACTGCTGTATGGAAAAAGCACATGAATTTGACATTTGGAGTTTCTTTTAAGTAAACTATTTTATAACTTACCAGACATGTGGCCTGTTTTGTTAGGAAAGTGGGATACTTTGCAATTCACTGGAAAGGCACATTCTGAAGGCTTTACATAGCGTATATTTCTATGCTTTTTTGCTGAATGTTTTGCAATGTTAAATCTTTGCTGGAGTTCTGACACCAAAGAGCACTTGCCCCAAACTTGGATTTTGGCTTCTAGGATTCCAACACTCCTTATACTCCATTGGAGGACAAGGTCAGCAGTGGCTACAAGGTAAAAGGCTATGGGTCACCTCCAGCCTCTGGGGAGCAGAGTGGCAAGTGTGGCTGTTGCACCTGGTTGGCCGTTGAAACAGGTGCAACAGCACACTGACACCACACACCATCCATCCTTCCACTGGAACTAGGGCCAGCCCAGTGAGGCAGACTGCACCAGAACCTGCAATCCTGTGACCTTGGTAAGTGAGCAGGGCCGGCGCGTCCATTTAGGCAAACTAGGCAATCGCCTAGGGCGCCAAAATGGAGGGAGCGCTGGCCAGGCTTGGGCGGGGGTGCGGGACGGGCTAGCAGCAGCTTCTCCGCTGTAGCAGAGAGGTGCTGCTTGCCCCCTACACCACCTCCCGGCTCCCGCTAAAGCAGGCTTTGGCGGGGGGCGGGGTGGGTGAGCAGCGGCTTCTCTGCTACAGCGGAGAAACCGCTGCTTGCCTCTCCAGCCCCCCTCCCACTAAAGCAGGCTTTGGCAGGGGCGGGGGGGTGGGACCACTGCTTGCCTCTCCACCCACCCCCCGCTCCCGCTAAAGCAGGCTTTGGCGGCGGCGGGGCGGGCGAGCAACGGCTTCTCTGCTACAGCGGAGAAACCGTTGCTTGCCTCTCCACCACCACCCCACCTTCCGCTAAAGCAGGCTGTGGCAGGGGGAGGGGGGCTCCAGATGATTGGACTTGCCTAGGGCTCCAGAAGCCCTAGCACCGGTCCTGTAAGTGAGACAAGTGGGGGTGACCCACTCCACCTCTGGTGGGGAGGCCATTGGCAGAGCAGCACCTTTGCATTTTATCTTAGGAGGTGAAATGGGATAGGTCACTCCTGGTACGAACACTGGGAGCAGAATTTATCTTCTTTTCTCCCCACCAAAACCCAGCAGAGCAGCAGAATGACTCAGTGCTGCAAAGTATGAGAAGAAAACAGCTGTATTCCTGGCAGACCATTTGTTTCTTTTTTGATGGGGGCAGGAGACTCCCTTATCTCTCCATGTAGAAGAAGAGCCTTGCAAAGTTTTGTGCCTATGAAGTGTCCTTGTTATACAAAAGTGAGATAGTACTGCCCCCAGAGAAGCCAGAGAGTGGGATGTCCTTTTCAGGAACCCAGACATCTCCCACCTTCAACTCCTCTGCACCCCCCCTCCTTCCCCCACACTCAATCACAGGCTGTTAAAGGAAATAAGCCTGAGGTCTCCTATGCTTCATTTTTCCTTTCATTGGAAAATGTGTTATTACAAAAAGGCACCATCCCTTATAAATCTCATTGGAAGAAATTATTGTTTGTAATATATATATTTAAAACTAATCAATATTGGCTCTGGGCAGTGCAAGACCCAAAAGTCGTGGTTTGAATTAAAGAGAAGAAAAGAAAGAGCCATGATGATTAATGGGTACGCAGGGGCGTGGTAAAAAGAGCAATTAACAATTCTGAATTATGTATAGCTTGGCTTGGGTTGCAGGGCCCCCGCCCCTCCTCCTTCACACTTCAAAAGTGCCTTCCTAGCATTTCTCTTCTTCATCCGACCTTTTCACTAAAGTCTCCTTTATCCTGATGGGAATTCAGCTAAAGGAGCGAAAGGGACAGGAGTGATGAAAGGACCATGATCCCTGTTCAAAGGCAGGATCAGCCCACTCAACACAGTGGCATGAACTGACTGCAGAGGACAGGGAAGGCTCCCCAACAGCCCCTGATCCAGGAAAACATGAATCAAAATCTCTCTCTTGGTCTGAGACTGAGCAACTCATTATTCTCTGAGGGGCTAAGCTGGGATTTGAACCTGAGGCTTTCATCACCAACTGCAGTTCTGGCTCAGGAGCTGATCCACATGTGCCATCTCATCCCTACAAACACTACCACCCCGGGATAACTGCCAGAATGGAGACTCTGCATGCATCCAACAACATTAACAACTCTGAATTGTCAGGAGAGGAGGGAGAATTTCCCTCGCTCAATGAATTTTGGATTTGTTAGACCCCACCTAGAGTCCTGTGCCCACTTCTGGGCACCATAATTTAAGATGCATATTGACAAGCTGAAACACATGCAGAGGAAAGTGACCAAGATAATAAAGGCTCTGGAAGCCAAGTCTTATGCAAAATGGTTGAGGGTGCTGGGTATGTTTAGCCTGAAAAAGAGGAGACTGAGAGGAGATAGGAAAGCCAAATATCTAAAGGGCTGTCAGATTCAGAGTGGTACCCAGGGTCCCTTGCACTCTTGGCAAAGACCAGAAACTCAAAACGTTTGCTTTTCATAACCTTTTGCACCCTGCCAGTGCCATGGGGTAGGGTCTGCTCTGCTCTGCTCCACCTCCCCACCACCTCCTCCTTCACTCCATCTCTTAGCTTGTCTTCCTGCCTTCCTGTGCTTGCTGTTTTCCCTTCTGTCTCCAACCTTCCTCCCTTCCTTTTTTCTTCCTCCTACAACTCTCGCCTGCTCTCTCATCTTTTTTCCTTCCAAGCCCTGCTGGGTGCTCTGCTCACACTCTAATAGTGTAGTCAGCTGAATGGGGGAGGACCCCGCAGGGTTGCTGCAATGTCTCACACCAGTGACCTGATTCCTCCACTGAGGTCCCCAGAGGAGCCTGCATGCCTTGCCGAGCCTCCCAGAGCAGGGGAGCAGCAGCCCATATAGTATGCAAATGCATTGGCATGTGGGCTTCTAGCCGTTCCAAGCCAGAGGGGAGGGATGCATCCTTGGTGGGGGCCAACCTGACCAACCCTTAGGTACACCCCTGGTCATATGCAAGATGGAGCAAGCTTGTTTTCTTCTGCTCCAGAGGGTACGACCCAAACAAATGGATTCAACTTACCAATATATGTGTGTTTTTGTGTGTGTGTGTGTGCGCGCACGCATATATATATATATATGTATGTATATATGTATGTATGTATGTGTATGTATATAATCTGACTGAACAGCAGGAAGAACTGGCTATCTTTTAGGGATACTTTAGCTGAGATTCCTGCATTACAGGCAGTTGGACTAGATGGCACTCGGGATCCCACCCAAATCTACAATTATTTTATTGTATGCTGTGATACCCCCACCCCCCAGTGCAGCAGTCACAGGTAGCAGGGCCTCCCCCTGGAACTTCTCCTGGGCCAGCTCAACAAATGACCCTTTATAGGCTTATTTCAAGAGCACCCCTGGTGGGGTGAAATTTGTAAGATGATGTCAGTCAAGTCCAACATTCTAAGGGAGGACCAACTGCCACTTTGTGTCAGTTAGCTTTGGTCTGTTGGTCGGTTAGGCTACTGCTGCTTAAAGATGTGTTAAGAGACTCACTAATATAGTTTATATAGCTTATATCTTTTGTTTTGTAACCTAAATATGTACATGAATGAATCTGTCAGTAAATTACTTTACTTTGATTATTAATCAGATTCATGTGTATCTTTATTTTGAAAGGGATAAAGGGATTGACAATCAAGAAAGGACGAAAGACTCAAACGAGTCGGCAAGCCGTTTGCCACTGTGCAGGTTTAAATAAGGAACATTTAACTCTGCAACTATATTATATAAACGTTCCCACATTGGGTTTGGTTGGCCCAGAACTGCATAATAATTTTTTAGTTCTTGGTTGTCTAGTGGGGATTAAGTAACCCCTCCCTTCCCTCAGAGGTTACAGTAATTTAAAGCAGCGGAGATTATATTTTTAAAAAATGGCTAGTGGAGATTTTGAAAGTGATCTAGGATGAGGCTTGCCTGTTCTAAATTAACATAATTTTGTGCACTGGAAGCAACACTTAATAGCACTTCTAGATGCGAAAGGCGTCCTCGATGCTATAAAAAGCCCCCAACCCAGAAGCACAGATGAGGGTGATTTACCCAAGGTAAGAGTTTGGGAAGAAAAGAATAGTAAAGCTAGATTTATTATTCTGAATGGACTTTGTGATGAACATCTCTCAATGATAAATTCTGAGGAAACTGCATCTCAAATATTAACTGATATTGAGTGCATGTTTGGAGACACGATGAAAAGCTCTTACAGGATGCTAATACGTGAGTTAACCACACTGGGAATGAATTCTAAAGATGAATTCACAAAGCATATGAGCCAGTTTACAGAAATTATTCAAAAGATTCAGCTTACCTCAAAACCATTTGATGAGGAAATGAAAACATCATTTCTGTTATCGTCTGTAGGACCAAGATTCGATGCATTTGTGAGTATAATGGACCACAAAGAAGGTTTAACTTTAAGAGATCTGACTGCTTATTTAAGACAGGAATGCAGAAGGAGAACTGAGTCTCCAGAAAGAAATATTAAGAGTAAAAACAGCAGTTGTGCATCTAGACAGTTTGCAAGGCCCAAAGACACACAGAAAAGTGTAGTTTGCTTTAATTGCAAGAAGCAAGACCATATTGCTAAAAACTAAAGATTACTCAAAACAAACAAACCATTCAATTTTCAGCCAAAACGTGAAAAGAAAGGGAAACCTGAATGCAATTGGCTACTACAAGAAAAGAATTTAACTGTTGGAAATTGTAAAAATAAAAGTAATCAGTGGATCCTAGACAGTGGAGCAAGTTTGCATTATTGTTTTAGAAAAGACTGTTTTAATGAGATTGATGAAACAGTAGAATCAGAAATTGAAATTGCAGGTGGAAATATTGTTAAAGCGAAAGGGGTTGGTTCTGTGAATTTGAAATTTAATATAGAAAATCAAATTTTACATACCAGTGTGGAAAGCGTCCTGTATGTTCCACAGCTCAGATGCAATCTGATAAGTGTGTCCAGTTTGGACAAAAAGGGTTTTCAAATAACATTTGGAAACCAACAATGCAAAGTGACAAAGAATGGCAAAGTGTATGTTCAAGCAAGACTAATTAATGGTGTATATGAAGCAGATATTTCAGAGAGTGAATCCGCAAAGGAGGCACATTCAAACCAGAAAGATGAGGCTGATCTGCATTTATGACACAGAAGACTTGGACATAGAGACATCAACGTCATTCTAGAGCTACAGAACGGTAAACTTGCAAAAGGGCTGCAGGTAACAGCAAGTGATACTGTTGCATTGGCTGGAAAGGCCTATCTTCTGAGCTACGCATTTAAAACTCAGAGACTAAAGGAGCTTGGAGTCCATTTTGTTTTCTTTATTACAAAGCAATAAGGGTTACAGTTGAATCGTTTCGCAAATCTGTAACCTCGCCCAAAGGTCTGGGTAGGGGTATTTATAACATTTCAAACAAAGGATTTCAGTTTAACCAATCATATCTCATTACCTCATATTAGTTTAGTACGCATGTACATTACCTAATTTAATACGCATGCGCAATAAGCATTGCTAAATAAACCTTGATCTTAATAATCTGTTACATTCTGTTAGTATGCACTTATCAACTTATGTTCTAGCTTATGAATGGCATCTTTGTGTGACTGGCGTATTCGCTGTACTACTTTCCCTGTAGAGAAGGTCTCATGCCAAATCATCTGTTTCTTAAAGCAGCAGGTTACCATCTTCTATTAGAGGCATATTCAATGATTTATAGGGGTTCACATTATCACATTTATTATGGCCCTTTGGGCCACTGCCACAATACAATTACAGCAAAATGTGTCAGTTGTATTACTGAGAAAGCTGTAAAACCATCATTTCCATGCTGCTCAGAGCAGAGGAGCACTAAAATTCTTGGTGTAGTCTATAGCAACTTATGTGGACCAATGAGTGTTCCCTCACTGGGTGGGAACAGATATATATTAATTTTTCTTGATGATTTCTCCAGATATTGTGTAGTGTATTTCTTCAAAGAAAAGAGTGACACACTGGAAATGTTCCAGAAATATATAGCAATGGTCAAAAACAATTTTAAGAAAGCTCCAGCTATGCTAGTGACAGACAATGGAGGTGAATACTGCTCACATGATATGCAGAATTTACTGGATAAAGAGGGAATTAAGCATGTAACCACTATTCCCTACACAGCACAACAGAATTCTATAGCTGAGAGAAAATTTAGATCTATTATGGAAATGACCAGGTGTATGTTAAAGGATGCATCTTTGCCACACAAGATACGGGCTGATGCAGTACATACAGCAATATATTTACAGAACAGATTACCAACAAAGGGAGCAAAGTGCACACCTTTTGAGCTTTGGCATGGGAGAATTCCTAATCTGTCGCATATAATTGTATTTGGTAGTTTGTGTTATTACCATATTCCTAAATAACACAGACACAAGCTTGATTCAAGAGCACAAGCAGGTATTCTAGTAGGGTATGCCACCGGTGGTAAAGGATACAGAATTATGGACTTAAAAACTGGAAAAATAAATGCATACCATGCAGTGTATTTTGATGAACACAGCAAAGCTGATACTAAGAATACTATTCTATCTGAAGACACAGAAAAGATTAAAGATCTGGTGTATTTTCCTTCAATACCCCGGCAAAGTCCTGATCTGTCTTACAGTGAACAAGAGGCAGAGGACCAGATTTCTGGTAGCATCAGAGACGAAGAGGAGGACTAGGATGGAGACATGCCAGCGTTAGAGGAGGATGAGGAAGCTGATGCGGTCACAATATCAGAGGTCAGACGCTCATCCAGAACTAACAAAGGTGTTCCACCAATGAGATTGTCTTACTTTGCAGGATCAACATTTCCAAAAGAACCTTCTACATGGGAAGAGATAGAGAAAATGCCAGCTGCACAAGCTAGTCTCTGGAAGAAAGCTGCACAGGAGGAGATAGATGCGTTGCATCTAAATAAAACCTGGTCTCTCACTGAACTACCTCCCAGTAAGAAGGCAATTGGCAGTAAGTGGGTGTTCAAGGTTAAGAAGGGGTCAGGAGGAGAAGTACAATGCTATAAAACCAGACTTGTGGCACAAGGTTTTTCACAAAAATATGGTGAAGATTATGATGAAGTTTTTGCACCAACTGTGAGATACATCAGTGAAAGGATGCTTCTAAGTATTGCAGCTTCTAAGCAAATGAATGTGAAACTGCTTTTCTCCATGGGCAAATTTCACAAGAGATCTATATGCATCAACCTAAAGGTTTTATAAAGCCACATCAGGCACACTTAGTATGCAAGCTTCAAAAGGGTCTTTATGGTCTCAAGCAGGCTGCAAGAGCCTGGAATCAAAAATTACATAAAATGCAGACACAACTTGGTTACAAGGAGGGTCATGCTGATAAATGTTTGTATAGTACGTTAAGTAAGGGTCAATTGTCATATGTCTTAGCATTTGTAGATGATTTGATTATTGCTACATCAAATGTACAAATTGTAAAACATCTTAGTAAAAAAGTAGGCGTTAAGGAACCGGGAGAAGTACAGTATTATCTTGGAATTCAAATTGAAAGAGAAAAAGATGGGTCATTTATTCTGAGGCAAAAGATTCAAGAACTTATTGAATGCATGAAAATGCAAGATGCAAATATAGTTGCTACACCCCTGGCCACTGACTTCTTAAAGAATAAGCAAAACTGAAAACTGTTACCAGGCAATAATAAATATAGGTCAATATTGGTAAACTTTTATATTTAGTCACTACATGTAGACCTGATATTGCTAATGCAGTGGGGATACTTAGTAGGAAAGTAAATGCTCTCAATGAGTATGATTGGGCAGGTGTAAAAAGAGTGGTGAGGTATTTAAAGGGTACTTATGTATTATAAATTAAGATTACCATCTGTCAGTAATCCTAGTTTGATTGGGTATACTGATTCAGATTGGGCTGGTGACAATGCTGATTATAAATCTACATCTGGATATGTATTTATGTTTGGAGGTGGACCTATTTCATGGGGAAGTTACAAGCAGAACTGTATAGCGTTATCTTCCACAGAAGCAGAATATATTGCAGCTACAGAAGCATGCAGAGAGGTTGCCTGGCTGGATCAAGTCATTAAAGATTTTTGATTGTTGAGCAAATTACCTGTCAAACTGTTGGAATATAATCAAAGTTGCATAAAGTTACCTCAGAATGAGAAGTTTCACGCAAGATTGAAACACATTGGGGTGAAGTACCATTATATATGTGACATGATTCAAAGCGGTCTTGTGGATCTATGTTATTGCAGCACCAAAGAGATGACAGCAGATATCCTAACAAAACCTCTGACAAAGGAAAGTTTCCAGAGTTCATGAGGAAACCTGGGACTTTGTGTAATAGAGTAAAGTTGTTTAATTTATTAATGTTGTATTGCCTGAGAAGGGGTTTGTGGGATGATGTCAGTCAAGTCTAACATTCTAAGGGAGGACCAACTGTCACTGTGTGTCAGTTAGGTTTTGGTCTGTTGGTTGGTTAGAATACTGCTGCTTAAAGATGTGTTAAGAGACTCACTAATATAGTTTATATAGTTTATATCTTTTGTTTTGTAACCTAAATATGTACATGAATGAATCTGTCAGTAAATTACTTTACTTTGGTTATTAATCAGATTCATGTGTATCTTTATTTTGAGAGAGATAAAGGGATTGACAATCAAGAAAGGACAAAAGACTCAAACCTGTGCAGGTTTAAATAAGGAACGTTTAACTCTGCAACCATATTATATAAACTTTCCTACAGAATTGTGGGCAAGGGCCACAGCTCAGTGGTCAAAACACCTGCTTTGCATGTTGAAGGTCCTACGCTCAACCCCTCAGCAGCATTGTCAGGTGACACTGGGAAATGTCCCCTGTCTGAAATCCTGGAACCCTACATTCACACCCTCACACATTTTGGGGGGTCTCGAACTTGGGTGCTGTTCTTGCTGAAGCCTAGCTGACTGCTGTACTCTTTGGCTCCGGGAAGAGACTTTCCCATGATGGTGAGGCTGATATTCCTTCTTTCCCGGCAAAGGGAGGCCTCCATATTATATCTGAGCATCCAGAATTCTTTGATTTGGCTGAAGAGCCTGAAACATGGATTAATTAGAAGGAACCCCAAACCAACCACTAATGGCCTCATTTAAACCCCCCAAACAGCACTTAGAGTTCAGAAGCAGCGAAGCCAAATTGGCAGCAGTAAAGGTTGTTATGTCAGATGCTATCCACAACCTTCTGTCTGACTTCCCTTGGCTTTGGTATACTGGAATCAGAATGGCATTACTTTGGAGTAAATGTGTCAGGGGAGGGGGTGTGCTTGAGGCTGGTGTCAGGGGAGGGGGTGTGCTTGAGGCTGGTGTGTCCAGGAACAAATGGATAATTTGAGCATGTGTTCAAGTTCCTGGCTTGCTTCTCCATGTGACAAATCATGAGCATTTCCTTGCACCTGGATTTCAGCTCGTGCACTTCACTTTTGCAGGATAGATTTATGAGGTTAGCAAATAATTTCCAACACTAATGAAAGGCATGCAGGTATATGCAGAGACTCAGCAGTGAAGTATATGTGGGGCTAGGGCAGCAGGTGTCCTTTTGGAAATAACCTGCCCCAAGGATTTTACCTAGCATTATCTAAAGAAGCCCATTTCCAACAGTGAAAATACTGCTGGAGTGGGAAAGCTACTCCCTGAAGGAAACCGTTTTTTCATCTAAGAAGACTGCCTGGGAGGCACCTCGAAGGATGCTTTGGGGCCTCTTTCTCCTGCTTCAGACCTCAAGGCTTGGGTGAAATTTGCCACTGAGCTCTCAAGCTGCTGCAGTTGGCTGCATGGTTTCCTCCAATCTTGCCCTCACCACAGGATTCTTGAGGCTGAAGCCATGGTGTACCAGGAAGACCCTCAAGGGATTCCAGATGCTCCTCCAGCTTCTCCCAAGGACTGAGCTTCCCCCAAGCAATACTGAGTCTCCCTATTAGGGTCCTCTACATTAGCACAAATATCTGTTTATTAGCCACTGAAATGCTAGCCTTAATTTCATTAGGGCATTTGGGAACCTCTGAATTCCAAGCACCATAAGAAACCAGGCAGACTGCTTTGAATTCTGTCAAGTAATGGTTTAAAGGTTTAGCATTTTCCCAAGTAGGTTAAAAGGGTGGGCTGGGTAGGCTTTTCAAGGAGCAAGCATGCATACCCTGTCATTGTCACCCTCATCATCAGCTCTTCCGTGTTTCCCTGGGATTGTATCTCTGCAGATGAGCCCTGCAGCCTCTGTCCAGAGTGCTGAAACAGCTCTCACTCTTGAGGGTACTCTGTTATAAAAAACAAACAAACAAAAAATCCTTCAAAACACTGTGTGCACAGATTGCCCTCAAGCAGAATCTGTGGTCTTGCATTCCACCCCACACAAACTCTCTTGTTGTGGTCTCAGCAGCAGCAAAGTGCATCATGGATCCTGGATTTTCACACAGAAAATGAGTCAAATGCCCAGCTTGCCTCAAGCAGTAAGCAATAATGACAAAGCAAGTGGCAGGCAACCATGTGGTCATGTGTGCCAGGGGCCCTTTGCAACCCTTATTTCACTCCAAAGCTGTCTACACCCCCTGCCCTTCCCTAAAGGGGTTCCAGGCACACATGACCTCCAAAACTATCCTCACCCTTCTTGCCATCAACTCTATGTGTATTAACAAGGTATTAATTCAGGGTCATTTGCAGATGACACAAAAATAGGAGGGGTAGCTAATGCCACAGAAGACAGAATCAAGATTCAAGATGACCTTAATAGATTCGAGAATTGGGGCCAAAGTAACACAATGAATTTCAATAGGGACAAATGTAGGAAGGGAGACAACTGGCTTGACAATAGGGCATGTGAAAAGGATCTAGGGGTCTTAGCAGACCACAATCTGAACTTGAGTCAACAGTGTGGTGCAGCCATGCGGCCTCAGTGAGGGAACCTGTTGTGGGGGTGTTGAGTTGGACCCCATCAGAATTCTGGACCCAGGGCCACAGTGCCCCTTGCACACACACCCCATGCTACACCACTGTGGGATAGGCAGGGTTAGGGGGAAGGAGACAAAGGATCCCAGTGGAACAGGACCATGCCATGAGCAAGAAGGGAGCCACTGTCACACCATCCCTTCCTCACATGAAACATAAGATACAAAATGACAAAAGATGAGTTTTAGCAACCATATTTATAACTAATGAGTAATCTTAGCAGGGAAACTCTTTATAAAAAGTATAAATGGGTGTGACATCTTGAAATGAGCCCTCCTTCCCTGGGATAGGTTCAGGAACAGTTGGAGGGCAATGCAATAGGCACTTCAGAAGCCTGAGGGTCTGTGAAATTCATGCTGGCCCACAAGTCATTTGCATGCAGACTCCCTCCCGAAGGAAAATGAATGCAACAGCACATGGATTGGATGAGCAGACCAGCTCACCAGGCCTTCCGGCATGACAGGGTTTGCTTTCCAGAGAGAAGATTTGCTTCTGGCTCCAGGGAAAAAGCTGGGCCCCTCTGCTCTGGGTTTCCGCTTGAGAGACGCTCCCACATTCAGTGTGTCTCCATTCCAAACAGGCTGTGCCAGGCAGGACTGCAATTCATTCCACTGTACACAGCACCCCCTTGTGGCTCACCATTTGTAGCTGGGAAGCCAGAGGTCTGTGGGATCTGGAAAGGAATGTATTGCTGCTGCTGCTGCTGCTGCTGCTGCTGCTGCTGCTGCTGCTGCTGCTGCTGCTGCTGCTGCTATGTAACATTGCTACACACACACACACACACTGCAAGGAGAGCTGCAGGGCAATTTGTTTGTTAAGTAAATAAGCTCATGGAACATTAGCTTGAGCAGACCCAAAGCCCCAGGGTAAGAGAGTCACAGTCTGCGTGGTCCAACCAGAGCAGCCAGCAAACTGGGGAGGGAGCAGGGAGGCACCTATGCAACCCATGTGCTAAACCCACTGGCTGCTCACATCTGAGCTCTTTATTTTGAAGATGTGTAACATGACCCACAGGACGCCTGTCAGTTGTGGCTTCCTTGGCTCAGGCGTGTAGAGTCCACATGAAGTCATGTGCCTGCCAGACACACACAGGAAGCGCTGTGGGCTTTTTGGGTGATGGGTCCTGCTCCCATACCCAGCAGCTCCACCCCGAATTCTTGTGAGCTTCTGTTTCATTCCAGAAATGGATCTAGAGGAATTCATGGTTCCAGGCAGGATCTGAGCAGACCCAGTAAAAACTTGATAGAAACACTTTGGCTAAGCATATTCCTCCTCCACAATTAACCCTGAGGAAAGTGGCCCATTTTCATTGGGTGCATAAAAACAAAAATTGACAAGAGGGCTCCAAAACTGAAATCTGAGTTTTGGGCACGTAAACAGCCTTTGGGTCCAAAGTTCCTTGTTCTGTGTAAACTGGCTCAGTCATGAACTGAGGCAAGAGGAATGGACAAGGGAGAGGGCTGCAGGGGGTGGGGTGTTTCCCTGAGAATGGCAGAGCTATTGTGCATTACCCAAGGGATACTGGTGGGCCATTTCTACCCAGCACACATGGGACAGCCACTTCAGCTTAATTCTTCATGTGAGGAGATTTTCCTCTCCAGCATTTATGGGATAGGTTCCAGGGTCAGAATTTGTGTTGGGCTCAACCGCTTTCTCTGGACAAGTGCAGGGTCCCCCCTACCTGCCTGGGGTGTGTCGAGACCCCAAGGCAATGCTTGCTAAAGAGAGGCATCAATTGGAGCTCTAAAGTCGATGCAGAAGAAGCTGTAAGTCTTCAAGAACTGAGGGGGAAACTCAGCCAGGAGGGACCTTAAAAGCCACAAAGAGCAGAAAGGAAATGAGACTGAATGAGACAGCACTGCCCGCTTGAGCAGTCAGGCAGCAGAACGAGGGCTAAAGAGCTTGTGTGGGATGGCAGGATTGCAGGCATACAAGCAATCTTCAACTAACACATTTCCAAAATCTTATAATCCTCACTGAAGCAGGTGGGTTCAGGCCCTAGCAAACACCAACACCCCACACACCCATGTCCACACATCCCCTTCCTTTGCCCTCTATGCAAACTTAGGGAGCATAATCAGCTCACAGGGAGAGGTTTTCTCTGAATGTGCTCCATGAACAGGAAGGACCTGGACCGGCTTAGAGATTTTCCACAAAAGTGGTTGTCAAAATAAGATTGTGAGCAGGTAATGTGGTCCACTGTAGTGGGTTACTTGATGGGAATGTTCCAAATAAGCACCCGCCAGAGGCAGTGCTATTTGGCCCATTTGGGGGTGAGGGTGGGAGGAGGAACATGCAACTTGAGGAAATAAATGGAGGGTGTCTGACCTTCTCAAAGCAGTTCAAGAGAGACTTAAAGGGACTCTGGTGATAGTCACCAGGAACATACAGCTGAGAATGGACTAAGGGGGGAGAGAGTCGGTTAGGGAGCAGTAGTTTGGTGGAGACAGGGTTACTGCAAGGCAGTCTGGATGGGCATCAGATGCAAGGAAATGCTGCTGCCTCAAATCCAGATGGCAGCGCAGTAGGTTAAGGTTTGGCTTTCCCCTCTTCTGTGGTTGGGCTAATGGAACCATCAGAGAAAAAGTCATCCTGCTGGTCTTGCTTCACTTTGGTCTCCAGGGAGGTGACACGCTGCTTGAGCTTCATCTGGGCAGCATCATACTCAGCCAGGAGGCGGGAGAACCGGGCATTCAGCATGTCCAAGCTGGCCTCCAGCCTGTTCAGCTTTTGCCCCACATCCATACCTTCCATGCCCTCTGCTGCAGTTGCTTCATCTAACAGACCTTCTTTGGTGAGGATCTCTCGTCCACGCTCCTCCAGGACTTTCTTGGCATCTGGATACTCTGTCACTGCTTCCATGAGGTCCTCCTTAGACAGGCAGAAGAGGTCGGAATAGCCAATGCTCCGGATATTTGCCGTCCTCCGGTTCCCCATTTTGCTTCCTTTGATGTTGAGGATGCTGATCTCCCCAAAGCAGCAGCCTGCTGTGAGCATAGCATACTGGGTTACGCCATCATCTGCCACAACAGCCAACTTCCCTTCCTTGATGATATACATTTCCTTGCCAATGTCCCCCTTCCGGCAAATATAGTCTCCAGGGCTGAATACCTGGGGGCGGAGCTTGAGCACCAGCTCCACCAGAAGCCCAGCCTCACAGTCCTGGAAGATCCTCACTTTCTTCAGCGTCTCCAGGTGAACATTGATAGCTATCTCTGCCCGCAGCTTGTCAGGCAGGTTCTTCAGGACCTCCCACTCCTCCACAGTTTTCTTATTGGTCCAGAGATAGTCAAACCACTTGATCACCTTGGCCTCCATGTCCTTGCTCACTTTGCGGAACTGCATGTAATGCTTGACTGCATCGATCTTGGCCTGAAACTCTGCCCTGGTGGCGTTCATGTTGGAGATCATGGAGCCCACATTTCCCACAATGGTAGCAAAGATGAGGACACCAATCAGGAAGTCAAAGATGACAAAGAGATACTCTTCATCACGTACAGGCGGAGGGGTCTCCCCAATGGTAGTCAAGGTCAGAGTGGACCAATAGAGGCAGTAGATGTACTCCCTTGTCAAATAACCAAACTCTGGGTCTGAGATGTTGGGATACACCCAGGTGTCCTCTCCAAAGCCAATGGCCTTAGAGATAGCATAGTAAATGCAGGCATTCCAGTGGATGATGACCAATATGTACATCACCAGGTTGCAGATTCGGAAGATGTTTGGGTAGCTGGTCCGTGTCTCTGTCCGGTCAAAGAACTCAAACATGCGGGAGAAATGCAGCAGCCGGTTGAAGCGCAACTCAGGGCGGTTTAAGCCGACGGCAAAGTAGGCAAAGTCAGTGGGCAAAACAGAGAGGACATCCAGCTTGAACTGCATGGTGGCAATGTACTTATCACGCAGCTTCTTGAGGTCCTTGACGAGTAATCCCTGCTCCAGGAAACCTGCCAGGGAAACACAGTGTGAGGCATTAAAACGCAGCAAAATCTTTGCCTAGTGCTGTCACTGCAGATATGGTGATGTGTTTATTTCCATCCAATCTGTTCATTCCGCATGCCTTGGATTTCACCCATCTCCAGCCTCGTAATCCAGCTAGAGTCAGGTAGTAGCAGCATTGTGGGGAACGGGCAGGACTTACAGCACACAGGATTCTAAGCAAAACAGGCCTCCCATCCTTGGAGTGGTGAGCTTGTAGGGTGGGTGGTGATTGTTGAAAAGATGTCCCAGCCTCAGATAGTGGGAGAGCATGAGATTCTGCACTCCTCCCACCCACCCCGCAGCATTCAGATTATTCATTAGCTCAATATGATATCAAGGCAGAGGCTTTTGCCAGACCTGAATATTGATGCCCAGGTGGGTAATTTTAAGAAAATTATTCAGCAGTGAAGGCTGATAAATCTTCCATCGGGGAACTCTATTTTTCAGAACTGCTGTTAATAAGATTTGCTTTATTGGGGCCATTTTCTGACTCACAAGTGCTGGAGGTGGAATCCTTAACCAGCATAGTGAGAGGAAGGCTGAGCCAGGCTCCTCCCCACACAGCTCCCTCACCTGTGTGAAAGCGGATGACAATGTCTGCGATGTAGATGCTATCTGCGATGTAATCTAGAACTAGCCACCAGATCCAGTACTTCCCTTGGAGGTCGTTGAAACAGGCCCTGTGGTGAGGAGGGTGAGAGAGACAATTAGAAGGCAGCAGCCCTATTGTAGCTTGGGCAGCTGATTGGGAAGCAAGGAAGCCAAGCTGCACCACTATCTGGACAGGGGTAGCCTAACTTCTGTTGTCTATCCTCTGGTAACCTCTAGGTTAGATTACTGCAACATGTTATTTGTGGGGCTGCCTCTGAAGACAGTTCAGAAACTTCAGCTAGTGCAGAATTCAGCAGCTGGGTTGCTCAGTGGGGCAAGATGGTTTGGACATATTACCCTGTTCCTGGCCCAACTGCACTGGCTGCTAATTCATTTCCGGGTCCAATTCAAAATGCCTCACACTGTGTTTCCCTGGCAGGTTTCCTGGAGCAGGGACTACTCATCAAGGACATCAAGAAGCCTTTCTTCATGTGCCTCCTCCACAAGGTTTCTAGAGGGCAGTAACATGACAGCAGGCCTTTTCGGTGGTGGCACCCCGCTTGTGGAATGATCTCCCCAGGAAAGCTCACATGGTGCCTTCATGACATATCTTTAAGCACCAGGCAAAAATAGTTCTCTATAACGAGGCCTTTGACTTATTAAACATTCTATGACATTTTAAATGTGTTTAGGGGGTTATGGGAGTTGCTCTTGTTTTCTTATGTATTTGTGTTCTCATTTTTTATGTTGGAAACCAACCTGCGATCTTCCAATGAAGGATGGTATACTAATTTAATAAATGAATAAAATAATAATAAATAATTCAATGTGCTGGAAGTGCCATAAGCGACCTCCCAGAGTTTCAGCAGTGAGTTAACCCTGTAAATACTGAAACTCCAGCAAATTAAGGATTGTTAAATCCATGCTTCCTAGGAAGAGAAGTTCTGGGGGAGAGAATCGGGAGAGAAACAGCAGGGGGAAGAGGAGGCACAAGGACTCACATCATGCTCTGCAGATCAGTGCAGATAGGTGCTCTGGGTGGAATCTGCATCCCCCCCTCTTGTGTTCCCCCCCCAACATGGGTTCCAAGGACTCACCGTGCTACCAATGTGCACCAGTTATAAAGGACTGGCACTGCTATGACCATAAGCCATCGATAATACCAGTCCCCTGCAGGATTCAATACAAAGACTTTCCATTTCTTCCTGCAGATAGAAGCAAAACATCATTTCAGTGGCCACAATGAGTCTTCAATGAATCTGGCCTAGAGGGGAGATGGTGCGATTTGGAGTACATGAAAATGAAAGGGTTAAGTGAGCACACACAGACCTCCTTTACCCAGACAGATGACCAGAGGTGGCCACAGCACACAGCGACTGACTGAGAAGTAAACACCCCAGGCCCACCCCTTCCTTCCATCCAAATGTCCAATCAGCCTTCCTGTTGCTGAAGCGTCTCATACCTTCCAAGCTGCCCAGTGGGAACATCAGAAGAACCCTGCAGCAGCTGATGAGGCTAAAGAGGGCCCTTCTAGTTCAGCATACTGTTTGCACAGTGGCCAACAAGATGCCCCAAAGGAAACCCCCCCCCAAGAGCTGCCTGCTCTTCACTCCAGATGTTCTGAGGTCTCCATCCAGTACCTTAGATTGTTACAGAAGTGTCCAACCCCATCTTGGGCCTCGTGGGAGGGGGGAAGGGGTGGGCTGGCTCAAAGGGCATTAGGTGGGAGAAGGCAGGAGGTCCTGGCTACTAGAATTACTAGAGCAAGCCCAACTTCCCTGTTCCCTGAAAGGTCTTTGTCAGGGAACTGTTCTCGGCTCAGTGCAGGATGCAGCTCAGAGGCTTGAGAGCAGAGGCTCTGGGGATGTTGGAGAGACCCTGCACCCTCCTTGCTCAGTGGGCGAGGAGGGAGACATGCCATTTCCATCACCCCAAGTGCACAGAGGGGTGAAATGCAAGGAGAGGAGGCAGAGATTTCGGATACCGAAACTCTTATGCTGGGGTCCCAGCCGGAAGGGGCCACTCCTGGATTCTGCTAGAGACTGATACGGTCATGTTTTTCAGCACTCTGCACTGTAAATAGTTTGCACAATAAAACTGTTAAAAACTCGTGTCTGCTTACTCATGAGCAACCCAACGCAGACCTGACAGCCTTGATGGCATCCCTTGAAGGCTGTCAAAGTATGGCCATTTTTATTTCTAAAGTGTAGAATGGGAAGAAAAGGAATGCCCCATTCCTCTCCTCAGGCTTGTCCACAATGACCAACAGCCTCAGCACTTGCACAACAGCCTTACACAATGGTCTGAACACTCTTGCCTGCTCCTGTTTTGCAAAAGCCTCACTGGACCACAGCATCCCAGAACCATTGCTGCTCTCTGGTAATTAACACGTTCCACTTAACCTCTCAGGGAAGACCCTATTTGCTCAATGCCAAAGACAATGGCTGATTGTGAGCCTCTTTCACTCTCCAGCAGCCTGCCCTTTCCTCTTTGCTCAAATTACCATGGCTAATGGCAAGGTCCAGCCTTACCAATGAGGCCAGCCCCTTAATTATGGTGGAGGAGGAAAAAAGAAAAGGAAGAGAAAAAGGGAAAAGAAGCTGGAGGGGGGAGGAGGAGGAGGAAGAAGAGGTAGGAGGGGAAGAGAAAGAAGAGGAGAAAGATAAAGAAGGAGATGGGGGGAGAAGAGGGAAGGTGGCCTATGATCAGGACCGGTGCTAGGGTTTCTTGTGCCCTAGGTGAGACCACCTTCTGGCACCCCCCGCCGCCCGCCCCCGCCAAAGCCTGCTTTAGCGGGAGGTGGGGGGTGGTAGAGAGGCAAGCAGCAGTTTCTCCGCTGTAGCGGAGAAGCTGCTGCTCGCCCGTCCCACCCCCCACCAAAGCCTGCTTTAGTGGGAGCCGGGTGGTGGTGTAGGGGGCAAGCAGTACCTCTCCGCTACAGCGGAGAAGCTGCTGCTAGCTCGCCCTGCCCCCACGCCCAAGCCTGGCCAGCGCCCCCTCCATTTTGGCGCCCTAGGCAATTGCCTAGTTTGCCTTAATGGACGCGCCGGCCCTGCCTATGATTTCCTTTCCTTGGCCATGCAAAGTCTCCCACAGCAGCTCCAGCCAGCCAGGAGGGAGTCTCACTTTGTCTTTCTGTCATGGGTATCAAACCCATCGCCCCTTGCTGCAGCTACTGCCAAAGTCTTGACATCTGGTCCTCGAAATCGTTCCAGGAAGGAGTCTGTCCGCTCCTCTTCTTTCAAGCCTTTATTGGCCCAGCCCCGGAGAACCATCACCAGGCGGGCTATCCTAGAAAGGGAAGAGAGAAGGGAAAGGGTCAAGCTTAGCAAATGGAGAGGGGGGAGAGGACACCCATACATTTCTAGTGGAGCAGTGGGGTGGAGTCTCCCTTCACATTCACCCTGGGCAGGAGAAGTGTACAGTTTTCCCCCTCTCTCTCTCCCTCTGACCTGCAGTTACACAGCCCCATTCTGTCCATTGCTTCCCCCTAAGTGCCTAAGCTAGGTGCTGAAGCATCTCACTCCTTCCAAGCTGCCAGAAGAAGAGCCCTGTAGCTGGATCAGGCCAATGGCCCATCTTGTCCAGCATCTTCTTCTCACACTGGCCACCCAGATGCCCATTATGGGAAATCAGGATTCGAACATAAGAGCACTCCCCTCTCCTGTGGTCTCCAGCAACTGGGATTCAGATGCATTTTTGCCTTTAACAGTGCAAGTGGAGTATAGCCATCCTGGCTAGTCACCATTGATAGCCCTCTTCTCCTCCGTGAATCTGTCCAATCCACTTTTAGAGCCATCCAAGTCGGTGACCATCACTGTCATCAGCTTCCCTGGGAATCAGCAAAAGAGGAAGACAACGTCCTCGGGGCTTGTGAGGGTTATGAAGCCTCCTCTTGCCCATCTTGTTCAAGTACTTCTTAGGAGGGGAAACAGCAGAGGGTTCTTCAGCAGTCACAACTAGTAGGGCCTCCCCTGAAACTCCTGCCCCATTCTAGGCCATCTCCACAAATGGCCCTTATGGGCTTTCAAGAGCACCCCTAGCAGGGTGGAATTGTGGGCAAGGGCCATAGCTCTGTGACCAGAGCACCTGCTTTGCATGCAGCAGGTCCCAGGTTCAACCCCCTGCAGCATCACGATGTGGGGCTGGGAAACGACCCCTGCCTGAAACCGTGCATAGGTGGATTAGATAATACTGAGTTAGATGGGCTAATGCTCTGCCTGAGTATACGACAGTCTGTTATGTTCCTAAGTCTTGAAATACCAGCTCAGCTATGAGTAATGAGTCAAAATAATAGAATCATAGAATTGTAGAGTTGGAAGGGATCCTCAAGGGCCTCCTAGTTCAACCCCCTTCAATGCAGGAGTCACAGCTACAAGAATCCCTGGCAGATGGCCTTCTGACCTCTGTTTAAAACCTCCAATGAATGGAGAGTCCACCATCATCTAAGGCAGTCCATCCCACTGTTGAATGCCTCTTACCCTCAGAAAGTTCTTTCTAAAGTTGAGTTAGAATCTCCTTTCTTGTAACATCCCCATCCAGAGCAGGTAGGCACAATTTCAGCAGATAGGCACAATTTCAGTGCAACCTCCACAACCACGTAGGCTGACACACACACCCCACACACTTCATCAACCCCACAAGGAGCCCCATAAGTAGTACCTGGAGAGGCCCCCTGTCTTGTGGGATTTCTGGTCCACATTCTCCAAGGCGGCAACATGCTGCAGTTCTGAGGACGTGTCATCATTGGCTGACGGCACTCTGTAGAGAGACCAGGTAGGAAGGATGACCCTTGGCTGCCAAGCAGAGGTGGGAATGGAGCGGAACACCCTCCCCTCATAAGGGGGTCTGCCCCTCTCACTGCCACTGCCTCCTCCTCAAGCTCCCTTCCCACATCAAAGCAAGAACTCCACATCATTCAAGTTAATTGACTTGGGAGTTGTAATGACTCCCATAGTGCCTGGAGGAACCCCCCCCCCAAAAAAAAACATCATTAAGGGAGTTGATTTGTGACTGTGCTCAACATACGCAGGAAAGCAAACTGGAGGATTTGGGGAGCAACAGCCTACTTCCTGCCTTGACCACAAGGTGGAGTCTTAATCTGAGATCCTATCCCTGCTGGCAGTAAGGAGAACCTAGGGGAGACAAAAATCAGATCTCCTCTCACCTGTCCTAGCCACCCTTATTCCAGAGCACGCCATGCTGAGATGCAGAGAAGCCAAGCATTTGCTTGAGAAATGGGGGGGGTGGGATCTGAAAGGGCTGCTTCACAAAGGCCAGCTATCAAGGGTCCCAATACATTTTCAGAATCATAGATTCATAGAAAGGTAGAGTTGGAAGGCACCCTGAGAGTCATCTAGTCCAACCCCCTGCAGTGCAGGAGTCAGACCTCTTGGCTCATATGGGGATTAAACCCGCAACGTTGGCATCATTAGCACCATGCTCTAAAAGTGTGTTTCCTATTGGAACTCAGAGTTGTGAATTCGCCCATGGAGGAAACTTTTCCCGGGCCTCCACTCTCACCAGGAAGGACCATTTGCTCTCATCCCTGAACTCCTTCCCAAGTGGCCCCAAAAGGCTTCCCCTCCTCCCTTAGGCACAGACTGACCCCTATTCAGTTATGCTAGGCAACAGCCCAGGCCCTTGCAGGGGGGTGGGCAACCAGATACACTTGCCCCAGGCCTTGGAGAGCTAAAATGGCTGGGGGCCACAGTCAATCCAAGAACAAGACCCCTGCCCTGGGCCTCAGACAAGCTCTGTATGGGTATGCAGCAAGCAATTATTGAAGAGCATGTTTTGGGTGCTTTTCCCCCCCCCCTCAACACTGGGTGTCCAGTGACAAGCTGACTCTTGGGCCAGGAACCCCCTGCAGCAGACCTCAAGGCCACCTGTTCTGAGAGTTACCTGCTGTGGTTGCTGAGCTCCTTTCTCTCTGGATCCCCATTGGCAGCAGTTTTCATGGGCTCCTGTGGCTGATGGTTGGCAGGGGAAGCCTTCAGACCATTGGTTTTCTCCATCATTCTCCATGCACAGAAGGCAGAAGCGGCAGGAGGGAGAGGAACCTGTGCCAGAAAACACAGAAAAGAACGAATACCCAGGAAAGAATCCCGGGAACAAGACCTCCTCATGTTGCTTTCTTCCAACAAGTTGTGGGGAGTAGATGCTGCCCCAGTGCAAACAGAGACCACCAGGGAGCTCCTCCTTGGCTTAAGGTGGGGCTTGCCAGCTTCTGGCCCGGAGAGCTCACTCATCCCCTCCCACCATCCAAGTACATTTTCCTTGCCCACAAGAGCCCCACTGATTTTGGTGCCAGCTGCCAAATTAAAACAAATAAGAATGTAGACACAGCATGGAAGGGGCCTGAGAGGTTGTAACATCATTTGGTGAGGGACAGGGGCACTAACCCCCTCTTCATCTGATCTGTACAGGGAAGCACCACGGCTCAAGGGTAGAGCATCTGCTTGCTTTACAGAAGGTCACAGGTTCAACCCCCCACATGGCAGCATTTCCAGGTAGGCCTGGGAATGTCAGCTAGAAAGTATAGTACAGATCAGGAAAAATGCCACTAGACTCAAAAGGAGTCCAGCATACTTAGAGAGCCCAGCATATTTAATGAGCACTGTATCAGTTGAGAGAACTTTACATTCCAAGGCAAGTTTTCCCCAACTCCTGAGGAAGTTTTTTAGATCACATTGTAGTCAGCTTTTTGTTTTGCTGGTGTTTTCCCATGCTTTTGTAATTTTACCCATTACTGTAGTTTGCTTGAAATTTATGGGATTTTGAAGCTTATATTCCCTGTTTTGGTATGTTCAGTTTAAAGGTTGCTTATAGCTGCAGTGGCTGTGTAGCCAGGATTTTTGTTAGGGGGACAGGACTTTTGTTGGGGGGGGGACACACAGAACTGTTGTGATTGGTCAGGTAGTTACCGGTAAGTATTTCTATTGTTTTACTTGATTTAGGGGAGGGCAGCTGCCCCTCCCTGCCCACCCCTTGGCTACACCCATGGTTGGGGGGAATGGCATCACCCACATATGTACCACCAGGCACTGTTCCCTCCAACTCACAGAGACAAAAGGCCCCCTTTGCTTAGTCTTCCTGCCATGATTTGCTTTCTGGCTCTGCTCAGGAGCTCCCAGGGATGGGCAACCTTTCCTTTATCTTGGAAGAGTGAGTTCTCCCAAGCTAGGCACAGGTTCCCTCTGGCACCTGGAAATTTGGCAAAGGCCCACCTGCCATCTTTAGTGACCTGTGGCCCCTCAGCTTCTTTCCAATCACTGAGCAGATGAAGATCAGGTGTCAGCCACCAGCCTTCAAGGACTGATTAGCTGTCCCAAATCGGCTGATTGCTTGTGGTGGCCAATCCCCATTTTCAGTTTTTCAACAGCATGACAGAGATGTGATTCATCTGCTTCTCAATTACAATAAAGAGAAATGAAAGCTTCATTTTAAAATATCAGGGTTTTTTTTGTCACTGTTTCCAGACTCTGCAAATGTGAGCTAACTGAGTAAATGCATAAATGCTTGAAACTTAAATTTGAATTCTATAGTGTACAGGGGAATTCTGCTTCATGCTCTATTTCTCCACTCTTTAAACTCTCAGTGTCCCCTGCCTTCCACACCCGCTTTCTCTCCCATGTGGTCCTTCAATGTTATTATTCAAGGCTTCTCCCAGAGGCTTTCATCTCTGTCACTGTTGCCAAGGCAACTACATCAGCATAAGCCCTTCCCTAACAACAGGTGTGAGGTGCTCTCCTAGCCATTCTCAATAGATCCACAGTAGTAATGAGAGCACTGGCAGATGGGAGGGGGGGGTTGGAGGCACTGGGGAAGAGTGCTGTTCATTCTAGACTTTACAATGGGTAAGAAGAGAGATGGAAATGGCAAATATCTTTTGACAAAGGAAACCACTATAACTGGGGGGGGGGGTGTTGCATGGTTTCTGGTAGAATTTTGCATGGCAGCTATTAACTGTTGCTATAGCATACTAAAAGTGCCATTTTTTTGCAACTAATTAATCCTCCCTTGTTAACTCTGGTTGTCAATTACTGTGATTATTTCAGCAAATGTAAACAATCAAATCCCATGGTAGGCTAATGGTAATACATGCAAAGTGCATAGCTTGTGGTTCACTTTGCACCAAAAATTCAAATTGTTACTTGAATGATGGATCCAGGATTGGGGGTGGGATATGACCAGTTATAACCAAACAAGGGATCACAGCAGCAGTAGCTTAAGAGAGGGCAACTGGGCCAGTTGAAGCCCAGCAACCATAGTCACTAAACTCCATTCAGCTCTCTAGCCCACCTCAACATCACAGCTGTCTGGATACCACCAAGCCTTTCCTTCCTCCTCCTTCCCTTAGGCCTTTTGGCGCCCTTTGGTCAGATTAATTTCATGGGTGCATTAGGAAATCCCAATTGTTACACCTATATAGATCCCAAGACCTGGGCTCCCAGAATAATCAAAAGGGTGTTCCAATCTCTTCACTTACCCAAGTCAGTTCATAATGTAACAGACAGTAGGGTTGAGTTGGGTATGCAAAGAACCCCAGTTAACACCCCTCAGCTTTGAAAGGGCAGATCTCCGAGCCTCTGTAGCTCAGATTGCACTTCCTGCAGGCTTTACCAAAACACTGAGGGAAGGGAAGGGTTTGGTGGTGCTGGATGAATCCCAATTGAGCTAGTCCTGCCTTTTGAGGAGGTGGGAGTAGCTCCAGACAACAAGCAGGGATTGAAGCTGAAGCGGGGGAGGAAGAGGGTCACAGAGAGTGCCCCCCATCCCATACACACGCACATACATGAGATCAGCTCTGGTTATGTGACATACTAGAAGTCCTCATCACCTTCTCCCTTGTGCCTTCTAGACAGAGGTAGTCCTGTAAAGTAGGGGTTCTCAGCAAGGAGCCAGGAAGGAGGCCCAGCACTCGACAACGGGTGGAGGGGGCACAAGGCAACGTGTGTGTATGTGAGAGAGATGCCCTCTACACTCTACTAGGATGTCACTCAACACCTGCACTCAGGACATTCCGGGGCAGTTGGAAGAGTCTGTTGCGGAAGCAGGAAGAAGTCAGTTGGAAGCCGAAGAGAGAGGGAAAGAGGCTTGTCAGCTGGTGACCGTCCTCCGGTTAACTACTAACTAACAAATCCTTGCCAGCATTATTGAGCAGACATTATTCACCAGTTGGTTCTTATTTATTTCCAGATTCTTGGATCCCCTCTCTCTATGTCTCTTTGCCATGTGTGACGTAAAACTGTTTCCTGACGAAAGCCCCCACGGAAACACACACATGCACACTGACTGCATTTGTTTGTACAGAAACTGTCCAACAGCCAGCTAGGAATGGAATTAATACCTCTTCCCCACCCCATGACAAGGTGGCTCTAAAAGAGAGCAAGGGCTAAAGTCACTCTCGTGGGAGGAAACAGGAAGCATCAAGAAAGGCACGACAAAACTCATAGCTACTGCAAAGCAACCCAGTGCAAGGGGGGGACACCAACACCACACCCCCGTTTAGGGCAGGAAGGGTTTGGTTACTCCCTCTCCCCAAACACGCTTTTACTCACTAGTCAGGAGTCCTGCACTCGGCTCTGTCTCAGAGCCAAACCCAGCATGAGAACAGGGCAAGGCAGCAGGACTGGCAGCTGGTTTCAATGAGCATTGGTGGTAGTGCAGAGCAACCCCGCTCTCTGGGCCTCAGTTTTCTTTTGCAACCCTTCGGCATAAGTGGTGAGTGGCACTCTAGCTCTGTTCCTTCAGGAGGCTGCTGGGATCATCCAGGAGTCATCCCAAGGAGTTTGGAGGGTCTTCTTCAGCAGGCTGGGATGGCAGAAAATAAGCTGATGCCAACATGGTCTGTGGTATAAAGGAACAGCTACACACACGCACACACACACACACACACACACACACACACACACACACAGAGAGCACTTGCTGGCCATAGCAGCACAGGGGCCTAACCAACTAAACTGCAAGCCAAAGCATACATCTAGGAGCCAGTTTACCTGCACTTCTTGCTGCAACGCACATGCCTCCAACTCTGAGCAAAGGTGTGCTCCACAAGCCTTTATGCCTAAGGGATGAAAGAGGCTCTTCCTCGCCTCTTGCCTCAGCCAGTTAACCCTTCCTCTGATTTCAGTTCAGCAAGGCAGCCAGTCCCAAAGGATCCCTTTTGCACTGCAGCCGCTCCAGAACCCCCACTGCTGCCACTGCCCTACGGAGCTTATTTGATAGGGGCTGGGTAGTTTACTGAACTGGACCTGTGCCCAAAAAGATGGACCTGTTATTTAGCTAGCAAAAGTGCAGCTCTTCTTCTTTCAGAATTAGAGAGTGACCCTGGAATGCAGGAACATGCTCAAGGATTGAAGGCAGGCACTGGGGGTCCCGCAAATCATCTGTTTTGCAGTGGCAGTTTCCAAAATCCTTTAACGGCTAATGTCGTCAGGTTATGTTTAGGGCTGTCATTTGACTAAATAAATCTTACGAGGGATTCCCTTGTCTGAGTTTCTGTTTGATTAATTGATCAGTTAGTCAACGCTGAAGTCAAAAGCATTCACTTGTGTCCCCCCCCCCGAGACGATGGGTCTCAGTTTGTGGCAGAAGGCATCACCTGGTGAGAAACATCCTCTCTGTCTCTGGGGTACACATGCCCCTCTTAAGAATCATAGAGTTGGAAGAGATCATGAGGAGCATCTAGTTCAACCTCCTGCAATGCAGGAATCTTTTGTCACATTTTGGGCTCAAACCCATGAACCAGCGATTAATAGTCTCGTGCTATACCAAGCTACCCCTTGAGTAAAATTATCACTGCAAACTATCTGTAATTGTTGCAAATAGGCATAAATACACACATGCATACCATATTTGTATTTCCCTTTTCCTCAAAGGAGCTCAAGGTGGAGCATGTGGCTTCCGACTCCCTATTTTATCTTCATAACAACCCTGTGAGGTAGGTTAGGCTAAGGGATTGTGTTTCACAGGTATTGCTCCTTTCTTGGACACAGGTGCAGCTGTAGGCAGCCCAGTTGCTACCAGGGAAAGGAAGCCCACAGCCCACTGTGATATTCACTTTACTCTGGTGGTCTGGAACTGAACCTGCAGTTATGTCGTGGACTCAGAGCAGAGTGCCAGGTCTGCTGGAGGAAGACCCCTACGCCTACCCCTATCTCCATCTTCCTCCTCTCCCCAGGGCTTGCTGTTTGCTGCAAAGGAGATCCTCAATCTGCTTCCGGTGGGGAGGGGGCACTTTGTATGTGCAGCAGATGGCAGGGGAATCCTAGGCTGCAGCAGCAGTAGCCGTCCTCTGGTTACCACTCCTTTGAAGCGTGCCTCTGGCCTCCTGGTGCTCTTCTGTTGCAAAACATACTCCCGAACACACAACAACCCTCCTCTCCTGGGGAAAGATGAAAGTGAGCGGCAGTGGCAGCTCAGGCAAAATGCCAGCTGAAGGAAGGGCAGCATGAGAATGTTAAACATGCTTGTTGCTTCCCAGATTGGCTAAATAAACAGAGGGGATTACAGAGGGGGGAACTGAGGCATGCACCAGCCAGCTCACTCAGGGAGGACAAGTATGTTGTTTCAGGGCATGACAAGCACCTCATTTTTAGGCCTCCCCTTGCACCCCCACTTCTGTTCAGAAATGTGCAGGTGGCTGCCAACCTACCTACCTAAAAGGAGCATGGTCTCTTCTCCCCACTCTCTCTCCCAGCTTCTGTGCTTCTTTTTCCCATAGACATCCGGCTTCCCTTTGGCCGGATTGTTCCCAGCAGAATCACAGGAAGTGGGAGCGCAACACCCCCCAGTCCCGAAAAGGTGTTTTTTCTCTCTTTGCCTGATGTAAGCGATGGTCAGAGACTTCCTGGAGAGTCCACCCTGCCCTCTCGAGCAACCATCTTGCACTACTCATGCCTTCTCTGAAATGTGCATCCTTTGGCAACAAATAAACACACCACCCCAATGGTTAGTGAGGTGGGCTCTGTCAGTCCAGGGGGCAGAGCAAATGGCCAAGGCTCTTCATGGTGGAAGGGGCCAAAGAGGCAGAAACAACAAACGGACAATCCTCTCCCAACCCAGGGATGCAAGAAGTGGGGTCCACCATGTATAGGTAAGGAGAAAGCCCTTGTGCTTTTTTGCCTTGTTCATCAGTGACCAGGAGTTAGGGATGTGCATTGAGGTGGCCACATTCACTGATGATGCCAGTTCGCTCAGGGTGGGAGAAGTTACAAAAACATCTCTCCAAGCTGGTTGAACAGGGAGATAAGGAGAACCTGCTGGCTCAGGCAATGGCCCATCTAGGCCAGCATCCTGTTCTCACAGTGGCCAAAAAGATGTCTGTGGAAAACCAGGGAGGAGAACATGAGCACAAGAGCCTTCTCCCCTCCTGTGGTTTCCAGCAACTGGGGTTCAGTGTAGAGAGACCAGAGTCACCATGCCTGGCCCAAATCCTGCCTGTATATCTTCACTCCCATTTCCTCATGCCAAGATACCATTGTTCCACATATGGACAGGCCATGCCTGAAGCACTACCACCAACACTCTAGTTAAGTCTGCCTGACTGGAACTCAAGAGAAAGCCCTTCCAATTCACATCTATTCCCTTTCCAAGGCAAAGCACCCCAGCACTGATTCCTAAAAGTTTTCTCCATGTGTATGACCTGCCTCACACTGTCACAGCCTCTCTCTCCCTGTGTATGGGATTCCACCCCACCACCACCACCACCACCCCAAGATATAAGGGATGTTGCATTTATGGGGGATTCAACTTCATCAGACCATCTTGAAGAGCCAGTGGACTTTTGCAGCTTGCTTTTCTCTCAGGTTATTTCATGCTCTGTCAGTTATTTTGGCCCATGTCTCACTCTAAACTTTGAATCATTTTGCAAGGTTGCAGAGGTGCCCAATTTCCTTGCCAAGCATGCTCTGCTGTACTTTGTGGAGAGCTGGGAGGCTGAGGCATTTGTCTCTTCCTCTGATGCCAATGACTGTGGGCACAATAGGAGCCCAGAGAAGAAACAGACCTTCTTCCGACCCCATCCCTCCTTTTCATCACTCACACACACAGAGAGAGACAGAGACAGAAACTCTTTACCATAAATTTTATTAGAATTTTAGGACACTCAAACTGTTAGATACAGGCCCACTGGCCAGGAAACCATCAGCTCACTAAGGAAAACTTGGCTTGCCCTGGAGGACCCTGAGAAGCCTTGGGGAAACCCTGGGGTTGTGATCTTCCCGGGTTGGCTCAGTCCTACCCCTGTACTTCTAGCAGAAGCTGGCCACAAATACTGCCCACTGCTTTAAATCTATTTTACTATAGGGACTGAGGTCCTGAGAGTTTCCATCGATCTCTTCCTACCCTTCCTGTTCCCATCAACCCTCCTGCAGGTGAGAACCTGATCCTTCTCCTTTACTCCACCAACCCTGCCTTGATGGTAACTAACCCCAAGCACACCAATCAACACTTACCCCAAAGCCATCATCTTAAGGCAACTCAACATCCCTTGTATGGGTGGCAATCCCATCATCATAACTGCAGCTAGAGCTGCCTTGGACCCCTCCCTAAAGAAAGTATATCACATCAGGCCTGAATGAATCACGCATATGAAGCCATATTCAAAAGAAAGGTGAGTCCCGACTAAGGAGTAGCTGCCTTCTGTTGGACCCCCAGCCCTGCCCAATTTCTTGCCTTCGTCCTTCTGCACACACAAGGCACATCCCCTCCAGCCGATTTCCCTTTTGCTGCAACCCAAAACAAGGAAGCCCCAGGACACCTAGGCAAGTGCTCAGTGAAAACTAACAAGCACAAGGTTGACTGCTGGCAGCAAGTCTTGCTGCTTGGAGCAGGGTGGCTTCCTCATCTTTTGTGCCAAAGCCACATGTTGAGAAGGCAGGAAGAGGCCAGCACAGAGTAGAACAGCAGCTCCTTCTGGTGCCAGCCCACACGCTGCTTCTCCAGGCGCTGAAGCCGCCCTGAGATCTTCATCAGCTGCAGCCCGGAGAAGAAAAGAGCAACAGTGAGAAGGTCAGCCTCGGGTTGCTATGCGAAACAGAGGCCATTGAAGGAAAAGCCTTGCTGGAGAAGGACACAGTAAGAGGGGAAAGCCTCACCAGAGGGAAGGGCAGCAATGCTCAAAGCCCATCTACCGGAACAAGAGGGCAGGCACGATCCCATGCAGGGGGACAAGGCAAATATGTCACTTTCTGTGCTTCCCCCCTCCCCACTCCACTACCTGCTGATGGATCAGATTGCTGATGGGGGCACCAGGCCAAGAACATGCAATAGCATTGTTAAAACACCTGCACTGGCTGCCCACCTACAACTGAACCAGGCTCAAGGTCCTGTGTGCCTGAACCCTTCCATCCTAGCCCATCATCTGCAGGAGCGTCATTGGTCATTCTCTGAGCTGGTGAGGCTCTTTTGGCAACACAGAAAAACTGAGCTGTTACCGTCTTTGGCCCAGTCCTGTGGAACACCCTGCCACTTTTAGATGCCTGCTGAAAATGTGTCTATTCTGTCAAGCTTACGCAGGCAGTTAAGAAAACATCTTCCCACAGCATCTGATTTCCAATTCTAAGTCTAATATAGTGTCATGCATAATTGCTGTAAACGGCCCTGGTATATATATAAATATTTTCATAAATAAATAATCACCTGCTTCCTCATTGCCAGAACCTCTGTGGTGCCAAAGTCCTCCAGAGAGTTCACTGAGGCCACACTTCTCTCCAGGGAACTAAAAGGTAGGAGGAGAAAACATGAGATTGAGAGAAAATATGAGGAGAGCTGATGAGGTTTTGAAGGGGTGAGAGACATGATGAGTCCCCAAAGTTAGGTCAGCCCAAGACATTTTGTTCAGGTGAGATGGCACCACCCCATGCCACATTGTATGTACAGAAGATGCACAAGCTGGAGTTGAATTCGGCTTAGACATTGCTGAAGTGACAGGCTCCACCACCACACCTGAGAGAAGCAGGAGAAGCTAAGGAGGTGCAGGTCACACAGACAGCATACTTAGCTCTCCCCTCCAACACCTCCCTGTTCCCTTGCTGACCACTGCCAGTCAGTGCCAGCTCTCTGACTGATGTAGTAGTGTAGCCACGTGACACCTGCTGGCCACTTGACATCTGCCTACTCATGAGAAGAGCCCTGCTGGGTCAAGTCAAAGGGGACCCACCTAGTCCAGCCTCCTCTCAGTGGCCAACCAGATGCCACAATGGGAAACCAGCAAGCAGGAGCCGAGCACAAGAGCCCTCCTGCAGTTTGCAGCAGCTGGCATCCAGAAGTACCGCTGCCTCCGACCGTGGAGGCCGAGACATCAGACAGAGATCTCCTCTGGTTAAATGTCTCCTTGAGTTTTGAGGCTTTGCTGGTTCTAATGGAGAGGAAGCAAAGGATGGTTCTCTGGATTCCTTCCTTCCTTTCTTCATCAGGGCCTTGCCCAGCTCTCACAGTATGCATTTGGAAAGGGTGGCGATGCAAGTCAGTCCAGGCCAACAAGAAGCAGCGCCACTGCTGGCATCCAGACTGCCATGGCTGCTGCCTACAACCTGCCTTCTGAGCTCACTGCTTCATTCTGCCTAGGGCACAAGGCTGTCGAGGCCAGAATGAGAAGGCAGAAGAACCACTCTCTGGTTTCCTCAGGCTTCCTTCCTTCCCCTCCTGTACCTGCACAAGTGTGCCAGTGGCAGACCTTCAGGTCTCAAATTTCAGGTGACCTGTGTAACGCCAGAATTTGGCTCCCCCTACCGCCTCTCGCCTTCCATCCTAAGTTATAGTTGTGGTGCCCCTGTGGCCCCCACCCCAGGATCTGCACCCAGTATGACTGAACCAGTTGGTTATATAGTTACTCATCTCTTTGACATCTGATGGGAGGGTGCTCCACAGGGTGGGTGCCACTACTAAGCAGGTCCTATGCATATAAATAATAAAATTATTTATTACTATTTATTTATCCTGCCTAAGCCCCCACCTTCTCCCCGAGGGCCTAAGTTTTTAACACTTGCTGTTTTTTAGTGTTTTTGTATTTTGCTGGAAGCTGCCCAGAGTGGCTAGGGCAACCCAGTCAGATGGGTGGCATATAAATAATAACATTATAACACTGATTGTGTGGGCCCAGAGATAGCCCACAGGTAGCCTGTCAGGTTGGGGGACCTCTTTAAGAAATGAGGGACAAGATCCACCTATCCATCCATTGTACAAATAGTGTGCAAGAAGTTCCCGAATTTATCACCAAAGCTTTTCTGAACTGCCCAAGTGATTCATCTTCATGATTTCAACTGGGGTTCACTTGAGAGGTCAGGTCCAAGAAGCCAAAGGGGGAGGGGGGACATTTCCAGGCCTGAAGGGGCAAAACTTCATGACCCTCTTTCTGGCCCTCCCCACAGGGTGAAATAATACAACATAAAAGCCCTCCCAACGTGTGAAAATGTGCTGAAGAGCTGCAGCATACACATGGGTTGCAGCCCCCCACTCATCTTTTGGTGGAGTTTTGGGGTCCTACCTTGGGTCTGAAGGCAAAGTTCTACCCACAAAACTCTTACAATCCCCAGGACAATGGTCTCTTCCTCACCACCTCCATGCTGGCCATGCAGATGTGGAACCCAGGAAAGCAGAGCATAGACTGGGCTGTGAGCATGGACGTGCCACCAGGGCAAGAAAGAGATGCCCAGCCAGCTGGAAGCACCCACTGCCAACCGGAGGCACAGCTGGTGCACCATACAACCCCCCTGCTTTGCACACATCCCAGCCAGCTGCATGCTGCCCTGAGCAAAGCCAGAGAGAATCACCTGCATTGGGCTTGGCCAGGCTTGCGAAACAGCTGGAACATCTGGTGCCCCAGGAACCACAGCACCTGAAGGACATTCTGCAGGGAGTAGATCCTGCCCTCCAAAGGGAACGGAGGAAGCTGGGGGGTGGAGGAGGCAGGGGGCGGTTCACTTGGCTTCTGCCTGCAGGGGCACAGGGAGACAACCAGGGTGGTCACTTCCTCTGGCACTAGAAGGGAACTTCCTGGCCTCCAGAGCAGCCACAACCTGCACCTCAGTCAGAAAAGGCTATGCCAGCACCTGCTTTGCCTTGGCGCAGCTACCCCAGAAGATGCCACCACCTCCACTGAACATGCCAGCAGCCCTTGGCATGTGTCTGGGGAGAGAGACAGGCTCCTACCTGGCAGCCTGGGAGGACGAGCAAGGGAGGGGGGCTGCAAATGCCCCTAAAGCCTAACACCCCACCCCTGCCTGCTCCACAAGGGCAGCAAGACACTCAAGAAGGACCTGGCCAAATCCACTCCGCAGCTTTCCCTTACCAGTCTTGCCTCTGGTCAAGAGCTCCCAAGCCCAGATGAGGATTCTTCGCCAGCACCCTCTCCTTTCTGGCCCTGCTTTGATGTGCCTGGGTGAGGGGGCAAGAGGCAAAGCTTCAGCTGGGGGGCTAAAGGCAGGACCCCTTTTCTCCAAAAATAGTTGCCCTTAGCCAACGTGGACCACAGGCAGTCACTCCAGATGCACTTGGAGGCCAGAAGGAAAGAACAGCCTGGCAGGGCACACTATTCCCTAGTGCTGCCACAAAAGGCAACACCACTGGTCACCATCCCTAAGGAGTGCCACCAGGTCTCTTTGGGGGCACCCCATGGCACATCCACCATGTCACACCAGCCGGCACTGCCAAAGGGTCTGTGTGGCATACACACAATATTTATAAATCCACACACTAGGGTCTACCACCCCTGCTTAGTCCACTTTGCAACCCCACTTACCCCTTTGCCCTCCCCTCCAAACCAACCCCCTCCCTTTACGTCTCACCCACCCCCTCTCCTGTCTCCCCACAGCTTTCCCTGAGTTCCACTTCCTTTTAAAGGAGGGGGAAGCGGCTCCACAGAGCACCTTGCTAAATCTCCACATGAAGTGCCTCCCCCCCATTAAAACCTGTTGCTGGTGCCCCCCGTTAAAAAGCTTACCTGCCCCCCCTGTTGTTCCTCACACTGCAGTTGCACGAAGGGAGATTCTCTCCTTGGAGACTCACCTATGCAGGGGTTGGGAACCCTCACCCATGGGCCAATCTTGGCCTTACAGGGTTTCAAATATGGCCCAAGTGGACATTCCCCATGAGTTATGCGCACATGCCTTGCACCTGACATCATATACTGTATGAGGTGAAGTGAGGGGCAGAGAGAGATGTTGTGGCTGTCAAGCAACAATTGAGTGCCTCAAAGTGGGAGAACTGATGGGCTGAGAAGCCAAAGTCTGCTGGCTGGCTGCACATGGTTCTTTGAAGTCCCAACTATGGGACTTGGAAGCACCTGGTGCCATTGTGACTTTAGGTGGTTGACAGGTGGCCCATGAGAATAGATCCTGACAACTCCACCCCATGGCTCATTGGGGACCTTCCTGAGAAACCACAAGATCCAATCTCCCAAAGCTGTGGCTATTGCCTCAACCTGTCCTGAGTACAGTACCAGCCGTTTGCGCCTTGGGGATCCAGGTCCAGAGATGAAGGTGAGGAAGGGGTGTTCTCCGTAAATGGCCGGCTGGATGGCTGGCTCCAGCAGGGGCTCCTCAAGAGGCAGGGGCTGGTATGACAGCTGGCTAAGGAAGTGAGGCTGGAAAGCAGCATTCGTTGTCATTTCTATATAGAGGAAAGAAGAGATGAGAGAGGAATGGGGAAGGACCTCCATCTGCCCTGCAAGGCAGCTGGTGGCAGGCTGTTCACATAGCCCCACAGATGGAATGTCACTCTGTACAATCTCCCTGCAGGGACCAAAAAGGGCTTTTATCCAGAGTCTGGTGCTGGTCTCCACCACCTTGCTCCATACACCTGAGGTTTTCTTGGCAGATGCGGGAATACTGGCAGGCATTTTGATGCAGATGGGATTTTGTGGGTTGCGCTGTGAAAAGCCTGCCTCTGTAGGCAGCATGATTCCCACAATCACCCCCTTGTCTGCATGGACCCAGGGACATCTTCACCTTCAAGCTTCAGCACCAAGTGCTTTTGCCTTCAGACCTCACCCTACACCAGGGGGGTGGTGTTTTCAGCCCAGGGGGCATGTTCCCTTCCAGGAGTGGGTTGGCAAAAGGGTGTTTGACCACACACACACACACACACACACACACACATCACCACTCTCCAGGCAAGCAAGAAGACTTGTCATCTCAGTTCAAAGGCACCTTCCAACCAGGGGGGATATAGAGAAGGGGAGGCAGGAGTTGTGGCCTGGGGAGGGGTGTGGCCTGCAGAGACTGTCCCCTAAGGGCCAGGTAAAGCTTTGGTATATTCAGTTCCCAGAGTCTGGGGTTCCCCACCCCTGCTCTATACAATACCCCAGTGCACAGATGCTGCACTGAAGGGTTCTATCTCATCCACCATCTTACTTTCTAGTGTACAGCAGGGCACTTCTCCCTACCTGCCAGCAGGATCCTGTCAGGGATGTGCATCTGGTAGGATGGGGGGCAGTCCTTCGGGATCGCCCCCTGCAGTTCTCCTGCACTGGGGTCCTCTGCCACCTTCAGCCGGCTGGGGACCTGCATCCTTTTGTTGATGGCTTCGGTGAAGCCCAGGTCGCAGGAAGCCTTCTCCAGTTGCATGCTCCAAATGGGCCACATCTGTTCTCTCTTCCTTAGCCCCAGGGGTCAAGGCGGTGGGAGGGGGGCAGTTACACTTATGGCACACGACACCTCCTTCCTGCTCAAAAATTAAAAGGGGAAACCAAGATCGATCCCTTCAGAAGGACTGGGTGTTCCTATGCATTGGGCAGGGAATCTCACTGATCACATTCCTCCTGCTCCTGCAGGCAAAGAAAACCTATTCAGCGACTACCTTTAAGTGCTCTCAAAGAGATGCTCTCCAGGCTTCACATATGCCTGGGGGGGGGCTGCTCCTCTCCCCAAAATGGATGTTCGACATGGACGTGAACCAACAGATGGCATATTCTGCCCATGGCTATCGTGGCTCTTGCAGAGAAGAGAGAGAGAAAATGGAGGGGGAAGGAAGTTGCATACCGTATGTTCCTTCTATGGTCTGAGTCTCTGCCTCTCCGCAATACAGCTCTGTGGTTGCATACCTCTAAACATATTAGCTAGCAGCATGGCTTGTTGGATTTGACTGCAATCTTCCCACAAGCAATGCACACCCATGACATTGGAGCTGCAGCGCTGAATTTATTGCATTTAGAACCCACCTTTCCTCCAAGGAGCTCAAGGTGACATTTGTAGTTCCACTCTTCTGCCCCCTTCCATTTTATCCCCACAACAACCTTGTAAGGTGGGTCACTGGTCTCAACGCCACCCAATGAAGTTCATATAGCCAAGTGCGGATTTGAACCCTGGTCTCTTCCACGTCCTAGACCACACACTCTAACCATTACACCACCACTGGACTTTATCTATCAAGCTTCACATGGTTTGGGCCCAGCCTTTGCTCAGACGTCTTGGGCTCCAACTTCCATCAGCCAGCATGGCCAGTGGTCGGAGAGGACAACAGCAGTCGCTGAACACTAGGTTGTTCCCGATCTTTAAGAAAATCAGAAAAGCCCTGTGGCTGGATCAGACTGAAGGGACCCTTCATTTAGCCCAGCATCCTGTTCTTACAGTGGCCAGTCAGATGCTGCTGATTTCATGATGGCCCCTTCTCTCAAAGGCTGGAGCAGGTCAGTGCTGTCAAGTATCCCGTTTTCCCCGGGATTCTCCCTTATTTCAAGCAGTTTCCTGCTGCTCTCCCTTATTTTTTATTTCCCTTAAATTTCCCGTTTTTAATGGAAGCAGCTCCTCCCCTGCTGGCCAGGGACTGGGTGGGAAGACCTCGCCTACTTGGAGAGAAAAGCCTCAGCCCTCAAAGCAAGTGGGAGCCCTTTCCCGCGCTTACAGGGGGGTGTATTCCTCCCCCTGCATCAGCCCCTATCCGTTGCCGCCAGGCCCCTCAGCCGGCCAATAGGGTTAGTGTGCGGGCGGAGCCTGGCTGCCTTTGAGCAGCTGCTGCTTCCTGTCCTGTTTTGATGGGATCAGACAAGAAGACGATGGGGCTCCATCGCGCGGAGCACATGGCTGCCCTCCTCTTTGCTCCGCTCTGAGCCCGAGCCCGCTTGGAGTTTACATTCCTGCTCCGCCCACTTTTGCTTCTGGCTCCGCCCACCACTGACATGTGACTGTCCCTGGGATAGGTGAGACTGCTGAACCCTTATTTTCAAATCCGAAACTTGACAGCTATGGAGCAGGTGACCAGGGCATCCGCCTCCCCTCGCGTTGCTCTCTCAGACCCTTTGCTCAGGGTGCTTTGGAAGATCAGGCCTGAGGTTTTAGGGAGGTTTTTTTTTCCCTTCCAGGAACTTCACTAGAAGCTTTGTTTACGCACCGCTTTTAATAGTGCAAACCACTACAAGGCTTGACATATTAAACAGAGTAAGCTTCAGGGTCACTTGTGCAGATTGGCAGAAATACTCGTCCAAAATACATTTGCTTGGTAAATAAAAATAAAGAAATTTTAAACCCACAGCTTTGTTCTTTCTAAGGGTGCACTGAGAAGGAAGGAGCTCCGAGGCTTTTTCCATCAGAGAGGATGAAAGGAGAGATGAAAATTCAAGTCAGAAGCCCCCACCAGCCTCCTAAAAGCTGCCGTCTCCTCTGGAGCCCCTGTGGGGCCTCAGCATCACCACCAATGAGCCCTCCACCCAAGGGCTCCTGCAGCACCCACTTCTCCTAACCCAGCCTCAGCGTGAATGATGCTCATTCATTCAGCCTGAAACCCCTTCAAGGCTTCTGCTGAGGATATTAGCAGCTCAGGCTGGGCTGCCCTTCTGGGCCCTGCACTCAACGCTTGAGCAAGCTCCCCCTGAATTTGTCTACCCTTGTCATATGCAGGGAGCCCAGAAAGAGAAACTCCCCTACAGAAGGGAGCAAGAAATAAGATGAATAATACAGCCCAAGGCTTTTGTACAGTTGCAAAGGGGAGCAAGCAAGTACAGTACACATAAAGAAAGAGCTCTTCTAGCGCCCTCTGGTGGGCTGATGGGAGATTGCCACAGGTGGGAGATACTGTGAATAAGCGGGGGGGGGGGGCAGAGGCAGATTTAGGGGATTCCAACTGGTTCAGTCCCACTGGGCGTGGAGCCCTGGGGGCGCTGCAACATCGATGTACAATGGAGACCCCCAAGGTCTGTCATTTGGGGGGGGGTAGGCTAGTCAAATTAATAGTGGGTAGGGCCTGTGAACCGCCCTGAGACCTGTGGGAATAGGACGGTATATTAAACAAACAAACAAACAAACAAACAAACAAACAACTCTCTTCAGCATCAGAGTCAGGATCTGGGGGACTGCAGCAGGAGAGGGCTGCAAATGTCAATCAGGCTTTCCGCAGACTGAGTTTTGCTACAATCCAGTGCTTTTCCTAGGAAATGCAGTGGGGCAAACAGAAAACTGCTTGGACCCATGCTTCCTAGGCACTAGACAAGCGGAAGTGTGGGTAAATATTAATAATACTACATCCCCCAACAAAGGTCTATTGGTGCTTGTTTTTAATTATTTTGCTTTTAGTTTGTGATACATTTTTGAGACAGTGGCATGTAAATATTCTTTATAAATAAATAAGTAAGAATCCAACAACCAGGCTCTTGTGCTGTTTAACAACAGCAATAAGGTTTGACAGCAATAAATAAAGTATGAAGATCACCTGGCTCTTCTGGTGAGGGCTACCAACCCACAGGCCTCTATTATACCTCTATTTATCTCAGTGAAGGCAAATGCAGAACAGAGGTGGGCTTGTTCCTTCCTGCATTAAGGGCACAGCCTCTTCCAAGCCTCCTCCGCTGGGTCACCTTACTGGCAGAGAAAATCTGGTGAACCTGTGGCAAAGGGCTGGCTTGGAGCAACAGGCAGTCTCCCTTTGCCCTCAGGAGTTCACAATACAGCTCTTTGCCAAGGCACAAGGGAGCCTAGGTACCAATCAACCCAACAAGGTGAGGCAGAGACAAGAAAAGCAATTTCTCCAATGTCTGCCAAAAACAAGAGGACACAAGAAGAGCCTGGATATAAGTGGATCAGGCCAAAGGGAGCCCAGCTAGTCCAGCCTCCTGTTCATACAGTAGCCAACCTGATGCCCCAATGGGAAGTCTCCTACTACAAGCAGGACCTGAGTGCAACAGCAGCGCTCTCCCTACCTGTGGCTTCTAGCACCTGGCTTTCATAAGCATCCCTACCTCTGACCATGGTTCAAGAAGAGGATGTCCTTTTGAGCATCCTCAGACTCCTATGGCTGCTGGCCCAAGTGGCTTCTCCAGGAGTTGTGTAATCTCTACAGACTAGCTCCCCCTGAGGCACACCCAACTACAGGCTGGTGGAGAAAAGCAGCAAAGGCTGGATCCCCCAGGGGAGGGGAGAGCAGGGAGGGATTGCTGCTGGCGCAAATCTAAGTGGGCCCCAATGGCTAGGAAGCAGAGCCCGTCTGGGATGCAGAGCCCCTATGTTCTGCTTTAGAGAGATGGGATCCCGACGAGCTATATCAGAACACAATTTGTTTCAGTCTCCAAAAACTGCTTCTGAATCTCAGTTGCTGGAAACCACAGGAGAGAGAAGAGTGCTCTTGTGCTCAAATTCTGCTTGTGGATTTCCCATAATGGGCATCTGGTTGGCCCCATGAGAACAGGATGCTGTGCCATTGATCCAACAGGGTTCTTCTGATGCTCTTATGGAACCTCCAGGTCCAGAGGGAGTCTATCTAGATTGCTAAATTCATAGGAGCCTTTGGCAACTGTGAGAATAGGATCCTGGACTAGAGATGGGTCCCTTTTTGCCTGATCCCACAGATGCTCTCCTAATGTTCTTCTGGTTTTTTTTTTTTTTTTTTGTTATAATCAAAGTTCCTCTGTCCTGAGAAAGACTTCTGGACTTGGCTGTTTCCTTGCCAGGAGGGGAAAGTGGCTTTGCCGATGTGCTGAAACAACTTCGCAGCACAAAAAGCCAGGAAAGCTTTTATAAAAAGAGGGAGAAAGAGCTGCAGAGATAACTGAATCCACCACCACCACCTCCAACCAGAATGAACCTGAGACGTGATGAGGAACACGCAGGAAGCCCATCCAGGTGCGCCCGCGTTCTTAGCGCTCCAGGTAATTCAAAGGAACTTCCGTAGCTAGCAGCAGTCTACCGGAAGCAGTAGGGAAGGCCCACTGGCTGTCATCGAAGACTAGCCCCACCCCCACCCCGGGTTTGAACCAGAGGAGACCTTCAGAAGTTTTGTTCGACAACGCTCGGCTGCTCCATGGGAGCTTGCAAAGCTAAGGGCTCCTCGCGAGCAACGCCTCGGCAGCGAGCGGCGGCACTCAGCACATGCTCAGAGGCGCCTCCCACCTCGACATTTGCCTCGGCCTCCCACCAGAGGGCGAGAGCAGATGCCGGAGGGGCCTGACCTGCTTGCTGCTTCCCTCCCTTCTCTCTCTCTCTCTCTCTCTCTCTCTCTCTCTCTCTCTCCCCCCCCCCTTCTTTCTTTATCTTTTCCCCTTTTTCTTAACGGGACTTTTTTTGACGCACCTGCTGCTGCTGCTGCTGTTACCGCGGCCAAGCATCCGTCGCCCGTGACGTCGCCCCGCGCCGCGATTGGCTGGGCGCTAACCCGCGCCCCCTGCTCCAGCAGGCTGGCCTGGGCCGGCCGAGCCCGAAATAGCCATGCCCGGGCCGGGTCACTGCAGGGCAAGCGAGCCGCGCGCTCAGAGCCAAGCAACACAACAGGGTGGACGTCTGCAGGCAAGCACGCAGTCCACAGGCGACGCTTCTCTCCCTGCTGCTGGGGGAGCTGCTTCACCTGTTGATTTCTGCCTGCCGAGCCACAATAGGCTCCGCCCTCCACGAGGCAGGGCCGAGCCGAGTCGCCGTGGGATATAGAAACCTGGCAGAGAATTGCCATTCACGTACATCTGTTCCCTAATAGCCCCTGTTAAGTCTCTAAAAGGAGCCACGAGGGAGCTCCTCCTGCTAAGATCCGCTGCTGCTTCAGGCGGGAGTAGAGAGGCATTCTAACTACTGTATATTGTACTCAGGCGCAATATTGTCACTCGAATATTCACTGGCCATGGAACGCAAATCAACCCCTGGGCAGGATACCGGTATGTGTGTGTTCCTATGAAGATGCCCCAATCCCAGGCCACGGAGTGGGGGCTCTAGCTGCCTCAGCAAAGCTCTCCCACTGAGCCGAGGCCCCTTGCACTTCGGCTCTTCTCGGTACGTTTGCCTGAGAATGCGAGGAGTGTTGGGAGCCACCCGGTCGCCTCTTCCACATCCACCATCAGTGTTGAGGGTATAATGAACTGTTCCTGCATATGGGCGTAGCCGGGGGGCAGGGGGTGCCCCACTAAATCAAACCAATACAAATCAATACAAATTTGAGGTTCTGCCCCGCCTCCCAACAAAAATCCTGTATACGCCAACGTTCCTGCAAGGACTGCAAGGGTAGCGGTGGGGCCGCGAGAGGGGGGCTTTATTCAGATGGTTAGCAACAAATCTGGATTTGTGGCTAAAGGCGGGAGATACCAAACCTACAGAGTGTAACTCCCGATACCAATCCGGTCTAAGTCAGCACAATATAGCTACCGGATTTCTATCCCTTAGATAAACAGGAAAGTAAAAACTTTATCCCCAAAATGGTCTATGGCTCATAGCCAACAGAATGCACCAAACGCTCGCACATTTTAAGTACCCAACAACAAAAGAGTCTAAAGGAACATTAGGCTGAAACCTTGAAATCCAAAAGATGAAAGAGGGCTGCAAAAGGTGCATTTCAAGAAACCTACATTTCAAGAAACCTGCCCTGTATCTTAACATGTGAAAGGCAGGCAGAGCGGCCATTTTTTTCTTTTTTTCTTTTAAAAAACCCACTTAGCTAATGGTGCACACACCCAGACTTGTGTTGCAATACAGGTAGCTCACAAGTTGCACACATTCAGCTTTACATGCTTGGCAAATAAATAAATGGAAAGTGGGTGGGTGTGTGGGGGGGGAGAGACTGGGAATCCTACCTGCCACTGAATCCAATGTGTTTTGACTATGCACAATTTTGGCTTTGCATTCTATCCCCAGAACATCACCCCAGCATGAGCTGAGAGTGGACTGTTTTGTATAGCCAAAACTTGGTACATTCTGTTGGCTGTCAGCTATAGACCTGTTTTCCATAAAGATTAAAAAAATTATATATACCGGTACCTATGTGATAGAAATGTCTTGTGTTCATTTACGCCTTTATTTGTGGCACATTCAATATTCATATTGATTTGTAACTATTTTATTCCTTGTTACAGGTGGGTAGCCGTGTTGGTCTGCCATAGTCGAAACAAAATAGAAAATTCTTTCCAGTAGCACCTTAGAGACCAACTGAGTTTGTTCTTGGTATGAGCTTTCGTGTGCATGCACACTTCTTCAGAACCTTTATTTTATTCCTTATTTTAATTCCTATATTTGCATTTCATTCCCACGGAATTCAAATTGTGACACAATAAATTTCAATTAATAAGAAACAAAAGGAGCAATAACAGTAGAATTAAGAGGATGGTGACATCATTGTCTAAAATGGCGAAATAATCTGCTAGCTCCAACCCTCCGGCTGTTTTCAGCTATTATCAGCTATTATAAGCTTCTAAAAGCTAAAGGATACCTGGGAAAGGGGTGGACTCTAAATAGGTATGCCCACCTCACCCCAAATAGTTAAAAGAAAAACCATTCAGAAGCTATTTTAGCTCTAAAAATAACAGTGGAAGTCATCAGACATAAGTGAGGAAGAAGCAAGATCAAAAGCTCCGAAAACATTTCTCAATAAAGAAGACTTTGAACCTTTCCAGGACCTCTTAAAACAATTTCAAAAAGAATTAGCAGTGGAATGGAATGCAGCCTTCAAAGACTTCAGAGATGAAATCAAAATGGAACTGAAATACTTATCTACAAAATTTACTTAATTGTCTGCTTCAGCTAATGAGGTTTCAGAATGAGGAATAAGCAACAAATCTGCCATTAAGAGATTCACTAAAACAACATTAGACCAACAACTTTGTATGTAGTTCTTAGAATATATGAGTAGACAAAATAATTTACAACTTAAAGGCACTCTGGAAGGCATTGAGAAAGCAGATAAACAGCAAAAGTATTTTTTGTTAACTGGCTAAATCAGCAGTTTCCAATCTTAAATGTGAATTTAAACAATGTGGAGAGAGTACATAAGGTTTTGGCACCACCTCCCAACCATGCAATATAACAGCAACAACCGTGCTATATATTAACAAAAATTGCACATTATTCCAGAAAAGAAGCAATTATGATAGCAGCAACAGAAACAATAGAATTGAACATGGAAGGGCAGGAAATGCAAGTGTATAATGATTTATGTCTAGAGACACTACTAAAACGAAGAAACTCCCAAAATATACCACCCTGCAATAAGCTGCTGGAAATTCCAAAACAAAAAGAGGTGTCAGTACAGTATTTGGATTTCCCCACATAGAATAACAGAATTGTAAAGTTGGAAGGGACCATGAGAGTCATCTAGTCCAACCCCTGCAATGCAGGAACCTTCCACCCAACATGTAGCTCAGACCCATGACCCTGAGATTAAGAGTCTTGTGCTCTACCAACTGGGCTTGTAAATATTTCATTTGAAGAAGTCGGAACTTGAAAAGACCCAAGAGCTCATTTCAAAAATAATTCCTTGAAGTAGTAATAAATAAATTCTGCTCAGACTCGTCGGAGTGTCATGCCTAATGACCACAGCAATTCATCCCTGGTAAGTCTTGTCCCCACAAAGCAGTAGCTGAGATTGATGTTCCCCCCCATCCCCACAGCTGCCTAAGTCCCCACATCTCCAGGCTTTCCCTCCCTCCCCCACAAGCAATCAGAGACTGTGTGTCACCAGTCTCTTCTCTGCCCTCTTCATATCTCTACTGATTCTGAGAGACTAGGGAGGAAGTGAGATTGTCACCACAGGAGGGGGAGACACCCATGACTCTTCACTAGCCTGATACATCTCTGCCTCTTGGCTCCCTCATCCTATTCTTTTGTTCCAGCTTCTGCCTATGATTCTGGACTTCTCTCTGCCACAAACTCGTCCACCTCACTAAGCCCTGTTATCTCTTCAGCTTCTGACACCTCCTCCTCCCAGACTTTTCCCTCTTCTATATGCAAAATGCTAAATGCAGTGTATTATGGAAAAGCCTCAAGGTAATAACCTCTCTAGATGCCCACTAAGCTTTCAACAAAGTTCATTGGAAATGTTTCTTTCAATTATTATCTAAAATGAACTTTGAAAATTATACTAATTTAAAACAAGTTTTAAACTTGGCCTACAATATATTTCACATTTTGGAATCAACATCACAAAGTCACAGGTGCAATTATTTAAAGTTCTTTTTTTTTACCAATGGTGAAAACCGTTAAAAAGAAACATTGAAAGATGGTCAAAGACATCTGTCTCCTGTATGGGAAGGGTAGTGTCAGTTTAAATGATGATATTACCAAAAGAAATTGTTCTTATTTCAAACTCTGCATATATGTATTTCAACAAAGACTCTAAAGAAATGGCAAAAAAAATGATTTTAAGTTTTATTCATCAGGGCAAGAAACCTAGACTGATATTAACAGTATTCAGGGCTTTTTTCCAGCTGGAACTCACTAGAAGTCAGTTCTGGCACCACTCAGGCTCTGTTGCCATTATAAGAGACCAAGGCGTCATAGTGAGTTCTGGCACCTCTTTTTCTAGAAAAATAGCACTGACTGTATTATATCAACACCCCTAGAGATGGGGTATGGGTCCACCACATTTGCAAACATCACGATGCTGCCCATATACAACATGTTATTAGTATGATAAATAATGTAAAAGAGAAGATTTGGATAAAAATTGTATCATACAATTGGAATTTGATAAACCTGTGCAACACAGAATACCTGGTATCCCAGTCTTGATTCGTAACAAAACTATCTTAGAAATAATAGCAACTCCATTTTCAAAAGCAGAATTAAATGTCTTCTGGTTATTTTGGATATCAAAATTAACGCCACCTATATCACAATTGTAGGGACACGGGTGGCGCTGTGAGTTAAACCAGAGAGCCTAGGGCTTGCCAATCAAAAGGTTGGCAGTTCGAATCCCCGCAATGGGGTGAGCTCCCATTCAGGGGCGTCGCTGGGGAGGGGCGGTAGGGGCGGTACGCCCCCAGTGACAGGGCGACAAGCGGCGGGTGGGGGTGACAAGCGGCGGCCCCTCCCGCCACTCCCACGCGCCGCCGCTCCCTCCGTCACCCCGGGAGCAGCAGCGCTGCACGGACGGGGTGCTCGCTCGGCCGAGCGAGCACCCCGTCCGTGCAGCACTGCTCCTCCCGGGGTGACCGGTGGTGCGTAGGGAGTGGTGGGAGGGGCTGCCGCTTGTCACCCCCACGCACCGCCACTCACTCCGTTGCCGTGGGAGCAGCAGCGCACAGTGTGTGCGGTGCTGCTGCTCCTGGGGCGACGGAACGAACGGCGGCAAAAGGGAAAGGGGGGAGCAAACGGGCGCTTCCCCCCCTTTCGGCCGCTTAAACGCGCCAGCTTTGCTTCTCCCCCCCCCTTTCGGCCGCCCCTTTTGGCGCTGGCTGGGCTGCGGAGCCGAAAAGGGGGGGGGAGAAGCAAACAGGCGCGTTTAAGCAGCCGAAAGGGGGGGAAGCGCCCGTTTGCTCCCCCCTTTCCCTTTTGGATGCTTCTTTTGGCGCTGGCTGGGCTGCGGCTCTGCAGCCCAGCCGGCACCAAAAGAAGCGACTGAAATGGGAGAAAAGCGCCCGTTTGCTTTTCCCCCCTTTTCACTTTCGGACGAAAGGGAAAAGGGGGGGAAGCAAACTGGCGCTTTTCTCCCCTTTCGGACGCTTCTTTCAATGCTGGCTGGGCTGCAGAGCCGCAGCCCAGCCAGCACCGAAAGAAGCGTCCGAAAATGAAAAGGGGGGTGAGCAAACGGGCGCTTTTCTCCCCTTTCGGTCGCTTTTTTCGGTGCCGGCTGGGCTGCAGAGGCGCAGCCCAGCCAGTGCTGAAAGAAGCGTCCAAAAGGGAAAGGGGGGGAGCAAACGGGCGCTTCCCCCCCTTTCGGCTGCTTAAACGCGCCTGTTTGCTTCTCCCCCCCCCCTTTTCGGCTCCGCAGCCCAGCCAGCGCCAAAAGGGGCAGCCGAAAGGGGGGGGGGAAGCAAAGCTGGCGCGTTTAAGCGGCCGAAAGGGGGGGAAGCGCCCGTTTGCTCCCCCCTTTCCCTTTTGCCGCCGTTCGTTTCGTCACCCCAGGAGCAGCAGCACCGCACACACTGTGCGCTGCTGCTCCCACAGCGACGGAGCGAGTGGCGGTGCGTGGGGGTGACAAGCCCTGTTCCTGGAGATTTAACAGCTATGGGCACTGTACTCAAACCCAACAATTCAACCCAACAACAGAGGAGCCCCTTCCCCTGATCATGAGCTGTTCATGCCCCTGTCTTTTCACAAAGAAAGTTAGATGATGCTTCCCCCAGGAAGTCTAGGAAAATTTACTGCAGCTAAACACAAGTAATGGGGAGGGGAGGGGAGGTCTGGTGGCTCCTCGAATTTTATAGCCCTTAAAGGGTTTAATTCTGATCTGGACTAAGCCTCTGACCCAGGCAACGATTTGCAGATGGATTTGGCAAAGCAGCAGTGAACAATCAGGCAGCCCTTAACCCTCCGGGCCCAGCCCTCTCCTCCCTCATCCACCGAGGCAACCTCCCTCAGCTGCCACAGCCGATGTCCGACCGTGGGCACCCAGGCGTCTTGGGGGCTGCAGCTCTGGTGCTCCCTTGGTAAGTCTCCCAGAGCCATGTGTCACCCACCTCGCCCACCTCCTTGTTTGTCTCCCCCTGAGACCCGACACCCCCCCCCACTTCCTCACTCCACTGAAAGCCCTCAAGTGAGTTGGAGGCAGGGGCTATGAGGGACCATCCAGAAATAGCTCTTATTTCTCCTCTTCCCTCCTGGGCCACCCTCTGGCCTACAGGGATCCTGCCTGTGCCAACGAGGACTTCATCAGGTGGCCAGCAATGAGAGTGGCTGCTGCCCTGGGACATGGTGATGGACTTTGGCTTAGATGCCTCCTAAAGGGAGTTAGAACAATGACTTGGTGGGGGAAGGGGGAGGGTGAGGTTATTGGGCATGGCGGCTAGCCACTGGCTTGCCTTCATGCCCACCAATTGTGGGCTTCCTAAGAACACCATGGTTGGATGCTGGACAAGGCAGAAACTGGTCTGATCCAGCCAGGCAGTTTGAACCTTTATTTATAAGTTGGAAGGTTCTTTAGAGGCCATCTAATATATTTCCACGCTTCACCTGCTTAGTGCAGCTACAGCATCCCTGACAGGCAGCCACACAAGCTCTGCTAAAATGCTTGCAGCAGAAAGAAGAGCTTAGCGTCTCTGAGACAGGAAGCCTCCGTCCCAGCACAGCACTTGGTGCTACAAAGTTTCTCCAAACATTCTGCTGAAATCTGCTCCCCTGCCATTTCCTTCCCACTGGTTCTGCCCTTGCCCTCTGGGGCAACAGAAGAAAGAGGATGCTGACCTGTCATCTGCATGACTGACAACCCTTCAGGTACCTGGAGGCAGCTATCATGTGAGCCACCTGTAGCAGGCCAGAGCAGCCTGGAGAAAGTGTGGAGGAAAAGGGAGAAATCCGTCCCTTAGGAAGGGCAAAGCTCCAAGGGGGGTGAGCCCTGCAGGCAGTTTCCTGTTGCTCAAGGACCAACCCCCAGACCTGAAGAGGCAGGCAAGGGAAGCTGAGGGGGCGGGGAGGCATGAGAGAGAGGGGGGGCGAGGCCAGGAGTCTAAGAGGATTTCTGGTACAAAAGCTGGAGCCCTGTGAGGCCCCAAACCAGAACATGGCTTCAGAGAATGGTTGGTGCTGGGAGAGGCTGATGCCCAGAAAAAGTTAATGAAACTACATTAAGAGTAGCATATATATAAATGCATCAGAAGCATTAAAAGTGGATTGCTTACATTTCCCTTCAAAATTATAGGAAGGGTTTTGTATACCAGCTTCAGTGCAGGTATTTTATTTTCAGTATAACCAGTGGCGTTCCTAGCCCCTTGGCTGCCCGGGGCGGGAAGCCAAGAGGCACCCCTGGGGGCGGGGCGTCGCTGCGTGTGTCATGACGCACGCACACACGGCGACACCCCGCCCCTGGGGGATGCCGGGCGGGGGCTTTTGGAGCCTCTGCAGCCCGTGAAAAGCCGCTGGAGGGCGGGGGCTATTTTCGGCGCTGCCGGGGCAGAGCCACAGGGGTGGCCAGCGAGGGGGGTGACACCCCGACTCGCTGGCGGCCCCTGCGGCTTCACCCCGGCAGTGCCGAAAATAGCCTAAAAAGAAGAATAATAATAAAAAGTAGGGGAAAAGCCCAGTGGGCGGGGCGGCACCCCCGATGTTTCACCCCCAGCAGGGGCGCTGCCTGGGGCCCCCTGCCCCCTCCGCCCCCCCCTGCGACGCCCCTGAGTATAACCAAGAGTCCGCTTTGCACCTACACACAGAGAGGGGAGGGGGAGCTCCTGTCTTCAAAAATGGTGTGTGTGTGTTCCAGATCCCTGCACCACTTTCGTTGTCTGAGACGTGGAGAAGGGGGGGGGGAGGAAAACTGGAACATTCTGGGATCAAATAAAAAACCAGGGTGGCGCCTGCAATTCCAGGACTGTCCCTGGAAAATTGGGACACTTGGAGGGTATGCCTTCATGATCAGAAGCACCTCATGCCCTGTTTGTGGCCTTCCCATTAGTACATCTGACTTCACAGGGCTCCTCTTAGATTCTCATGTAAAAGGTAAAGGGACCCCTGATCGTTAAGTCCAGTCACAAACAACTCTGGGGTTGTAGTGCTTATCTCACTTTACTGGCCATGGGAGCCGGCTTACAGCTTCCAGGTCATGTGGCCAGCATGACTAAGCCGCTTCTGGCGAACCAGAGCAGCGCACGGAAACGCCATTTACCTTTCCGCCAGAGCGGTACATATTTATCTACTTGCACTTTTACGTGCTTTCGAACTGCTAGGTTGGCAGGAGCTGGGACCGAGCAACAGGAGCTCAGCCCATCGTGGGGATTCGAACCACCGACCTTCTGATCAGCAAGCCCTAGGCTCTGTGGTTTAGACCACAGCGCCACCCGCATCCCAATTCTTATGTACCACCATGAAAATTCATGTTTCTGTTGTTTTGGTACCCTAGAACACAGTGCATTTGCAACAGTGTTCCATACAATGCCAACCCCACCAATATTGCAGTTCTCAGGAGCAAACTAAGCATGATGTTTACTGTGTGAAGGCAATGACCTTCTGTGCACATTTCTTTTTTCTTTTTGCTCTGTAAATAGCCGAGTCACCTTGGGGCCAGTGCTACTCTGTATGCAGAAGGTCCTTGGTTCAGTCCCCAGGTGGGGCTGGGAAAGACCCATCTGCCAACATGGTTCTACAATTCCCAGCTCCCCTCTCCTTTGGGCCAACCTGACTTGATCGGAGTCATAGTTTAAAACATCAGGTTGGCAG